>NC_141696.1:604271134-604871134 GCF_964263255.1 Lissotriton vulgaris
CTCCTTATAGCTGGTCTATGATATAGCCATACCATATACTCTTAAGTGCATTATAATCCTTGCGTTTAATGCTAACTTTGGTTTGGCTTTATCAAAACATGTCATATAAGGTGTCAAACACTTTGGAATACTACACCAAAACCCGGTTAAAGTTAAACAGAGTCCCATCATCACAAAATGGATGCTGCTGCCACAGACACGAGTCTGCCCTCCTGCTGCTGGACGAAACTCCGGCAGGGGAGGCCTGAACAATAGGTTTCCTGTCCAGGGAGGTGCTGGCACCTCCTCAGGCAAGCTTTAGTGTATTGGGGCAGGGTGGGTTGCATTTAGTGAATGCTTTTCTGACACTGCCTGGGGCACACAAGGTGCTCCATGCATTTCCCAGTTCAAACCGGTTGCTGGGGCACTCAGCCCCAGCTCTGGCGCGAAACTGGACAAAGGGGAAGGGGTCTAACCACCCCATCCTCAGGTTCACCCATAGGAGGGACCTTAGAGTTAGCCCAACCCCTAATCTTGCTATAAGAATAGGATCCCAGTCCCTAGGACTGTAGATTACCCTGGACGGAACTCTGCAACATATATCTTGGACCTTCAACATTCCATATCAACTGGAAGATAGAACACATCTCCCTTGTGGTCAAGGAGTGACCACCCTGTTCAAACAAGCACCAACTGCATCTTTGACGTCTGCATTTTCGAGGCTCCTGCCGGATCCTGAAGAATCTGCGACACAGGACACATACTTCCAGACATCTCTGACACTGACCTGCATTCCCAGCAAAACTGGAACCTGTGTCGGACACGAGAGACGTGGGACAGGAACTCCTGGACATCCTGCATTTTGCAAGCTGCACCTACTTCCCGAGGTATCCCTAAGTTGTGCATTGGGGTGCTTGAAGCCCCAGCCCTGAGCACCTTTTGCACCGAAGCTCAGAGGCCCACACTCTACGAGTGCCCCGTGGGCCCGCTTTGTGCATTTCAGCTTGATGCGTCTTTGCGGTTCCTAGTCCGTTGGCTAGTAAACCCCCAAGAAGACCAATCTTTGATTTACTTTACTTTCCTGGTTGTTCCAGGCTTGCTCCAACTTCCCTGCAAAGGAGAAGTTCCTCAGACCTTGCTGGTCTGCACCAAAGCCAATCTTGACATCTTGCTTGGATTGCGTTTGCCAGGGCTTGTTGGGTCCAATCCAGAATCCGACACCGCAGTCAACTAGATCCTTTGTGGGACAGCTCGAATCCAGCTCCTGATCATCGTCGACACCTCCTGGACCTCGTGGCTACAGAGACAAACTTCATCACTTGCACCTGAAATCACCCGATATTGTCTGGCAGCTTCCCATCGCCATCCTGGTCAATGGCTAGTGACCCAGACTCTGCCCCTTCTGCTTTCAGGTTCTTCACATCTTCGATCCACCCTTAGATCCACCTGGACACTTTTCCTCTGGTCGCCTGCAGCACTTCTTCGCAGCTCTCCATTGGAATCGACGACGAAACCCGACACCAAAAGGCACCAATGCACCCAGGTTTCCCTGGGTGAGGTAACACGAGTACTCCGGTGCTCCCGTGGGTCTAGACTCTCAAAGTGTCTAAGTCTAAAAGGGTTCCATCGTAGTTAACCTAGAAGTGTCCTTAAATTGTAAATTTGTAACTTGTTTGTTTCCCATAGAAAGTCAATGGTAACCCATGGCTGTGTTTAGACACTGCACGCGTCTCCCGGGGGCCTCCTACATCCTAACCTTTGGTTGTTCCTAGAAGCCCCAGCAATTTCACAGGCCCTAGGCCTGATTTCTATTCCAGACGTGGTTCTTATACCACTATTTTAGTATATAGTTTGCGAGGCCCCTAGGGCATAACATATACTGTGCAACTTATCGTATGCTGATTAAGTTCCTTGTATTGTACTTTTACCTCTGACCTCATAAAGAGTCCAGAGGGGTTGTGTTTAGAATAAATACATATATATTTGATATATAACTTGTGTGGTGTGCTTTCATTTGGTACTCAAGAGATTAAAAATGGTAAAACAACTCGCTTAACTCGTCTCCAAAGTCTTAGCCTGAAGGCTGCTCTCCACAGCTACCTCTAGGATAGCTTTCTATAAGGTTGACTTTACAACCTACCATCAAAAAGGGTCATTTGGACTGGTGCAAGGTGCCCACTAGAATAGTGGACATCATATACCAGGCCAACTTCTCACATTTACCGCAGAGAGCACACGCAATTTACACTGGAAAGCAGGGCTAAAGTGGCCAGAGTTCTAAAACCACCAACACCATGTCAGAAAAAGGCTAGGAGGAAGGCAAAAAGTTCAGGGATGACCCTGCAAAAAGGGCAAAGTCCAACATTAGGATGTTGCTGCCTGCCCAGAAACCACATTACCACCCTGGCCTTTCTGACGCATGCCCGCACCAGGATGCCTCCTCATGAGAGACTGCCTGTGCTTGTCAGCCAGCTCCTGCTCAACAGGTAGTCTCGCATTTTCTACCCTGACTCTTCCACTGCCCATAGGTATTGTCTCTTTAGCTAACCTTGCTGCCTTCTTTGCTCTTGGTGGTGAGCAAGCAGCAACTACCACAGGGGCCTCCCCCTTAAAGCCATCCAGGCCCACGCCTTCTCCTGCACTCCAGACCGAATCAAATCCTCATGTCCCGCAGCACATAACATTCTAAGGGCTTCACGAGCCAAGTCATTCTCTTTTGACACCATTACAAATAAATGCCCCTGACTTAACTTTATAATTCTCTCACAAAAACACACCCTTCTTCAGCTTCTCTGTCCTCCATACCATGTCACCACAAGAAGGAATAACCCCCCGCCTCTTGCCTAAAATTCCCTTGTTCCTTGACCGCACCCTTTGGCACTCCTGACCTATCCCAACCCAACATTTTGTGGCATGTGCCACTTGCACAAAGACACCTGGGGGAAGACCAGATAAAGCCATGCTCCGCCAGGTACCGACCCTTAGTCTCCCACTTTCCTCTTCTACAATGTTAGCAGGTAGGGGGTCTCCCCTCTGGGACCCTTGCCTACTGTTGGTCTCGTAGTCATCACTTATTTCGGTAATCGTCTCTTCCATATGAGAATTCTGGACCCCTTCCTTGCGTTTTTGTCCCTGAGGGGCTCGTCTTAATCATACTTGGTCATCAAGCTAGCTTCTTGAATATTCATGGAGCCCTCAATTCCTCTACTTTCATCGCTAAGGTTCCTGGGGCTCCCTCTTATTACCTTTACTGACCGCGACCCACTTGCCTTCCTTTGGTTAGGTCCTCCCAATCCTTCCCTCCTCCTCCTTAGAGATCATATCCCCTATTCTCTGGGAGACCCACCCGCTCCCACACTTGCCTGCCTGTATCACTTAGTTAGTGGGTGGGTGTGGGGGGGTTCATCTCCCTTCTCAGGGATGTTATGGAGGCCAAAATGACAGCAACTAGCGGATGCTCGTTGGAACCTATCGCCTTGCTGTCACTCAATGGGGGCTCTGCAGCTACCATCCTCTGCCTCTTTATATGCCCAAAGATGGTATATGCCCCCTCAGGAGGCCAAGTTGCTGCCTTCTGCCCCACTCATATGCATAATGAAAGTGATTTCTCTCAAGCACATTCAGTTTCATGTGGCAGCTACACCACTGCGGATGTCACTTACAGTATGCTTCATGATTACCTTCCCTAATTTTATGTCATGATTCAGAGGCGCAGCTTATGCTCCTTTTCCTTTACTGGCAGTTTTCATAGATGCCAATGTAGGAGTGGGTTTACAGTGAAGGAGAGGAGGACGCCATGTAATTATTTAGGTGCACTTTATTTAATGATAGCATTCCCGAGAGAGCACCGGGAGAACGTCTTGGCGAAGCGGCTGCTCGCGTACTTCCCTACGCCCTGCTCTCCTAACGTTCCCTGTCACGCATGTGACCTGGAACACTAGAGCGCAACTCTACATATCTCCCTCCTTTATCAACATGACAAAAGCAGTAACTAAGAACTTCATACGATACCCCACGTGGTCCCACCGGGCGGGCATTCATGAGTCCATGTCAAACTATCAATAACGTCTTGGCACCCTTACGACTCTTCCTGATCCGGTGTGTCTCAGTGGTGTGCTTGCTCTTGTGTCTCCTGCACTACTCAGCGGGGTAGGGTCGCAGAGTGATTCTTGCGTGGGGCTTCCGCCTTCTAATTCCTCCGCCTCTTGATCTTCCAGCCTCACTCTTTGCCCCGTGCTCCCTAGCTCCTCCTGCATCCTTCTGAAGCTAGTTCCCTCAGGATCTGTGTCTCTGGCACTGCTGTTCGGTGTTTCGGTTTCTGCCATCCTCTCTTCCTCATCTGTGTTCTCGTCGTCTCCACTTGCTGATGCCTTGTCTGCCTCTTTGCCCCAGTTCATGACTCAATTGCACTTGGTCATTCTGTCGTGGGACCATATTTTTCCAACACTCAGCTTGGCCGTACGGTTGTACACTTCCCGCACTTGCAAAGGTGCACTGTACTTCCTGTCGCCTTTCCTCCTCTGCTGGGCCAGTTTGACCCTGACCCACTCAACCTTCTCCAAAGATGTTTCCTTGATGTTGTGTCTGGCATTGTAGTAGTCTGTGTATATCGTCTGCGCTGCTTCCAAGTTGCGACGTACCACCGCCAGGGACCACTTGCTCTGCACTGTCCGTTGTTTCCACACTATGTCATCCCGAGTGAAGGGATCTCGTCCTCCCAGATTCTTGAAGGGACTGTATCCTGTCTTGGTGGGGTGATGCGGTAGGCCCATGCTGTGCTTTTGAGTTCAGTGTCCCAGTTTTTCCCAGCACTGATTGCTGCTTGCACTGACCCTATAATCACACGGTTAAATCTTTCGGCCAGACCATTTCCAGCCGGGTGATATACCAGAGTGTGTTTCACTTGTATTCCATTCCTGTTCATGAACTCATTCCACTTGTCAGGCATGAATTGCGGCCCGTTGTCACAGGTAATGATCCTTGGAATCCCTTCTCGAAGGAACGTGGAGGTGAGGAATGCCAGTACTGCGTCCCGTGTCTACTACTTCACAAGTCTCGAGTTCTGGCCATTTGGAATACCTGTCGACCAGCGCGATGACATATTTAGGTGTGCCCAGCGCATTTAGGATGGGGCCTAAAATGTCCACCGACAGTTCATCCCACGGGTTGGCAGGATTTGTGAATTTTCCCAACGGGGGCTGTTGTGTGGTCTGCGTCTTGTCCGCATTGCTGTACTGTGTGCATTCTCTTACGTGCCTTTCCACGCAACTGTCCATGGCAGGCCACCAGTATGCCTGCTTGACTCTCAGTTTAGTTTTTACTATACCCAGATGTCCATTGTGTAGTATTGCGAGTAGAAGTTATTTCAGTTGGCCGGGAGGAACGATCTTGTCCCCTCGTAGTATAAACGTGTCCTTGTCTCCCACTGACAGCTCTTCACGAACTACATGGAATTTCCTTAGGTCAGCGTTCAAGTGTCTCTTCTCCGGCCATCCCATGACTATGAATTGTTTGAGTTCCTTGAGGCAGGCGTCTGTGTCATATGCTTCCTTCCACTCTTGTGTGCTGATTACTTTTCGTGATCCTCAGTGAAGGCCACGGTGTAGGACTCATCCTCTCCCTCCGTAGGGGCTTCCTCCATAGCCGCTGCTCTGCTGACTTAGTCTGCTACCTTGTTCTTCGCTCCGGGGATGTATTCGACATCGTACACATAGTCCAGAAGTTTCAGTGTCATCTTGGCTATTCTGGGCGTGGCATTCGAATGTCCACTGGACATAAGCACTTTCACTAACGGCTTGTAGTCTGTTCGGAGTAGGACCCTCGAACCCCAAAGGAATTGGCAGAACTTCTCCATCGCCCAGGCTGCCGCTAGCATCCCCTTCTCCACCACACTGAATTTCTCTTCGTTCGGGGTCAGGGACCGTGACGCAAAACTGACTATTGTGGTCGTGCCCTCCTCTGTTCTCTGCATGAGGACTGCCCCTGAACTCCCTGTCGCTCGCATCCGTGGTGAGGATCGACAATGCCCGTTGATCAAATCTGTGCAATGGCGCCGCCTAGCATATGTCCTCTTTCAGTTGTTGAAACTCGCCTTGGGCTGCGTCTGACCACGTGAAGGTGGTCTTTCCCTTAAGAAGCTGTCTTAAATTGTGTGTTTTGGTGGCAAAGTGGGGAACAAACTTGCTGTAGAACTCCGCCATACGAAGGAAGGACCGGACGTCGTCCTTGCTTCTCGGTGTGGGAGCATCCTGTATCGCTCGCACATGCGCCTGTTTCGGTGCAACACCTTTGTCACTTATTTCATGGCCCAAGTACGTGACTGAGGTCACTCCAAATTTGCACTTGTCCTACTCTGCCGTGAGGCCATTCCATGCTAGGATACGTAGTACTGTGTCTAGCTTGGTGTCATGATCCACTTTGGTCCTGCCCATGATCAAGATGTCGTCCTGAAAGTACTGCACTCCTTGAACACTTTGTGCATCAGCTTTTGGAAGACCGCTGCAGTGGATGCCAAGCCAAACGGCATCCACCGGAACTGGTAGCACCCGAAGGGCGTGATAAATGATGTGAGTTTCTTGCAGGTTGGGTGCAATGCAATTTGGTGGTACGCCGAGGTTAGATCTATGGTGGAAAACCACTTGATGTCCTTCGTCTGGGCAAGCATCTCATTTATCCTTGGCAAGGTAAACATGTCTATCAAGATGTTCTTATTCAGTTCTCTCAAATCAATGCATAGGCATACCTTGCCGTTGGGCTTCCTGGCCACGACCAGGGGCGCCAGCCATTCCGCACTCTCGATTAGTTGTATGATTCCATTGTCTTCCAATGTCTGCAATTCTTGCTGTACTGCGTCTCCGCACTGAAACAGGATGTTCCACACTTTGTGGCTCACTGGCTTGGCACCTTCCTTGGGGCATATCCTGTGCATGAACTTTGTCAGTTATCCGATGGTGCCCCCGAAGACCGTGGGGAATCCCGTCTTCCATCTGTTGGCCTCATGCTCTTGTGTCGAGTTTGTCATCAGCACCTGCATCGTGCCCCCGGGATTTAGTTGGATACCCAGCTCTCCTTGGTCCTTCCATCCTAATACCGAGGGCCCCTTCGCCTCTACCCTCTGCTGTGGGGCCTTTGAACTCAAATTTGAGTGGGCGAAACCCCACCATGGGAATCGGTTCTCCGGTAAAGGTGACTGGGTGGATGTTCGTGGCCCGGAGGTGTGTAGTATTGTAGGTGCGAAGTCCCTGTCCCAAATGCTGCATTGTATGATGGTGTATGGTGACCCAGAGTCGGCCACCAAAGAGACCAGGATGCCACCTATAAATATGTCACACTGTGGTTTGCGTGAGCGGGGCGCAGTCTATACCCAACACCAAGACTTCTATGCACAGCACGCTGTCCCGTCATCGTCTGTGCCTCCCTCTTCTGTTCCTTGTTCTGGTGCGACATATTTCACAGATGCTTTCTGCGGTTTGCGCCTGCATACCTTCTCGAAGTGTCCCATGACTCCGCAGAACATGCATTTGGCTCTGAATGAAGGGCATTGTTTGTCGCTGGCTACATGGTCTCTGCTTCCACATCGGTAGCACGTATTCTTGTCATCACTTTGGGTTTTCTGGGTTGTGGCCATTCTGGGAGTCTGTTTCCTCTGCTGGTGTGTGTTCCTCCTCTCCGTTCGCTTCCACTCTTGGGGATTTTCATCCGCCACTTTAGCCTCTATGGGTGTACTGGTGTGTTCCTTTTTTGCGGCTTCTGCTCATCTCTTCAAGAGTTCCGCATTTTTTACCATGGCCACTATTTCTTTGAGGGGAGCCTCCCCACTGACCCACAGTTTCTCCTGTAACAATGTAGTTACCGTGTGTATGATGATCTGGTCTCTGATGAGGTAGTAGTGTAGTGTTCCGAATTTGCAGGTAACTGCTAGTCTTCTCAGTGCTGCAACATATTCATCAACTGACTCTCCTACCTTCTGTTTCCGGTGATAGAAGTTGAACCGATCGATGGCAGTGCAGACTACCGGTTGATAATGGCTGTCCAGGTCATCTAGGGCATGTTGGAACACATCTTCATCGTCGGCATGTCTGGGTTTTGGGATTAGGTTCTTGTACACTCTAATGCCTTCTGGGCCCAAGTTGTGTAACAGTATCTTTTTTTTCGCCTGCTGGGGAATTCTGTGCCCCCTTCGTCTTCTAACGCAGAGATATAGTTAAAAATATACTCCTTCCAGTCCTCCCATTTCATGGTGGGTTCCCCTGGCTTAGGTGGCAAGGGGACCGGGTTGGTGAGGGAGAAGGTCTGCGCGCACATGGCGGCCACCTGTTGAGGCGATTCTTCCTGCGCTCTGGGGCTCCCTGGCACGCTTTGTCCCTGTTGGCCTATTGCCCCTTCTAGGGTCGGTAGACTCTCTCCTCCTCTGCTTTGGCGCGCCAGGGTCTTGCTTCCCTACAGCTGGGAGCTGTTCCGTGCTGCGAGACGTGGACAAGGCCCCTGCGGCCCTCTGAATGGCGTGGCCCCTCCAGCTGCCTGACTGGTGGTGCGTGGTGAATGTCACTGTGCCGTGGCTGAGGTAGGGGGCTGTGGGGAAGACTGGTGCAACTTCCCTCTGGGCTGTAACGCTGCTGGTGTGGTAAGGGACCTGCTGGTGCAGCCAGGGGAAGCGTGGTGTGGTCCCTCCCTTACCTCGGTGGCGGAGGTGCCTTGTGTGTGTAGTTCCTCAGCAATCGGGCTGCAGGCTCGGGACGCACAGGGCACGCTGATGCCTCACTGCTTGGGTGGCAGAGTCCAGCTAAGTTTGTGCTCAGGGCTTCAGGGTGAGGCCTACTGGGGCATCTACACTGCCTCCTGCTTCCCACCGTTACCGGGTGTGCGGGGGACTCTCTCTGTTCCCGCTGCCGCTCTCTCTCGTGGTTGTGTCGTCCGTGCGCCGGTCACTGGCGTCCGGGGCGTGCTGGAATGTTGGCCTCACCTCCCAGCCTCGCTGCCAATATGTAGGAGTGGGCTTACAGTGAAGGAGAGGCGGACGCCATGTAATTATTTAGGTGCACTTTATTTAATTATAGCATTCCCGAGAGAACGCCGGGAGAACGTCCTGCCACCACGGCTGCTTGCGTACTTCGCTCCACCCTGCGCTCCTAGAGTTCCCTGCCACGCACGTGACCTGGAACACTAAAGCACAACACTACAGCCAATTAAACAGTTTAACATAAACTACATTTTCCATAAACACTGTACTTCCTCTCCACAAGTCACAAGAATCAATCCTATATCGTTGACAAACATAAATAGTTAGTCCACCATTTTGAATCCTGTTTCTTGGATGCTATGAAGCCGAGGATAAGTACACTTTATTCCTTCTTTGTTCATGTTGTTATGTAGTGTGTTAAATGCTTCTTTGGGGTACCAGCCTGCGTTATCGTCAACATTTATCTCAGTTGTCTAAAGCAATGTAATTTTTCCCTGGCAGTTGCGAAGTACTGAGGAGCATGGTCGCCTGACCGGCTCCTTATTGTGGCTCGGGTAGCAGACTGAGGACAAATTCCTTGCTCTAGTCCAATTTCCATGGAAATGGGTGCTCACATGAGGCTATAGCGTGTCTTTGAAGCATGCAAGACGCTATCACCAGTGCTGTATACCGGGTCAGATTGAAGTGTTATGCCCATTAAAGCTAACAATCTTAGCCCTGCTTCAGCTAGCAGTAGCGTGTATGTGCCGCTGATGCCCTTGCCAGCGTGTATGCACCCCTTTCACACCCTCCTCACTTAGATGGTGGGCTGTAATAATTTGAATAGGCTCTGCCCAGGAGCTTTGTCGGGCACTCCCTCCATGTTTTAACGTGAGGTTTTGCCTGGCTGGGGCTAACTCTCCCCTCTGTGCTTGTGTGTCCTTGGGCATTCATAAAGGAGGATCCTGAATACTCAGTGGTAGAAAGGCTGGTGGATGCATTGGACAATCGCATCCAGGAATCGGTAAATCAGGATTTAATCCGGGCTCTTTAGCCTTTCACTAAACAACTCCATTGATACGCGCAACAGTCCGCATCCAGCCCAGACCTGCATATGAATCAGCCCCAGACCAATGGGGGAACTAGTTCCTCAAAAGGCAAGAAAAAAGTGAGGAAATGGGCTCGTACTGAGGCACTACGAAAACAACACAGACGTCAACATTAACTACCATGCCTACAGGTTATCAATTCCACTGCCTAGCAAGGCATGGGGAAGGGTGGGTGTGAGGGGGGAGGTCTGTCGGGGATGTAACCCAGACTTGGGCCACTCCTGTATGTCCAACTCCTCTAAGGGCGATGAAGCCCCAGCAAGAGGAAATGCAAAACAAAAGTGCACACCCAGGAGATGGGTCCCAAAGTCTTGGAGTTTGACCTGGATGACATCATTCACTCTAGGCTGGCAGAGTGGGTCCAACTAACTAAGGTAGACAGTTACGTCCAGGCTAGGATAAAAAATGCATTCCAGAAAGCTATCCTCTCCTGCCGTCGGGCAGAGTGTCCCCGCCCCTCCTTAGGGAGCAAAGTCATCGGCACCCCTGAAGTGGATATGAGCAGGGTGACATTTATGACGAAGTACTCTAAGGATCCCAAGAAAGGTCTTGATAGAGCTTGGAGTTGTTGCCAAGATAAGGTCTAGGACCTGGTGGAGCCCCTAACTAAGATCCTTGAAATGTCGTACAAGACCAAACGATAATGCAAAACCAATGGATGCAGACAGCTTGGCGGGTTGGGAGCAACGTGCAATCCGCCTCCTAGGTAATGCTAATTGTGGGATTTCCTCAGAACGGAGGAGGCCCATCCTACTATGGATTGAACCTAAGCCCAGGGACCTGGCTAGCATCACTGCTGCTGAAGGTCTTTTATTTGGAGCAAGCCTTGTTTAAGGAGATCTGTAAATTTGCTTCCAAGTTTAGTGCCTTGACAAGGCCCAATTCTCCCTTAAAAAATTCTTAAATGTGGGAATTTTTAGGAAGACCAGATGCTACAGAGGTTGCGCTTTCGGTCACAGTGCTGCCCAAGGATCTCAGAGGGGATACAGCCTTCATGGCAGAGGCAGTTGGTATGAGCCAGCCAGAGGCTTCACCTTTCCATCCAGAACCAAAACAGGGGTGGTAGAGGACACTTCTAGGGTGGTGGATAGCATACCCCCTCCTCCTCCGGAGCAGAACCCAGTTTTACAGGTGAGTGAGAGTCCTCCAGCAAAGGTGATTTTAGGGGTTTGAGTCAATTTCACATAAAAAATTGGGCGAAGATTTTGCAAGATGTATGGATTCTAGAAGCACTTTGGGGTTACAGATTGAAATTTTACTGCATCCTACGTCAATGCTCCATCCGCAAGCAACTGTCTTTTACCCTTCAAGAGCAAACATTTGTCAAGCAGGCAGGAGATTCATGAGCTCTTGAAAGAAGACAGCATTTACCAATCACCCAAAAAGTTTCCTCAGCACAATCGTCTTGGTATAGAAGTAAGGCTGTGGATCCCAGTTGGTTCTCAACCTTCGGGACTTCAGTGCCTGGATTTTGTACCGATGTTAACCGATCGGTTAACCGATACTCCCATTGGTTAATAGATAGCGGTGATTGGAGACTTCTCCCCAAGATCTTCGAGGCCCTTCACGAACTCTGGAGCCCTTGTCAGACTTATTTGCCTCCCGCCTGAACAAGCAACTCCCACTATTCTTCAGCTGGGGGCCGGACCCACTAGCTGTAGCCACAGATGCATTCCTATAGACATGGCCTCAGTTGCTCCACTACGCTTTCCCTCTTTTTGTAATGATCTCATGAGTAGTATCACAAGTGAGATGACAAGTGGCAGAGATCAGTGGTGTAACGAACCTTGAGGACTCAATCTAGAGCTCCCCACCAGAAGTGTGGTGCTGACGGGGCACCCTGGAGGGTGAGAGCCCCCCCGCACCGCAGGGGCTGCAGGGGCCTGTGTTACACCCCTGGCAGAGATCATTCTAGTAACTCTGATTTAGAAGGCCCAACTTTGGTTTCCGAGCTTTTTTGTACCGGTGTGCGACTTACCGATGACACTTCCAGTGATCGAGAACCTGTTGTTGGACCTGACAGATCCCACACACCTGCTGATCCATTCGGGTCAATTGAAACTCATGGCATTAAGGGTTTCCAGCAAAGTTGGAGTCTGCCAGGAATTTAGGCTCAAGCTAACCAGTATATCAGACATGCTTGGTTTACCTCTATCAACACAGTCTAAGCTTCAGCTTTGTGATAATGGGTGGGCTGGTAAAACAAACAAGGTTCTAATCTCGTGGAGGAAGAATTGTTGGTGGTGATGCATTTTTTAATCCCATATGGCTGATAATGGGTTAGCTTATCGCTCAATAAACATTTGCTCCCCAATTTCTGCTAGACATTCACCTCTCAAGGGCAGATCAGTGGGAAAGCATACTCTGGTCTGCAAATTAATGCTAAGCATGTGGTTTTCTAAACCTCCGAGACCAAGATAACATCCTGTGGGATGTTTCACTAATGTTGAGATTTTTGGAGGCGAAATGGCCTGATACTAGTGATTTATCTAGGAAACAATATTCGGCCAAATAGACTGTTATTGTGTTTGATATCATGCAGAAGGGTTTCTGATGTAAAGAAGTTGGACTTAACAGGTAGAGGGTTTTCTCTGAATGGAGTATCCTTACTATATGTCAACCTAAAAAGTGTAATTCTTGTATTTTGTACCCTGCAGTCCCAGACAATTGTAAATTGTGTGTGGTGCGATGCATGAAGGAGTATGAGGCATGTACTTGAGAGTTGAGGCAGACCCCAGAGGGTCAGTTGTTGATTGCATTCTAAACACCTTTTGGACCCTTGTTATTTGCGACCCTTGCCTGATGAGTTCAATGACTGTTGAGTGAGGTAGGTATCGATATTTCTCAATTTCGTGCATTGAGCTAGATGAGAAATCGCTTCAAAGACATACCCACTAGGGTCAAGATTAGAAGACATTATTCTGGACACAGACTGGGCTGCGAAATCAAGCTGTAAGACCTTTTATCACAAACTTGTTATTGACATTGTGTCAGATATGGCTGATCAGCTTTAAACCAGCATAATCTGAGCCTTTGGGCCCTGACATAGAATAAAACTTTTTCTAGCTTACAGGATAAGAATTTTCAGTTCTATAAGAACAGGGAGGCAAGGATTATCTCACTCGATTGCAAAATTACTGTGATGAATGCTAGTATTTGATTATTCAAATCAATACGGCAAATGTTATTAGATGAATGTTACTATTCTTGATATAGTTTTATCTACTTTGCCCTCCTTTTTGTAAGCTACTTAGGTTTGTTGATGATTCTGTAAACCGAGTTTGCGATTTCACCTTTGCCTCTCTGCTCTAGGCTCATCATATATTAAGCAAGCATGAAACTGTTACTGGTCTTCTGGATGTCCGTTGCCAGGCCCTGCTTTCAACATTGGACTCTCTAATTTCTTTTCTTCGGATATGAAGAATGAGATGAGAGATGACTGGGTCTATGACGTGTTCTTGATTATGTTCGCTGTTGCAGGACCTGGAACTGATTTAAGAAGAGCTTTAGTTTTATGGTTATTTGCTTGTTTATGACAAAGAAAGAGGTTTCAAAATGGTGGATTGATATGTTGGTGAAAGATATATGATTTGTTCATTTGACCTGTGAGGGGAAGTACAGTGTTTATGGGCATGTAGTTTTTGTATGCTGAACTGTTTCATTGGCTGCTGTAAACATTGTTGGAAAAGGAAGAGAAGCATAATCCCGGATCTGTGTCCTTGATAGAATTGAACATTCTTATAATGTAAGCTAGAGTTTTCGTTTACCCCTTCCTTGGAGCCCAACTTCTAGACAATGCAACAGAAGCTACCAACAACAAAGAGACAAGTGAAAATACAACAAACTTGTCTAGTAAAGGACAGCTTTACAGGCTTACATTTGGTATGAGTTTTAGAAGTAGATATGAATGATTGACGAACTTCCTCAATCTACGTCCTAAGGAAAATACTTTCTTGTGGCTGTGCCTGACTCAAACAACATTAAAGGCATTTGAATAGTAAAATGAACTTTTGCATAGGCGAACACTTGGACACACAGAACCTCATATATTTGACCAATTCATGTTGACCCGATTGAGGGGGCTCTAAATGTGGACTGCACAGTTCTGGAATTCTAGGAGAGAGTCAGCAACAATAATCGAGGAAATTCTTGATTGTCATTAGTGCTGAAGACTTTCCCAAAGTATCACAGATTAAGACCATACTCAAGTTGAACACCGCAGCCACAATGAAGTACATTGTGAACTAAACAGTGGGATTAAGGTTTTCCAATTCATACAGGTAAGCATACAAAAAATTACATTGCAATTTGTTTTGGGATTAACCATCAGAGTAGAGAATTTGCCATGCCAAATACATAATTGTGGTTCAATAGTGTTACCTCAAATCAAATCAAAGATAGCATTATTCGGTATTTGTTAAAAGACCATAAAAGCACATAAAAAAGAGTTTATAAAACATTTCATCCACAAAATACAATAGTACAATTTAATTCATTATTTTTCATTAAAAAGGAAACTTAATCATTCGTTAAAAGCACTAGGGGAATCCAGGATGATTAATGAATACTATTAAGTATATTGATATACAGTACAATCATACAATCATTATGCCATCGAACATCTACATCTTACTACATATTTCAGAAATTTAACAACTGCGACCATAGTAAGTTCGTCTTGTAGCATATATAGTCTGATCAAGGCTGGTTTACATTGTCTCAAACCCCACATCTTTAGGAGGGGCAAAATATGCCTCTTTCTGCCCCAATCGTAGTATTTGCAGAAAAAGATGCAGTGGATATTTGACTGAGTGGATGAGTCATCACAAGGACAATTTATTAGCGTGGCAGACCAGTCATTTGGGGCGGGAAAGGATATCAGCCTATAAAAACAGTCAGTCCTCATCCTTGTTAGTAGCATTCTAGGGTAACTGGAAAGTGACGGGGCCAGGTATGGGTGTAAACCTGGGCCATGTAGAATGCGGCGATGAGAGATGATCGTAGACTTGTTACCGTCCAGATACCACCGCCTATCTTCTAACAGCTTAAGGCAGATTTCCTTTAAAGTTTTTTTCGAAATTGATGCACATGAGCTAGGAGTTACATAAAGTTCTGGATGGCCAATAGAGTTTGAGAATTTTTTGACATAATGGAGCCAGGTAAACTTCCTAGCCGCTGATTGGTTCATACAGTCTTGAATCACATCCCTGCTAAAAGCTGTGTCCTTGGAGGTCCATATCTTATGCCACAACATGATTGGTCTTATCTTATTTAGGTCTGTGATATGTACCCGATCTAGTTCCTTATGGCATATAGTTGTAGAGATTGATCTTGGGACAGCTAACAAGTACCTAAAAAAGGCGTTTTCCGCTAGTTGGATTTGTGTACAGTCGGCCGTCCCCCAAATGCCAGCCCCATAGGTCGCAGTAGAGACACATTTTGCTGCGTAAATCTTTAGCAGAGTCTCTATGGGTTTTCCACCCAGTCTCTTAGCAAATTGGTTTACTGCGCCAATGGTGCGGGTGAAAGCCAGATTGCGTGTAGCGATGGCTGTGGTCCAAGTTCCTCTATTATTAAAAGTAGTACCTAAATAGGAAAAAGTTTTGGTCAAGCCTATCTTTGTCTGGTTGACAAAAGTTTTGCAGTCTATTTTGGAATTATTTTTTGACGTGCAACACATGGTGAAGGTTTTTCCCACGTTTATCTTCAAACCTCTAGAGCCCATAAAAGTTGAAAAGCCGGTTAATGCCTTTTGGAGGCCCACCTGAGTTCGTGACATTATTACAGCGTCATCGGCATAAAGTAGTATTCGTACCGCCGTGCCGTTAATTTTAGGATAGTCTACTTCCAAATTAGTCAAAAAGTCTGCCACTTCGTTAATATACAGATTAAAAAGGAAAGGTGCAAGGATGAAGCCCTGTCTAACGCCCTTTTCAATTGGGAACTTCTTGGTGCGTTCTCCATTTTTACCATAGCGGACCGTTGCCCCTGCACCTCTGTAAAGTTCCTTTATAAAATTCAACACGAATGGGTCTATCCCCATCTTAGTTAAGGTATTCCATAACACTTTGTGGCTTAAGCAGTCGAAAGCCGAGCTTAAGTCGACAAAGGTCATGTATAGGTTCCCTTTTTTAACCACCATATATTTACTAGTTATTAGTGCCAGATTGAGTCCCTGCTCAACTGTGCCCAGCCCACACTTGAACCCATATTGGAACTTCGAAAGAACCCCTTCCGCTTTGGCCCAGGATTGTAGTTTAGTAAGTAAAACTCTTCCTGCTACTTTCATCAAGGAGTCGAGTAGGAAGATTGGCCTATAGCATTTGGGATCCTGTCTATCTCCTTTTTTAAAGATAGGAATTACAATGGCTTCCTGCCATGTTACTGGAAAGCCTGTTTGACTATAGGAGTTTAGAACGTTTGTGAGGAGCGGGCCCATAGGTCCATATTTTCTTTAAATAAGTCAATAGGGATGCCATCTGGCCCTGGGGCTTTGGAGTTGGCGCTCTCTTGAATAGCCTGCTCAACCTCTAATTGAGAAAATGCTATATTCAATGGAAGGTATCTATGAGTTGAGAGTCTTCAGACTGCAGGGCAGTGGCGATGTGTGATAATGTCGCAGGGCAGTTTACCATAGGCAATTCGTCATTTTTATATAATGCCGTGAAGTAACTGACCCACACGTCCTCGGCTATAGCTACCTCCAAAGAATCAGTCTTTCTCTCTGCAAAGAACGGGGCATTGACTTCTCTCCAAAAGGAAATATTGTCTCGAAGGGCGCTAGCCTTTATTAACGCCTCCCAGGCAAGATCTTTAAGTTCTCTTTTCCTATTTTGAAGTGCCTGTTTATAGTCCAACCTGGCTGCTCTGACTACCTCGATGTCTTTCAGCAGGGCCTTTACTGCCTGCAAGAGGGCTTTATGGGCTCTAGTGCAGGCAGAATTGAACCAGCCATTTGGTCTAACCCTTTCACCATCTTTTCGCTTCCTGGTCAGTTTATCATTAATAGTGGCTACTATCTTATCATAAGCCGCTTTGATCTTGTGGGGATTGGGATATTGTTCCAGACATGTCATGAAATGCTCTAGGTCTTCCGTGATTACCTACTTTAAATTTTTTTTGGGGTCGACCTTGGCCCACTTGATAGCATACCCATTTCTTCTGGTCAGGGAAATTGACGATATAATGTTTCAGACAGTTTTGATGCATGGCTATCATAGGTGCCCGCATCAAGACTGGTACTAATTGGAAAGTGGTCACTCATTAATAAATCTTCTGTTTTAAAGCCCTGTACAGAACCCTGATTGCTGTTAAATAGCAACATAAAATCTATAATGGTACCTGACCCCCGACCATGAAAAGTCGGTTGGAAATCAACCGTTGGCTCGCAAAGTTCATTAGCGTAGCCTAGGTCCCAGTCATGCATTAATTGGTTTAACAGATTGCCACAAATGGTGTGTTCGAAATGCGTGCTAGGTTCGCCTTTTAGATTTGTTATGCCACAAATGTCTAAACCACTATAAGGGCATAAGTGGCAGTTAAAATCTCCCACTATAAGGATGCAACCTGCCTCTCCCATTCCCCTATTTAAAATATGGGTTAAATCGTCTATGAGCACTTTGGCTTCTTCTTTCATGATGTTGCTATATAAATTGATCAGAAGAATGCTCAGCCCTTTCCCTTTGACAGAAAAACCCTGCAAGGAATTACAGTTCCTATTATTGTCCCCAGCATTCTCTAATCTCTTCATTGTCAGATTTGCCAGATTAGAGACATACGTACAGAGGCCACCAGAGCCCCTGCCTCGATTACCCTGAAGAGACGGGGTAAAATGGGTACTGAAACCCTCTATATGGGACTCCTCCTGATCCCAACACTCCTGAAGACATATAATGTCAAAATTATCGACAAAGGATAGGAATGTTTGGTCCGTCGATTTCTTAGAGAGACCTGCAATGTTCCACGATGTTAAGGCCACACTGGCTCTCCTCACAGTTTGTATTAGATCTTTTTCCTGCAGATTTGGGCTAACACTATTACCTACACTGGACCCTATCGTGTCTAGATTTTCTCTATTTATTTCATCAGAGGAGGCTATATTATATTCCTCATTGGAGTCTGTAACATCAGACCCCACAGAAGTGGAGCCCATGGCTAGTTGGTATAAAGAGGATGATGCTTGTGGCCGGGGAAAGACATGATTGGTACTTGACAGGGTTGAGCTAGTATGACAGGGAGAGTGTTTTTTGTTGCACAGGTTGGATGCTCTCGCTGAGGTTGGAGAAGCAGAAGAGATTCTATATTCCTGTTTTACCCCGATTGAATTCCCTAGTGGTCAGTCGACCATATCTAGGCAATCATATCTATTTCTTGTTGAGATACCCCTCCAACCTTCCAAATTAAACTGATCTCTTCTAGGAAACCAAGACCGAGCTTCCCAGTCTCTACTCCTATTCCTGTTCCAACGACCCACTTGGTTCCAGGTCCAATCCGGACCTTCCTCCCAGTTTGGGGTGGCTCCATATTCAAAGATGTTCGATGGTGGATAAAAAAAGAAGAGGCGGTGGGCATCACTCCCCCCCTTTTTTGCCAGGGTAGGCCAAGAGCAGATATAATCAACCGTGGCGGGATCGTCACAGTTGATTATGACGCAGTCACCCTGTATGCATTTTTTTACTTCGCCAATCCACGATACTCTACGTACCGAAGAGATTCTGCTGGAATTTGGTGGCTGGAGAGGTCTATTAAGGCTCAACCACTGCAGCACCTTATTTCGAAGGGACCAGGAAGGTTCGTCTGTGTTTTCAGGCAGCTCTGGAACCCCAGTAAGGATGACGGTGAATGGAGTCGCTTCAGGTGGTAGATGTATCGGACGCCTGAACCTCACTCCCTTCTTTCCATCACCCGAAGGCGGCGGGGCCAACCCTTTAGATGGTATGAGTGGTGTGGCTTTCAACTTGGATGTCTGAGTTGGGCCTTTTAATGATCCCGGGGTAGCCTGGGAAGTGTCTTGTGTTATATTAGGCTTTGCCTGCCCGGCTCTGGAGGGAGCCTGGGTAGTATCTTGTGTTGTGTTTCGCTCTGGTTGCGCATTTGCAACTTTTACAACTTGTGTCGGTTTTACGCGAGAATCAGATTGAACTGATTGGGCTGATGTGCTGATGACTTTGGGTCCCCCCCCCTAAATTAGTTGAGCCTAATGTTTTCTGAGTGAAAGGTGGTATGTTCAACTTCGCTAATTGTTTTTCAATATTCATTAGGCTTCGTTCCACTGGGTGTAGGTGGCGTTTAAGAAGCTCCCCTACACTCTTTAGTAATTGGGTGTTAGATACGCATACTTTGCATGTACCCCCCTCTGCCACCATGATGTTTAAATTCTCGGGCATTTCTGAAAGAATAATTAGAGGAGTGTTGCTGACAGTTAGGGGGCACTGGGTGGGCTGGTTTGAACCCAGTATGTGGATATTCGGGGAAGATATAGATTTATTTGAGTTGGAATTAATCTTTTTTTTCTTCACCCGTTTTGATATGGCGCCCTCGCTCCTCCCCTTAGCATTTCTTTCCGGGGGTTCTACTTGAGTTTGGCACTGATGTAAATCAGGTGTTTTTTCTAAGTCATCAGTTAAATGCGAATCAAGGGAAAGCTGAGTGGAAGAGAGGTCCACAGTGCTAGGAACAGTGTGGATCTCTGCTATGGCTTTAGATGGCAACAACAGGGGGGCGATCGGCCCTGACTGAGTCGTGGTTAGCGCAGAAGCAAGAGGACCCATAGAAGACCTTCTCGCTATTTCCAGCTCTTGGGATACCCTACTCTCCAACAAGATTATGCTCTGATCTATCACCTCGTTTGTCCTAGTGATAAACTGATCTATCGGGCCTGTAATCTGTGCAGCGCTCAGCGCCTTTTTATTTCTGCTCCCTCTGGTCATGGCTAAACACAGGTGAGGCCTCCGAAGTCATCTGCGGCGTCCCCCAAGGATCATCTCTGAGCCCCACCCTCTTCAACGTCTACATGAGCCCCCTCGCGGCCATCGTACGCAAACACAACCTCAGCATAATCTCCTACGCCGACGACACCCAGCTGATCCTCTCCCTGACCAACGACCCCGCCGCCGCCAGAGCCAACCTGCACGAAGGGATGAAAGAGGTAGCCGAGTGGATGACGACCAGCCGCCTGAAACTGAACTCGGACAAGACGGAGGTCCTCATCCTGGGCTCCTCACCCTCCGCCTGGGACGACTCCTGGTGGCCTCCCGCCCTGGGCACCGCACCCAAACCGACAGACCATGCACGAAACCTGGGCGTCATCCTGGACTCCTCCCTCTCCATGACCAGGCAAGTCAACAACGTCTCCTCGGCGTGCTTCAACATCCTACGCATGCTACGGAAGATCTTCTGGTGGATCCCCACCGAGACCAGAAAGACCGTCACCCAGGCCCTCGTCACCAGCCGACTGGACTACGGCAACGCCCTCTACGCCGGCACCACCGCCAAGCTCCAGAAGAGACTCCAGCGGATCCAGAACGCCTCAGCCAGACTCATCCTCGACATCCCACGAACCAGCCACATCTCCGGACATCTGAGAGACCTTCACTGGCTCCCCGTCAACAAAAGAATCACCTTCCGCCTCCTCACCCACGCACACAAAGCCCTACACGACCAAGGCCCGAGCTACCTCAACAGCCGAGTCAACTTCTACGCTCCCAAACGCCACCTCCGATCAGCCAACCACGCCCTCGCCGCCGTCCCCCGCATCCGAAGAGCGACGACAGGAGGAAGGTCCTTCTCCTACCTGGCCGCCAAGACCTGGAACTCCCTCCCGACCGACCTGCGCCTGACCCAAGACCACCTCTCCTTCAGGAAGAAGCTGAAGACCTGGCTGTTCGAGCAGTAGCGGCACCTCCCCCCCCAGCGCCTTGAGACCCTACGGGTATGTAGCGCGCTTTATAAGTGTCACTGATTGATTGATTGATTGATAAATAGAGCTATGCTGTCACAAAGTAACAAATAGATGTAATAGCGTACTTTCAGACAACAGTAACGATCTGAAAAATAAAAATGCAAATGACGTGGCCCAGTCCAGTCTTACCAGTCTATAACGGGCTAAAACGGGCCCGCCATTGGCCCGGGCTTCCCCCGGCGTCCGGGTGATGCTGAATTTAAGCGCCTCCTGGCACGCAAAACTGACAGTGTGTGCCGCTAGGGCTGCTGGGGCTTGTAGTTTGTATGCCCCGCCCACGCTCCACTCTGCGGCACGACTCCGGGATGTTACAGGGAGTTAGACGGCGGGAGGCGGGCAGGCAGTACCCCAGACACTATTGATCCTCGGGCTGGAGCGGACAACAGCAGGCAGAACGCAAAAAGGCTCAGTGGAAAGTGAGATTCCCCCACTCGACCGGAGTGATGCTGAATTTAAGCGCCTCCTGGTGCGCAAAGCTGACAGTGTGTGCCGCTAGGGCTGCTGGGGCTTGTAGTTTGTATGCCCCGCCCACGCTCCACTCGGCGGCCCGACTCCGGGATGTTACAGGGAGTTGGGAGGCTGGCAGGCAGGACCCCAGACACTGTTGATCCTCGGGCTGGAGCGGACAACAGCAGGCAGAACGCAAAAAGGCTCAGTGGAAAGTGAGATTCCCCCACTCGACCGGGGTGATGCTGAATTTAAGCGCTTTCTGGCGTGCAAAGCTGACAGTGTGTGCCGCTAGGGCTGCTGGGGCTTATAGTTTGTATGCCCCACCCACGCTCCACTCGGCGGCCCGACTCCGGGATGTTACAGGGAGTTAGGCGGCGGGAGGCGGGCAGGCAGGACCCCAGACACTGTTGAACTTCGGGCTGGAGCGGACAACAGCAGGCAGAACGCAAAAAGGCTCAGTGGAAAGTGAGATTCCCCCACTCGATCGGGGTGATGCTGAATTTAAGCGCCTCCTGGCGCTCAAAGCTGACAGTGTGTGCCGCTAGGGCTGCTAGGGCTTGTAGTTTGTATGCAACGCCCACGCTCCACTAGGCGGCCCGACTCTGGGATGTTACAGGGAGTTAGGCGGCGGGAGGGGGGCAGGCAGGACCCCAGGCACTGTTGATCCTCGGGCTGGAGCGGACAACAGCAGGCAGAACGCAAAAAGGCTCAGTGGAAAGTGAGATTCCCAAACTCGACCGGGGTGATGCTGAATTTAAGCGCCCCTTGGCGCGCAAAGCTGACAGCGTGTGCCGCTAGGGCTGCTGGGGCTTGTAGTTTGCATGCCCTGCCCACGCTGCACTCGGCGGCCCGACTCCGGGATGTTACAGGGAGTTAGGCGGTGGGAGGCGGGCAGGCAGGACCCCAGACACTGTTGATCCTCGGGCTGGAGCGGACAACAGCAGGCAGAACGCAAAAAGGCTCAGTGGAAAGTGAGATTCCCCCACTCGACCGGGGTGATGTTGAATTTAAGCGCCTCCTGGCGCGCAAAGCTGACAGTGTGTGCCGCTAGGGCTGCTGGGGCTTGTAGTTTGTATGCCCCGCCCACGCTCCACTCGGCGGCCCGACTCCGGGATGTTACAGGGAGTTAGGCGGCGGGAGGCGGGCAGGCAGGACCCCAGACACTGTTGATCCTCGGGCTGGAGCAGACAACAGCAGGCAGAACGCAAAAAGGCTCAGTGGAAAGTGAGATTCCCCCACTCGACCAGGGTGATGCTGAATTTAAGCGCCTCCTGGCACACAAAGCTGACAGTGTGTGCCGCTGGGGCTTGTAGTTTGTATGCCCCGCCCACGCTCCACTCGGCGGCACGACTCCGGGATGTTACAGGGAGTTAGGCGGCGGGAGGCGGGCAGGCAGGACCCCAGACACTGTTGATCCTCGGGCTGGAGCGGACAACAGCAGGCAGAACGCAAAAAGGCTCAGTGGAAAGTGAGATTCCCCCACTCGAGTGGGGTGATGCTGAATTTAAGCGCCTCCTGGCGCGCAAAGCTGACAGTGTGAGCCGCTAGGGCTGCTGGGGCTTGTAGTTTGTATGCTCCGCCCACGCTCCACTCGGCGGCCTGACTCCGGGATGTTACAGGGAGTTAGGCGGCGGGAGGCGGGCAGGCAGGACCCCAGACACTGTTGATCCTCGGGCTGGAGCGGACAACAGCAGGCAGAACGCAAAAAGGCTCAGTGGAAAGTGAGATTCTTCTCAATCGGTGTTTAAGATGGAAGTTTTATTCCAAGGCTTTCATTGTCTCAAACTGCCCCATCCAAAATTAAAACCACTTGGCACACCTAACCCTCAGACAAAATGTCACCATCTCCTTGACATAAGGGATTAAATTATGAAAGCAGGGACCCACATATAATACTCATCCTTCCCAACTGAACAATCACAGTTTATAGCAAAAAATCCACACATTTTACACAGAGAAAGATTGGGAGGGCGAAACCAGCTATCTTCTCAAGCCAAACTACAACCAAATTGCTGTCACCTTCAATGTATTCCCTTCACAAAGCGCTTGCCCTGCAACTACTAACCTTTCACAACTTAAATTAAACTAAACTAATCACACAATACCCCATCATCTGCTCAACCTCCAGGAAAGCCGCCAAAGGTACCATTTTAAACATATTATGACACTATAGAATCTGCTATGTTTGAAAATGTCAGCAGACAAACAATGTATTTCAGGAAGAATGCAAACCGTCTCCTCCATCATTCATGATTATTTTTCATATTTCCGCCGGAAAAGAAAAACAACTACACTACAGGTATTTTGTAAACATTTACCATTGATTTCTATATATACTCACTTGTAGTTTTATGCAGCCCAGATACAATGGGTGACAGTGTGCTTTACAAAGGTCAAATGGAAAACGTGCAATAAAGAGTTTCAATTAGTATGTGTTTTTGTATAATGCAGATTTGATTATATATTTTCAAGCCTCAATGAGTAAGTTACTTACCTTTAGTAATGCTCTTTCTGGTCGAGATTGTATCTGACCGGAGATTCCTCACATTCTTTCCAAAGGCGACAGACAGGATCTGGAAAATCATAAGCAGTGAGCCTGCACGCTGACAGGGGGCCCCATATAGGCGCCATCCATGTGAGCGTACCACAGTTGCTTTCTGAACTATCCGAATGCGTGGAATCCAAACTTCAGATTGGTGGTGACCAGAGTGCAGATTTCTAATTGGGACATTTATAAAATGAGAAGAGTCCAGTCCACAGAACATGGACGATGGGAGAGTCAGTAAGGAATTTGCGCTTAGAGTCTTTACAAGAAAGAGCATTGCAGAAGGCGAGTAACTTGTTCTGCTAATAGAGACTTCTAACTGCAGATTCCCCACCTTTGGAATAGAACCAAAGCAGTACCTCACAGGTTGTGGGTCTGTGAAATGACACAAACTAAACAGTCCTGTAGGATAATGTGGCAAAGTGCCCTTGTAGACAAGCCTGCTTGTCCAGACAGTAGTTCTTCGTGAATGTATAGAGCAGAGGTCTTCAAACTTTTGAAGGTTGAGCCCCCCCAGCTGAATTTTTTTAAATGTCGGGCCCCCCCTCCACCACCTGACAGAAATTTCTGGAATCTGGTACACTACATAATCGACCGCCACCCGCATATCCCGGGCCATATCTCGCAAATAATGTCCAAAACAATGAGTTTCCTCCTTCTCCATGAATTCCCTCACTACCACTCACCAACAATGCACCTCATCTCGCTATATCACCTTTCCCGTTCGTGTGGGGGAAGCTTGCACTGCTAACCAATTCTCCATGATGTACATATATTTGGGGAGAGCTTGTAATGTTCACTGAGTGTGAAGGAAGCTTGATCTGCTGCAGTCAGTTTCATATCTGCGCTGCATACATGAAGGATACTAGTACTGCTGTTGCCACACCCCTGGAATCCCAGCTCCGTTCATATGGGGGAAGCTTGCACTGCTGCCCCTATGTTCCACGATGTATATGTATTTGAGGAGAGTTTGTACTGTTCTCTGAGTGTGAAGGAAGTTTGTCCTGCCGCAGGCTGTATCACATCTGTGCTGCATGCAAGAGGAATAAATGTACTGTTGTCGCAACACTAAGGAATCCCTTCTCTGTTTGTGTGGGGGAAGCTTGCATTGCTGATGCATGTACTTTGCCTTTTCTCGGTTCGTGAGGCTACAATGCACGGCTCCCTTTCTGTTCTTGCTCTGTACCTGTGAGCATGTTTACACTGCTCCTGTCCCTGTGTGTGAGGAAAGTCTGTCACAGTTTCCAGTATACGGAAAGCAGTGCTGTATCTGGTGTGGGTCTGTGCAGCAAGTTTCCACTGCTGGAGACTGTCACACCAGTGTACCGTGTGAATGAAGGACGCTTGTCCTGCTGCCAGCGGTGCCACTCATGATTCACATCTGTGTGTGAGCGGAGCCCGTGCCGTTGCTCCTTAGACTGAACTTGCTGGAACCACTAATGCATGCAGTGGTTTGTGCAAAATCCACAGATTTAACTGAGCACAAAATGTGGTTTAATTGTAGATTTCCATTGCTGAAGGCCCCAAAGCCTGCCATTTAACAGAGACACCTTTTCCATGTGCTGAGTTGTGTTTGCGCCTCACCGAGTCTGCCTCCCGTGGGGCTCAGGCACCAGATGTGAGACAAAGACAGGTGCAGTGTGAGTGCTTTCACTTTGGTATCTCCCCACTATCCCTTGAGAGGCCCCCTCGCCTCTCTCCTCTCTCCATACGTATAGATGCTGCTGTGAAATATACTCCTGTTGTTGAAATCCCGGCATAACGTATTAATCACAGCTCAGAATCACGGCAGGCCAACTCAGCCTATTATCCTTTTCAACAAAGGTAGCACTGTAGAACTTGAGATGTACACATCTGTAATTTAAGGTGCTTAGAAGGCTCAGTGCCGCGTCAGCGTGCTGTAGTCCTCTGGTACATGCCTGCCTTGTGCAACAGTAATAGGGGAAACAGAGCAGTCGGGTCATGTGTGCGGTAACATGTGACGTGTATGTTACTGCCTGTACACATCTGACTCATTCAAATCCGGGTGAGAATCCGAGGTGCGGGTGTGTCATGTGGCGCGTGGGGAAGAACGCTTACCTATGCATGCGGGCTTCCCTCTGACATGGAAAAGAATTCTGGGCCGCGGATAGTGCAGTGTTCAGGGTGTACTGCGCATGCGCACTGTCCTGCCTGAGTGACTGATCCTGTTGGCATTACCCCCTTTTGTTTGCTCGTTACTGTTTTGCTCCTGTTACGGGGCAATGTGTATCGACAGTTGTATTTCTTTGGTGTGTTTGCTCTTGTGTGCTGTTTTAAACGTCTAAGTGCCCAGGGTAGTAGTTTGCGCACTGTGTGTATCTCCTAGAGTTGGGAGCATAAGGTGGGCAGGGAGCTAAGAACTTCCAAGAATCCAGAGTTTCCGAGGGTGGCTGAGAGAAGGGTTTCCAGATGCCCAAGGCTTCGAGGGTTAAAGGGTGTCCTTTCACTGCTGAGGTTATGTGAAGGTTGAGCATGTCTGAGATATAAGTTTGCTGTGATTCGCGCTGTGTTGTTATCCATACATAGCATTTCAGCTGTAGGAATTAACCTGGTTTGCTCGGTTGAAATTGCAACAGCCCCTCCCCCGACACCCTGTGTGTCAGCCCGGGTTCAAAACAAGCAAAGGCAAAAGTCTGGAGTGAGTTGACTCCCGAGTACAACGTTAAAAAAAAACTGCTACAGTGAAAAATACAAAAATGCGTTTTTTATATACATTGCATTTATGAGTTAAATAATTCAATGTGTGCTAATTAAGTGTATTATTGAGAAGTAAAATGGCCACTCATGTATTACACTGCAAGCACTCCATACAAGGTGAATGATACAACAAACTGCCAGTTTCATCAGGTGAGAGAGTAATAGTCTTCTGGACGGAGCCACAGCCCACATTATGTATATTGTAAAGAATTATTAACAATAGGTCTCATAGATAGCTACGCTGTCAATCAAGACATATAAAGAATTTCGTGAGTGGAGTAAAATCCTTATTGCTCTTTGCAAGTATAGGGCTTACTGAGGCATTTCCAGTGAGAAGCTGATGCACCTTTTTAATATGCTCGCTGACTGCTCGTCTTCTGATAGGATGAGAAGTCTGGAAGTGCTGGCCCATTTGTTGTACCCAGTGATTGTAAATCTGGAGTCAAAGATAGGAAAGGCCCATTTAATCAGCTGGTGTGCACCAACATATTCAAGCCAGTAAGTAGCCTTTTACCCAAACCTGTGTTATTGTGTTGAGCAAGCTGATGGTCCTGCGGTTTATATACGCGGCTGTGTATACAGGTTGTTTTTGCAGTTTGCATACTCCCAGGATGTCCTACTTCTACAAACAGGGTGTCTTGGCTGTTGAGGTCTGTAAAACATAACCCTATAGCACATGTGATGCTGGGGCGAGGAGTGGTCTACCTGATAGGGCTCCAGCTCAGCATTCCATTTCCAGGCCCCCAGGCCGATACCACCTCTGTCATTACCCATAATCCGAGACAATAACTGCAGGCCAAAACAACACTGTTACTAAACTTGAAGATCTCAGACGCTGCTGAAGCCAAAACTCACTGGTGCTGCTATGGTTCCATAGACACCAATGCAAACAAGAAACCAGGGCACCCTGCTGCCTCGTTCGGTAGTAAAAGACAGTCATAATTGGGGTATAACTGCACCTGCTGCACCAATGATGGCTGTGTCATTGCTGGTACCCCACGAATGACCCCTAGCACTGAAAGTAGAACAATAGCCCATTGCCTTCTCTTATGAAAATTCAGAGTCCGGGCTGACACCCCCTGCGTGTCAGCCCGGGCTGAGACAGTTTCAGCTGCACCAGAGTACTTCACAGGTCATTAAAAGACCTTTTACATGTTAATGAGGCTTTGATGGCCCCTGAAGCCCCACTCTGCCGTTTGCTTGAAGAATCAAAAAAAAAACGCCCTCCCGAAATTTGACTCTAGGTGCGCCTCAGCCTGCTGGTGAGACACAAGCACAACTGTAAGAACAGTGACTGAGAGCTAGATGAAACCGCTGTACAACCGGGTGGCCACTTTTACATTATCAGCAACATGGCAGAGGGGTTATCAAGAGGAGCACGTGCAAGACACTATCGTTGCAAAACGAGTTCAGGGGCTAACACTTGAAAACAAGACTGTGAAGGTGACGCAAATGTGTTTACATGCAGTGGGGCATAGGAATGGTTTGACAGGCCGCGCGCTCGCTCTTCTGTGTGATTTAACTGCCCCGATGTTTATATGCCTCCAGAAGCAAGCTCTTCGCCCACAGTAGGTTCTCTTAATTTCTCCCAGAAGGCCTTGCCTGTGACTGGGGCTGTTGTGAGTGGGGTGCGCGCGAAAGGTGCCTTAGGGCCCTAGAAGAAATGTCTGTTCACTGCACTATTTTCGGTACAAACATAAGATGGAGCGCAAACGTGTTCCACTCGCTCATTTAGGCTATTTGCACAAACCCCACTATCCAGTGGACCCCTACACGGGTGCCCCTGAGCTAGAATAATCAGACACATCTGGCCGAGCAGGGCACACACTGATGAAAGAAAGTTACTGGTATGTGCCAGGCAGGGCCCTTCTAGCAGTGCTGGTCTGACCCCAGCCCAGCTGGCCTCGGCACTAATGACAATTAATGAGACCATGACGGCTGCAGCGGCTCTTAACAGCGTGTCACGCGCGCGCCGCAGGTAGTCTTCCATGCTCCCGGTCGGGTGCGCGGGAGCGGCCGTGGGTGCACTGTTTGTCAGTGCCTCGCCTGCTGCCGTCCCCGCACTGCGCCCTTGATCAGCAGAGAGCGGCTGAGCCCTGCCTGTGAAGCTGCCGAAGGTGAGATTTATGGGTAGAGTGTGCGCCCCGCCCCCCCTGAGAGGGTGTTGCGCCCCCCCAGGGGGGCGCGCCCCACAGATTGAAGAACTCTGACTTAGAATATCCCCTGGAGTCAGACTGGTTCCGGATAGTTTTTTCATCAGCAGTGCCCCTGCAAATTGGAAGGTGGCGTTGTGCGGCTCTGCGTGGTTGTGCGGCTCTGCGTCCGTCGCTGGCATCGTATGCACTATGATGACGTCACAGAGACTACTTAGGCGCCACCCATGTGCTCTGACGTCAGTTCTTTCTTTTTCCACCCTAAGTCACTTTTTGCCTAACTTTTTTGAGACTTTTTGTCTCTACTTCTCTTTGAATCTTTGACTCCTGGTGCAACGTAGGGATGCCTGGGTTTAAATCCTTAAGGGCCTGTCGCTGTACGATGTTGGTAGCCGACCCCCATAGCATATGTCTCGACTGTCTAGAGCACGACCATGACTCCCGGTCATGTTCTGAGTGTCTGGCCATGGCTCCAAATGCTTTGCGGGAGTGCTCCTGTAGCTGCTGGAGGCCCGGCAGTCCTCTTCGTGCCATTCGAGGTCCAGGGGTCGATCTAGGGACCGACCGCGGAGCCATCATCATCGCTCCTCGGGATCGAAGTCTTCACACTCGGAATCGGGTAGGAGACGTCATAAGAAGAAGTCAAAGAAGTGTTTCTGCTCTCCGACGTCCCCCCATCGGTCTCCGGACGTGGATGACGTAGCTGGGGGTATCTCTCCCACAGCTCCGTTGGAGTCTGTGAGTCCGGCGGCCTGCCCGCCTTATTTGGGTCCATCTGCGACTCCAGCCCAGGTGCACGATTTTCTTGTTGCCATGGACCGCCTTTTCAGGCCTCAGGCTCTCACCGGTGCGCCTTTGCGCCCTGCGGTCCCAGCTGAGGGCCTGCCCTTGCTGGCGGCTCTGCTACCAGCGCCGACGGCGGCTCTGACCCCGGCACTGCATGGTCCTCTGCTGGCGACTCCGGCCCCGGCACCGCAAAGTCCTCCGCTGCTGGCTCCATCCCCGGCGCCTCCCGCGGCTCCATTTCCGGCGACACAATGGGTTCCGTTCGTTCCACCTCCACCCTTGCCCAGTTTTCTGGACAATTTTGCTCCTGGTTGGGACCCTAATTGGGACATGGAGCCGGATCAGCGCCGACTGGCGCCATTCTCCGTGGCCATTCCCGGTGCCGTTGGACCATTTGTATTCCACTGTCCCTCCCCTGCCGCCGCAGCCTGTGCCATGGGCAGTGGAGATGGGGGCGGCTGGGAGGGGTCTGAGGACCCTCTTGCATGGCAGTGCAAGTCAGAACAGGAGGGGCGGAAGAGTAGGAGGAGGCAAGTGGCCTTGACCTCTCCTCTGAACCTGGTTTTCTTTCTCCTCCTGCTGCTGTGGCCATGAAGGAGGGCACCATATACACTGTGGTGCTCCGTAGAGCAGCTGAGGCCCTTGACCTTGATCTGCCTACGGTGACTCTCAAAGCTAACATCCTCACTAAAGTCCTTCAGCCGGCGGCAAGGTCTATGGAGCCTCTGCTACCGTTCAATGAGGCGTTGACTGTTGTGTTGATGGGCATCTGGTCTAGACCAGCCACGGGGGTTCCTGTGGATAAGAACATGGCCAGGCGTCATCGCCCGGCACCGGGTGACCCTGTCTTTTTAACAACCCACCCAACTCCAGAGAGCCTGGTCATCCAAACCTCCACTTTTCAAAGCACATTCCCTTACACCCCTCCAGATAAGGAATCTAAGAAGTTGGAACAGTTTGGCAAGAAATTGTTTTCCTCTGCCAGCTTGGGACTGTAGTCAGTGAACATAGCATGCCTCTTGGGCCGCTACTCTCATGCTGTGTGGAACACAGTTGCACAGACGCTGCGCTAGTGTCCGGAGGAGGTTCGGGCGGTGCGTTCCCAAGCTGTTGCTGAGGGGAAAGATGCAGCAAAGTTCACCATCCGGTGTGGGCTCCACACCGCAGACTCACTGAATAGGGTGATCTCCAATAAAGTGGCACTCCGTTGCCACACCTGGTTGCTGTCCACTGGGTTTTCAGGGGATGTTAGGAGTTCTCTCATGGACATGCCCTTTGATTGTACTCACCTGTTTGGCGATAAAGCAGACAGTGCGCTGGAGCATTTTAAGGACTCTCGGGCTACGGCCAAGCCCTTGGGTCTCTCCAGCACGTGCCCGGCTACGTCTACTTTTTGTTCCTTTTGTGGCCACGGAAGGGGCACCCCAACAGGTTCGTTCAGCCAGAAGCCTATGCAGAACCAACCTGAGCACTGCGGCAGACATGGTGGCCGCGCCAGCGGCACAGAGGGCCAGCTTGGGGTTCAGTCCACCTCCACTCCCGCAGCATTCGCCTCAAAGCCTTCCTAGTTCGAGCTTTGGGGTGTACCCCATGCAGGTGGGTGGCAGGATTCAACATCGCCTCCCCCAATGGCGTTCTGTCACCTCAGACAGGTGGGTGCTACAAATCGTCCGAAGGGGCTACTCCTCCCCTTCAAGTCTGCCCCTCCAGCCGTACCACCTCAGTTCCAATGCATGTCTGGGGATCACTTTGCACTTCTCCAACAGGAAGTCATGGCCCTCTTCGCCAAGGGGGCCATCAAGCGCGTTCCTGGGCCAGAAGTAGGACGTGGTTGTTATTCCCACTACTTTCTGGTCCCCAAAAGGAGAAAGGGGGCCTGCGCCCCATCTTGGAACTCAGGAACATCAATCGCTTCCTCCAGAAGGAGAAGTTCAAGATGTTGCCTCTGGCTCAGGTCTAGGCTGCCCTCGACCCTGGAGACTGGATGGTAGCGTTGGACTTGCAGGACGCTTATTTTCATATCCCCGTCCTGCCGGCCCACCAGCGTTACCTGCTGTTCCTGGTAGGCCACGAGCATTTTCAGTTTGAGGCGCTCCCCTTCGGCCTTACCAGTGCCCCTCGGTGTTCACAAAAGTGATGGTGGTGTTCGCAACTAACCTGCGCAGATCAGGGTTTCCAGTCTTCCACTATCTCGACGACTGGTTGTTGAAGGCAGGCTCCCCCAGGCAGTCTTCTACCACCTCCAGATTGTGGCTGACCTCCTGCATTTGCTGGGGTTCTCCATCAACATGCCAAAGTCGCACCTGAGTCCCTCTCAGAAGCTCCCCTTCATCGGAGTGGTTCTGGATTCGAAGCAGTTTCGGGTTTATCCTCCCGAGCAGCGAGTACGGGATATTCAGGCTATGATTCCGATCTTTCAGCCTCTATCCCTGGTTTCAGTCAGGATGACCCTCAGGCTCCTGGGCCTGATGGCCTCCTACATCCTGCTGGCTCAACATGCCAGATGGCATATGCGGGCTCTGCAGTGGAACCTGAAGTTCCAGTGGGCGCAGCATCAGGGCAACCTGTCCGATCATGTCCAGATCTCGGAGGGCACTGCACGACAATTGCAGTGGTGGCTCACGAATCGCGATTGGGTCAATGGCAGATCCCTCTGCCTCCCCCAACCAGAGCACACAGTGGTGACAGATGCGTGCCTCCTGGCATGGGGCGGCCACTTGGGAGAGGCGGAGATCAGAGGCCTCTGGTCTTTGGCCGAGTCCTGGCTCCATATCAACCTTTTGGGGCTTCAGGCGATCCGTCTTGCACTGAAAGCATTCCTTCCATCTGTCCGGGGAAGTGTAGTGCAGGTGTTCACAGACAACACCACCGCCATGTGGTATTGCAACAAACAAGGGGTGGGGTCGACAACCCTATGTCAGGAGGCTCTGCGCCTCTGGACATGGCTGGAACATCAAGGCATTACCTTGGTGGTTCTACACCTGGCAGGTTCTCTGAACTCCAGGGCTGACAAACTCAGACGCTGGTGCATGATGGATCACGAATGGCGTCTGAACTTGGATGTGGCGCAAGGTCTCTTTCTGCAGTGGGGAGAGCCTTGGTTAGATCTATTTGCCACCGAAGAGAACGCGCAATGTAATCAGTTCTGCGCATTGGTATTTCCAAGGCGGCACTCACTCAGCGACGCTTTTCGTCGCGAGTGGAGTTGCGGTCTGTTGTACGCCTTTCCGCCTATGCCACTTCTGCCCAGAGTGCTGAAGAAGATTTGGCGCGACCGGGCCCAAGTCATCCTTGTGGCTCAGGATTGGGCCCGAAGATACTGGCATCCCGAGCTACTCAGCATGGCGATCGATCCCCCGATCCGACTGCCTCTTTGGGAGGATCTTCTGTCACAGCAGCATGGGACTGTTATCCACCCGAGCCTGTCCAGCCTCCACCTCCATGTGTGGAGATTGAGCGGCGACAGTTGACAGCTTTCGACCTTCCTCCCGAAGTCTGTGATGTCATTCTGGCAGCCAGGCGTACCTCCACTAAAACGGTATACGCCTACACAAAGGCTGTGGATCCCCTCTCTGCCCCTCTTTCCGAGGTCCTTCTGTTCGTTCTCTCTTTGGCCCAGCAGGGCTCTGCTCTGGGCACAATCAAAGGTTATTTTTCGGCCATCTCCACCTTTCTACGGCTTCCAGATTAGCCTTCTCTTTTTAAGTCCCCAGTTGTTAATCGCTTCCTCAAAGGCATTACACACACGTTTCCTTCCGTGCCTTTCATAATGCCTCAATGGGACTTCAATCTTGTCTTGACCTACCTGATGTGTGCTCCCTTTGAGCCCCTTCATAACTGTCCCTTACGTCTTCTTACTCTCAAGACGGCTTTCCTGGTAGCTATCACCTCTGCCAGAAGAGTGAGTGAGCTCCAGGCTCTCTCTTCTAAATCTCCTTTCCTTTCAGTTCATCATGACAAGGTGGTTTTAAAGACCCGTCCTTCTTTCTTGCCAAAGGTTGTCACGCCCTTCCACATTGGGCAGAGCATCACTTTGCTCACTTTCTTTCCACCTCCGCATCCTTCGAAAGAGGAAGAGAGGCTCCATCGTCTGGACCCAAAACGTGCGCTCTCGTTCTATCTGAAGCGCACACAACAGTTTCGGGTGGATGACCAGCTCTTTGTTGGCTATGTGGGTGCCAAAAAAGGTCGGGCCGTGCACAAACAAACCATGTCTCGGTGGGTCATTCTGTGCATCAAAGCATGTTATTCGTTGGCTTAGAAGGAGCCTCCTGTAGGGCTGCGTGCCCATTCTACCAGAGCAACGGAAGCCACTACTGCCTTGGGATGCGGCGTTCCCTTGCAGGATATTTATCAGGCAGCTACGTGGGCCTCGCTGCACACGTTTACAAAGCATTACTGCCTTGACAGTCAAGTCCAGAGAGACGGCTTCTTTGGCTGTTCTGTACTCCGTTACTTTCTGGTGTAATCTTGTTCGCAGACCCACCACCAGGGTTGGTATTGCTGGGGTATCTATTCTAAGGTAAGGAATCTATCACTAACATGTCTCTTTCAGATGCACAAGTTACTACTTGTGTAACGATATATCTGTAAGAGACATTCGTTAGTGATAGATTCCTTACTGCCCCACCCTTCCTCCCCGTTCAGCAAACTGATTTCTAGGGTTAAGGTCATCCTTTTCAGGGCCCTAGTTTCATGGCACCAGTGGTCAGTTTCTTGCATGGCTCTGCGTTCCTGGCACGGAAAGTTGTGTACAGAACTGACGTCAGCGCGCATGGGTGGCGCCTAAATAGTCTCCGTGACGTTATCTCAGCGCAAACGAAGCCAGCGACGGACGCAGAGCCGCCAGACGCCACCTTCCGACGTGCAGGGGTACTTATGATGAAAAACTTTCCGGATCCAGTCTGACGCCTGGGGATATTCTAAGGTAAGGAATCTATTACTAACTAATGTCTCTTACAGATATATCATTACACAAGTAGCAACTTGTGTGTTTAGTACATTGGGACACCCAAGATTGGATCCTGGGTACCCTTATCAGTCCCTAGTATACAGTATTAAGGTACCCAGGGCATAGGTACCCCAGAGGTCCCCCATGTGTTGAATCATGCATTATGCCACAGGTGGAAGACCATTTAAAATGGAACTACAGGCCTGACATTGCAGCCTGTGTACGCTGTGCTAACACCACTTACTAATGACATAGGTTTCCTATATCTAGGGCCACTGCAATTAAAACATATAAGGCACCCCTTTAGCAGGCCTTATCAATCCTGAAGGCAGGGTGCTTGGTTCTAAGTGGGGGGGGGGGGGCATGATCAGGACATCCTTACAGCCCACAGAGTCCATTCTCCTGGGTTGTAAGTGAAGTAGCCATATACCGTATAGAGTGGCACAACGTAATTATGCAATGACCATCTGAAAATGGCTGCAACAAATCCTAGCATGTTTGCTATCAAACATGTTGGAATCATACCCCCACACCGTAAATGGTGTGGGATGTATGATTCAAAGCACTGGAAGTGCCCACTGTTAGGCTCTCAGTGCTCCCGGTACCAGCCTTCTAGCCCCGGACAGCACAAAATGGTTGTTGCCGACCAGAGAAACTATTCTGCCCTCCTGCTGCTGAGCCAAGCTCAAGCAAAGGGAGGCAGAACAATTGGCATCCTGTCACAGGGAGGTGTGGCCACCTTAAAGACAGGATCTAGTGTATTGGAGAAGGGTGGGTGCGCTGGCCAGTGCCACTCGGTCTGCATTAGGGGCACATTTGTTGTCCCCATACATAGTACAGTTCAAACCAGTTATAGGAGCCGTTGGCTCCCGCTCCAGCGTGAAACTGGACAAAGGACATGGGAGTTACCTCCCCACTGTCCAGACCCTCCCCTGAGAGGGTCCCTTGAATCGTCTCAACCCTTTCCTTAGGGTACTTGAGGGCTTACCTGTGGGTGTATCCCTATATTCACGGTGGGACATTATTCAGATAAGACACCACTTCTTCTTCTACCGTCTGGGCACACTGGACTTTGGACTCAACTGCATCTCCTTTCCAGTCTGCTGCATCACCTGTGCACCATACAGGAATCTTCCAAGGCCTCTCATGGAACACTAGAGCGTGTGCATAGGATAGGATATCAATTACTTGACAGGCCCTTCGGTCCAACATTATTGGGTGTTCTAGGGTGTTTTCCCTCACCTTTTGCACCGAGTGAATCTATAGATAAGTGTATACTATGCTAATTTGACAGGCGCCAATTTTCCTGTACAAATAACACCACCCGCAGCACTAGAACCGAAGTTCTGTGCACCGTGTCAATTTGCAGTTGCAAAGGCTTGTTGGCTTCCATCCAAGAAGATGTTTGGGCTCCAAGTAGCCCCAACCTCGAGCATCTCCAGTGACCAAAAACGTCAACCCCACCGCAACGTTGTGCATCGAAGCCTGCATCTTTTGGTGAGCTGCTTGAGGCCCTCTCACGACTCCAGTGCCTACAGCCTGTGGTTCCATTTGAGGGTCATATGTGTTTCTTTTGGGCTCCTCTGATTGCTAGGGCCTGCTCTGATTCCACTGCTTGTGCTGAGTCTTCTAGATCTTGCTGGCCAAGGCTTGTTGGTGCTCCCGCTGGACACCGACCCCTCAGCATTCGACATCCAACGTGGGACTTCTTGTGCATGGCTCTTGGTCTTCCTCGATTTTGCCTGGTCCTCACAGCTGCAGAGTCAAGTTACTCATCAATTCTCCTTCAACACCCGACATTGGTAGGCATTCGTCTTCCAGATCCCTCTGGTCACTCCTGAGTGACATAGACACTGTCCCCTCTGCTTGCAGGTACCACTCAACTAGAATCCACCTTCGGATTCCACCGGACACTTTCTCCTCTTCCAGCAGTAGCACTTTCCTGAAGTCCTCCATTAGATTTGACGTAGTTTCTGACACCACTTCACACCTATGCACCCGGCTTCCCTGGTGTAAGTAACATGGGTACTAGGGTATCCATAGGTGGGGTGCTCTCCTACCTTCTGTCTTCCACTGGTATTCTTCAGGGTCCACTCAGAAGGATCCTCAGTCTTTAGAAATCCAATTGCGACTTAAACGTTGATTTGTACGGAACACACAGTCATGTTCTCACACTGCACACACTCTCCATGGGTGTCCCTATCTACTCACCTTGAGTGGTTCCTTGGGTCCCCAGCTCTTCTACGTCTTGACCCAAGTCGTGGTTCTTATACTACTTTCTTAGTATATGGTTTGTTTCCCCATGGGCGTTATGGTTGGCTCTTATCTCCATGCATATTGTAGTGACTGAGTCCAGACGTGTAGAGGATCTTTAGATGTTTATTAGTAGTAAGTGACAAGTCATCCAGTTCAATCCAGTATAAGACCCCACCAGGAGCAGCCAGTGTGCTGCTCAGCCCTACTCAACTGACATCTCTGCCACCCAACATTCTGAAACACATCATAGGATGAACATTCCACTGGCAGAGCAAGAGATAGCATGAATAACATAAAAGCCAGAATATTTCATATCCCCTATCCTTCCATATAAAAACAATAAAGAAAGAAAAGAGAAAGAAAACCAAGATGAAGGAAAGACAAAGCGTAAATAAGAAACATCGCAAAACAAAGAGAAAGAAGAGCAGCAAAAGAAGATGCAAAAATGTAAGTGAAGAAAACAAAGAAGAAAGACAAAAGGTGAGGATACCATCCTCTTTTCTTCACAACAACATTTACAAAAAGAGAAAACACCAAGCGACTACCTCAAGATATACCTGCTGGCCAGGCATGTATAAAAAGAGACAAGTCAAAGCACAGAACAATAACCAACAGACCAAAAACAGACACTAACAAGAGTAGGAGAAGAAAACCTCCAATGGATAGAAGACACAACGTAAAGAGAAAGACAGAGAAGAACAAGGAAAAAATAGAAACCAGAATCCACAGATGACACCAGTAAAAGATATCAAAAGGAAAACTGATCAGTAAAGAGAAATAACGAGACAATTTAAGATAAACCACACAAAATTCCCATTATATTAAAAGCTCAAATAAAACCAGTGTAGGGTAAACAAATGAGACAAGAGTTGTCCATGTATGGACAAATGGTGTGGAGCTTCCACACTGTGCACTAAAGCAACATAAAAGTTAGCTTTTCAGGTAGGAACCCGAATACATGAGTAGGAACCTGTGACATAGCGGGTACTGTAAAGGAAGAAATATCCTGGAGGTAAATTCTTGTGCACTGAGCAAATGGGACTGTGACCCATGTGAGACACCTCATGTAGAGGCAAACACATTGTGCACTGTAAAGATGGGAATGTGACCCATGTGAGACACTGTCACAGGGATCCTGCTCTCACACAGAACTGCGCATAGAGACTTGGAACCTCAGTGAATTAGGGTGTGCCAAAACTCACCTTAGTACCCAAAATCCCCTACCAGACTAGCAATCAGTGTCTCATTGGTTCTTACAAGGTTCTTACAAACTCCCAATGTTTAGACAACCAAGAACATGGACTTAGAACACCTCAGGCAACGTGGAACACATGAACACTCTTTAGTTATACCAACATATCAACCCAGAACTAGGAGTAAATGAAGACACGTGCAAGTTTGAAATGTTTATTTCTAATGCAATGTTCTCAAGCGCGGTATCTTAGCTAATACAAGCAAACATATTATAAGAAACAAAGTTATCAGCATAGTTACTAGTCCATAAAATACAAAGGGAGAAAGCATGTTAAAATGCTAAAGGGAAGAAGGCTAAATGGCACCTAAGTCTTACCCTCCCTTGCTAGTATATTATTTTATATCTAAAGAAGGTCTTTTTGGGTTTTAGAACCTCTGATCCTAGTGGATAGGGATCACATCATCTTCCACCAGCTCTCTGCATGCGAATATTCATCAAGTGTTTTTGCATGCTCGGCGCAGTGCAATATTAAACGCGCCTAAAGCCAGAGTTGGCCGCAGCTGCATATGTGTTATGTCTAGAACGTGCGCAGATCAGACCTCACAACAACCACTGTGTTGAAATAACCTTGAAGACCTCGGCACTCACTGTTCAGACATAGCTTACCAAGCAAAGCGGATACAATAGCAAAACATATTATTTTTGTGTGAAGCAAAATATTCTACTAGGCTCAAAGCTCTAATAACAATATGTGCCGTGTGCAGAAACAGCAGAAAGGTAAAATGGCGTTTAAACTTCTAATAAGCTCATGCTAACTTAACACAGTGTGAAGGCAAAGCATATCTATATGACACCCTCCCTTGATCCGAGCACGGATAAGATAAGATAAGAGGCAAATTTTCGGAATGCAGAGTTCAAAAACAACAGTCAGCTCAAATTTGCGCAAGAGAAAAAAAATGAAAAATACATTTTCACTTTAAAAAAGTCTCATTATCAAGAAAATGTTTTCAAGGTCCGTAGCAAAGTCAATAGGCCTGGGGCAGAGAAAGTTTTCATATGCTAGAGAGGAAAAAAATAATAATAATAAAAATGTTCAGTGTCAAATAAATGACAATGACACACCTCATTCTACCATTGAATATGTAAAATATGCAGCAACAGCTTCCAATAGAAAGTCACTGTTCTCACCCGAGAATAGTTCAGCCATCCAATTTAATAGCGGGAAAGAACATACATGCTCTTCAATTACCGGAGCCTCTAGCACCATCAGAGGACAACTCGGTGGGTTCTCAATGAAGCTGTGTGGCAAGAAATCTTGCGCCGCTGCGAATACATTCCAACGACCCAGTATTCCATGCATCGCTGCAAAGGCCATAATCCCTCCATCAGAACAAAGCAATTAATGAGCAACTAAAGGGCTCATAAGCTGGTTATAATCCACATCGGGCGACACCGTATTGCAGAGACACAAATCCAGGGCCCAGTCGAAATCGCAACTCAGGCAATGAAAAACAGGCTGGACACATGTAAAATAGGAAAACCGAAACGATAATTCATAAGCTGCACTTAAGGTTGCAAGAGGCAGCGCTCCATAGTATTTAAGCATTCTGTTGCGAAACAGTGCCAGACGTGACAGCTCGTCTTGAAACACAGGACGTGCATCCATTTTGAATCAAACAAAACAGCAAAAGAACGCCTGCAGACAGAACCAGTAGAATGGGAAATCCACCAAATAGGCTGGAAAAGATCGAATGAAAGAAAGCAGGAAAGACCCCATATATAGTTTGAAATGAAGTCACAAGGCCACTGCTAACCACTTTAAAATGTGTAACATGGAATAAGAGGCATCCTTCATTGAAAGTAAACGCTGCTTGTCAGTCAAATTAAACGGGGCAAACAGGGAAGAGGTATTCATGTAATGCCATGGCACTTTTCCTGCCTTAAGCGTCTTAAACTGCATAATAGAACGCAATTGATTGTGACCATGGTACAACACAGACACTTCATCTTTCACAATATCAACAACAGATGACACAATATTATCCAACGTGTAAATGCGGGAAGAAAGCGTGTTAATGCTATTATCTACAACTATTAGCACTTTTTCTAAATTAGCTTGATCTATAGCCCTAAGGTGGGTAGCCGCCTCAATTTGGGATGCTTTCCAGAATTCGTTATAAACAGCATATATCCATCTTTTAGATCTACCTTTAGCCGGGCCTTTTATTAAATCATTCAGATCAACATCGTCAGTCAGTTTTGATAAATGCTGTTTAACTGACGCCAAGGTAGAATGTTTGAGCCAATTCTGACATAATTTGCCTACGGAACAGGTAGTCACAGAATGGTCACTTTCAAAACGGGGATCCACCCTGACCTGTGTAAAGCCTTGAGCTAAACCGAAAAAAATGATGCTGGCACGAGTCAGCACTTCTGTGCCACAGAAACCAGCCATTGGGATCCAAACTGGATATGTTAAAAGAGGAATTTAGCAACAGAGTTTGCAACTCTCTGATCGAAAATTTTGTAGTATTACCCCAACCTGAATATTCTACCAAATCAGGGAAAGAAGGAGCATTTAATTTTTTTGAGGTAGCCAATTCAAAGCATGTTGTCTGTGAAATTGTAAAATTCAAAAACAACATATAATTCGGGATGAGACATGCACGGTGCAAAGCCTCAGTGCCTTGCACCTGCCAACTTTTAGAACCCCAAACAGATTTAAGGTCAACTGTTTTCTTCCACAACTCGTAGCCTCCAACAGCTAACTGGTCTAGAAAGGACTTAGAGTACAATAATTTAGTATTGGTAAGTCTAACTTTAGATGTGGATTTTCGGTCATTTTAAAATAAAATGCATTGGGATTTGACTGATTAAAATCAGTAAAATAAGTGAACCTTTTCAAAAAGGTAGCAGAACTGCCTTGCATAGGAGCTGGACAATGTTCCCATTGAGTATAATTTACAGTGTTCCTCCTGGTATTAGTTTTATGCAGGTAGTGATTGCCAAAATGTTGGTAACAATATAAATCACCGTAATTAGCAGATTCTAAATACAAATCTTCAGCATCAAAGGCAGCATAATATTTCAAATCAAAAAACAACACTTCTACGGCCTGAACATCCCAATCATCAGAACGTATATTTTGTTTAACTACATCCCCCATGTTAACTCTTAAGCACATTAGGGACATTTATAACCTCAGTGGGGCCATGGGTTTGAAATTTAACAGCATCCCATACAATCCCATCTAGGACAGGCCAAGCAGTGATGTTAACAAAAGCCAAGTCTCTCTTCAATCTGTGTGATGAGGAATGGGGTGTCAATGTTCCATTGATATGTCGAATGCATGTTCTCTCCTCGACATAGTGTCTATTGACGAGACGGAAAAAATAAAACACAAAACCAATTGACATAAAAAGTTAAATCGAAAAAAAGCACCATATAAATATAAGTCCAAGGGGGAATTAAAAAATGTTTTTAAACAGTCTTACATAAACTGTAATCCTTGAAGGCTTTCTTGATGTGTGAGAAACAGTGTGAGAAACAGTGTCAAATGAAAATCTGGATTCTGTGGCCAAGCGAGTTTGTAAATCCGGCATCGATAAGTCAGTTAAATGTAATGTAAATGTAAATGTAAATGTGTTTGTATTTGTGACGGGGGTGCTGCAAACGGGGACTCTACATACATTGACACTCTACCTTTCTTCAAACAGCACCCCGAGAACTGGAAGGTCAACGATGTGATTACCCCGGGACACGAGTATAAACACCCGGAAGAACACTTTTTTTTTAACTGGGCGTATCCCGAGGCTAGCCGTGCCCCCGTCGACCAGGTAAAACGCCACGAGATCCCCACACAGGTGTGTTCATCACCCGGAGGCGGAGGAGGAGTTTGGAGTGGCGAGGAGAGTAACGGCGAGGAGTGGAAGATTGGAGACGGCGATGAGTGGAGATTCGGAGTACGACAAGGCGACTGGAGGAAGAGCGGAGACGAGACCATCGGAGGAGAGCCAGGAGACAAGGCTGGAGGTGAAAGACCCGAGGAGAAGAGTGGAAACACCGGAAACGACCGGAACGTTGAGACGAAGGAGGAGAGGGACGGAGGAGAGACCAGAGGGAGAAAGACCGACTGCAGCGAGAAGCCGGGAGGCCACCGAGAAGGCGCTTCGCCCAGCCACACTTCAACCAGGGAAGTGTGGCTCTCCCAGGTACGGTCACGCTTTGCGGGCTGGGCAGGTCCTAAGTGCGCTAAACCTCCGTGAGGTCTTCACACGAGTATCCCCTGCACTACCCTACCCCATCACGGCATTGCCATTTCACGCGATCCGGAATCAGTTGTTGTGCACGTGTGACTCCCCCACTTCACCCCCCTTTGAAGCGATGTGAGTGAAGTGGGACACCACGCTAAGACCTCTTTCCTTTACCCCATTATATGCTCCAATCTGGACCCCGAGCTGGAAGACGACGTGCCGAACATCCGGACTACAAGTCCCAGAAGATATTGGGATAGACGTTCCGCCGGAGCTGAGGGAGACCGAGATATTCCTTTACCATTCTACAGAAAAGCTATACAGCGAAAAAAGTATTCAAGACAATAAAGCCATCCTTACCCGCAGTACCTGTGTCAGTGAGTCTGTTCCCATCCCCACAGTATTTATATAGCGCCTTTTACCCAGAGGTCTCGTAACGCTGTATTCATACAGCTGTGGAACCCTTCCTGGCTTTCCTGTGAGATGTCCACTCCTGGGCACCCCCAAGATGAAGCCAGGCATCCAAGCGCTGCTGTGGCCGTTGTGGAGATTAAGCAAGCTATTGCTCAGAGTCACAGAGTGGGACCCATGATTAGAATAGGCACTGAGGCAAGAATTATCAGGTCCGGGGAGATTGAGTCCAAGAGCCGCCGAGACGGGAATTGAACCCTGGTCCCGGGCCAGACCTCTGCATCAGGGTCTGCAGCTCTAACCATTGAGCCACACTACTCCACAAGGGTAAGTGTAGTCAGTTTCATCAAGTTGAGTACCAAGCAGTGTACCCAATAAAGGACTGGAAATTGCAGGCATCTCAAGGGCAATTTCAAGCACAGGATTTGAAGCCGGGGCCAAAACTGAATTTTTCACAATCGAAGGACATGAGACTGCCGGTGTCATACTAAGAAGAATTGGCCACTCTGTGTATCTTGACATTGTCAATGGAGATATACATGTTTTCCTTACGACCTGGAAGTGGTGGTAAAATGACTGTTCTTGTGACCTTCACACCAAGCACTGGAACTGGAGCTCGATAAGAGGGACCAAATTCTTTCTTGTTCTCCCGAACCAGTTCTCCAACTTGGGGTAGCCAGCCAACTACCGGGATCTGCAACGCATCATCCGAGGTGGAGGGCAAATGTTCCTTTGCAAGAATGTCTCCTGTCTCTTGTAGATTCTGTAAAACATTGCAATGTTCATCTACATCAAAGGAGGCAGCAACAGCCGCCAAGTCTAGACCGTCAAGGTCCGGTACAAACATCTTGATACCAAAGAGCATTTCGTATGGGTCCGCCCACCCAGAGACCTTCTAGGGAGATTATTTAGAGCATGCTGCATGCTATTGAGGTGGGCCAGCCAGTTCCTGCCAGTGCCTATAACTCGAGCTGTCAAAGACTGCTTTAAAACTCGGTTCATTCGTTCCACAACACTATTACCCTCGGGTCTGTATGGAGACGAAAACTTGACTTGGACCCCCAATGAAGTCATGGCATCCTTATACGCCTTAGAGGCGAAAGCCGGACCCTGATCCGAATGGCAAAAATCCCTACAAACTGTGTGTGTATCATAGCATAATAACAAGCAGAAGGGAAGGAAAAATGCATAAAGGAACCACAAATACACTTAAATGCAAAAAAACACTTTTTCATTTAATAAATGTTCATAATAAAACCAAATATACATCAATGACAATATTACATAAAATTCAGCAAAAGACATGAATAGGTAAATTATACAGTATTGACAATAATTAATCATATATTAAAAAAGACCATAAAGTGGCAATCAATGCTTTCCGACGCACGTTTCGGCGTTTCAAGGACGGCTTCTTCAGGAGCCACAATTTCTGTATGAAATATACAGTTAAAATATAAAAACATAATCAATTCCATAAGTTAAAAATTGGTTTTCACCTAAGGCAACATATCATAAGCAACATAATTATTATTATGTATATAACATAACCAATTCAAGACAATAACAAAAAACACAATAGACAACAAAATTATTTAACCAATGCCAAACAGATTCCTAAATGACACACCTTCCCTATTTGCTGTAGCAATATAATAATTGCCAAACAAAGTGCAAAGCTAATGTATATATAAAGACATTTCTTTGAGAACGTGGTGGAAAAGTCTACTAGAAACGAGGAAGATCAACTCAAAGGATTACGCCCAACCAGTACATACATGGCACCAGTCTCTCACAAAAGTTTAGATATGTTTGAAATTCTGGTTAAAAACGACATTTCCAAACTGAATCGCACCAAACCAACCAAACATAAAAACTATACCATTAAGGAAATGGGTACCCTGAAAGCCATATCACGCAACAAACATATAACTTGCACCAAGGCGGACAAAGGGGGTGCTATCGTCATCCTAAATACTACTTACTACAGCTCACAGGTATCCCTACACCTCTCAGACCAAGAAACTTACATGAAGCTGGCAAACAATCCTACCAATCATTTTATGGAAATCCTTGGGACTATCTTACAGAAAGCATTAGACAATGGCATCATTAATGATAAAACCAAAAAGTACCTCACACAACTGCATCCCAAAAGTCCCACATTTTATATGGTTCCCAAAATACATAAAATTTAAAAACACCACCTTGCAGACCGATCGTCTCTACACGTGGTAGTATACATGAACCTGTGGGAAAGTTTTTAGATAAGTATTTGCAACCTACAGTCAGGATCACAAAAACCTACATCAAGGACACAACAGATTTCTTTCAAAAACTCAATAACATTTCCTTGGATGACTATGACAGTACTCTTCTATGTACAGTGGACGTCAATGCATTGTATACCTCCATCCCACATCAAATGGGGATTGACGCCATTGAGTACTATTTGATCAGGACTGAACTCCAAGAGGAGTTTAAAATATTTCTAATGGAACTCATGGAATGTACGCTGTTACACAGCTATTTCAAATGCAATGATGAGTGGTATCAACAGAAAACCGGAACCTCTATGGGAAATTGTGCAGCTCCAGCCTATGCCAACATTTTTATGAGTAGATTTGAGGAGGATCATATACTGACTGTACAACCATGGATTAATCATTTGAAAATGTTTGTGAGGTTCATTGATGACATTTTTTTGCTGTGGCAAGGACCAAAACAGATACTTGACCAGGAACTCAACAAACTCAACAACATAGACTCACGTATTCAATTTACCCATGACATTCAAACTGAGTCAATAACCTTTTTGGATGTAAAAATCAACAAAACTTCTACAGGGTTCCAAACCAATTTATATAGGAAAGCAACCGACAGAAATAACACATTACATTACTCCAGCTTCCACCCAGAACAACTTAAACAACATCTGCCATACAGTCAATTGATAAGAGCCAAATGGGTAGTCTCTGACCCCGTGAATTCGGATTTACAGCAGGGCGACATGATAACAAGATTTCAAAGACATGGTTACCCTAATCATATTCTCGAGCAAGCACAGCAACGTTGTGCAAGCAAGACACAAATAGAACTGTTATCTACCACACAGAAAGAAACCAAGGATGCCATAACCATCGTATCTAAGTTTTCAACCATGAGCAAAGCTTTCAAGAATACCATCAAAAAACATTGGCAAATCCTTAGAGCAGAACAAGATTTCAACCATATTTTTGATCCAGAACCGATTTTTGCATATACCAGAGCGAAAAACATTGGAGAATTAATAAAACATTCTGAATATGACCAAGCCAACACACAATTTAAAGGAACTTCACCTTGCTGGAATTGCAACCATTGCAACAGCGTCATAAAAGGAACGACCATCAACCACCCCATGAAGGGTCATAAAATCAAAATCAGAGCAACAGCAACCTGTGATACATCTAATCTGGTATATATGTTGAAATGCCCTTGTGGCAAAATTTACATAGGACAGACCGAAAGAAAAATTAAAACTAGACTTAATGAACACAAGTCGAACATTGGAACCAAACAAACTAAATCAACAGTGGCTCAACACTTTATTGAAGCCGGACATAACGTCAGTCAGATAAGATTTTGTGTTCTTGAAAACGTTGCGAAAATGGAAGGAAAGGACAATCACAATTCTCTATTACAGAGAGAGAACTATTGGATTTCATTATTATCAAGTATGAAACCACATGGTCTCAATGACCGTATGGAATACAACTGTTAACTATAAACATTTCTTTCCTTTGTCCGTAATGTGGCACTGTTAGAATTCTATTTTACGTTTTTTTATTTCATGACATGCAATGTGTTTTGATATTTTTCCTTTTTTGACTTAATAACACCACCCTTGATTAATTGAAATGTTATTCATGACATATGAAATTGCTACTTTACATTTTCCGATAGTGTATTGTTAGAACATTATCCGTATTATTTTGACTAACTGGTTGTTATCCCACAGACACTCTTTTCGTTTTTATTTGCTCACAATCGTCATATGTCTCTGTCTATCACAAACCGTCGTTTATTTCTATGCCTAACGCTTCGTTTTGAGCTCGAGCGACCGCATATATGGCCGCCTAATACATCCGGGGTAAATCAGCTTAACTTCCGGTTCATTCACGGTTAGACGTAACACCAAGAATTGCGGTAAGCTCCTCTTGGTAATTGCCAAATCTTTGCCTTGATGTTCATGCATGTTTGCACTTATTCCAAATCTTACAGCAAGAGATTCTATTGCACGTTGTCATCCACTTAGAACCTATTTGTGTTCACGGTCCTACCACGTATATCACACCCGATACTTTACCCATTTTTATTAGAGCACTACACAAGCCTTGTTTGTTTTCAACCTTCTGCTAAGCGTTTAGAGCTTTTTGGTCAAACACAGGTACCACCTATCTCATCAATATCTTTTGGGGAACACTATCACAACCGGTGTTTTTTAACTTTGTGTACCTTTTAAGTTCTTTCATTACTGTTTCCTCAACCCAGAGTGCTAAAATAGATACTTCGTTTTTCTTTAGAAATATCCCCGGATGAAGGCACATCTTATGCCGAAATGCATTGGGAATTGCAAAGTGGATATTGAAATATGAATGAACCATTACAAGCATTTAAAGAAATCTTGTGGAGTATAACGAGATTCCGAAATAAACAAAATACAATGAACCTATACAAGTGTTTTCAGCTTTCATTTTAAAAGGATAAACCTTCGCATTGAAGGCATCAATGGAGCCTGGGGGACATATCCCACGCGGATGGGTATGCAACCTAATTTGTGATCCATATTACACTCCCTGTCAGAGAGTGATACTCCAGAGCACCGAACAACGGATTAATCATTGATTAACACGTGTAGTGCGCCCTACCAATACCTAATTGCTCTTTAAGCTCAGCCACTCAGACCCAGATCATTTAATGTTTTATTGTGCTACCCTTGGAATCATGAAAATCATTCTGAATCCAAAAGAAGAGGTTCTCATTGTAAGACTGGACTCAGTAGTAAGAATCACTCACTATAAGAGTCGTCACATTAGGATCAGCGTACTCCAATGCAAGCATCTGAGCACGAAGCTCTGCCAATTGTGCGGTGCAGTCCCCGAGAGTCTGCGTGTGCACGACTCTGGACTTGAATTCATCATTCACCATGGCACCTACCACAATGGCGCAAGCTGAACCGTATGCGTGCTTAGACCCATGCGTAACTTGCACTGAACCATCAGTGTATATGATGCAATAGAAATCCTCCAAAGGCCGGAAAGCCAAAGGTGCAGGATGAACGAATACATATTGCAAAAACTCCTGCGACTGTAAGGAGGCATCAAAAATAAACGTGACATCCGGAGACGTCAATGATGCTGTCCATTGTATCCACCGTGGGTGCAAAGCTTTAGAATTTGGTACACTGGCTTTCGTAACTGCCTCTAATGCAGGATACGGGGTAACAACCAACATGCGTTTTCCCTGTGACAGCGCACGTTCCTTAAGAATAGCTATCTGCACTGCTGCTAAAACTTTCTCCACAGAGGAAAATCGCATTTCAGCTGAAGTGTACAAGTGTAACTTGTAAGCAATAGGTACTGTGTCTCCTTCGTTAAAAGTAAGGTAAGTGAAACCCACCGCCCCAGGGATGATTCTTATCACCAGGTTGGTGTGGTTTTCACGAGTCACTAAGAATTTAGATTCTAAAAGATCAGCCTGCAAAGATTGCAAAATAGCTGAGTGTTCTGACAGCCAGCACGATTTGGTAAAAGTAGGTTGTATCAAAGCATACAAAGGCTTGATACACTGGGCATATTCAGGAATGCATGTACGCCCGAAATTCAAAAATCCCAGCAAGGACTGTAATTTGTAGTTGTAGGAGCACGCAGTTGTGCGCATTTCTCCAAGAAGTGAGGAGCCAATCCTCGACCTTCATTGTTGAGCTCATAGCCCAGGAACAACACTGTGTACTCTGCAATGTGAGACTTTGCAAAGTTGAATTTGTAAAAGAAGTCCGCAAAGTTACAAATTATGCGGTCAGCGTGACACAGATGTGCCCAAAGCTCGTCGTCTGTGAGATAGATGTCATCCACATACGAACACGCATCCGTGTCCACTCTCTCTAAGAGAGAGACAATGCGGGCAGCAAACACTCCTGGACTATTCTTATAGCCCATCGGTAAACGTTTGTATTAGAGCTGCTTGCCGCCACTTGTAAAACTGGTCCATTGAGAACTTAGACCATCTAAGTTGTGGGCAAAAAAAACATTGAAAATGTCAAGTGTGGTTTTAAACCGTTTTCGCACAAGACCATCCACTAAAGCAGAGCCGTGGGGATTCTGTACTGCACAGGTACGACAATGCGAGTTAAAATGCCGATAATCCAATACTAAACGGAACGAGCCGACTGGCTTGGTCACAGTAAAAAGAGGGTTATTTATCGGTGACACACAAGTTTCAATTACACCTTGATATTCCAATTGTTCAAGGATTTCCGCAACGGAAGCCTTAGCTTCGCATCTGATGGGATATTGAGGTTGAGGCTGTGGCATAGAACGTAAAGGAATCTCGTGGTATGGGGAAAATTTATCCCAACCACAGTGTGTACGGTACAGAGCCGGCGCAAGGGCTTTAGCCCACTCTTCTGCAGAATTCAGCGCATGCTCCTTCGAGACAGTGTGAGCGAAACTAGGGAGGATCACCTCCTCCCCTCTCGGAGCTGCAAGCACGAAAGGTGGGGGCCAGTCAGCTTCCGCTAACAAAATGTCATAGGTAGTCGTAAGATTTTCCCAAAATACCCCTTTTATGGTACATTGTATGTCACCCTCAACTAAAAGGACTACGTCATAAAGTCTATCAGGGGGAGCTACTCTAGTGTCAGCTGTCTCCTCAACAACATATAGGTCAGTCGCTGTCACCTTCAGTAGTGGACGCAGGGCCTCTCGCACTATGGTAATCTCCGCTGCGCTGTCCAGCAAGGTCAGAGCCCATGTCTGATTCCGAAGCTGCGTTCTCACTATCTGTGGCATATCTCGCTGTTAAAGTGGCAACTTTCTTTTTCTAAAACCGGGGTCTTTTCGGTGTTGAAACGTCCTGCTTGCCTTTACCGTCTTTTGGGCGGGGCTGGTCGCGTTCCTGCTGGCCACCCCGACCTCTGCTGCCTTCTCGATGAGGCCGGTGATTCCTGAAATGAACGAGGAGACCGTTGTTCAGAAACCTGAAAACGATCAGGTGATTTTATCGTCGCGCGAGCGCGCAATTCATAAATACGTTCTGTAGGTGCAGGCACTGGAGATGCAGGACGAGACTCCTGTTTCTGCTGTTCTTGCTTGCCCTGCTTTTGTTGTTTTTTCGGCCAATTTTGCTTCTTAGCATTGGGCTGTTCGTCAGTCTCTGACTTCTGCCCTTTGGGTTGTTTTTTCTCTTTTGTTGAGAAAGGCTTGAGTCCCAAACTATTACGGCCTACGGTTTTGTAAGCTGCCACAATAATTATTGCTAACTGTCTGGGTTTGTCGACATCGGGTACAGCCTGCAAAGCATTAGACACCTGAAAGTTCACAGCATCTCCCTTGACATTCTCAAGTACGAGATCGGAAACTACGTCAAAAGTGCCGCATAGGCGCATACCCAATTCAACCGCTGCCTCGGGTCCGTGCTCATCTTGAACACGCTTAAGGACCGTTGGAAGGACAGTCATTGACGGAGTGCCGAAGCACCTTGTATACACTGCGGCAAAGGTCTTACCCGAAGTCTCAAAGTCATCAGGTTCCGGGACCAAGTCTTTTGGCATGCTAATTGTCAGGATCCTGTGTTTTTCACCAGGAGTCGTATTAGGAAATACTGCTTCCAGCTGGTCAAACTTCTTGGCAAGCCAGAAAGGAAAATCATCCTTATTCTGGGGGCACTTGCCCATTACTGCGTTGACCATCACAGCACTGAGCTGCATTCCGCCCTGTACGGCTGCAAGCACTGCAGCACCCGGGGCCTCGCCCCAGAGATTGCGGGTAATGTATTGCACCAATGACCGAATTACACTAATTGCGACTGTATCTAACAGCCGTTAATCTGCAACAGGAACCGCTCTATGTCTAGGATGCGGTGTAAATCCAGCCAAAACAGGCCAGGTAGCGCCTGGTATGGACAAAGGACCTAACCTCGGAGTTAACAAAGAGTGGGGTAGGGCGCCATTAAACCAAACTCGGTGCTGCCAGGCATTGATAGGAACTTCCTATGTCCTATAGGGAACATATTCCTGTGGCATGGCATTTGGAGTGTACATGTCAAACACATTAGTATTTGCATTCACAGCCGGGAAGGTCACTCACAAGTAAAAAATGTCGTATGGGTAAGCCACTTCCGTACTCACCACCAAGATCACAGCCATTCCATCCACAGGGACATCATAAGTCTGCAAATGATTGCGAACCGCCATCCGACTATGCTGCGAAAAATCAACGGCTTTAGCCATAGGGACACAGTAAGAAAGATGTGAAATAAAAGCTACGTATCACAATTGGGTAGTAATTCAAAAAGAAACCATTTGAAAAGATTCAAGCTTGAAAAGACCTATGTAACTATAGGTAGGTTTGTCCGACACCACTGTCTTCTGAAAACAATAGTGAAGGGAGTTAAGGACCGATAGAAGCACTACTCAAGTGCCATGTAATAAGACCGCCAACGGTTGGGCGCCATGTTGCAGGGATCCTGCTCTTACACAGAGACATGGAACCTCAGTGAATTAGGGTGTGCCAAAACTCACCTTAGTACCCAAAATCCCCTTCCAGACTAGCAATCAGTGTCTCATTGGTTCTTACAAGCTCCCAATGTTAGACAACCCAGAACATGGACTTATAACACCTCAGGCAACGTGGAACACATGAACACTCTTTTGTTATACCAACATATCAACCCAGAACTAGGAGTAAATGAAGAAACGTGCAAGTTTGAAATGTTTATTTCTAATGCAGTGTTCTCAAGCGCAGTATCTTAGCTAATACAAGCAAACATATTATAAGAAACAAAGTTATCAGCATAGTTACTAGTCCATAAAATACAAAGGGAGAAAGCATGTTAAAATGCTAAAGGGAAGAAGGCTAAATGGCACCTAAGTCTTACCCTCCCTTGCTAGTATATTATATTATATCTAAAGAAGGTTTCTTTGGGTTTTAGAAGGGCGGCCCAATACCTCTGATCCTAGTGGATAGGGATCACATCATCTTCCACCAGCTCTCTGTATGCGAATATTCATTAAGTTTGTTTGCATGCTCTGCGCAGTGCAATATTAAACGCGCCTAAAGCCAGAGTGGGCCGCAGCTGCATATGTGTTATGTCTAGAACGTGCACAGTTCAGACCTCACCACAACCACTCTGTTGAAATAACCTTGAAGGCCTCGGCACTCACGGTTCAGACATAGCTTACCAAGCAAAGCTGATACAATAGCAAAACATATTATTCTCATGTGAAGCAAAATATTCTACTAGGCTCAAAGCTCTAATAACAATATGTGCTGTGTGCAGAAGCAGCAGAAAGGTAAAATGGCGTTTAAACTTCTAATAAGCTCATGCTAACTTAACACAGTGTGAAGGCAAAGAATATCTATATAACAACACCTCATGTAGAGGCAAACACGTTGTGCACCGTAAAGATGGGAATATGACCCATGTAAGACACCTCATGTAGAGGCATATAAGTTGTGCACCGTAGAGCAAACAATTTGTGAACAATTGAGACTGGACTGAAACCCAAACTGTACAACGTAATGATAGAACATAAAGAAGACTGTACACCCTGTGTATGTTAAGTGTGAAATAAATAAATTTAGGAAGATAAAATTACAAATTTTGGACCTAAACACGTTACAACACAATCAAACAGTTTGAAATACAACCTGTTTAGTGCACAATGAACAACAACATATTCTATTTAAATTGTTTTTAATTATATAAATATTTTTCATGACAAATAAAGAGAATATTTGAACAGTTCCATTTATTGAATTCTGTTGCCCAACAAAAATTGTGTAACTGTGCTTCAATATTGCTTCTTTTCACAGTTATTAAAGTTCAACCGTAACTTTCTAAATTTATTAGATCAGGTAACACATCAAAAAAATATTTGGTGGTAACATGGCTTTAAATTACTGTACATCCTACGTGCATTTCGGCTGTCAGCCTTCATCAGGAAGCCATGAATATATTTCAGTAAAACCTAAACAGGGTGCAAATAATCAAAATGTCATGTCAGTGCTGAAAAACAGGTCCTATATACATAAAATAGCCTCTTTGAGAACATGAGGTCAATGACAATAATTCCAATAAACTACCACTAAAAACAACTAGTCGTTACACATTCATAATAAACAACCTAGGTAGGTTTGTGACAATCAAAGAACATCACCTTCAGTCCGTCACCACGTGAACAATTGATTGCAAATTCATTTAATAAAACCTATAAAGCACCTTTTAACGGGAAGATATAGAAACATGAAAAAAAGAGGGAACAGGTGAGGATTGGAAAATGACGAAGAAAAGAAAAGAGAAGATGAATAGAGTCTCCACGATCTCAATAGTTCTTAAGTGGCCCTAAAAGAGAATGTCCATTTAGAAAATGTATAATACCTTGCAGTGCATGTAGAATGCTCTAACGGGTAGAACGACCAGCTATTGTCTCCCTGTCGGTTTATTAATGCCCAGTTCTATAGAAAAATCAAATCAAACATAAAGATGTTCAAGAAAGCCAAACACAAAAGTGTTTCTACTCTAGAGCAAGATGGTTGAAGAAAAGAGCCATGTCTGGTACATATGACCGCCTGGATAATATAGATGCAACTATAGAGATGATCCTAGATGTGCAGCCATAAGACAAAGTTCATTATATTGGCATATCGGGACATTTTTATTAAAAAACTCGAACAGAATAGAAAGTGCAGTATTTAAGAATGGTACTGCATGTATTAAGGAAATGCTCCTGATAATTACAGACAATTGAACTGAATTGGTAATTAATTACTGCTAGTAATCGAGGGTCTTATTCTTAAAAGGATGTCCATATATATCTCCAATACAGGGAGGCAAACTAATTGGATTAATACCTGATATGAATAAAAAGACTCCTGAGGTATTTGTCCAAGTATGAATCTTACGAAACCGATCATAAGACGACCAAGTGCCCTGTATGTGAAAACGAGGCTTTTAGTATTAGGTTTGGTCAACAAACAAGAAAATTAACATAATGAGACAGGAACCCAATTCGTACATCCCGTGTAGAGTATAGTGTCTGTGTGAACAAACTAGATGTAAAGTGACGCAACGTAAAGTTACGTAATATGAGTAAGGACTGTAATGTAAAATGCTTTGAACAGCCAGGAGTGCATGAACACAAGGAAGTCCAAGTTGGCAATGTGATTCACATGAAAAATGATATGCATTTTGAACTTTAAGCAAGAAAATATAAAGGTAAAATAAATAAAGTGGTCACCGTAGTCATCGTAGTATGCCGCTGACGAATAAAGCAAAATGGAACAGTACCTTGCGAAGTGATGGGTGACCTTTGCAGGAAAGTTTGTGCAAGCTAAAACACTGTATAAGTGTTTTTTTTATATAGTGTCTAAAACAAATGGACTTTTTATCCTTGCAGTGGTGCAGTGGTGGTGGATGACCACTAGATAGCACTGTTACATAGACAAAATAACTGGAAATGCTGTACTCACAGTGCTTTGACTGAAAAAAATTGTGGCCCCAGCAGCTGGCAAGAAGACTGAAGATAAAATTGAAGTGCCAATCGCAAGCTGTAAAACCACTCAGCAAAATAACGGAAGAGCTTGATGTGCAGGTAATGACGAAATGACTCCGGTGGTGCCAGACAAAATGGATGCACGCAGCGCAACGGCGCGCCGGGTTGCTCCAGGCACGACGATGCATGCCAGGACACAGAGGAAGCAACGCAGCTCTAACTACAGGAGACGTCACAAGAAAACAGAGGCGGGAGCCGGTAGGCAGCAGAAATTGCAGTACTCAACTGTCCCTGTCTTTGCTCCTCGCTGTGGGCTTTCATAGCATTTGGCCGTAACCGATTTAGGGAGTCATCAAAAGTCTTTTTGGCTCGTTCTGGACTAGTGATACAACATCCCGTATGTACCAGTCGATATTTTCCCTGGATAACACCTGATTCCTACAGTATATTACGTGCCGCTCTGAGAGCTTGATCAAGCTGCGGCCATTGTGGTGCTAGGCATGCTGCCCCCAGGCTACTGCAGGGTTGAGGCAACTGTACTTGGGGGCAGCGGCATTGTTACCGGAGAGATTGTATTACGATTGAGGGCTTCAGAAGCGGTCGCTCCCCACGCTGCTCCCTGCTCCTACCTGCGGTATCGTAGCGCTAGACTGGCAGACCTAGTTGTTTGATATTTCATTTATTTTACATTGTGTGCTGCTCGCTTGCCGAATTGCGCTGTTGCTGACTGATTGTGCCAGTACTGCTTGGCCATTTGTTCTTGTTTGCTGAGGCTGTGCCCCAAACTCGTCCTGCTTCGCTTTTTGGCTCGCATCCATTTTGTTGTTGTTATTGTGCCTCCCAGCCCTGCTCTCCACCCCGCTCCCGCCTCCCAGCTGATCCCCCCCCCCTCCCACAGAAAGGTTAGGCTCTTCCCTCGCTAGCAAACGCTGTGACCGTCTTGAGTGCTTCAGAAGCGGTCGCTCCCCAAGCTGCTCCCTGCTCCTACCTGCGGTATCGTAGCGCTAGACTGGCAGACCTAGTTGTTTGATATTTCATTTATTTTACATTGTGTGCTGCTCGCTTGGCTAATTGCGCTGTTGCTGCCTGATTGTGCCAGTACTGCTTGGCCATTTGTTCTCGTTTGCTGAGGCTTTGCCCCAAACTCGTCCTGCACGCTTTTTGGCTCGCATCCATTTTGTTGTTGTTATTGTGCCTCCCAGCCCGGCTCTCCACCCCGCTCCCGCCTCCCAGCTGATCCCCCTCGCTCCGCCCCCTCCACCATCCTCTTATGACAGATGTGTTTGCGTGCAGCGTTAACGCGCAGCGGTCGTGCCCCATGCGCGCCGAAGGTGCGCCAAAAGTAAGCCCGTCTACGCCCGTCCGCGCGCAGCGCCAGACCCGCTGGTCCACGCAAAACCCACTCCACCCGCATAACGTACGACGCCGCAACGTTCTCAGCACTTAACCCCGGCCCACTCCCAAACTGCTACCAAGCCGCTCCAGGACACACCCACGGACCCTTCACCTGCCACTCTTGCAAGTTCGACTGCATCAGGTCCCACACCAAATCCACAAACTCCAAACAGAGCTCGGACACAAACCACCTAAAGTGCTTACTGCTCAACACCCGCTCAGTCCACAGACACTGCATCCAACTCTGGAACCTACTCTACACCACATCGTCGGACGTCGCCTTCCTTACAGAAACATGGATGAACGCCTCATCAGCCCCCGACATCGCCATAGCCATCCCGGACACCTACAAGATCATCCGAAAGGACCGCATCAACCAAACAGGAGGAGGCATCGCCATCGTCCATAACAACACCATCCGCGTCACAACCAGCTCCGACGATAACCTCGCTACCGCCGAACATCTTCACTTCCAGATTCACACCGACTCAAAACCACACTCAGAGGCACCCTTATCTACAGACCCCCAGGACCCCGCTCACAATTCAGTGAAGACTTCGCTGACTTCATCAGCCCACATGCCATCCCATCCGAGAACTACATTCTACTGGGAGACCTCAACTTGCACCTGGACAAGAAAAACGACAACAACACCACCACCCTTCTGGACAACATGGCCAATCTCCGACTCAAACAACTCGTTAACACCCCCACCCACTCTGCCAGACACATGCTTGACCCTATCTTCACCTCCAGCAAGCACATCTCCTTCGATCACACCACAGCTCTCCATTGGACGGACCACAGCTGCGTTCACTTCCATTACAAAAAATCCACGACCCATAACCCCCCACAACCCATTCCCCGAAGAAACTGGAACGAAATCACCACCGACCACCTCTTCTCGTCGCTTCAACAAAACCCCCCTGCCAATTCATCGGACCCAAACCAAGCAGCCACCAACCTTACACAATGGATCACCTACAGAGCAGATGAACTAGCACCCCTGAAAAACCATCTAATCAAGCAAGGTAACAAAAAAGCCCCCTGTTTCAACGATTACCTTAAGAAATCCAAGAAGTTCTGTCGGACTCTCCAGAAAGCCTGGAGAAAAAACCCCACCACTGACAACCTGGCCTCCTTCAAGAACGCCACCCGCAAACACCACCAACTCATCCGATCCACCAAAAAATCAGCATTTAAAGATCGACTTGACAACAATGCCCAAAACAGCAAGGAACTATTCAACATCGTCAAAGAATTCACTAACCCCTCCGCAGGCTCCAACGACATCACCCCCTCCCAAGACCTCTGCGACTCTCTATCATCATTCTTCCACAACAAAATTGCCGAAATACATAACAGCTTTCAAAACCAGTCCGAAGACCAGCCCACTCCACCCACCTCCGAACCAAACCCCCCCCTAACAACCTTTGCGCCTGGAACCCAATCACCACTGAAGACACCATCCGCATGATGAATTCCATCCACTCAGGATCGCCAACCGACCCTTGTCCCCACCACATCTTCAACAAAGCAGACTCCATCATCGCACCCCATCTTCGAGACGTCATCAACTGCTCCCTAAACTCCGCCACCTTCTCGGAAAACTGGAAACATGCCGAACTCAGCGCCCTTCTGAAGAAACCCACAGCTGACCCAACCGAACTTAAGAACTACCGCCCCATCTCGCTGCTCCCATTCCCCGCCAAAGTCATCGAGAAAGCCATCAACAGTCAGCTTGCCGCCTTCCTCGAATCTAACAAATCCCTCGACTCCTCCCAATCAGGCTTCAGAGCCAAACACAGCACCGAAACCGCAATCATCGCAGCAACAGATGACATCCGAACACTACTGGACAACGGAGAAACAGTTGCTCTCATCTTACTTGACCTCTCCGCAGCCTTCGACACAGTCTGCCATAGCACCCTAATACAACGCCTCAGCAACATCGGAGTACAAGGAAAGGCATTGGACTGGATCATATCATTCTTCACCGGAAGAACCCAGAGAGTCCGCCTCCCCCCTTTCAAATCAGAGGCCACCGAAGTCATCTGCGGAGTACCACAAGGATCATCACTCAGCCCCACCGTCTTCAACGTATACATGAGTCCCCTCGCATCCATTGCGCGCCAACACAACCTCAACATCATCTCCTAGGCAGACGACACCCAGCTTATCCTCTCCCTCACAAAAGACCCAAACACCGCCAAAACCAACCTACATGAAGGAATGAAAGAAGTAGCCGAATGGATGAAGAACAGCCGTTTAAAACTAAACTCGGACAAAACAGAAGTCCTGATCTTAGGACCATCCTCCTCTGCCTGGGACGACTCATGGTGGCCACCGGCCCTCGGAACCGCACCCATACCTACGGACCACGCACCTAACCTGGGCTTCATCCTGGACTCCTCCCTCTCGATGACCAGACAAGTCAACGCCGTCTCATCATCCTGCTTCAACATCCTACGAATGCTCAAAAAAATCTTCAGTTGGATCTCCACCGAAACAAGAAAGACAGTCACCCACGCACTGGTCACAAGACGATTGGATGACGGCAACACCCTTTACGCCGGAACCACAGCCAAACTACAGAAAAAACTCCAACGCATCCAAAACGCCTCAGCCAGACTCATTTTGGACATCCCTCGGCAAGCTCACATTTCCGACCACCTGAAAGACCTCCATTGGCTCCCTGTCAACAAGAGAATAACGTTCTGTCTCCTCACCCACGCACACAAAGCCCTCTACGACCTAGGACCCGAATGTCTCAACACGCGTCTATCCTTCTACACCCCCTCCCGCCAACTACGATCGTCTAATCAAGCCCTCGCCGCAATTCCGCGCATCCACAGATCCACCATGGGGGGGAAGATCCTTCTCCTACTTAGCGGCTAAAACCTGGAATTCTCTCCCCACCCACCTCCGCCTCACTCAGAACCACCTCTCTTTCAGAAAGCAACTAAAAACCTGGATATTCGATAAGTAAATTCACCTCTCTCCCCAAGCGCCTTGAGACCCTCTGGGTGAGTAGTGCGCTATACAAATTTTTGAACTTGAACTTGATGGTGGGGCGGGGCTGGCTTCTAGTCTGGGTTCTGACTGATGATTCTGCATGCTCCTCTCAGAGCGAGTGGGTCCTATAATGCTGCTCTCATTTTGTGGCAGGGTGGGACTGGCTTCTAGACCAAGCTCTGACAGAGAGTTCTGAGAGTTTTGCATGCTTCTTTTGATACATGTTGGTTCTGTATGGAGTTGGGTATGGCGGAATTCCTCTTGTATAAACCCCCAGGGGCCAGCTGCTTTTGGACTAGGTACTGAATGCGCAGGTTATTTACTCCCCTTATAACCAGTAGCGATGCCCGTTCAGATGCCGGGTCTGAGGCTGTATATGTTGGAGCTTGGGGTAATGGCCACTACAACGCGGACGTTTCCACGAACACCTAACCACGCATGCATTACAACGCATGCGTGGTTACCACGAAAGCCTTTACCGCGCATACCTTTACTACGAGGTACGTAGTAAAGGTATGTGTTATAAAGGTTAAAATTAAAAAAAGGGGGCTTGGGGGGTCTCCCCCTCCCAAAAAAAGACGCTCACCTGAAGTCACGTCGAGATGTGAAGGCATTCGGCGTCGTTTAAGAGGAAACAGAAAGGAACTTCTGCTTCCTCTTAACGACGTACGTCACCACGGAAGAATTAGAGGAAAAGGTAATGCGTTGAAATATCATTCCGTTGTAACGCATGCGTGGTAAAGGCATGCGTTGCAAAGGAATGCGTTGTAAGAACATACAACCGATGTTGAGACGAACGGTTTTACCGTTGCAATGCTATATGGAAGTGGGCCAGCCAGGTCTTCAGCATATAAGCGAGCCTCCTCACATGGCTATGAGATGGGTGGGAGCGTCAGCAATTGTAAAGGTAGCAGAGGGGTCTGAGACCTTTAAGGGGAGCATTGCTTCAGTAAAGAGCAGAGCCTGTGTCCTTAAGAAAGCTGAAATTTGTGTTGAATTGAATGAGTTGAGATTTGTTGATGGCGTAAGCCGCTTGATGTTGCCATGTGTTTAATTTCAGGCTCAGTTGCAATTAGTGAGGAATGGACACTATGTTGAGCGGGAGAGCATGTATTTAGTCTCTTTCCATTTTTCCCGCTGGCCTGGGGGGAATGGCCACCCTGGTTTTTCCTGACCTCATCGGCGGCCAGACTAAATAGCGGCGTGTAGTACTGGGGCTAATAGCCTTGTGATGGAACCGGGCAGGCATCGCTGGCATGTAAGGGGCACAGGTGCTTGGTGCTTGACAGGACTGCTTGCTGTAGGTCCTCGTTCCAATGTCAAGGAAGGGGAAAATACATTTTTTGATTGACTGGAAGTGGCCAGCACCTCGGGGCACCAAAGTAGATTATATGACGTGGCTTTCATTCAAGAACATAAATTGCTCTCATACATTCAGAGGCAGTTTTTTTTACCATTTGTCAGCAGCAACGGCAATTGCTGAAGCACATTCTGGTAGCCTGGGTTGCCTGTTAAAGCTAAGTAGAATGTACTAATTTATTAGATAATTGGGAAAACTGTGAACTGGGGGATGTATGCTCTAGAAACTGTGCTGGATTTGAGAGGCCAGTCACTCAAGCTTGACCCCCCAGATCTCTTAAATCCCAGCCCTCCAATCAGAATAGCAGCTTGCATTTCCCCTGCAGTGATCTCATATTGTGCTAGGAATGTTTTGAAACACTAGCATTCCTGAGAGCGCGAGTCCAGAAGGTGTCTGCACATTAGTCACAAAAGTGTGCTGGTTAAGTGTCAGTCGTTCTCTGCAAGCCCTGATAATTATTCTTAATGGTTGGGATGGGCAAAATGTACCAAAAGTCGTTGGTTTTGGTGAAACCTGGTTAGGTATGGTTGTAGTGCCTTTGAAATATATGTCTGGGAGGAGGTGGATAGAAAAACCTTACAAGGGTAGCCATTATCTTGCTAGAGTTCAAGCTTCCAGGGAACAAACGGAACAACAAAAACTGTACCCACTCTGGATTTCGGGATACTATAATTTGTTCTATAACAGCTAGATTAAAATCTGTATTTCTCCTACACTAATAACCTGCTTTATTCATAAGAATTTGACAGGACTCATGAACTTCTTCAGCTAAAGGTGGAACTCCTACCATGGTGTAGGGGGTACAATCAGGGGAAGATGCAGGCTATCCAAAACACTTCAACATGGAGGTGTTTTGGCATAAGCAGGTTTGTTATTATTGTCAATATTCATAAGCCCAGATATGGGTGATTCTAAAAAGTCCTCTGGGTGACCCAGCAAAGCAGATGGGCCATCAGCATGTAATTTAGGATTATTTTTACTGGTCCCCCTCCTCCCCGCCTGAACCCAAGGGCATATTACCAACAACTAGCGATAATTTTTGTCTCTAACTTGTTTAGAGACAAAAATTATCGCCGCACATCGGCGATTTTTATCGCAGATAAACCTTGCTATTAGCAAGGTTTATCGCAAATGCGATAAAAAACGGCCGCAATGCATGAATATCGCTGAAAAGTCAGCGATATTCATGCATTATCGAGCAAATGCTCTTAGCCATGTTATCCACCTCCCATTGGATAACATGGCTAAGAACTGCTCAGGGCAGGTGTTAGCTTTTGGAGATATTCGCGCTTAGAGCGAATATCTCCAAGAGTTGGTAATAGGAGATAGCGATGTTAGCGACAGTTTCCAGTCTCTAACATCTTGGCACGCCCACTTTGCATGTCATTAGTGATAAATATCACTGACATGCAAAGCGGGGCCCAAGATGGTCGCTATCTCCTATTAACTGTCACTAACTGGTGTTAGCGACAGCTTGGTAATAGGGAGATAATTTTATCTCCGCTTTCTTGGCTTTTAAAGCCAAAAAAGCGGAGATAAACCCCCTTGATAATATGCCCCCCAGTTTTTTAAACAATTGATTAACAGCAGTAGATGATGACCCTAGAACGCAGCCAACAGTTTGAGACTGATTAGAGGCTGAGTAGCAAAGGACTCTCAATTTACTCTCAAAGGAATTGGCAGACACTAAAGTCAAGTCAAGTCAAAAAGTTTTATTCGATTGTTCATAGTAACAACCATAAAAGCACATTTCAGTAAACATACATTGACGCATAAAATCCAGGCATTGTTTAAAACGACATAGAATAGAAAATCACAAGCAGAATATACAATAAAAAATATAAATATACATGATTATGTTAGTTAAAATATATCTATCAGCAACACAATTACCCCTCCATACTTTTCCTAAATTTAATTGCTAGTTTTAAAAAGCTGCATACAAATAAAGTGCAATCACAGCTTAGAAGTTGGAGGTAATAAAGTGCTGGTCTGATTTGTGCAAAATTCATTTGTCTGAGGCATGGTTTTAAATATAGCTTTCGTGGTACAGTATAAAAGGGGCAGATGAATAGAAAGTGTGCCAGGTCTTGAGGAGACTTTTCGTCGCAGCTGCAAGCAGGCAACACTTGGCCTCGATGGGTACCCCTCGGTACGGCCAATAATAAATGGAATATATCTAAGCGAAACCTCGTCAGCAAAAAGCGATCATAACCTGACAAAGGCCATGACAGGTAAGGTTCCATGGGCAACGAAGGTTTTTAGTAGCACATGTTTCCGAACACTGTCTTTCTTTAGTTCGACCTCTTCCCGAGCCATATACCTAGGTGCAATGAAGGTCTTCTTCACAAAAATACCATCAGATTTGGTGATAGACTCTGGGGTTGCAAAAAGATCGGGACTCCCTAGTTCAGAAAAACAGTTACTGATATATTTAATCCGAAGGACTTTGAAACCGTTTTCCCATGTTAATGCTTCTTTCAAAATGTGTTGGGTAAGGGGTACATCAGTATTTAGCCAACAGTTTAGCCAACAAAGTAAGGGATTTACAGCTATCCTATCACATACATAGGGCATGCCCAGTTCTTCATGGGCAGAAAAGTTTGCTGTTCCCCTTGGAATCCTCAAAACCCGTTTTAAAAAACTATTTTCTGCAACCTCCAGGCCTCTAGAGGAGGCGTACCCCCATAGCTCACTTCCATAGCATGCAATAGCAATGCTCTTAGCTTGATAGAGTTGGAGCAATGCGGCCACCGGACTATTACCCATTTTTCTTGCGAAGTCAAGTATTGCTGCATTGGCTCTAGTTACCTCTCCCATTTTTCTCTGTACTGCGGGTCCCCAATTTAGTTGATGATCAAAGAGGACACCGAGGTAGGAAAATGTTTTAGCTGCAGGAATTTTTCCCCCATTGACGTTAAAGGAGTTTGGCTTTTTTTCCCTAGGCCTACCTTCATGACGTAAGATTTTGAGTTATTGATACTCAGGTCCCGGGACTTCATAAAAGCGTGGAAAGAATTTAGCAGGGCTTGTTGGCCAGTTGCAGTCCTGGATATCAGGACTGCGTCATCCGCGTAGAGCAGAACCGGCAAGCCTTTCCGGCCGACATAAGGGTAATCTACTCCTGTACTTAAAAGATGCTCTTCCAGGTCATTGATGTATAGGTTGAAGAGGAATGGGGCTAGAATACACCCTTGGCGGACGCCCCGATGTATTCCAAAGTCCCTCGTTACTTTTAAGTCTTGTGTATGGCGGACATTTGCTCTTGTATCGGAGTGCATGTCGGCTAGTAAATTTATCAGGTTCTGCTCTACACCCATTTTTGCCATGGCATCCCATAGCCTACCACGGTCTACGCAGTCGAAAGCCGACGATAGGTCCATGAATGCCATGTGAATTGTACCTTGTCGGGCCATGGTGCATTTTCCTATAATCATGTACAGATTCAAACACTGGGTAACCGTTGAGTGACCAGGCCTGAAACCGTATTGAATTGGGGAAATTACATTATTTTCATCTGCCCATGCTACTAACCTATTTAAAATTACACCCCCCACTACTTTCACTACAGAGTTAATTAAAGATATTGGCCTGTAGCAAAGTGGGCTACTGCGGTCTGCTTTTTTAAATACGGGTACTATGGTGGAGATCCCCCACGACTTTGGGCAACCAGAAGCCGCTGCTGCATTAAGTACAGCGGTAAGAACAGGGGCCCATAATGATGGGCAAGATTTAAAAAGATCTGGAGGAAGGCCGTCAGGCCCTGGGGCCTTATTGGTTAGGCCTTGAATTCCTTTTTCAACCTCGTTAATTGAAAAATGCAGAAGGTTCTCCATAGGTGTAATAAAACTATACTCAGCTTGTGGCTCGTTACTTTTAAAAATAGTACTGAAATTGGTGACCCACTCTTCCTCTGGGATATTTGTGCCAAGAACAGTGTTGCTTGGATGATCAAACAGAGGTTTATTAATGATTTCCCAGAACTTGGCACTGTTACCCAAAATTTTAGGATCTAAAAGGGACTCCCAGGTACTTGCCTTTACCTCTTTTTTTCGTGTCGTAAGGGATTTATTGTAGTTGGCGCTCATAGCCTTGATACGTGCCAAATCTCTGGTTCTAGCGTTTAGGGCCGTCTTAAGGTCTCGGCTGGCTTTGGAGCAGGAGTGGTCAAACCATTTTGGGTTATTGCCAGCATGCTCATTTGCTGGCATCATTAACAAGGACCCTACTGTTGATACGACCCCCTCAAATGCAGACAAGGTTTGTCCAGGAGACGATGTAGGTGACACACAAAGTGGAAGTTCGGAACTACATAGATTATTAATTGAGATATACAAGTTATCACAATTCACCATTGTCCATTTCAAGCGGCGCTTTCCGTTTGTACACTTTAAGGTTCCTCGGCCTTCACAACGCTTTCGCAGTTCAAAGATACCTCCACCCAATTTGATGGAGATGGGGTTATGATCACTATGAACGCTCATTTGGATGCGAAAATCTGAGGCAAAGTTGGCAAGGTCCGCAGATAATAGGATATGGTCTATGTATGATCTGTTTAAGTTGCCTTTATATGTAGGTACATGAAAGAGTGTGTGCTCCGCCGTCTCAGACATAGATGCAACTAAGTTGTTTTCATTCATCAAAGTGTTAAGTTGAGTTCCACGCCGAAAAAGATCGAAGTGAAAGCCTTTCAGGCTATTACACCCCAAATGTCCCATAGGCGTCACTCCTGGAGACCGCCCTCATCGCAGCAACAGACGACATTCGAACTCTACTGGACAACGAAGACACAGTCGCCCTCATCCTCCTCGACCTCTCCGCAGCCTTCGACACACTCTGCCATAGCACCCTTCTACAGCGCCTCAGAAACATCAGAATCCAAGGAAAAGCACTGGAATGGATCACCTCGTTCCTCACCGGAAGAACCCAGAGAGTCCGCCTCCCACCATTCAAGTCAGAGGCCACTGAAGTCATCTGCGGCGTACCACAAGGATCCTCACTCAGCCCCACCCTCTTCAACGTATACATGAGCCCCCTCGCGGCCATCGCACGCCAACACAACCTCAACATCATCTCCTACGCTGACGACACTCTACTGATCCTCTCACTCACCAAAGACCCTAACACCGCCAAAACCAACCTACATGAAGGAATGAAAGAAGTAGCCGAGTGGATGAAGCACAGCCGTCTGAAACTGAACTCAGACAAAACAGAAGTCCTTATCTTAGGTACCTCCCCCTCCGCCTGGGATGACTCTTGGTGGCCAGAGGCCCTTGGAAAAGCACCCATCCCGACGGACCACGCACGGAACCTGGGCGTCATCCTGGACTCCTCACTCTCTATGAACAGACAGGTCAGCGCCGTCTCATCATCTTGCTTCAACATTCTTCGCATGCTCAAAAAAACATTTCGCTGGATCCCCACCGAAACCAGAAAAACGGTCACCCATGCACTGGTTACAAGCCGCCTGGACTACGGAAACACCCTATACGCCGGTACCACCGCAAAACTCCAGAAAAAACTCCAACGCATCCAGAACGCATCAGCCAGACTCATACTAGACATCCCGCGTAAAGACCACATCTCTAGTCACCTGAAAAACCTCCACTGGCTCCCCCTCAATAAGAGGATTACTTTCCGCCTCCTAACCCACGCACACAAAGCACTTTACGAACTTGGACCCGAATGCCTCAACACACGACTTTCCTTCTACACCCCTTCCCGCCAGCTACGATCCTCCAACCAAGCCCTTGCTACCGTACCTCGCATCAACAAAACCACCATGGGAGGTAGATCCTTCTCCTACCTGGCAGCTAAAACCTGGAACTCACTCCCCACTCACCTTCGTCTCACTCAGAACCACCTAGCATTCAGAAAGCAACTTAAAACTTGGATATTCGACAAGTAATTCCCCACCCTTCTTCAAGCGCCTTGAGACCCTCTGGGTATGTAGCGCGCTATATAAATCTTTTGACTTGACTTGACTTGACATGGATGGGTATTAAAATCACCAGCGATTAATATTTGGCGTGACAAATTTCCCACATTGTCTCTCAGGAAATCACACAACTGCAGTAAATTACATTCTCCATATTGGTTTACTGCATTATAGAAATGGATCAGGGTCAAGGTATATTTACCCCTCTTTAGCTCTAGGACTTGAATATTCCTATTGCCTGAGTGACGAATGTTCATATGACAGATAAGAGCCAGATTGATGTAAATTACCAGGCCCCCCTTTGCTCTTCCACTGCTCGATGGTTCGGCTGGCATGAAGCAGCTTCGATATCCCTCGATGTGAACGTATTTTTCTTCTGCCAGCCAAGTTTCTTGGAGGCATATCACTGCGTATTGCTTGACAAAAGACAGCCAAGTGGGATCGCAAGCTTTATCAGCCAAGGCCGCCGTGTTCCAGGAGACCAGGCTTGTGCTACATGATGGTATTATTTCTGCTTCAGTGACTGTGTCTGTGTTTACATTGATAGATAAATTTGGGTCGATAAACTCTGTTCGTATGACTATCTGTTCTGCCATGGTGTTGTGATTGTGTTTTATATTGATTAGGTCGAGGCTGATGGCCTCTAAATAGTCTGTGGATGAACTTGACCGATTTTGTAAGAGCGAACTCTCTGCTGAGGTTCTTATTTCTGGGCCTGTCTGGTCAATTAATGTTAGTTTCTCAGCAATGGTGAATTCATTCAGTCCCTTTGTAACAGCGTCTTTGCCAGATGTTATGCCATGGTTTGCGTAATCATTATGTACAGTGGGGTTTTGTGTTACGGGTAGTCAGTCAACCCCCTCCAGGCCACACTGTTCATAAAGGGCATTAAACCTATTTGAAATGGGAACGCTGTACTGATTATTCAGATAGGTTGAGTAGGGATATTCGCGTTGGAGTACTTGGTATGATCCTTCCCTCCTCTCTGGGTACATTGCAAAGTGATTTATAGTTCTGTAGTCCCTGGGAATAGCCCGATTTGTATATAATGGGTCATCTGGGGTATAATGGCCATAATTCCCTGTAGTATCCCAATTTTGATGTTGGTTAGCGCGTGTATAAAATCTCCTCTGTTCCGGTAAGAAATGTAAGTGCATGTTGTTTGACCCGGGGTCGTTTGAGGGATAAAAGTAGCTAAGGTCCATAGTACGAATCAGACTGTTTGTGGGACCATCCCTCCATCGTCTCATATGGCTTGCCACGCGAATATCTCTAAAAGTTACAATAATGCACTCACCCTCAGTAGACTTAAATCTATGACCCACCCAATCTACCCTCCTGACATGGGATATTTGCCCATTGAAATGTGAAGGAAGCGGTCTATGTGTAGTTAGCTAGTGGCACACTTTGTTTTTTAGTTCCCCATATGTTTCTGTTTTCCCCTCACCCAATTTCGGGACGCCTATCATTACTATTGTGTAGGGGTGAGACTCAGGAGGAAGGTTGATATAGATTGGCTTTTTAGCTGGTATCTGGTTTGAGGGTTTCTCAGGGCGATCATTTGTAGGCATATTTTGAGATACTGTGGCCCTTAGAGGTCCGAGCTGGTCGTTTTGTTTATCAGTACATAAATCCTCTGCCGCCCATTCGCTCTCATCATTTTCAGTTGTAGGGGGCTCAGAAGCTATGTTAGGGTCTGGGGCCATTACTAGTACAATGTTTTCACGAGCACTAGAGTTTTTGTTTGTGACATTTGGGGCTAATGCTGCAGATAGAGGGGTCAGTGTTTGTTTAGTGTTGCCGCTGTGTGGTGGATTCTTCGTACGATTTTAATATTAGTCGGTTTAGATGGACATTTAGCCGACGCGGGGTTCTCTTTTGATGGCGGTGGTCTGAGTATTTTTAACATTGTTGCAGTATTTTTATTTTGTGTCGCTTCAAATTTCTCAACGGTTTCCTCCAGCTTAATAATTCTTTCACGTATGGGCAACAGGAGGGACATTATTAAATGTTCCAGTTGGGGCAGAAATGTGTTATCACTTAAATTTAATGAATCAGTCTGACATGACTGGTCTGTACTAGCTGTTGCGTTTTCTGCCTGTAGCTCTTTTGGCTGTCGGGATACCACCAGACTAGATGGTAGTGGTGTCTGGTGGTTAGATGTTTTATTTATCAGTTTGGCCAATCTGAAGTTGGACCAAACGTCCTTCGCTGAGAGCTTGTGTTTACAGAGATGTCGGGAGATTATCCTCGCTATTGATTTTGATTTTTTCCTATTCCGCCTTTTGGGCTTGGTTATCGAGCTGCCTTTATCGGGGGTGGAATTATTTATAAGTAGTGGTCTCCCCGGGTATTCGTCACCTACACGTGGTGAAGCTATAGACATGGCTCTAGAAGGAAGAGGGCCCGAGTTATCCTGTGGGCTACAAGTCGGCAGAAGACTGCTTTCCCTGCTGTTACAGTTTAAAGGTGTATTTGTATTTGATAATGAATTTTCTCCCACTTGAGTATTAGGCAACCCTGTAAAGGATTGCATTAAAAGTGATTCCTGAGAATTTATAGTAATATCAGAAGTATTAATAGTAGTAGTGTTATGTAGTGAAAGATAAGGGAAACACAAATTTGGAGTTAGCGAAAGACGCCTCTCTGTATTTTGAATAGCGTCTGCCACAACGCCTATAGTTTTCTGTAGCATTATGTCAATAGCGGTGAGGCTAGGAAGAGGTGTAGTAGGAGCCACTTTATTCCTAGTGGAGGATCTTGCGGCAATGGGTGATTTTTTGACTTTCATCATTTTATTATTGATAATTGTTGGGTTTCGTGTACTTTAGAGGAGTTGCCTCTGATTATGTTCGTAGATATTGATTACAATGGTAACACTACTATCCATGCACCAAATAAGAGATAAGATTGTTTGTTATGAACAGTCACCTTATGCCATGTTCCACGAAGCTGGTTGAAAGGGAGGTGGCCCGTCCCGTCCTCCTTGGTCCTCTGAGGGCCACGGAGGGCCCGGGCTTCGCGCCGGGTGCTCCCGCGACGCGGGGGTGGCGCGACCTTTATGCACCGCCTGGCGCGATCTTTGTAGCGTCTCCCGCCGCTATGCGGGTCGGGAAACGTAGTCCAGAGCCCCCCTTCGCTCGGCGGCCACTAGCGATGTCGGTTGCGGCAGCGGGAGGGGGACTGAGGCAGGCACCAGGCTCCAGGGGCAAAGAGAGGGTCAAGGGGTTGTTGTAAGCAGGTCCTGGGAATTGCAGCAGAAGTTTTTAAACGGCGTCACCCGCTCCACCGGGGTAACACGACCTTTATGCGTCGCCTGGCGCGATCTTCGTAGCATCTCCCGCCGCTATGCAAGGCGGGAAACGTAGTCCATAGCCCCCCTCCGCTCGGCAGCCACTAACGATGTCGGTTGCGGCGGCCGGAGGGGGACTGAGGCAGGCACCAGGCTCCAGGGGCAAAGAGAGTGTCAAGGGGTTGTTGTAAGGAGGTCCTGGGAATTGCAGCAGAAGTTTTTAAACGGAGTCACCCACTTCACCGGGGTGACGCGACCTTTATGCGCCGCCTGGCGCGATCTTCGTAGCATCTCCCGCTGCTATGCAGGGCGGGAAACGTAGTCCAGAGCCCCCCTCCGCTCGGCGGCCACTAGCGATGTCGGTTGCGGTGGCGGGTGGGGGACTGAGGCAGGCACCAGGCTCCAGGGGCGAAGAGAGTGTCAAGGGGTTGTTGTAAGCAGGTCCTGGGAATTGCAGCAGAAGTTTTTAAACGGCGTCACTCTGCCTTGCCTGCTCCTAAAAGAGAGAAAAGTTGTTCTTCAATCTTCCTCAAACTGACCAGAATAGCCCTAAAGCGTCAGGCAGAAGATTTGTTATCCCAGGATAGAAACCATCCACAAAAGATTGTATCCTGTCATCGCCCACAAGACTCAGTTGGGGAGAATCCTGCTGTTCGACATTTTGAGAGTGTCTTGAGGGAGCTTTGCATTGTTCCATACTCATTTTTATAGGCTCCACCCTTTTTGTCTTCCCCTCTTTAGATTTTGCACTTTCAATCCCATCAATATTCTGCACAGCAGTGTTGGACTCGGTGTCACGTTGACTACAAACAGCAATGGGGGATAATGGAATTCCCAACACTAATGTCTGAGACACCTGCTGAGCCTCGTTCCCTTCTACCAGTGAGGAAAGAGATAGCCTGTGCTCAGCCAGCTCTTTTTCTTCATTTTTAGCTCCTACAGCCCCCTGCAAAAAAGTCAAAGGTGTTACCCTTAGATAAGGGCCCAGAGTTTGTCATCCTTCTTTTCCCCATTCCAATTAAAAATTTTAGTCCACGTTGATTTAAAAAAGCCAAAATAGAGTAAGAGATGCTACTGTTAAAAAGATTTCACAGTACTTTGTGGCCACCACAAGTCTTATGGCTTAGAGTTTATGAAGAGCCAAAAGGGAAGGCAGGCTCAGCCTCATCCAGCTTCAGCCAGGCACAGACGGGTGCACCCCTTGCTGTCCAATGCAGTAGGAACTCTGAGTAAAATTGCTAAAGCATCTCTGGGCGTGAATTAGCGGCATGTGCGGCTCCTGCCAGGATGATCGGTGGGCCTGTGGTCTGCCCTCTCACTCTTTTTATGAGGCTCTCTCTTCACAGCGCAAGCCCCAAGTGAAATTAGTCAAGTGCCTCTATGTGCAAACTGGCATCGGAGTGGGGGCGTGGCCAAGCGTCGAACATGGCGGACGTGTAGTCCCTGAGCTCCGTCCCTAGCCCTAAACACTAGCAATCAATCCTGTCAATCCAGCCTGCAGCCCACCTGAATCCTGTCCGTGAAGCCTCCGGGTGCAGGCGGCGTGCTGCGGTAAAGCGCTGTTCCTCCCGAACCACGCCGGAACAGCAACACAGCAGAGGTGCCCATCGCGGCCTGCAGCGTAACGTGAAGCCTCGGCCTCAATTGGGTGGCCTGCCCGACCCACTCCTGTCCACTGTCGCGCCCCGGCCGGGGCCCCGGACCGGAAGAGTGCCGCGACTCCTGAGGAGGTACCGGGTTGCTGTGGGAGGTCCCTACACTGCCTGTGTCCCCGCTGCCTCTCTCCTAGCTGCTTCAGCACCCAGCCGGCCTGCCCAGCCGTGAGTCTACCCGGGACGCGGGGCCATACCGGACCGGCCCGCGACCCGCCTGTAACACCGGCGGTGCCTGCACCATCCACTGCACAGGTGAGGAGAGCGGGGCGGGTGGAGCGGGTGGCCCTCCGCTGGCGCTGTGGGTCCCGCTTCTCCCTGGCTGCGCCTCAAGCTACAAGCAAGGTGACGACCCGGCATTGAGGCTGCCCTGCTAGCGCCATTTTGTCTCTGCGCCGGGGCCGTGACGGGGCCCCGGGATTCTGGCCGTACCGCCTCGCCTACCCCTAGATATCACGGCGACGAGCGGAGTGCGCGGATTTGAAGCACAGTGGCACACATTAAGGCCTGCACACCTTCCAGTGAGGCATAAGCCCCGAGCACCTGGCTGATAGTGCCGATCTGCGGCGTGGGAGTGCGTCACACACGGCGGCGCACTGCCGTGGCATCAACTACCTGGCTCCTTGCGCTCCCAGTCTCCGGAGGACTCCACCTTGCTTTCACCTGGGACCGCAAACCTCCCCTTCCCACCCTGCGAGACCGCGGATGCAACTGTCTGTCGGGTCCCCAACAGGACGACGTCCTGCCCTGCAGCGGCGCTACAAAAAGCGCGCCAACACTATCCCTGCCACCACTGGGGTCTATACCGCAGCATAGCCACTGCCTTCCACCGGCGCAGCTCAGACCCACCGCAGCCACTGCCTGGCACCCTGCGCGGACACTTACGGAGTTTGCAGCAGCCGGCTGTCGCAACTACAACGCCACCCTGCTCACGAGATCAATGGGCAGACACAGGGGCAGGACACAGGATCAAGGCGCCCCGGCGGACATGCAGTCCACGGGCTCTGAGGACCCGCTAGCCTCTTCGAACGCGGACATCATACCGCCAACCGGTAAGGTGACACAGGACGCCAAGTTGGACCTTATCCTGAACGAAATTCGCGCGACGCGCGAAGCCCTGGAATCGCGCATAGACAATATGGCGACTGGCCTATCCCTACTGCGTGCTGACCATAACAAGCTGGCGGAGCGGGTCTCCGCACAGAGGATAGCGCTGAGTGACCTCATAACGCAACAGACAGAACATTCCACGAAGCTAGAGAACGTGGAGAAACAGCTCAAGCAACTATGGGATAGGGTGGACGACGCGGAAGGACGTGCCCGCCGCAACAACGTCCGCATCCTGGGGATTCCGGAGAGAAGCGAGGGGAGGAATCCCACCCAGTTTGTGGAAGATTGGCTACGGAAACTGGTGGGCCGGGAAGATCTCACCGCCCTATACAGCGTGGAAAGGGCACACAGGATGCCGTCGCGACCTCCGCAGCCCGGGGCGCCTCCTCGCCCCTTGATTGCACGCCTTCTTCTCTATAAGGATCGAGACACTGTCTTAAGAGCGGCTAGGGAGAAGGCACCAATACGCTTCGAGGACAAGAACATTTCAGTGTACCCTGATTTCACGCCCACGGTGCAACGCGCCAGGTCCACCTTCCTGGGTGTGAAGCGCAAACTGAGAGACAGGAACATGAAGTATGCGCTCCTGTTCCCCGCACGGCTCAAGATCCTGCATGACAACAAGTCTCATTTCTTCGACTCGCCGGAGGAGGCGGAAGAATGGATGGAAGTCACACTAACCCCACCGACCTCTCAGGACCCATTCACGGACCAACGCAGCGGTGGTCACAGGAGCCCGTCGGACCGACGGAAAGACGCTTCCAGTTCCGGGCACCACCCTTCACAGGATTTGCCGACAACAACGCGACCCTCGGGTGGTCAGGAGACAGGTCATCTGTCATTGCAGATGCGGCTAACAGAGGAGGCGCTTGCCGCGCACGACGCAGGAGCAACCGGAGACAGACTCACCGTTACCACCGACACCCACACTGAGGTATCTGGATCAGTAGACAGCCTACAACTATTCCCTAAAATCACGGCCCAGATGGCGGCGGAGTTCTGAGTGGCAACACAACTGATCCCCTCCGAGTGGTAACGTATACCTGACTCTCTTCTTCAGATATGGTGGGTTGCATACGGACTCACCCTTTTGAGGGCTATCGTGCCCATGCAGGCCGTTAAGTGACAATCATCAGAGGCCTGCTACCCCCAGTATGCACACGAACTTGACAGAATTGTGCTCACGTTGGGCACCTTGGTTTGGCTCCCGGGCCCGTTGGCTAGGGGACCTTATTGTTAAGGGGTTATATGTTCATAAGACACTCTCACTTTTTGGCAAAACAGATCTGACACGGTCACCCAGATGTTCCATTCTATCACATCACACAGATGGTAATGGGGTCACTTAATGTTTACCACTTGTGCACCTGGAATGTGCGGGGCATGAGCTCAGTTCACAAGCGCCATAGAATCTTGGCCCAACTCAACCGCAGAGGGACGCAGATTGCTTGCCTCCAAGAGACACATTTGAACAATGCTGAGAATGTGAAGCTACGCAAGAAATGGAGAGGGCAGCTCTTCGCTACCTCCTATTCGGCGTTCTCCAGGGGGGCGGCGATATGGCTACGCAACTCTGTCCCTTTTAAGATGTTGGAGCAAAGGATTGATCAGGATGGACGAAATGTATTTGTGCGGGGCCTGTTAGACAGGGATGCCGTTGTGTTTGGATGTGTGTACTCACCGAATACTGGTCAAGCAGAGTTTTTGTTAACTGTAAATGGGATACTTGCAGATTGGGCTGACCACCACTGGATAATTGGGGGAGATTTCAATGCTGTGCTCGATGTTACACTGGACAGGTCACACCCCCCTCTGCAGGCCACGGAGAGCAGGAGGCAGGCGGACGCTCTTGCACGGTGGGCCGAGGGCTGGGAGCTAGCGGACGCATGGCGAAGCACACACACGCAGGAGAGGGAATACACCTTTTTCTCCCCACCACACCAGCTCCATACCGGGATCGACCATGTCTTCTGCTCCCGCTCCCTTACAGACTCCATAGTTCAGACCCAACACATGGGGAAAACTCTCTCCGACCACAACCCCGTGGAACTCACCTGGCAATGGGGCAGGCGGCTGGCCCCTATCCCGACCTGGAGACTGTCTCCAGATCTCCTTGAGGACTCGGTCTTCCGACACTATAGACACCTACTTCTCCACAAATGCGAACACAGCCACCACACGTCAGATAGAGTGGGACGCTTTCAAAGTCTGTGTCAGGGGGGCGGCAATGACCACCCGGGTGGGCAGGAAACGGGAGGTGATCACTCAATTGAAGGAAGTGGAGGGTTTGCTGGCGTCCCTAGAGAACGAGGCAGCGGGCACAAATGCACCTTTCACACCATTGCAAGAGGCCCATATTAGACATGCTGAGCTACTGGAGGACCTGAGGCTTCTGGACTACCGAGAATACACAAATAGGCAGCATACTCAAGCAGATAGGGCCGGTCCCTTACTAGCCCGCCTCCTGCGCGATACCCCAGTTTGCCATCCAATCCTGACAATTCTAGACCAGACAGGCAGCCCGACCTCCACACAAGTAGGGATTAACACGGCGTTCAGAGACTATTATACTACGCTGTACAGCCCTCCTCAACCCCTACCAGTGGCTACGTTCGAGGCCTTCCTGGAAGACCTAGACCTCCCCCAACTCACTGACCGGCAATGCAAAGACCTGAAACGCAACATCTCAGTGGCGGAAGTCAGGCAGGCAATACGAGCTCTCCCGAAGAGCAAGGCCCCCGGAACAGATGGCCTACCAGCCGAATTCTATGCAACATTCCTTGATCTTCTGGCCCCACGGTTACACTCTGTTTATTTGGAAGCCCTACGGACGGCCTCCATGCCACAATCATCCATGCAGGCGTTGATCACTTCCCTCTTAAAGCCTGGCAAGGATGGGCTACAGTTGGCCGATTACAGGCCCCTCTCCCTCCTTAACACTGATTCCAAGATCCTAAGCAAGGTGCTGGCGTTGAGACTCGTGCAATTCATACCACAGCTGATCCATCCTGACCAATGTGGTTTTGTACCGGGCCGCAATACGGCCATGAATCTCAGGCGCTTAGCCCAGCTGATGCTCGGCAACCAGGCGGATGCGAGCTCGGAAGGCTGCATATCTCTAGATCTGAAACAGGCGTTCGATTCCCTTAGATGGGACTATATGTTCGCCACACTGTCAAAATTCGGGATAGCACCCGAATTCATTGCCTGGGTCAGATTACTTTATACCCTCCCCACAGCCAGAGTGCGCACCTCCAACCACATCTCGGGACCCATAGCTATAGCTAGGGGCACCCGGCAGGGCTGCCCACTCTCCCCTCTCCTATTTATCCTCGCCCTCGAACCACTGCTCTGTAAGCTCAGGACAGAGGCCCCCCGCTGCGGTGTACTGAGGCACGGGACGGCACACATTGTGTCGGCTTATGCAGATGATATCATTTTTTTTTTTGTGTTCGCGCGGGTTTCTGCCAGTTCGCGAGGGTTTTGTACAATTTCGCAAACGCGAACTTACCTGTCGGGTCGCAAGTTTTGCGAACTTGTTGTTTCTACGTGTCCAGCCTGTTTGGGACACTCTTCTTCATCACTGCCACTCTCTGTCACCACTGCCACTCTCTGACTACTCATGCCACCCTCTGGCCCACCCATGCCACCCTCTGTTTCATCACAGCACCCTCTGGTTGTCCAGTCAGTGTACATTATTGTGGCAAAGCAAAGCACACCTTCCCTGCCTCAAGTGACCTGAATTAATTTGGGGCTGATTAATGTGTCACAGAATATTTTTTTAGCTGGCACCTGCTTCCTTAGTGCTTCCTGATTAGTGATCTTTTGCACTTGCTAAGTGCTTTCATTGTTGCAAAATTAGTTACAACACCTGCCCTGCCCCAACTTACAATAATGAATTAGGGGCTGATTAATGGATTTGAACTTCCAGCCTGGCTCCTGCTTGTCTCCCTTAGCTGTAATTCAGGACCTTTGTGGCATATGTGTAACTATTCTGAGGTTCAGAGCAGGGTCACATAATAGTTGCAACTGGCAACTGAACTCTGGAGGGGCCCCTCAGGAAGCACTACAGGAAATGGCTACTAATGATGAGCCTGAACTTTTGAACCTGGTAAGTAGTTTCAGTTTTGCTAAGATCGTATTTCTGCAATTTAGCACTTATTCGCGGGGCGCGAAGTTGTACTGGGAAGCCGCGAACTCACGCGAACAGTGCGAGCAAGCCATAAAATCCGCTGCTCGCGGATTTGCGGATTTTGCGGGAGATTCGCGAATCTCGCGGATTGCGAATTTACCGAAAATCCGCAAAATCCGCGAGCGAAACGGATTTTCCGCCCATGCTTACACACTACTCACGGAACTTGTATGGGGACATGGGCGCAGACGCATAGGGCTTGCAAAACTACAACTACCCTCTGACTCCGGTGGTATGGGCATACCAGACTTCAGGGCTTATAACTATGCGTGCCAACTGCAGTGGCTGGCTTACTGGGTGGCGGGTCGCAACCTCCAAGAGATCAATATGTCAGAAGATGAACATTCCAAAGGGAGGATACATGCATTGCTCCTACCCAGAGCAGATCTACCGAGGGACGCCCCACCACTCCTCAGGCTTGCAGTGATGTACTGGCGGAAGGCATTAAGGTACACGCCCCCGAGACGTCCTATGCCCCCACGATCCCACTCTTAGGTATCCCGCTGGGCTCGGAACACTTACGACGAACAAACTGATCCCTTGGCACGATGCAGGAGTGTCTCATGTGGGTGACCTGTTCGAAGGGGGGCACCTATTGTCCTTTGAGGACTTTAGAGCTACACATAGCGTTCCCCAGGGCTCATTCCTCCTACACGCAGGCCTCTGCCATTATGTGACACATAAGTGGTCACCCGAGGGGCAGGAGCCTGCTACAAACCCCCTCATAACTATGCACTACCTCATGGGCACGGGCGGCCATCTGACCAGATGGCTCACTTCTAGCATAAAAATGGGGAGGGCAATCACTCTAACACCGCTCCGAGCGGCATGGGAGGGTGATATTGGTAGGCCTCTGAGAGATACAGAGTGGGTGCGTATCCTTCAGTTTCCCAAGAAAGTCGCTAGAAACCCCAAGTTCAGGTTCATTCAATTGATGTTACTACATAGAGCCTACCTGACCCCACACCGCATACATAAGATGTTCCCTGACGCGAGTAGCACCTGCCCCCGATGTGACATTGACGACGCATCGCTACTACACATGCTATGGCAATGCCCGAAGCTGGGATATTACTGGACCACTGTCCATGACTTGCTTACGAGGGCCGGTGCCCTGTCCCGGTCACCTACACCAGAACATACCCAATTAGGGCTAGGACCGCCAGCACGCATTAGAACAGTGGCGACACGTTTCACTGACATGGCCCTATTGCTAGCGAAAGGAGCAATAACGATGAGGTGGAAGTCGTCCAAGCCACCCAACCCTGAACTATGGAAAGCAGAGGTAGTACGGTGGGGTAAGGCGGAAGGCGAGGCACTACAACGAGAGGAACGCAGAGGTCTCCGGAAAACTCCTATTTCACTAGACTGGTTTGCCACAGTGGGAACGTTTGAAGTGGGGGATGACCAGGATGATGGGGATACACAAGTCCCACCACGTATGGGGTGAACGTGTTCAGATCTAGTCCCTTTACACGCCGTCCCGGGCCACGGTGCCCTGTGATGGGATACGGGAAATCCCGAACCATCGACCCTTTCACCCAACCCACCTGTGTGCACATATAGGACCGTATGTCAATTACCACGGGTGACCCAGATGTAAATGTTACGGTTATACGCATCACGAGAGAGTGTCGGGAGGGGCTCCAGAGGGTGGGGGGAGGGTACGGGTACAGCGTTGGTTTGTTCAATTTGTTTGGTTCCAGACGACATAATGGAAATCAATGTTACCATGTACCTATATGTTCTGAGCAAACACATGCATGTAACATCCTGATTGCAACTGCGCTCTGATATGTGTGTAACTGCTCTCCCTACTATGCTAATAAACAAATTAAAAAAAAAATGTGCAAACTGGCATCGTTTGCAGTTTCTGCCGCAATGACTGGTGGGGCTTGTGGTCTGCCCCCTCACTCCTGCTATGAGGCTCTCTCCGTGCAGCAGGAGTCTCTGGCGAACTTAGTAAATTGCCTTAGGGTGCGAACTGGCAGCATTGGCATGTACCTACTGCGATGACAGGCGGGGCCTGTGGTCCGCCCCCTTGCTTCTACTACTAGGCTCTCCCCCCTGATGCAGTCAACCAAAGGTATGTTTCATTTGTGTGAAAAATAAAATATGCTAAAATTAGAACAATATTGAACTTCAGCACATTATTTTGCGTCTGTAGTCGGAAAATACCAACAATTTTCACTTGGGATCTTAAATCCATTTTATTAGTGCTCAAGATCCCTGCTACTTTTGCATGTGCCAAGCACTGTACCCCAGTACTGATACATTCACCGAGGTCTCCTAGTATCGAGCCATCTCAAAAGGGTGCCCCAGCCATGCACAGTGCTGTCATCATTGATGTAATTTCATATGTTTCATAGGGTTTTTTGAAAATATGACTACAACTGTTATTTTACCTTGTGTTTTTTCTGAGAATTTCTAGGAGTTTTTTAAATGTAAGTTACTATCAAAATATAAAAGGCAAGGCTACTGGGCTTGTTATTAAACATTTTACCAAAGCATTCATAGTAAAAAAAATATAAACCTGTTTCAGTCTTGTTTTTTTACACACCTCAAGCCACATAATCAACCATAAAGAATCTCTGCATTTCTAAACTAAATAGTAAAAGTGTCAACTTTGTTAATTACAAAGCATGTAAATACATTTCCCTGGGGTCAGGAAGCATAGGGTTATTGTTTTTTAAGTATTTTTGGGCGGCTATGCAGTCGCTACAGCCCATCACAACATCTAGAAAATATACTGGTGGTGCCCTTCCCAGTTCCAGGCACCACCATGTAGCAAATTATATGTAAATTAGCCAATTAAGGGAATTATGGGGAGCTCCTTGGTAGAAGCAGTGAATTAAAAGGAGCTCATGTATTAGTCATTCCCCCTGCTTTATTTTTTTTCATTGGGGGATCCTGGGGTAGTCCCAGGGCCCCATGGTCCTGCCAGCTCCCATCATGGGTGCCTCCGGGAGAAGACAATTTTTTAGGTTTTTCTAAATATTGGGGAGGGGGCATTTTGGAGCCCCTCTCCAAGTCATTGCTGCCCCGGTGACCCCATTACCCAGAGCAAACTATTTTTAATGAGGGGGGTATGTAGCCCCCCTCTCTGAGCTTTGAAAGGTTCTGGATGCCCCATTGTCAGGAATCAATCAATCTGTGCAGCGACCATCTCTCTGAGTAGGAATAGAGGAGTAAAATACCGTAGGTTAAGCTGTTATCCTCGGTGGAGAAGGCTATATCCACTGCGGAGGTTACTGGACCGAGTTATCCTCAAGACCCTCAAGATCCTCAAGACTCGTGGCAACGAAAACAAATTTGTGGAAGATCTCGGCACCAGCGGGGTGAAGCTGCGAGGACCCCTCACGAGTCCGGAGTTAGGAGAGGAGGCAGAAAATGCCGGAGCAGAGTCGGAGCCTCTAACGAGGGAGTAGCATCACCATACACAAGGTGAGACCTAGCGAATCGCGGGGGGACCTCCTGCCTGCTCCGTGCCTACCAGCCCTAGAGTGCCGACACTCCTATGTGCGATCAAAAGAAGACGGCGGGCAAAACAAGCGGCGCAAGAGGACAGAGGAGAGGGGGTGGAAAAAATGTGAAAAAATCCTCATACCTGGAAAACTCTGCTAGGAGTCCCAAGTGCACAGCGGGCTCAGCGTGGGGCCAAATATGCCACCAGAGAAGGTCCCCCACGAGAGTGCACATACAGCCTTCATAACTGTCGACCGCACCCGTGAAAAACAAAACTGAAACTGGGCCATCGACTTGCGAAGAGCAGTGCCGCCATCTTAACTTAAACACACCGAGCAGAGGGAGTCAGCAGAGAACAGCGGGAAAAGTGCTGCACCGGTCAGAAAAACCCCAATTGACCCCAACCGGCCAGCAACCAAAATCAAACGGAGCCGGCACATAGAACTCAGAGCAGAGAGGGTGCAGCGAGGGTGCAGTGAGAGGGTGAAAGGCAGTGACCTTCCCGCACGGACGGAAGCGCCTCAAGTGCAGGATACCGTTTCTTTTCACCTGTAGCTTGCAATGCTACCCTTTGCGTGGTGCTAAGGCGGTAAGCAACTGCAGTCAAGTTGACAGTTTAACAGCCTGCAGAGTTTTCATTTTCAAGAAAAACAGGTATATATTTTGTGGCTCTTCTTTGGTCAAATTGAGTTGCGGTAGAAATGCAAAACTAATTATCGAAGTGATCATGTTCATTGCTACAGCTACAGCGCTGCGTCTGCCAGAGATCCTGTGGAGGCACTGATTCACATATAACGGGGCACGAGTTATTCCTACCGGAAGCATCCGACTGGCGTGATACGCAGAGTAAGGGAAGCTCGCCACGCCGTCCGCCAAGGCCGACGTCTGGGAGGCAGTTGGCGCCTGCTGCTTCAAACGCAGTACACCGGGCCAAGAATAAACAGGTACTCAGCAGCAGAGTGCCCGTGGGTGAAAGCACCGTGTGTAGCGCGAGATCAAAGGCCGCACAGCAAGGGTTGACAGGAGGAGACAGCCCGTGCAAGTAATGCCCCCACCCCCCCCTCAGGCTAAACGGCCTCATTGTGCTTTAGCGTGTGTCAGCTCAGTGGCCTCTTACAATACTTTTAGAGCACAGCGGACTACCATCAACCAGAGCTTTTAGATCCCCCGTATTTCTCTGGCATTTTGCCAGGCACATCCTCTGGCTCACATCAAGAGCCGCCTGAAAGGCTCAGACTTCCTTTTCTTCCTAACCTCTGTGTTTGTGGGCACATTTAAGGATCACGCGCATGGTCTGATGTTCCCTAGCTCTGGTGTATACATTGAGGGTCGTCACCCATTTTGTTCATCTATATTATTTACTTTGGGGCATCCATATTGTCCTTTGGGCAAAGAAACTAAAGAGGGATGCCTCCTCCTCCCTGGTCTCTATGCTCGGCTGTGCATAGAGAGTGCATTTGGGGGCCATCTTGGAATGGACAAACTGACAGTATCCCACATATCTGGTTCAGGAATTCTCATCTTAACATCATCCATGTGCCACTGATAAAACTTTACCATCGGACAATAGATCAAGTGCAGCAACAGCGTGGGCAGCTGCAACGTTTCCATCTATCTATTTAAAGGGCACATTGAGTGCCCTGGCGGCATTGCCTCATCTACAGCTGCGCAGCAAGTAGTGCCAGCTGCACCGTTTAGGCCTTTTACAGTTGTGCAGCAAGTAGTGCCAGCTACACCGTTTAGGCCATTGACAGTTGTGCAGCAAGTAGTGCCAGCTGCTCCGTTTAGGCCTTTAACAGCTGAGCAGCAAGTAGTGCCAGCTGCACCGGTTAGGCAACTTCATCCGTGGGGGCAGTTCTGATTGAGTTAGGACTCCCGCTGCATTGGCAGTACCATTGACACTATGGATTCAGGGCATTTGAGTCTCCCTCTGAGATGGCCAGTTGGCCAGGGAGACTGCGAGGGGTGTAGGGCGCCAGGCCCTTGTACCTATATATAGTGCTAGGAAATGTTTTTCATGTAGTATGATTTTTGCACCCTGTTCTGAGTACCTCTAAAGGTGGTCTTATGATGCCGAGGTTGTTGTGCATATTTAGATTTTGCTAGTCAGATTTTGCTCCACCCTATGCTCTTTGCCCCTAATGTTAGTGATTCTCAGGAGTTTAGGGTCCAATAGTAGTCTGTTGAGATCATGAGCGTGCAATGCGGTCGGTGTTAAGTACAGTGTTCACCAGTGGTCACTGGGTGTTCGTTTATAATCTGTTCTACGTTGACTAAATTTGCTTTGTGATGGTTCTGAAAATTGACAAGTTGGTCCTCTCATATGTAAACAATTCCCTTGTAAATATTACCTAGTGCCAGGTGGCATCATGTATTCCTAGATGAAGGGCCTAACAAATACCCACCTCACTTTCCGGACGGCACATTAGTTCTGATATCTTCACCCAACGTCTGGAATATGTGCCCCCTTTATGACCTTTTACTTCTCCTCACCACCGCTTTCCTAGTAACACCCTTCTCATATCCCCCCACCCTCCTCCGCCTCATTTTCCCAACATGGCCACCACTCGAGTTAAGGCTGGAATTAATTGCTACAAAGTAATTTATCCTCCCGAACAGACTAAAGCTGCAGTAAAACGATTGAAGCATAACACTATTGAACGTTACCCAGATTCCCTTTTTGTTGATCAATTTTACAATGGTTGTTTTGGGAGGCTCAAAAACGATTTCATTTTCCTCACTCACGACACCCCCTCTTATTCCACCAGCTTATATAATTCCCTTAACGTCACCTCTTCCTCCTCCTCTATCCCTCATGGGAAACAACTAAAAATGTACCCCTCTGCGTGTTTCAACGGCTACCTCACTATCTCACTCTATAACAACGGTACTGTCATGAGCCAAGGCAAAGACACCTGTCTCTTGCTCTTTGACCACCTCTTCCCCTCCCTACTCCCTCCTCTGTGACCAGGTTATCCCTTGACTCTTCTTCTAGCTCCTCCCATTACTCCCTTTCTCCTCCCCCGACCCCCCTACACTCCAATAGGCTGCACCCTCGAGAAACACAGGTCAGCCCCCTTCCCTCCCCCTCCCCTGTGCCCTCCTCTCCTATTCCTGCCCCCTCACAGTATGCCCCCGCATCACTTCAGCCTTACCTCTAGCTAATGCGCTCCTCGCCCAATCTGCACCATCCCGGTACTCTAATCTCTTCTCCTCCCCCATATTCCTACCTGCCACCCCCCTTTTTAGTCCACCTCTCCTCCAACCCTCTCCCCAGTTAACTTTCCCTACGCTCCCCTAATTCCTCCCTCCCCCGTCACCTCTTCCCCCTTCTCCCCTCGTTATTCACCCCGATTTCTCCACAACCCCACTGCATCTCTCTCCTCCCTCACACTCCTCCAGCAATGCTATGCTACTCCCTTTCCCCCTTGGTAACCCTTTCCATTTCCCTCCCTCGGGCCCAGCAGAACCACTTCCTTTCTTCAACTTCCCTTTCTCCCAACCCCCTCACTCTGCCAGATTCCCATTCCCTCACAGCCACCTCTCCTAGCTGACAGGATCTCTCCAGCCACCTCCCCTCTTTTCCTCCCAAACCTCCTACATTCTCATGAATCCACACAGTCCTCTCCTCTCCTTCCACCCTACTGCCTTGATCCGCACCCATCTCCCCCTAAATATGTCCTTAATTCTTTTCCTTCTTGCAACACCAACAGAGACAACTCTCCCTTCACCTCCGATTCACCAACTCCCGCTCTCAACCTCCACCTTTCCCCACTCTTGAACCCTATACCCCAACTCACCTCCTGTCCCCCCACTTCTCCCTGCCTTCCACCACCAATTTCACCTCCTCCTGTTTCCATCGAGCCAACCAACCTTCCATTCTCTGCCCTACTCTCTCTAGAAAATAAGCTACGCTCTCTTATCACCTCCATCTCCCAGCTTGTAGCTGCTATTTCAGTTTTAAGCTCCAGGTTTTCTACCTTTCGATACACGTCTACTCCTTTGGAAAACCCTCAACTTCCCACGAGATGCACCTCGCCCCCTCACCCCAATACAGTCAAGCTCAACCTGTCGTCTACAAACTTCGTTGACTCACACAAGCCCTTGAACGCCACCCTTCTTCAACCTGCATCCCCTAGTAACCCTACTATCTACACTATACCGACCATCTCCTCTGTCAGAACCAAGCATCCACCTAAACCCTCCGAGCACCCCCGCATAAGCACAACATCCCGATCACCCATCACCAAAACAGTCTTGACAGAGCTGCACTGTCTGCTCCACACTGCAGATCTGCAGTAAAACACAAACTTGAAATCTCCGACACCATCACCCTTCACAATATTGACATGCTCTTCCTCACAGAGACCTGGTTCAACGATACCTCTCACTCTATGTTTGATCTCCTATTACCCACTGGCTATTATATATTTAGGAATGACAGAATTGACAATGTTGGGGGAGGTGTTGCAGTCATCTTTAGAAACTCCCTTCAACTTAAGGCTCTTCCTAGCAGCTCCTTCCACACCTTTGAATGCCTTTCTCTTGAGCTTCAATTGCACCACCACTCACCCCTCAAATTCCATGTCATTTACCGGCCGCCTTGTAGTGGCCCTTCGTTTATGGAGGAACTCACTGACTTCATCAGCGACCAATACTCGCAAAGTGACAATCAGACCTTCGTGGGTGACTTCAATCTCCACTGGGGCTTACCGCAAGACTCTTCTGCGAACTCGCTGGACACCTTCCTCTCTGCAAACGTTCTTATCCAACACTGCAAAAAATCAGCACACTCTAAGGGTTCAATCCTGGACCTTGTTATTTCTAAAGCAGGCATGATTTCTATCACTACCCCTATTCATGTAGACTGGTCTGACCACCTCCTCATCCCTTTCTCTCTTTACCTATCACACTCTATAACTCTTGGCCAACCTAAGAGGGCTACCTCCTGGTTCCGTGATGTTAAAAATATTGATGTCGGTCCCCTCTGTGAATCAGCTTTGTTATCACTTCCAAGGCTAGACCCGAAACTAGATGTTGACGAACTCACCTCCCAATGCCTCACAGTCCTTGCAGTCGAAATCAATAGCGTCGCTCCACTCAAAAGCAAAAACATAAGGCCCACTCCCTCAGCTCCTTGGTTCAACAAATCCCTCTATGAAGAAAGGAAGCAGCTAAGATTGCTGGAGAAACAATGGCGGCAAGTGCCCTCCACCGATTACTTGGCCACGCTTCGTTCAGCAAGATCCAAGTACCACAAGCACATCTTCCTTGGGAAAGCGTCGCACTTCAAAACCCTCCTTGACTCAGCCAAAAATAGACCCAAAAACTATTCGATCCCATCAAGATTCCTAACTGCTCTCCACCAACCTCAAAGTTGGAGGATTCTACAAAGAAAGCAGCGTATTTCGCTATATTCTTCGACGAAAAAGTGAAATCCCTTGTGGATCAGGTCGCTCAACCTACCCCTCCAGAGGAGCGCAAATCCTTAGCCATTTGGCAGAACTTTGACCCCATCTCTGAAGATGCCCTTCTCAATTGCATCCTTGAAACAAAGCCCTCCTACCATTCTCTGGACCCCATCCCCAGTGCGATTGCCATTGACTTCTATACCCATTCCCTTTCCTATTGGGCCACTCTGGTCAACCTCTCCCTCTGTCAAGGCTCCCTTCCTATCTCCTTCAAAACTGGGCAGGTCACGCCTCTGCTTAAAAAACCCGCAGCTGATGCGAATGACCTCAAAAACTTCCACCCCATCACTAACCTACCCTTTCTTGCGAAGATCACAGAAAGATGTGTAGCCAAACAACTCTCTCGTCATATCAAGGACAATGATCTTCTTGACAATTGTCAGTCTGGCTTAATCCGAAACTGCAGCACTGAAACAGCCCTACTGCAAGTAGTTGATGAAGCGCTGAGGATACTCGATTCGGGGGGGGGGGGGGGGTCCTGTCTTCTAATTCTCCTTGACCTTTCCACAGCCTTTGACACTGTCAATCACAACACTCTCCTCAACACTCTGCAACAGAGAATGGGCATGGAGGGCACTGTGCTTAAATGGTTTGCTTCCTTCCTCTCTGATAGATCCCAAATAATCAAAATAGCGAACAGTCTTTCATCTCCTTTGGCAGTAGGTCCAGGTGTTCCTCAAGGCTCCATACTTGTACCCACATTGTTCAATCTCTATTTAGAACCACTAGGAAATCTCCTAAGTAAATCTGGGATCCACTATCATCTCTATGCAGATGAAACTCAAATCTACCTCAAGGTTGCCTCCACTCATGATCTCGCCATCCTAAGCTCTATTCTCGACTCCATTCAAAACTAGATGTCAACTCATCAATTGATTCTGAATCCCTCCAAAACTGAATTCTTCCTCCTTTCCTCCTCACTTTCTCCTACTTGGTTCAATCAAGGATGGATCAGATGAATCTACTTCACAATAAACCCATCATCGTCGACAGCGCAAAATCCCTTGGTGTCATACTTGACAAAAAACTAAATCTAATCTCCCACATCAATTCCATTGCAAAGTCTGCTCGATACCAACTGTGCCTTCTTAAGGGAATTTGTCGCTTTTTCCCGGAGCAAGACTTTAAAACCCTGGTGCAATCGCTGGTCCTCTCCAGACTGGATTACTGCAATTCTCTTCTTACTGGCCTCCCTAAATCCCACCTGTCCCCCCTTAAATCTGTTTTCCATTCAGCAGCTCGTTTAATTCATGGGGCCAAAAGAAGCAACCACATCACATGATGTTATCCACCCTCCGCTGGCTTCCAATCGAGGCTAGAGCTATCTACAAGACTTCCTGTATCACTCACAAAGCCTTGCACTCCTCCTCTCCTCACTACCTGGCAAATAAACTGAAACTCTCTGGAGGCTCTAGACCATCTCGTAATGCGGAAAATGTACTACTTGAACCTGCCACTTTCAAGAAGGAAAGATCGATGGCTCAATCCTTTTCAGGCAATGCAGTGAGAATCTGGAACTCACTTCCGCCTCAGCTCCGGACCACCACCTCCTCCCAGGCCTTCAAAACGGACCTCAAAGTTCTCCTCCTCCAAAGACACCTCCAAATTTAATTCACACCCTCTCTATTATGTGAAGGAAGACCTCCCATTACTGAAAATTCTATTCTCCATGACTTTGGAAGTGCCTTCCCAGTGTTTTCTTGTGGTTGGAGTGTTTGCCCTTTATTGCAGTATTATCCTTGTACCTGTGTTTGGTACTCTTTTGTAACATGCACCCACCACTTTTCTCTTGCAACACACTGTTTGCTACCTCTCACATTTTGCTTGCTTTTGATACTTGCACAAGTGCCAAAGGCAAGACCGCCTGCGCCCGTCCGCGACCGAACGGGGCTCGGGGCCGGACCCCCTGGTTCATTTGTTCCCTTGGACATGACGGGAACTCACAGACAGGGGCTACACTATACTAAACAAGAATTACTATCTCTATGCCCGAAACTTAAAGATAGCTGTTACCACTGATGAGTACAGGCCCGTGAGTGCAAAAGGGTTTGCCTTTCTGTACGCAAAGTCCTCAGACTACATAAGAAATTGGCACGGAAACTGGAAATACAAAAACATAGTTTAATAAAACTTTAAAGGTGGTACTACAGCCCACACAACACTCTACAGTACTGTACAAGGTAGCACAAAGAACTCGGACATACGGTCCCCTTTTATACATGAAGAAGGGGCTCATAAGTGGGCGGTTACAATTCAAAAGCATGATTTACGACCATATATGGACATTTCTAAAACCTGATCGATACATGGGTGGAGTTAACGGTTCATGGAACCCCTCAAATACACATTCCAATCTCCTCTAAGCAGAAACAGATGTTACACATACTGGGCATGCGCTAGGCAAGCTGGAACTATTTATAGCCTGTTGCTGGGCAAACTCCAGGGGTGACGGTCAGTGAAGTAGGACTTGCCTTGTGGCAAACATATGGTGGAGTGGAGCAGGCAAGATGGATGCCAGAAAACAAAATGGAGTCCGGCCGTATTTTCGAGCATGAGCAAGAAAACTAGAATGAAGACACAATAGCATGTCTTCAGCAAATGCTTAACATTATCGCTGTTTTATTTACAACAGACGACCCTTTCAGCATTTGCTGAAGACATTCGGTTTTCTTGGATAATCTAAATACTCATCGTTTATATTGATGCTCATCATGTCCGCTATCTCTCTAGTTATAGTTTTCTTATGAGCAGCATCCGCAACAGCTTGTTTATTAGACACACAAAGTGAGACACATAGAGAACATATCATCGGACTACATTGAATACATACGCAACAGGTGAGTAAAATGGCACCAATTATACATTGTCCAGTGAGGACCTTCCAAACCCATGTAGAAATCAAGGTCCAGAACCACCCAGAGAAAGTCCAAGATCCATTTTCTTGATGTATATCAGCTTCAATCTTGTGCAATTTGTTAATGGCTTTATACACAGAAGGAGTATGATCAGGTATGAAAACGCATATTACAAAAAGAGATACCCCTGACACCATAAATTACACAACTGATTTACTGACAGAAGTCTTTTTAATTGACTCTGTGTTATCAAAATCTTATTTTGTATATCTTTTCATTTATGTTGCACACTTGTTGTTCAGTTTCTATATAATACATTACCAATATTTACACCATATTCTTCATACTGTACATATATCTACATCCATTTGTAAAAGCATGAAATCAACAATTATGTTAGCTCAAACCAAATCTTGCTTTAACTGCAATTGGCAAGATTACAAATTTTTTTAGTTCATACTTACTTTCAGTATATACAACCAAAAAAGTCCTACTTTCTTAGTATTGTCAAGATTAGCTCCCTTCTTGATCAAGTCCACATATATGTTTTATGGTCCTTTGGCATTATAATCACCACTCGAAGTTTACATTAATAGTTCATAATACATGTATCCGGGAATTTATCTTTTGTTCACCGGATATTGAAAAAATTGTTCACATTCACTTGTGGTTATATAAACATTTATAGTCTCGCCGACGCGTTTCGACCTTATTGGTGTTGGACCTTCATTGTCAAGTTTTATTAAGGTCTTCCTCAGGGCTGTATTTTTATGTGATGTAGGACAACTTTATATCTATAAAAGATAATGATAAATATATTCCTTTTAGTAACTCAAATCTGAATTTATTGCTAATGCATTGCATATAATTCGTTTCCCATGGTTATTTTACATACATACCCTCCGTTTTGTTGTTGGGGGGCGTGTTTGCCAATTCTCACCTGAGAGTCAGAACATAATCGTTTTAGTATTTGGGTGTGTCTTTTTAATTAACTTACAGCATCTGTTTTTTTTGTTAACATATATGAATGCATTACATACCCCTCGTGTAGTATGCTTCGTTGAGCGGTACGTCCGGTGTATTATTTTCTTTAATTGGCCTTAGTCGTGAGTCTCTTGCACTCGATTTGTGCTGTTGGTTGAAACAACAGTTGTTGTAAATATCTATGTACACGGGCCTCTTTTGATCTTTTTTCAATTGTCTTATCAGTTTTTGTTGACATTAACTCTCTCATGCACTCGGTTTGTTAATGCTGACTTTCATAGCGCACGTAGGGTGCTACTTGCAACAATATGCGCGTTGCTCCTGGCTCGGGTTTCATCTCTTAGCCACATTTTTTCGATATTAAGGTAACATCATACCTTATTTTCGCATGACAGCTCATGCTCGCGGCATCACTGCGTCTCACTGGGCTCTCCGTCTCCTCTTCTTCGGCGTACACCCGGCGCTCTCTATCTCCTTTCCGCTCCTACGGCGTCCTCGTCTTCTTGGCCGGTTACTTCCGTGTTTGGTGTCACGTGTTACATGGGGCGTGATTTCCCTTCCTCTACGTTGTGTTGCTTTTTCGGGCCGATGGCCGATGGGTGTTGGAGTTTTAGCATCCTTGGTTCGTTTGCATGAAGGAAAAAAATCCATATTCTGCAGAACATTTTCAGGAGCCTTATTACTGTCGTCCCCATTGATGGTATATTAGGATGCACATTTGTATATTGTATGCATGGAGGATAAAATATCCATTTTCAATAAAACATTTTCAGGAGCCTTTTTACTGTTGTCCCCATTGATGGTATGTTGGGATGTACATTTGTATATTGTTTTTGCTGGCCAATGTTACGTTGAATTTTGTTACTGATTTTTTTATGTGATTTAAATTGCAGATCATGATTACATAAAGTGTGTAAGTTCTGACATCTCATTCACTCCGTTTTCTATTGTGTTCAGGTATAAGATAGTTTTTGCCTCAAAGTTGGACATGACGTTTTCCACATTATTGCCCACGATATGTTTTTAGGACTGTCCACTTGATATCTTTCTCCGAGTGTCCCATCGCAATGCAGTGAGCCACCATTGGAGCATTTTGAGTTTTACACTTGATACGAGATCTATGTTGTGTAATCCTTTTTCTTATTTGCTGGCTTGTTTTACCTATATAGGCTTTCATGCAGGGGCATAGCACACAGTAAATTACATTTTGCGTATTGCAATTTGTGAATTCTTCATGGACAATGTATTTTGTTCCATATTGGAATTTGGTTCCTTCTATGGTGTTGTCACATGAAACGCAATTTCCGCATTTTTTGTGTCCTTTCACTGCGGGTAGTGATAACATGGATCTCAATGATGTATCTTGTCTTCTTATGTTTGTGTTTGCTCTTACAAGTTTGTCTTTGATGCTGGAATTTCTTTTTAATGCGAAGATAGGCGGATTTTTGAAATGCTCAATACTTTTCACTGTGATCCAATTTTTTCTTATAATCTTTTGGATTTCATTTGTGACTCCAGAGAAAGTTGTAACACACACCAGAGGAGAATTTTCTTCTTTGCTTCTTGGAGTTAACAGTGATTCTCTTGGAACATACCACGCTCTTTTCATAGCTTTTTTTAGAAGTTTTTTTGGATAACCTCTTGTTTGCAGTTTTTCTACAAGAATTGTGGCATTGATGAAATAATCTTCCTTTTTTGTGCAATTCCTATGAATTCTCATAAATTGACTAAAGGGCAAGTTGTCTCTTAGATTTCTTTGATGGAAACTGCCATAATGTAGAAAGGTATTTCTATCTGTAGTTGTGGTGTAAAGAGTCGTGTATATGTGGCCTTCTTCATGTTTGATTAGAAGGTCTAAAAAGTTCATCTCAGTTTTGCTCTTATTGACGGTGAATTGTATGTCCCGATTCCTATCGTTCAACCATCTGGTGAAATTTGATAGTTGTTCCTCACTTCCTCGCCATAGCATGAAGACATCATCTATGTAACGGTACCACATTTTAATGTGGCCGTCATATGGGTTGTTAAAGAAGATCCATCTTTCTTCAAACATCGCCATGAACATTATAGCCATTTCTGGGGCAAAGGGACACCCTATCGCGGTGCCCTTGACTTGAATGTACTTACTGCCATTAAATGTGAAAAAGTTGTTTTTCAAACATATTTCTGCCAATTGCAAAATGAAGTCTGTTAGCACATTGTGTGGGCGATCTCTTTTCTCTAAGAAGATCCTCATCACCTCTAACCCTGCTTCTTGTTGGATATTAGAATAGAGGCACACAATATCTAATGTGACTAAGAATTCCTCTTCTTCCTCAAACGGTGGTGCTCTAAGATGTTTATTGCCTGCATAGTATCTTTGATATAACTTGTTGTTTCAGATACGAGAGGTTTTAGGAAGGTATCCACGTATTTAGCTGGACGTTCTAGTATGGAATTTACTCCAGATATTATTGGCCTTCCTGGCGGATTCCTTTGATCCTTATGTATCTTGGGTAAGATATACATAAGTGGTGTCCTTGGGTTTTCATTGATCAGGAATTTTGCTTCCTTTTTTGATAGCCATCCTTCATTTTCTCCGATGTTCTTTATAGTCTCTAATTTTGATTTTATTTTGTTGTTCCAATCTTCATCTGTTCTTCTATAGTACTGTTGGTCACTTAGTTGCCTAAGTACTTCGGCTTCATATTTTTCCCGTTGGAGTATCACCACTCCACCGCCTTTGTCGGCTGGCTTGACGATGATTGTGTCATTCTTTTTCAGATTTTCCAAGGCCAGTTTTTCTTGTTGTGGCATGTTCCATTTGGTAAAAATTCTTTTGTTTTCTAAGTTTGCCAGATCTCTCAGTACATTTTTCTCAAAGGTCAATAGCTCAATTGGCATGTTAGTAGCATTTGGAAAGAACGTGGACTGATTTTTTAGTCCTGAGTAATTTCGCTCCACATAGTTAGGTGTGTCCTCAAAGAAGATTTTCAATCTCATTTTTCTAAACAGTTGTATGATTTCTAATTTGGTCAATCTTAAATCTGGTCTGACCGTAGGTATAAATGACAGCCCTCTTCGTAGCACACTCATTTCTTGCGATGATAATTCATACTCCGATATATTGTAGATTGGACTTTCTTCTGTGATCACCAGCGGTAAACATTCCTCCTTGTTGTGATTTGTCCTGGTTGAGGATTGTACCATCTTGAGCCTCGTGCTCTGCCTCTGGGTCGGCGATTTCCTCTGCCTAAAAAAGGTGCCGATTGATAGTTTTGTCCCTGTTGGTTTGTTGCTGCACTTGTTGATGGATTTATATCACTAGAGCTCTCTGACGACGAAGAAGCATCTGAAAAGGTTAGAAATTGTCTTCTGCTTCTTCCTCCGTATGTACGTAATGCTCCTGTATTTTGAGGTTGTTATAAAAATCCTTATCTAAGTAAGGGTAGGTCTTATTTTCGGAGAAGTTGCTGATGTCTTTTTGGAGTTTAAATTTTTTGGCGTCCTCTGTTGTTTTCTTAAATACTTCGTTTTCTTTTTGTAATTTTAATAGTAATGCTTGTGCGTTCCCAATTGCTCTATTGTTTTTCAGGGCCTCCTCCAGTTCTTGGATTAGTTCAAGTTCTTTTAAACTCAATCGTTCTGCTGTTTTAATTGAGTGGAACATCCAATCTCTTGAACATTTTGTTCCTATATGGCTGAAACCCTCCAGATATTCAGGTTGATCAACAAAAATCACTGGAACGTTTTTGACTTGCAAACCTACTGGTATTGTTCCTGCTCTCATATGTTCAAAGAGGACTTCGCTGTTTTATTTACAACAGACGACCCTTTCAGCATTTGCTGAAGACATTCGGTTTTCTTGGATAATCTAAATACTCATCGTTTATATTGATGCTCATCATGTCCGCTATCTCTCTAGTTATAGTTTTCTTATGAGCAGCATCCGCAACAGCTTGTTTATTAGGCACACAAAGTGAGACACATAGAGAACATATCATCGGACTACATTGAATACATACGCAACAGGTGAGTAAAATGGCACCAATTATACATTGTCCAGTGAGGACCTTCCAACCCCATGTAGAAATCAAGGTCCAGAACCACCCAGAGAAAGTCCAAGATCCATTTTCTTGATGTATATCAGCTTCAATCTTGTGCAATTTGTTAATGGCTTTATACACAGAAGGAGTATGATCAGGTATGAAAACGCAGCAGCTGCTTCCAATAATTCTACAAGCTCCACCTCTATCTGCGAACATAATGTCGAGAACCATCCGTTTCTGCAACACAACAATCCTAGTAAGTTGCAGCTCTTCAGTAATGTTTCCAGGAGCTGCAGCAGTTTGATTGGTGACAGCTTCTACTACTGTTGTTAATCGCCGTATCTTTCTGCTATTCAGAGCAGCTCCCACAAAGAAAAACAATCCTAAGTTGAAAACTATATATAGTTGCAGACTAGTGTCCGTCTGATCAACATCGTCTACAGATAAAGTCTGTTTGAATCTGTTCACAGTTACATTATTCAACAGCTTCAAGTCTTTATGATATGATGCAGGTGCCAAGAATACAGGTGGCAATAGGAACGATACATAACATACTCCAGACCATCCGTCTGGTAATCAATAATAACCCTTATTTCCACATACAAAATAGGTGTTATGTGAAGCAAGGAAAGTACTGTTATTCAGACCATCAATGTTCAATACAACAATACAGTCACTAACACCTACAGGAATATGGCCTACGCTTTGGACACATAAATCAGCTTGTGCTTGGGCCACTGAAATCACAAACTTCTCTTGTCCAACAGTGTCTCTAGTGTTCGTGAAGATATAAGGGGTTGATTCATTGTCCGGTCAATACTCTTCCCACTCCCATATAGTTCCGTTGGCTTGTGGATAGCCGTCTTTATCTTGATGACACTCTTTGTTCAGTTTGAAAATCAATCGTCCTACCGTAGGCTTTCTTGTAGCAAAAAGCAAAGTGTACCACGCTCTACAAGAGCCATTGTGAGAAAAGGGGAGTGGTATGAATGGTGTTCCCCCTTTCTTTTGGTGCGCTGGCATCTTCCCACATATCCAACAGTCTGTAGCGTTCGTAGCAACGTGGGTATGATGCAGCATTTGAATAAAGGTGTTATTCAAATATGACTGTCGATGTGTGGTAAATAAAATTACCCGGACTATTTTTCTATACATTAATAACAATAAGGATAGCTCATAAAATGAGAGGCAGAGTCCGTGGTATCTGAGTCAAAAGGGCTTTAATTCAAATGACTCGAGTCAATGAGAATCGGGTTCCATCACCACTAAGGTTCAGGAAGGGATATCTAACGTTTTATTAACATCACACATTATATATAGTAAAATCATACAATTGCAATGAATACAGTAGGCGGAACACTCCCGGCGGAGCAAGTGAAAAAAGAGAGATAAGAACACATGGGCGTAAAAGAAGGCGTGTAAGGAGGCATACACGTGGGTGTTCACTTGACGAGTCATAGATGTGTCATAGGTGGGTGGATGCATAGAGGAGGTCTGCAGGGTCAGCAGAAACTTTTACCCTACATGTGCGCGCAACTGGTCATGACGTGTAATTGACGTGTAACTGGGGAGAGCTGGGGGGCTGACTTTAGCACTAGTAAAAGAGTATGGAGTCTGGGATGTCAGAACGACCTGCACCTTTGGCAGATCTGATATCTTGGATGTATTGTCTGAAGTAAAGTTCTTTCGAGCAGAAGCCGTTCATCACTGAATGCTAGTGTGTGCATATATTTCTTCGTGCATTGCGTGGGGGCCATGGGCCTACTATGGCAACGGGTTCAGTAAATCACTTGCATGGAGACAGGAAGGCTAGGCCCTATGCTCTGCAGGCAGAAAATGTTTACCTATTTCACTAGACTGGAATGTGTTTTTGCGGAGGCTGAGCAGATAACTGTAGGCAAAATACCGTCTTGGCAGGCAGGCCAGGCTGGGCACCTCTCGGCTGGGCAGGGAGTAAGGGAGAGGTCATGGATGCATACCTAAACTGCAGCTTTCAGAGACAGAAGAGGCTCGGAGCCTGAATTCAGGGCCTGGCTCGGCTGGGCCACAAAAACGTGTGCTTCTCGATATTTAAACGTGTACCATGTAAATGCATTGGCAACGTAGGCCTTAGTGCAGAATTAACGTTTCATTCATGGAAGGCCTAATAACTGACATGCTGACATTAGACGGAAATGCAGGGGCATTATTATAACAGGCACGGGAAGGGAATTACATGATAACATGAACATACATGGAGCATAGGTACATGGATAGGGTGCGAGGGGGGGACACACTGACCACATAAAATTTCTGTTTCCTCATTCCCTCCTTGTCCCCTACTGCGCCCTTTAGGATATATCTATTTTCATGAGACCATCTATCTGTTCATATAACATCATTTGCTCGTCTTTTTTCATTCGAGCACGGGAACGTGAACGTGGACGGGGAATACAAGCAGTGGCACACAAGCCGCAAATCGCTGGGCCACATTGCAGACAGAGACAGCAACTGAATACTATGAGCAGTACTATCCCTAGAAATGACAGTACGGTCCAGCCCCATCCTGCTATTACACTCCAGAGCCAGCCGGACCAAGACCATGGGTCCTGACGCAATTCACGGGCTATCTTATGGAGTCTTGTTATTGCTGCATACACTGATGGTGTGTTATTAGGAATAAACACACAACAACTGGAGCCGATCACTCTACAAGCTCCGCCCCTATCGGCCAGGATGACGTCAAGAACAAGGCAGTTCTGAAGAACAACAAGTCTCATAGCAGACTGCTCTTCGGTCAAGTTTCCTAAGGCAAAAGTAGTCTCGTTCACTACTGCTTCAAGAGTTCTTGTTAACCTGCGTATTATTTTACTATTTTGGACGGGACCTATGAACCAGAAGTATCCTTTAATGTAATCCTTGTACTGGTCCCACGCTGACTCAGTGTAATCGATAACTGGAGGAAGGTCCCTCTTATGTCTAACATGCACAAGTCGGGAGTCTCGATGATAATTGGATGGGGCTAGAAAAACTGGTGGCAGTAGGAACGCAATATAACATGTTCCACCCCAGTCTAAGGGCAGACGTACGTACATAAGCGGTCTGACCACAAATGAAATAGGAATGGCGGGAAGCTTTGAAAGTAGACTTTCCTTTATCACTGAATTCGACCACAGTATTACAATCACTGTGTCCTAGGTGCACGGAACCATTTTTTCTGACGCATAATTCACCTTTCACTGGTAAGACTGTTATAAACGGTGAACCTGTATTGGTCTCGGACTGGACGTTCAGAATCATGAGGTTAAGGGAAACATTCCCTAATTTGTACACTTCATTTTCTAGATCGGTCCCTTTCCTTTGGGGAAGACCGTCTTCGTCTGGAAAACATGCCTTATTCATAACTGTATTCAGGTCTCCCCATATCCAATCGCCCTGGGAAACTGTGGACTTACTGTCTAGTGATGACATTAAAGCAAACCAAGCTCCGCACGAACCATTGTGCGAAAACGGATAAGGAAAGAGGGGCAGAGCTCCCTTCATTTTCTGGTAAGGTGGGAGTCGGCCGCATACCCAGCAATTCGTGACATTGCTGGTCTGGTGAGAATGGTGTAACATACGAATAAAAGTGTTGTTGCGCAGTGCTAGTCGATAGGATAATTCATGGGGTGGCAGGTCACTGAATGTGTGCTCTACAGTGTCATTAAAAGAAGAATGTACATGTGAACCAAGAGGAGGAAAGAAAAAATGTAGCGTCAAGCTTATACATATAATCGATATACTTTAAAAAAACATAATGATCAGAGTTACTATGCATCTACTGCGTAAGTTTTTGCAGTATTTTTCTTTCATTTTGTTACGCCTATCTCTCTGACTATTTGGGTCTACGATCTTATACATGTCAGGAACCTGTCTAACCGCTTCACCCGAGGGGGACTTAAACAATTAAACGCTGTCTGACTTACTAGACCGTAACTTCTGTCTATATTCCTGTTGCAGAGTCTTTTCTAGCAAAGGAAGTTTAGTGTCAGTGTTCTCTGAACAGTTCTCAGAATCTTTTACTGAACCAAGTGCATGGAAACGCTTCACATGATGGGTGTGGAGCCATCCGATCCTATGAACAATCTGCTCTACGAAAGGAGGAGAATATCGAAATTGTACCTATTGACCCTAATAGATCGTCCAGAAAGAATGATAGGAAAGTAATCCACCACAACTTACAACATATCCAGGTAACTGCAACTGAAACAGAAAATGGAAAGAGCGCTAACTCACAGAAAACCCTGAACTGCCTACTACTTAACTGTCGATCAGCAAATAAACACGCATCAGACATAGCCGCCCTAATCATTAATAAAGAAATCGACCTAGCCATCCTCACGGAAACTTGGCTCAGTGAATCATCCTCTCCTTCCATGGATCTCCTAGTACCACCACAATATAACATTGTCAGATTAGACAGACCGAGGAAAGTGGGAGGAGGTATAGCGTGTATTCACCGCTCAGAGATCGAGGTCAACAAATTCCAATCTGACCCTATAGAATCTTGTGAATACCTTGGTCTTAATGTAAGATTACCAAAAATTCAAAGCTACAACCTACACGCGTTCTACCACCCACCTGGAGATAACGCAAAGTTCACAGAGCATCTTATAGAGATTATAACGGCCAACTCTAACCCAGATGCCAACAACATATTCCTAGGGGACTTTAACCTCCACTGGGACGACGACAATGACAAACTAATTAACTCGATCAAAGACTTCCTCTACGAGCTAGACCTTACACAAGCATGCATCCAGCCCACTCACTCACTCACAAGGAGCGACTCTAGACTGGATTATTTCAAGAAACAAAGAGACATCAATCCTTGCTATAGACCCGTGTGATTGGTCAGATCATCACGCCATAACATTCACAATACCTACAATGAAAAAAGGCAGGACCGTGCAACCCCGTAAGTCCAAAAAATTGATACGAGATACAAAAGAAGCTAATATTGAACTTCTGGTCGAAAGATGTGAGAAAGACCTGAAGCCTTGTAACAACAGCCAGAATGTCAATGAGATGACGGATCACTACCTAACGTCGATCGATAAGATAGTTAATGACACATTGCCTCAAAAGTTAAAAAGAGTCTTGGAAAAGCCAAAAAATCCTTGGTTTAATGAGGCACTGAACGAGGACAGGCGAAGACTGAGAAAGGCTGAAAGGAAATGGAGACAACATCCATCCTCCCCCGAGCTGAAAGCCCTCAGGAAAATAAGGAAGCAATATAACAAAAAGATCATCAACTCCAAAAAAGAATTTATAAGGGCGGAACTGGACAATGCCAAAAACAGACCACGAAAACTTTTTGAGATCCTAAAACAACAGTCTAATAAACTAACTAAAACGACTCAAGAGAACCCGAAAAATCCCATAAGCTGCGAAGAATTCTCCTCATTTTTCACGGATAAAACTAAACTGCTAGAAGTTGAGCTTACAAGTGCCGCTGCTAATATCACGACCTTTCCCTCATCTGAAAATGAGACTAATGTGACCTTGGAAGATCTCCTAACAAAAAATAAGGCAAACTGGGACACATTTGAACTATACGACCAGGGAAAGATCGCCAAAACACTAGCTGTACTTAGACCGAACAACCACTATCAAGACCCGTTACCGGCAAAATGTGTAAGAGAAATCAACCACACTCTAGTTCCGATCTGGACTGAGATAATAAATGCCTCACTTGCACAAGGGACCCTCCCTGACTGCCTAAAAACAGGGCAGGTAGTTCCCATCATCACAAAACCGACAGCGGATGCAACAGACCCGAATAACTATCGACCAGTGACCAACATCCCTTTACTCGCCAAACTTATTGAGAAATGCGTGCAGGGCCAATTGAGTCAACACATCGCTAAGTTCTCATTACTTGATGACTGCCAATCAGGTTTCAGAACAAGGCACAGTACTGAAACCGCGATCCTACATATTGTTGATGACGCCCTACAAGCCCTTGACCAAAATCATGCGTGTCTACTGATCCTTCTAGACTTGTCATCTGCATTTGACACAGTAAATCATGAGATCCTGATGACCAGGCTACAAGACAGGATGGGTTTATCGGGAAACGTACTGAAATGGTTTAACTCCTTCCTGCAGAACAGGACTCAGCTATTCCTGGTCAACCAAGCAATCTCCTCCCCATGCCCTAACGCAATGGGTGTACCACAAGGCTCAACATTATCCCCAGATCTTTTCAACTTATATGTAGAACCCCTCACGGAGATTCTTCGAAAATCACAGATCTCCTACCATATGTATGCAGACGACACGCAAATATATATGAAGATCACCTGCAGTGACGACATAGACCTACTGAATGCAACTCTAAAGAAAGCGCTGCAATGGCTAACAACCAACCATCTGAAACTTAATGCCAACAAAACAGAATTCCTGTTAATCTCACCGACAAGGAGTCAACCAGAGGTAAAGGAATGGGCTAAATTGGTGACTGCGCTCAACTGCACTCCGACCCTAGTTAACTCAGCCAAATCACTAGGAATTACATTAGATGAGAACCTCGACATGAAAGAACACATCAACTCAATGGCTAAGAGCGCCCGCTTCCACTTGAACTATCTAAGAAAACTGAAACCCTTTATCTCAGAAGCGGATCTAAAACTTGCCATCCAATCGCTAGTTATTTCAAGGATCGAATATGGCTGCACCACGTTAGCTGGCCTACCGAAAACATCGACGGCACCATTAAAGGCCTGTCTCAACGCAGCGGCAAGACTCATCACGGGAACCAGGAAATTCGACCACATATCTCCTCACCTGAAGGCACTAAACTGGCTACCTTATGAAGCTAGAATTAAAATGAAGATAGCCTGTATTTCCCACAAAGCGATCCACTTCAACACGCCTAGATATCTAGCCAAGAAAATTAAACTATCGGGAGGTAACAGACCAACCAGAAGCGCTAAAGAGTTGCTATTGAAGCCGGCCTTCTTCCGAAAGAAAAAGACATATGACCGAGCATTCTCCGGAGCCGCCCCCAGAGTCTGGAACTCAATCCCTCCTAACATCAGGAAGATTAAAAACACTGCAACATTTAAACGGGAACTGAAGAACCACATGATGAGTATATACCCTACATAAAGATCCCTACAGACTACTGGTGTGAACATTTATGCCAAAAGAGGATCAGACTCATCTTGAATAATTTGAAGATCGACAAGACAAAGGACTGATTACCGCGCAAACACCGGCTGTACACCTTACTGCTACCTCATATTTATATGATCTCTACACTGTATCTCCCACCTGAAAGATACTACCTATACCTTACTTTGTTTATCTTTACGATCCTCGCTACTATCTAAACTATCTCTACTCTCAGTGCTAATCTACTTAGATAATTGTACTTATAATACTATGTAACCCTACCTCACCGAGCCGAATATTTGACTATGACTCAAGCTTTACGTTATGCACCTCTTAATGCTAATGGCACAGGCGCTAAGAATTTATTTATCTAAATCGCCCTAGATAGTATATCACCATCTACCTCACCTGTTTTGTCTTGTTGTTATAATTGCTACTATAATGTCAATCTGTAATCGTCTATGTTAAGCGCTCTGATACCCACGGGTCTTGTTCGCGCTATATAAAACACTATAAATAAATAAATAAATAAATAAATAAATAAATAAATAAATCCCTTGCGTCCCTCGACCTTGACGGCGGTCCTCGTCGACAACAAGACCAATTTAGGCTCACGCCAGCGGGGCTCCAGAGGGCTTGAACGGTCAAAATTGCGGACACACGCCAGGTCTCCCGGAACGATTGCGTGGCTCTTCACCTGGGTGTGGTCCGGGAAGGCATCTGCAACCTGTGAACGACAAGAAAGTAGTGCAGACATCAAGGAAGCCAGGTAATCTGTCAGCATATTACTGTCAACATCGGTAATTTTGCGCGGCATAGGCGTACCCCGCATATTCGGCGGTCTACCAAAAACCACCTCGTACGGGGATAGTCCGGTTCTGGAATGAGCTACCATACGCATGTAAAAGAGGGCAACCGGCAAGGCTACCATCCAATCCACGCCTTTTTCTGCACAGACCTTCGCTAACCGTGTTTTTAGAGTCTGATTGTGTCTCTCTACGAGGCCTGCTGCCTCTGGGTGTCGTACGCAATGGAATTTCCACTGGTACCCTAACAGGAGAGATACTTGTTTCATCAATTCAGAGGAGAATGGCTGTCTATTATCTGAGTACACGACACGGGGCAAGCCGTATCGCGGGAAGAATTCACGGACCAACTGCTTGGCAGTGGTCACAGCAGTGTAATCTGGGACTGGGTACGCTTCTGTCCATCTAGATAGGGCACATACAACTACGAGGACATACTTGTATCCTCGACATCTGTCCATCTGAATATAATCCATCTGGAGGACTTCAAAAGGGTGGTCAGGAGGATGAAATCCCCCTTGTTCCACGGGAATGCCTTTGCCTGGATTGAACTGACAACAGATCATGCAGGTACGCACTTTTTGTTTCGCTGCTGCACGTAAATGCTTGTTGAACCAGATGTTCTGTATACTGTCTAACATGGCTTTTTCTCCTAAGTGTGCTGGACTATGTGCTGTATTTATGATAACTTGAACCATGGAGTTGGGGAGAAACCACGTGGCTTTGCCTTTTGTCATCCATCCCTGATCTGTCTGGACCCCTCCTTGTTCAGTCCATTTCTTGATTTCGTCTGGAGTGGCATGTGTCTGTATGTCGAGTACATCTTGTGAGGGATCCCTGACTGTCATGCAATTTGTCAGTGATGGTACTTCAGTCTTTGTCGCGTCAGTTAGAATGTCCGTTTGAGTCTGTGCTTTAAGTTTAGCTGTTCGATCTGCCAGGTCGTTACCCTGGGAAATAGTGTCAGTGACTTTCGTATGTGCTTTGCACTTCATGATGGCTATTGCTGTAGGCAAGTGTATGGCATCTAACAGAGCTTGAATGAGGGGACCATGCTGTATCTTGGCTCCATGAGAGGTCAGAAAACCTCTCTCTTGACAGAGGACACCAAAGTCGTGAACGACTCCGAATGCGTACTGTGAATCTGTGTATATGTTCACTTTCAGGTTCTTGGCTCGTATACAGGCTTGGGTCAGAGCGACGAGCTCTGCTGCTTGGGCTGACAAGGTGTCAATTCGTTGTGTTTCTATGACTTCAGTATCGGTGGTCACTGCATATGCGGCCACTAACTCTCCTGTGCTTGTTCTCATACATGAACCATCCACATAAAGTGTCAGGTCTGGATCGGGCAATGCAATGTCTGTCAAGTCTTGTCTTGGTTTCGTCACTGTGTTAATTACTTCCACACAGTCATGTGGTGTAGGGTCTGCTGTGCTCGAGGGTAAAAGTGTAGCAGGGTTTAGAGTATTGCAACGTCTGATCTCTATGTGTGGCTGGAACAGTGTCAGTTCATATCCTGTCAGTCTTGCTATGGTCAAGTGTTGTGTCTGTGTCCTGTTCAAGAGAACTTCCACTGAGTGTGGAACTTGTACTGTCAGGGGATGCCCTAATACTATGGAATCACTTTGTCTGATTGCTAGAGCTGTTGCTGCAACTGATTTGAGGCACGCAGGCAGAGCCTGGGCCACTGGATCCAATGTACTAGAGAAGTAAGCACAAGGCTTGTGTTTTCCTGCCTGATCCTGTGTGAGAACAGATAATGCTGTGCCATCGCGTTCAGTGACAAAAAGTGTAAAAGGTTTGCTGTAACATGGTGTCGCTAAAACTGGTGCTTGACATAGAGCTTTCTTCAATTCATCAAAAGCAAGTGTATGTTCCTGAGTCCAAGGGAGGACAGTCGAAGTCGCTGCCTCCTGTGTTGTCAACTGTATGAGTGGTTTGGCTAGATATGCATACTGGGGAATCCATTGTCTGCAGTAAGAAGTGAGGCCACTGAAGGCCCGTACTTCCTTTTGTGTCTTGGGCTGTGGAAGATGTGCAATTAACTGAATGCGGTCAGGTGTCAACTGTCTACCCCTCTTGGACAGCAAGTGTCCAAGGTATACCACTTGCTGGGCACAGAATTGTAGCTTTGAAGGGGACACTTTGTGCCCCTTTTCCGCCAGGAAGTATAAGACTGTCAGTGATGCACGTTCGCAGTCTCGTTCTGTCCATGCTGTGATCAAAAGATCATCAACGTATTGGAGCAGTGCAGTGTCAGTAGGCATGTGAATACTGTCTAGTTGTCTTTTCAATGCTTGACTGTAAATACTAGGGCTTTCTGTGAACCCTTGAGGAGCCCTTGCAAATTTGAAGCTTCGGCCATTTAAACAGAATCCGAAGAGGTATTGGCTCTCCGGATGGATTGGGACACTAAAGAAGGCGTTCTTGAGATCAATTACAGTAAAGAACGCTGATTCGGAATCAATAGCAGTCAATAGTGAAGAGATGTCTGGGACCACTGGGTACTGGGGTATTATGCATTTGTTCAATTCTCAGAGGTCAATCACTAGTCTGTAAACCGGTGGTGCATTTGGGTCAGTTCGTTTAAGAATCGGAATGATAGGAGAATTACATACATTGGAGTCAGTTTCTACAACCACCCCCTGTGCAATGAGTTTGTCAACAATTTTCAGTAAGGCTACTACAGCCTCAGGTGGTAACTTGTATTGTCGGATTCGTGGCAGTACAACTCCTTGCTTGAGTGTGACACGGTATGGTGTAATGTGCATGTAACCTACATCAGTCGGACCTTGTGCCCTTAAATGCTGTGGTACATTCTGAAGTCTGGGGTCAAAATCTCTCAATACATAATGTCCTTTAAAATCACGTAAAAACAATCTCACTCCTTCCGGAGAACAACAAATCACTGCTCCTAGTTCTTTCAACGTTTTTATACCAAGCAAGTTTTCTGGACATGATTTCGTAAGCAACAAGTCTGTAGTACGGGACAATGGACCAACTTCTAGGGAAACTGGTTTTGCCACTTCGTTAACAATAGGCTTTCCTGAAAATCCCAGGGAAATATTCCGTGAGCCTGAGAGGGGTGCCCCTGGGACCTCGTTGTGACTGATGGTAGTTCTGCTCGCCCCTGTGTCAATCAGAAATGTTCTGTCTTTCCCTAATACATGACTATGTACATAAGGACCTTCTTGATCTACAGGAACCTTGATAAGGGGCAATCCAACCTCCCTCTCTAGGCTGTTTCATGAATACTGTTGATAATCTGGGTAGTCTGACTGTGCTTACTGGTACATTTGTTGTGTGACATGTTGTGTGGCAGCAATGGGTTGGGGTGCAGCTACTGTCTGTTGCGCGTTCTGTGGGGTTTGCGTGTTCTGCAGGATGTGATCCTGTCTAGGAGGACGCAGTCTTTCTTTCGTCTTGCCTGTAGCTATATTGTGTTTCAGGACAGCACATTCATTTATATAGTGACCTGGCTGTTTACAGTAGTTACAGTTCCCTTTGACAGGTGCCGCGCCCTTTCTCTGGCCATCGGCGGCTGGAACTGATTGTGCAACTAGTACTTTCATTTTCGTGTCTTTCATGCGTCTCTTTTCGTGTTCCTGTTCTTCTCTAATTCGGTTCTGGTGGTACTGTAACATTTGTAACATTTGGGAAGGGCTATTTGCTTGCCAGGTACTCTCAACCTTCAGTACTCTATTTTTGATCTGGGGTAAGGAATTCTCTACTAATTTGGTCACAAAAAGATGTGGGTACGATTCACTACTTGTCTTCAGGCCACTATTAATAAGAAAACATTTTTCGAATCTAGAATAAAAATCACTAGTGTCTTCATCTTGTTTTTGTTTGCAGGCTGAAATAGCATCCCAATCTTCCTTTTTGGTAGTCAATAATCTCGGCAAAACCTGTATCAATAGCTCGGGTAATTCTTTAGCTTTGTCCCCGAGACCAGTACCAGGGGTTCGTGTATTATCTTCGTCTTCTAATTCTGTCCAGTTAATCTTTTTCTCTCCCACCTCCCATTCTTTTTCTTTAAGTTTTTCGTAAATGCCTGGTGGTAACGGTACTTTCAACATTTTAATCGTATCAGCGTATGTATACTCCCCCATACGGAGCATGTCTTTTAATTCACGGTGGAACCCTGCCGGGTCTTTATCATGACAGGGCAGTAATTTTTTCATTACCAATAATTCCATTTTCGTTAAGGGTGTGTAAACGTATACTCGTTGAAGCACACCCGCGTTAGTTCTAACGGGATGAACCTCTCGTAAGGGATTCTGTCTGTCTATGTAAAAGGTCTTTCTTTCTCGATGTGGAATAGGAATCAAGTGTGGGGTCAGGAAAGTCAAGTACTTATGTCGTTGATCTAGAATAACATTAATTAATTCGGTGCCCAGGCCTCTCCATCTTGCCAGGAGTAAGTCGTCCAATAATTTATATAGGGGACCTGGATTGGAATGCTGACTCTCGTACAGTGTGATGAGATGCTGGATCATGTAAATACCAGCTAAACGCTGTTCTTCCGGAGGAAGACTCAAAAATGTTTGCGCTACTATATCATCCTTATATATGTCAGAATTGCCAGCCCATTGAACTGCTGACCGGGCTAGTTCCTGTTCATGCATAGTACTAAGTTCGCTACTCCCTACTCGTTTTTTCAGTGCATGTTCAGTAGCTTGGAATAGGTGTTCAAGGGAATATCGTTCTGGTATTGGAGAGAGAGAACGTTTATTGTATTCTAGGCGCATGGGTCTATCAAACGGTCTTGCCCTACCTACGTAATGTATTTTATTCGGTTCCTCTGTTACTATATCATCGTCCTCTGAGACTTCGTCGTCCTCTTCCTCACCTTGTTTCTCGGTCTGTTCTTTCTTGTGTATCTCAAGTATTTCTTTACGAATTTTCCTGTACATGCACTCTACTCTATTCTGTGTATCATGTTTACCAATAGCTATATTGTCACTCCAGTTAATCATACCTTTAGTTACTTCTTTATCTGGCTGGTCTCGTTCCCTGATCAAACAATTAACCAAAAACTGTAAGAGTAAGCGTTGAAGCTCCACTTTTCTATTTGCCATGGCCTCTTGTATACTTTCAGGTCCCTCCCCCGTTCTAATGAAGTGGTATATTCTGTCTAAATAGTCCTTCATGCCTGGTAGAGTAATCAAATAGTCTGCAACGCGTCTTAATCGTATTGAGTATATGAGCATTGGACCCTCACCCGGTACTGGATCGTATATACAATCAGTGAGGGACTGTCTAAGGGTTGCGTATGTCACTTGTTTTGGCGTGTGTAGTAGTGCTAAATCTCGTAGTGATCGTTTTATTGGTGGCGGGGTGTGCTGTATATCTCTAGAGGGCCCCCCTCCCGATGCTCCTAGACTGGAGTCTCCTAGGCTTGAATCGGCTTTTACTGCCAGCGCTGTCGCTGGTAATGTGGGTTGATCTTGTACTACAGGTGCTCAGTGAAAAGGATTGGTAGGGATGGTGGCAGGAGGATCAGGAGGAGGATTAGTAGGGTTGATAGGAACGATAGGGTTGGGAGGAGGTATATTTACATTTACATACTCTGGAGCAGCGTCGTCTAAATAGGAGGAAAGAAAAATATCCGCTGCGATCTGTTTATGACTACGGAGTTTAGTCGGGATCAGTGGTGGCGGCAAGTTACTGGGTACTTCCGGGGTCACTTTAGGTAGGTCCTCGGCGAGGAGGGGATACATGCCTTTAATAAGGGCATTTCTTTGTCTATCTAATTGTTCTGCCTTAACCCGTTCACCTTCTTCTTGTAGCTCTTTTTCCTTGGCTTTTTCTGATGCTTCTCTACTTCTCTCTGCTTTCTGAATTTCTTTCTCTGTTCTTCTATGCGCTTCTTTACACCACAACTCTATGGCATCTTTCTGGGATTGTCTAGCTTTCTTTTTCCACAGTGCTTCCTCTACTCTCATGATGCAATCAGCATCCCATGTCCCTGAGACAGGCCAACTATATTTCTCTTCCAGATTCTTCGTGTAATCTACCCATAAATCTAAGTACAGTATGGTATCTAGGCCATGCTTGTGGTACATAAAATATCCAGGAGTGTCCCTAGGCGGGACGGGAACTGCCTCTTCGAGTATCCCTTTCCTGGTTCCTATCTGACGTAATTTCGAAAACAGCGGCATGTTTGAACTAGCTTGAACAGAAACACAATAAGCACAATAATAGACTGTAAACAATCATTCATACCACGACATTAAAACATTAGAAACAGACACTAACAAGTACATAGAATAACACAATTCTAAAAATCCTAAAATACAATACTATACTGGATGCACTGCTAGAACAGTACAGTCATACCGGTCTCATAAAGAGACACGTCATTACCGCATCCACCTAAATGGACACGTCTTTACCGGATCTGTGTACCCAGACCCGTCTTGACCGGGCTCAAATAAATGAACCCGTCTATATGCGTTCCCAACAACGGTACTCACCGGGAAGCAAAACTGAAGGCCTCGGAAACTCGATACTGGACTGGACTGCTACGGCTTCTTGCTGCGCATGCGCCTCGGAACAGGTGGGCCTCGGGATACCTCGGACCTTGCTCTCTCGGCTTGGGCTCTGGTCGGGACAGTCCGCAATCCTCACCGCCTCGTGTGGATGCCTGGTCGCAGTCTCCGTCTCCTCCGTGGGCCTGAGGGAGTTAGCAGGAAAACCCGTGGATGTGCACAGAATGGGTCCGTCACGGCTAAAGAAGGGGTCAGGGGGCTGCGCTTACATCGCCGGCGCGTGGGGAAGGGGACTCGTCCCTGTTCGGGCGCCAGATTTATGTGGTAAATAAAATTACCCGGACTATTTTTCTATACATTAATAACAATAAGGATAGCTCCTAAAATGAGAGGCAGAGTCCGTGATATCTGAGTCAAAAGGGCTTTAATTCAAATGACTCGAGTCAATGAGAATCGAGTTCCATCACCACTAAGGTTCAGGAAGGGATATCTAACGTTTTATTAACATCACACATTATATATAGTAAAATCATACAATTGCAATGAATACAGTAGGCGGAACACTCCAGGCGGAGCAAGTGAAAAAAGAGAGATAAGAACACATGGGCGTAAAAGAAGGCGTGTAAGGAGGCGTACACGTGGGTGTTCACTTGACGAGTCATAGATGTGTCATAGGTGGGTGGATGCATAGAGGAGGTCTGCAGGGTCAGCAGAAACTTTTACCCTACATGTGCGCGCAACTGGTCATGACGTGTAATTGACGTGTAACTGGGGAGAGCTGGGGGGCTGACTTTAGCACTAGTAAAAGAGTCTGGAGTCTGGGATGTCAGAACGACCTGCACCTTTGGCATGTCTGATATCTTGTGTTTGGAGGATGTATTGTCTGAAGTAAAGGTCTTTCGAGCAGAAGCCGTTCATCACTGAATGCTAGTGTGTGCATATATTTCTTCATGCATTGCGTGGGGGCCATGGGCCTACTATGGCAACGGGTTCAGTAAATCACTTGCATGGAGACAGGAAGGCTAGGCCCTATGCTCTGCAGACGGAAAATGTTTACCTATTTCACTAGACTGGAATGTGTTTTTGCGGAGGCTGAGCAGATAACTGTAGGCAAAATACCGTCTTGGCAGGCAGGCCAGGCTAGGCACCTCTCAGCTGGGCAGGGAGTAAGGGAGAGGTCAGGGATGCATACCTAAACTGCAGCTTTCAGAGACAGAAGAGGCTCGGAGCCTGAATTCAGGGCCTGGCTCGGCTGGGCCACAAAAACGTGTGCTTCTCGATATTTAAACGTGTACCATGTAAATGCATTGGCAACGTAGGCCTTAGTGCAGAATTAACATTTCATTCATGGAAGGCCTAATAACTGACATGCTGACATTATACGGAAATGCAGGGGCATTATTATAACAGGCACGGGAAGGGAATTACATGATAACATGAACATACATGGAGCATAGGTACTTGGATAGGGTGCGAGGGGGGGACACACTGACCACATAAAATTTCTGTTTCCTCAGATGTTTCAACTCTTAATATGGGAGTGTATAGAAAAAGTGCTCATCAGGGACTGGAGTAGAAACAACATACAGTTCAAGGGCAGGAGCTTTCTCCTCAACAAACCACATGACTGTAGCAATGACTGCTATAATGAAAATGAACCCTACAGAACCAAGAATCTTTCTTTTATCCATCTCCAGCAAATGTACACAGTATCTTCCTGAAACTAAAGTGTTGTCAGAACTCTTACCCCATAGGTAGCCGTTGTTTTCCTCACCATCGGGCCAAGACGGGTGTCACTACTCTAATGCATGGCTGATCCCCCCCCCCTTGCCTCTCCGTTTCACAAACCTAGTTAGCGTTGTGAAAACTTCTCATACAATTGCAGATTATTTTCTTGGTCGTAGATTGTATCTTCTCGATGCAGGCGTTGTCTGGTCCGGGAAGAACTCTTCAGAATCTTCAGGTACCACAGCACGGCCTCTCTCCGTAGTCAAGATATCTCGATGATCAGTCAGCACAGGAGGTTCCACCAGATCAGGTTGCACTTTCCGGCAGTGGATAGAATGGATCCAGTTCCTGCGATTCGTCACTCGTACTGCTGTTCTTGTGGCTAGGAGAACCTGTTCCGGGCCGCACCACCTCGGCTCCAGGCTACTCGACCTCTCAAACGATTTCACGAGGACGAAATCACCAGGCCGGAGATTATGACCTTCTCCTGTGGACCGATCATGGAGTGCTTCTCGAACCTGTTGATGAAGGGAAACCAAGCTATCAGTTAATTGTGCCAAATAGTCATTCATTAAAACACAAGATACATCATACACTGAACTTGGTTTGGGCACCCCCCCATATATTCATGGGGCGCCCAAAAACTATTTCGTAGGGCGATAAACCCGTCTGATAGACAACAACGCCAAAGGCAGAGCGTCTGGCCAAGTCAGAGAAGTGGAAGCCCGTATCTTCGCTATCTTCAATTTAAGCGTGCCATTGTACTTTTCCACCAATCCAGCCGATTGTGGGTGGAATACTGCGTGGAACTTCTGTACAATGCCTAATCCCTTCAGGACATACTTAATAACGTCCGCCACAAAATGGGGCCCGTTATCACTCCACAACAATCTGCAAACACCAAAACGAGGAAAGAATTCCTTCAAAAGTGCCTTAGCAGTAGTCATCACGGTATTGTCCTTAGTAGGGTATGCTTCAACCCACTTGCTAAATGCACAAACCACAACCAGGACATACTTCAGATTATTACAGCATTCCAGCTGAATATAATCCATTTGCAATACTTCAAAAGGTGCAGTGAGTGTTGCAAATCCTCCTGCTGGAGTTCGTGTCCCTTTTCCTGGATTATATTTAAGGCAAATCATGCAGGTCTGTACCACTCTCTTAGCCGTGCTAGCAATTTCTGGATGTTCCCAAACTTGCGTTAGCAATTTCACAATTGCCGAAGCTCCAACATGTGCTAGCCCATGTGCCATCTGAACCATAGGTTGTACGAAGGCTGTAGGTAACTTCCACCTATCCATCTGCTTATTCCTCCAACAACCCTCATCGTCCAACTCTCCATCTTTGGACCATTGGTCTCGTTCTTTCTCAGTAGTAGTCTTTTGCATTTCTCGTACCTTTTCCTTAGCATCGTGCCACCGTTCAGCTTGTGACTTCACGGGATGTATGTCGTTACAACGCATACTTTTACTCCACATACCATTACAACGCGGTTTTTACAACGCATACCATTACAACGCATAGCGCTTTGAGGTGCTGGATAGTGGTAAGTATAATTTACTATTCTAACTCCAGTCCCCGTGGACCCTAGGGAAGGTGTTGGATAGTAAATTAAACTTACCTCTTATCCTAGAGCGCCCCCCAGCGCAATGCGTTGTAATGTCATGCGTTGTAATGCCTGCGTTGTAATGGTAGTGCGGAGTAAAAGTTGCGTTGTAACGGGTGTATACCGACTTCACGACATACATTAAGGTGGAGCCGGGCTGCATCGCAGTTTCACGTGCTACTCGATCTACAAAAGCATTTGCTTGTCCCACTTTGTCTGTCACTTTCTTGTGTGCACTACATTTTACTATAGCTATCCTTTTAGGGACGTCAGTGCAATCAAGAGATTTTGCACTAATTCTCCATACATTCTCTGGGTCCCATGCGATGTCAAAAAGCCCCTTTCCTTCCAGAGCTGGCCGAAATCGTGCGCTACTCCGAAAGCATAGCGGCTGTCTGTGTAAACATTCACACATAATCCTGCACTAAGCTCACAAGCTCGTGTCAACGCTATCAGTTCTGCTGCCTGAGCTGATTTCTGTGGTATGCTTGCTGTCTCCACTATCGTGTGTAATGTAGTAATTGCATATGCTGCAGAAGTGGTTCCGTCTGATAACTTTAAACAGGACCCATCCACCCACAGCTCTCTATCCACATCTCTAAAGGGCGTATCTTGTAAATTAACACGACCCTTTGTCTGTTCCTCTGTCACAAAGACACAGTCATGTGTCTCTTGCGCCTCAGACTGAGTCACTGGGAAGGGCAACAACGTAGCTGGATTCAATGTTGCACATCTCTTCAAAGTTATATGAGGAGCCAACAACGTCAGCTCATATCCGGTCAGATGAGCACTGGTTAAATGCTGCATCTTTGTCTGATTCAAAAGGGCATCAACAGCATGGGGGACCAACACCAACAACTTATGTGATAAAACTATCCCTTCACTCTGGCGTATTGACACAGCTGTCGCCGCAACTGAGCGAAAACACCCAGGCAACGTTCGAGCAACAGGATCAAGTACTGCCGAGAAGTATGCACAAGGGCACTGCTTATCGCCGTGCATCTGCACTAACACTGATAACGCGGATCCATCTCTCTCATGCACATACAATGTAAAGGGCTTTGTGTAATCAGGGGTGCCTAACACTGGTGCTGAACAAAGGGCCTGACGTAATTGTTGAAAAGCATTTTCACATTCATCTGTCCATGGAAGAGGAACTGGGGTATCCTTTGTCAGAAGGGCTAACAGTGATTTAACTATATATGAAAACCCTAATATCCACTGTTTACCAAAGGAGGTAAGACCCAAAAATAATCGAACTTCTTTCTGCGTGGATGGTACTGGTGTGTCTAAAATAGCTTGAATACGATCTGGTGTGAGTGCACGCCCCTCCTTAGACAAAAGGTGACCTAAGTAGGTTACCTTTGGTCTACAATATTGCAGTTTCTTTTTCGATACTTTATGATTGTGGGATGCCAAGAAGGTAAGTAAAGACAAGGTGCACTCTTCACATTGTTTAGGGGTGTCGGCGACCAACAAGATGTCATCGACATATTGTATAAGCGCCACACCGTCCGGTAAAACAAATGAATCCAATTGTCGTTTCAATGCCTGACTGTAAATGCTAGGGCTCTCAATATAGCCTTGAGGAACCTTACAGAATCTGTACGATCTATTATTCAACGTGAAACCGAAAAGGTATCGGCTGTCAGGATGAATAGGGATCGAAAAGAAGGCGTTCTTCAAGTCTATAACAGAGAACGTTGTTGCAGTTGGCGGGACCAAAATAAGAAGTGTCGTAATATCAGAAACCACTGGGTATTGAGGTATCAATATCTTGTTAACCTCCCTTAAATCGATAATTAATCAATAAATCCTGGTGTCAGTGTCTTTCTTCAAAATCGGTAAAATAGGACTATTACACACATTATTTGGAACTTCTTCAACCCCCCCTGCTTTAATCAAGTCCTGCATTATCTGCATGATCGCCTCCTCCCCCTCCTGTGATATCTGATACTGAGGCAGGCGCTGCAGCACAGCTCCCTCCTTTACACTGATGTGCACCGGAGGGATAATCATCTGGCCCACGTCGGTATCGGAGTTGGCCCACAAAGATTCAGGCAAAGTGGCCAATGCAGCCTCTATGGTAATCATGTACACCCTCTCCATTGGCGGATAATTATCATTCAGGATAACACGTACTCCCTCAGGGGAGCACCGTATTGTGGCCCGAAAATATTTGAGCATATCCAGGCCCACAATATTATCAGGAGTTTTCGGTGAGAGTAAAAATGGGCATGGTGCAGCAAACTGGTCTACATAAAGTGCAAGAGGTTGTGATAGTGGGCTAACAGAAGGTGTTCCATCGAACCCTATTGACGTAATTGTTGAGCCAGACAGGGGAGCCCTCGGAACCAATTTTTTTGTCAAAGCCCTACGAGTAGCTCCTGTATCAACCAGGAACCGATCAGTAGAGCCCAGAACATGTGCTGTAACATAAGGACCCCTCTGATCTACTGGCACTTCAACTGGTTCCTTACCCCATCCTACGCAATCCTATGCATACTGTGAATTGTGCTGCTCAGGAGGTGCAAAATCAGACATTTGGTACTGATTTTGTCGATCAAAAACATTGGACCCATCTCGGGGTCGCACATTAGACTCAAACCTAGCTCGATCATTCGTGTTGCCTCTAGGGCCTGAAAAGTTTCATCTACCCCCCATAGACCCCTGCCCACGCCCCTGTCGCTGTGCACGCAACAACGGACACTCATTCGCCCAATGGCCTTTCTGCCTACAATACGCACATTGATCCCGGGCCAAATCAGTACGACCTGAAGGAGCGCTAAAAAAATTCCTGCCGCCCCGATCATTACCTCTAGGAGGCGGCCTATATACTTGTGCTAACATAACCTTCGTTTTCAGATCTTTAGACTTCTTTTCCTCACTACCCTTCGCTTCTAGTTCCTGACGCTCATAATACTGAGCCATCGTCAGGAGGGATGTTGGCGTCGAAGTCGTCCAAGAGCTCTCACTCACTTTTAATCGAGCTGCTATACTTGGTAATAAATTTGAAACATATTTATCAACAAAAAGGTGCCGGCCCGTGTCGTCCGTGAGCAACTGACCGCGGAAATCATGAAAAGTTTCCTCAAATCGTGTAAAGAAGTCTGAAACCGATTCATCTACCTTCTGCTTACATGACGGTAGCATAGTCCAATCAATCTTTTTAGGGGGGATAAGCGTTTTCAATTTAGCTACAATAGCAGCCGGAAGGTCTAAAATCGACTGGGGCGGTTTCTGTGCTGGTTTCCTCTCCCTGTCCTCATCCTCAAGATCCACCCATCGAGCTTTAAATGCCTGAAGGTCATCAACCTTTCGTATTGACCTCCACATATCTGGGGGTAATAGAAGGCCGAAAAATAAATCAATATCAGACAGAGTCATAGTGCAGGAATTCAAAGCCCCCTCAACTTCCTCGTAAAAGGATGCAGGGTTCTTTAGTGGATCAGGTAATGCAGCCTTTAATGCCATAATGTCAGCCCTATTCCAAGGAGTATAAACCCAATTATAGATAAAATACCCTTGAGCATCAGGAGACCCCCTATCCGAACTAGTACCCGCTCCTTTAGGAGGAACATACAAAGGCGTCGCCTCCCGCATTGGTTTAGCATGCACTGCATCGATCTTATCTGAATAAAAGATGGATGACTGCTTCCCGCCGCCACTCGGATTCGATTGCTCCTCGCCAGCTTTCCTTTTCCGCCCCTCATCCCGTAGCCGAAACGCTTCATCCCTTAACGCGAATAGCCGTCGGATTGCATCGGGTACCTGGGGAGAAAGAAAAAGACCTTTACTCAGTTATTTTGCATCAGCTATCACATCCGCTGGTTCAAGAACATCAGAGTATTTCCGAAAGGTTGACCCTATTTCATTAGAGAGAAAATCAACGAAATATAGTTTCTCCCTATCTTCCCATGCCTCAAGCTCTGGCAAGAGATGGGCAAGGGGCATAGTATCTTTGTTGACCCGATAAGCAATCTTACAAAGATCAGCCATACGATCAGCCGATAACATAGACCGCGTATCCACCTTCTGTCTGGGCGGCCTAGAATCTTGATCTCCTCCTCTCGGGGCAGACGGACCAGCATACGGGGGCGGGGAGCGATCTAATAACAAAAAATCATCATCCGATTTATTAAGGACAGGATAAAGAGGCTGTCGAACAGAGTACTGGCCAGATATTTGCAACCAACGTTCTTTCTCCTGCTTCTCTTCTAATTCTTTTGCTTCATGTTTTTTCGCCTCATGCGCCTTCTCATGCTCACACTTTCGCTGTTCTTTCTCAAGCAGTGCTTGCTCACGCTTCTCACGCTCTCGTACTTCTTCCACCCACATTCGTATACATTCGAACATATCTTGTCTCACTCGCCGCTTACACATACACTGCTCCACGTACTCAATTTTCCTCAAGTCAAAGGATCCATACATAGGCCATCGCAACTCAGGAACCTTCTTTGTATATTTCCTCCACAACGTGCTGTACATTATGGGGGAAAGACCAAATTTAACAAACATATCCCTATTTGGCATCCCCTCTGGGGGAGCCGGCTGTGATTCTTCAAGTACCAACCAGTCATTTCCAAAACACCAGCACCACTTACGGAGTGCGCTAAAAACAGGCATGTCTAAAAAGAATGCAGAATATGCAATATTATAATTAAATGGCACTTAAAACGTTGCACCGCTCAAATTCACAGATCAGGAGAAATCTCTCCTCATTGCCCGCCTATATGGGTTGCAACTCATATATACATTCAGTGAGCAATAATATGACTAGTCATCCCAATCAAACAAACAAATTAGTCGGGGCAAGCGTATAAAACTGCCTTGCCAAACAAGACTATCAAAAGCTCGGAGCAAGTATCGTTCAACGATTCTTACCAATCAAGAGCGTCCAGATTCCAACTGCCAAGTTCCGAATTCGCCCAAACGGCCACTACGCGGCAAACCAACAGAAGAGGTCTCAGTCGATGGCCGGCGCCACCCAGATGGTCAGATCGGAAGGGAAGGAAGAATACCTCAGGATGCCAGGACTAAAACGCCGCTGGCAGTGATCACGTCCCCGGCAAGGTTCCAATCCTTCGTCACGACCAGTCCTTCGAGCATCCGAGTCACCGATGAGCCCCACTTGACGGGCGCCAATTGATGAGTACAGGCCTCAGCAAGGCCCGTGAGTGCGAAAGGGTTCGCCCTTTTGTACGCAAAGTCCTCAGACTACGTAAGAAATTGGCACGGAAACTGGAATTACAAAAACATAGTTTAATAAACCTTTACAGGTGGTACTACAGCCCACACAACACTCTACAGTATTGTACAAGGTAGCACAAAGAACTCGGACATGTGGTCCCCATTTATACATGAAAAAGGGGCTCATAAGTGGGCGGTTACAATTCAAAAGCATGATTTACGACCATATATGGACATTTCTAAAACCTGATCGATACATGGGTGGAGTTAACGGTTCATGGAACCCCTCGAATACACATTCCAATCTCCTCTAAGCAGAAACAGATGTTACACATACTGGGCATGCGCTAGGCAAGCTGGAACTATTTATAGCCTGTTGCTGGGCAAACTCCAGGGGTGACGGTCAGTGAAGTAGGACTTGCCTCGTGGCGAGCATATGGCGGAGTGTAGCAGGCAAGATGGATGCCAGAAAACAAAATGGAGTCCGGCCGTATTTTACAGCTTGAGCAAGAAAACTAGAATGAAGACACAATAGCATGTCTTCAGCGAATGCTTAACATTATCGCTGTTTTATTTACAACACCACACCTTACAAGCTGACTCTTTACCTCTCTTCTGTGAGACCTGTAATTACACTTTCCAACTCTCAAAGAAGGAAAAGCGGGAGACAGCTAAGTTAAAAATGTTGCTACTAAACTGCAGATCTATGAAGAAACATAAGTTTCAAGTTTCAAGTTAATTTTTATTTGCTTTGGTACTCTACTGAGGACCACACATATTATACAGAAAAGATTCAATTACTACAGCATTTAAAAATTCTCATGTTAGTACAAAGATAAAAAAAGGTTTTAAAAATTTATAAAATTTGTAACATACTAGTTCATTCGGGGTAGATTTGCATACGATAATCAGTTCCTTTATGGTGGTAATACGGCATTTGACATAAATGGGGTACAGATGTTTTGCCCTTGCCGCTACTACTTTTGGATTGGGACAGGTGAACAGTAGATGCTCTAGGTCTTGCTCCCCGCCATTACATAGGCTGCATAATGTGGTTTCGTTTGGATGCCATCTCGCTGTTATAGTTTGGACGGGTAAAATGCCCAGCCGAAGCAGGATGATTGATCTCCTAGCACCATGCGTGAGATTAAAATTGATATATTTCTGCGTTTTCTTGAATACCACTGTTTCCGTAATGTTTTTATATAAAGTTAATTTGGCGCAATGCGAGGAGTCAAGTTCAAAGCTAAGTCTTGGGGTATAGCATTTCAGAAAAAGTTTCGATTGAGATGGTGTCCAGGTTAGCAGCGGATTGACATTAATATCCGCCAGTTTAAAAGCAATAGACATGTTTTTGAAGAATACATGTTTCGATGAGTCGCAGTCAAAGGTCTCTGCTTTGAGCAGGGAGTGAAGAGTCCCATCCTTCGCATGTAGCAGGTTGTATGCCCACCTAATCACGTTGGCAATACCTTTAGAGTAAGAGCTTGTGAGTGAAAGTTCAAGGCGGAGAGCTTGTACTGGAATAGATTGCGATACCTTTAACATTCTCCTTAGTATTTTTCCTTCTTTTAGGTCCAGGAATGACCACTGTTTAATTGGAATGTATTCCAAGGCGTATGATAGAACTGAAGGTATCTTCACACTGTAGACTTTTAGCAGGGAGGAGAAGTGTCTATTTCCAGAGGCCGCGTATAACCTTTGCAGAGCTCCTGCATGTACCTCGGATTTCCTGGACAAGTTTAGGAGCTGTTGATTGTTTTTTAGAGACTTAGTAAAGATCCTGCCCAGGTAGGTGTAGTCCTCAACCTCTTCGACTTTTTCGTCGCCCAGTCTCCAACAGTATTTGCTGCTTTTTTTCCTCCCTGAAAAAGAGACTAATTTTGTTTTGCTTAAATTAGGAATTAAAAAATGTTCCTGGGTATACTTATACAAGGCATCCAGATCGCTTTGCAGACCAAAGGGGGTTAGGTCCAGTACTATAATATCGTCTGCATATAGTAGGGTATGTATATTTTGAGCTGCTACCTTTCGTGGGAAGCTTCGCACTTGTTGTAGATGCTGCGGCAGATCACTGAGATATAATGAAAACAGCAAGGGGGCAAGGAGACATCCTTGCTTGAGTCTGTTTGGCGTCAGGATCGGGTTGGTAAGGCCCTTTCCCCTCCCCATTTGAATTTGACACCAGGTGTCTGTGTACAGGGCAATTATAATTCGTAGTAGCTGTTCTGGGATTCCTAATTTCCTCAATTTATTCCAGAGCAACGCTCTGTCCACCTGGTCGAACGCTGTTGTAAAGTCAATAAATGCTGCATACACAGGCTGGGATTTAACTACCACATATTTGTCAAGGATAGTTTGTAGCATCGCGATATTGTCTATGACTGAGTGCTTTGGCCTGAAGCCTGCTTGGTAGAGTGGAATCAGTCCCAGTGAAAATGCCCACTTTTTAAGTTGGTCCAGGACCTCTGCAGCAAAGATCTTTCCAGTGGCATCCAATAGCGCTATTTGTCTATAATTGCCGGGCTGGTGTCTCGGTCCCTTTTTGTGTATTGGTACTACGATGCTCCCCTTCCAAGATTTTGGCATTTCCCCTGTCTTGAGAATGAAATTAAAGAGGGGAGAAAGCACCGTACTCCATCCCTTAGGGTCAGCCTGAAGGACCATGATTGGAATTTGATCTGGGCCGGTGGCTCCTGTTGATCTTGCCTTCCTTATGTGCATTTCCGTAGAGAAAGGGGAAGCAGTTCCAATGGGCGAGGGGTTTCCTTCGCAATTACTTGTGGGGTTACTAGACATTTCATAGGTTGTATTTAATTTATACAGGTTGGCTATATATAAATCCCATTCTTTAGGGGGAACTGGGATAGCTTGTAGGGCCTTTTTTGTGCCTGTCTCTTTTGCAATTAAGGACCAGTAAGTGCGTTGGTTGTACTGCTTTGCTGCTATCCGCAGGTCGACCCAGTTTTTATCTTCTGCTGTACTTTTTATTCGTTGTTTCTCCCTCTTGAGTTGATTCTTCAATTTGTTGATTTCTACCTGTCTTGGGATTGAGAGTTCCAGGAACTGTGCTCTTATCAGTTTATTTAGCATTTTTGCGGTTGTGGATGATTTAATGGTTTTGTTTCCGTGCTTTGCTGGTACTGCTTGTTGCAATTTGTATTGAAGCATTTGTTTTATTATCTCAAAAATTGACTCAAAGTTTGTTATTGGGTTGGAAGAGTGCTTTATCAGAAGAAGTTGATTAGTGTTTATTAAGGTGGTTATTTTATTGAGTGTAGATGAATTCCAATAGATTCGCCTTTGATTTGTCTTTACCATAACTGTACTGTGCTTAAACATGATATGGCTAGTTGGGCATGTGGTTGTTTTCCATTGCGTAAGTAATGACAGAATAGCATGGTCGCTTCCCTGGACAGAGTGAATTCGAAGATGTGAGGCAGACTCAAATATATCCAAGCTACAGATCATATAGTCCAGGATTGATAAGGTATTAGTTCCCCGTCTCGTGTAAGATGCAGGAATGTCACCTTCCACGTTCCCGTTTAGAATAGTTCCGTTTAATAGTGGGAGTGATGCTCTAGAGCTTAACCTACAGAAACATAAAATAGAGATACATGATCTACTGACGGAGAGCTGTCCTGATGTTCTATGTCTAACCGAGACGTGGCTAGACGAAGCTTTGTCGCCTGTAACTCTCGAAGCCACCCCTCCAGGTTACTGCCTACTTAGATTAGATAGACAGAGACAGAGAGGTGGAGGGTTAACTCTTATCTATAAAACAGACTAAGATTGTACCTTACTGAAGGCTACGCTACCTAATAGCGAGAGCGTTTTTTTCACAATAAAAGCAGGACCCAAAAACATCATTAACGGACTGCTTATATAGCACAGTTCGGCAACCAACTCATAGAACTGGTAACCAAGCCGGCACTTCATTCTAGGTGACCTAAAGCTCCACTTCGAAAATATTGAATGTGGGGAGACTCAGGCTGTGGCAGAAGCATTGAAAGCCCTTGAGCTTAACCTACAATCTAGATCCCCCTCGTACCAATTAGGGCATCTTTTGGACCCCATCTTTTCTAATTGGGAGGGTGTTAAGGTCTCCTCCCCGATCAGAACTATTTGGTCTGATCACTTTATCATTCCGTTTGAAATAGAAGGTATTCCTTCAGAAACCAGATCTAACAATCCCTTACCCCAGAAACGCAGAGACTGGAAAAAATTCAAGCAGGAGACATTTAAGCTTGCCCTACTTGAAAAACCCCGCCCCCTAGCAATACCTTACAGGAGGCGTGGAATAGTTACGAAAGATGGGTGTCCAATGCGTTAGATACGGTAGCACCCTGGACACACAAACCGCCCGCAAGACAGACCAAAACTGCCCCTGGTTCTCTGAAGAACTCAAAATAGCCAAAGCTAAATGCAAAAACTTGGAAAGACAATGGAGGAAAAGGTACAATCTAGAATGATGTAAGTCACATTATAGAACAGAACTAAAAAAATATCAGAAACTTGTAAGAGCAGTGAAAGGCGCCCACTTTAAGGGTAGAATAGAATCCGCCGATAACCCCACTAGAGAACTCTTTGCCATTTACAAAGAGTTAACGGTCCCGACCAGACTCGAAGCGCAGGACACCTACTCCAGCGAGCTATGTGACTCCATAGCTGATCATTTTGTTGGCAAGGTCGACAAAATCTATGCCACTTTCACAGACGACGTTGATCCCTCAAGAAAACATGGGGAAGTCAGAGATAACTCCACCGTCAAACCCCGTCTGACATGTTTTAAAGTACCTGAGAGACAGGAACTGCTGAATATTGCTAACGGCATACAGTCTGGTTCCCCCTGTGACGTGTGTCCCCCCCAATCGCTGTAAGGGAGTCTTGGAGAGCATGATCGATTAGATTACTCATATTGTCACTCTTTCTTTCCAAGAATGCCATGTCCTTGATGCATGGAAAACAGCCCAGGTCATCCCTTTGAAAAAAAAACCGAATGTCAACATCTCCCGACTTAAAAATCTTCGTCCCATCTCCCTTCTTCCCTTCTGTTCGAAAATAGTGGAAAAAGTGGTCAACGGGCAACTCATGAAATATATGGAGGAGGTATCCCTCCTCCACCCCACTCAATCGGAGTTCAGAGCCGGCTACTCGACGGAGTCAGCCGTCCTCTATTCCACTGAGTGCCTCAGACAGATGGTGGATGAAGGACAGACAGCAGCATTGGTTTTATTAGACCTGAGTGCAGCGTTTGACACCGTGCTGCACACAACGCTGCTGTTTTGCCTCTCCGATATGGGAGTGGAGGGATCTGCCCATGCCTGGATATAATCTTTCCTGGATAATAGGAGTTTCCAGATGCACTGTCCCCCTTTTAAATCCTTCCCCCGGAAGCTGAGCCATGGGGTTCTACAGGGCTCCAGCTTGAGCCCTACCTTGTTCAACCTCTATATGGAACCCCTGGCTCATATAGTTGAAGCTTTCGGGGTGGATATTGTCACCTATGCTGACGATACCCAACTGATAATCAAGCTTACGCTCGACCACACGGAAGATGCCATTAACTTTTCCAAATGCCTGTCATCAGTGGCAACATGGATGAATAACAACTGTCTGCGCCTGAATGGCGAAAAAACAGAACTTTTAGTTGTTGGTAAATCCCCAACTGCCTGGTCGCACATGTGGTGGCCCGCGGAACTGGGCAATTCTCCCTCTCCCGTTGACTCTGTCAGAAACCTCGGAGTGATGCTCGACTCGGATCTCTCTTTCAGGTCTCAGGTTAGCAAAGTTACGGGTAGGTGTTTTAGCACACTAAAAACCCTCCGTAAAGTCCTTGACCTTCTCCCCATCAATGCCAGAAAGACACTTGTCCATGCCTTAGTCACACCCCACCTTGACTACGGCAATGTCCTGCTCCTAGGTTTAAGTAAAAAAGGGCTGCACCAACTGCAGTGCGTACAAAAGGCTGCTGCCCGCCTGGTACTTAACCTGCCTCGTAGAGCATCTGGGAAGAATGCTCTAGCGAAGCTTCTCTGGCTTCCGGTCAAGGAACGCATTAAATTTAAAGCTCTATGCTTTACGCATCGCATCGCCCAGGGCAAAGGCCCAAGCTACTTGCAAAAGCTCCTCATAATTCACCGCCCCACCCGGAATTTGAGGTGGTCCGGAGCGATGCTGTTTAAACTCCCCCGCACTCGCAGAGCCAGGATGGGAGGTCGTTCTTTCAGGCACCTGGCTCCTAGGCACTGGAATGAATTACCGCTTGACCTCCGAATGGAACCTTCAGAAACCAGATTCCGTGCTAAACTTAAAACTCACCTGTTTCCAGCCATCTAATTTTCTCTCTTCTCTCTGACCTCGGCTTCGTTCTCTCTAACTTCTGCCTCTTGAGATATAGCAGCAATCTAGCGCAGGGACACACTATTTTTAGTGTAGCCAGGCGCTTTAGAAATGGCTTTATTATTATTATTATTTAGTGCCACCATTGCCTACGTAACGTTTGTTCTTGTGCTTGAGCGTCTGCCATATATTGCAGTATTATACCTCTAATTGTACTTTTTTTTCTCTTGTAACCTGCACACATGTCACCTTTTCCTCATGTAATGCACCCTTTGCTACCTCATGTTTTTTGTTTGCTCACAATTGTCACTTTTGCCTCATGTAACTTAACGTTTGCTTTTGTAATTTGTTCACTTGTAATTTTCTCCTCATGTATCATTACTGTTCCTATTGTGAAGCGCTCTGAGGCCTTCAGGTAAAGTTTGAGCTATATAAAAACGCATAAATAAATAAATGAATACATAACTAAATAAATAAATAAATAAGCCCGCTATCGCAGAATTTTCAAGATGGCCGCCGACGCAATGGATATGGAGGGTGAGCAGTCTAATGTTCAAAGGCAGCAGCAAGACAAGTGCGCACGAGTGACTAGAGCTACTCGCACTTCAATTGAACCTCCTGTGGCGGCAGCAGCGTCTCCTCACCACGTCTGTCAGTTTTTAGGTATTTCGATTCAAGACACTTTCAGGAAGATGAAGTAAGTGTCTCAGAGGAAATTCAAGAGCCCTGTGAGTAGCCTCTTCGTGATTTTAAGGAAAGTCAATAACTTTGAGAGTAAAATATTAGTCGGCTTAAAAGTCCAGACTCTGAGTTGGAAATTAATTCCTATACAGCATTCAGTCAAGTTTAATGGAAAATATGAACTTATAAGATTACAGCAATTTAAATATTAGTTTGAGGTTTAACTGTGTAGTAAGAAATTCTTTCTTGTCTAGACTTTTGAATAGAATAAAAGGAACTGAGTAGAAAGTAATTCAGTCCTTATTCACCAAAAGAAAGCCTAGAGAAAAGACTGGCATATTTCTAAATTCCGGCTCAAGGAATTTCCCTCATGAACATCTCATTTGTGATTCATTAATTGGCAATCAAAAAGGAATCTTCAAAAGAAAAAACGAAACCCAAATATATATATATATATATATATATATATATATATATATATATATATATATATATATATATATATATATACATATATATATATATATATATATATATATATATATATATATATATATATATATATATATATATATATATATATTGTCGCTCAAACTCTCCTTCACTTTGCACAAGGAAGAGGCAGCACTCGCAGACCAAGGTTAAACCAGAGTTTTAATCAGAGGGAACTGAAAAGCACAGACGCGTTTCGGCGTGAGCCTTCGTCAGTGTGTCATTCATCAATATCATGCGACCCATTAAATAAACAAACAATTCGTGAGCATTGTCATCGACATAGGACTATACCCCTTGTGGCCACTTTGGGCGCCATCTTGGAATGGTGTTCTATCCAGATAGGGGTCTTTATCTGATTTATACGTGAAGTTTTCACGTCAAAAAATAAAGCCGTGGATCGGCTAGTGTCCTGTGGCATTACGTGCAATGCTAACATAATCAAAATAGTGCAAAAAACATAGGAAATTAGAAGAGGTCATCAGGCACATGAAAAAGGTGTTCCTATCCTTCAAACAAAGATGAACCAAAATGTTTCGTCATAAATTGTCATAATCATTATACATTGCTATTTCATGGGATATATAGCAGAAGGATACTCATTTAGTTCAAGGAACCCACAAAGGAAAGAGGTATGTACAATGTTCAAAAAAAGTCAGATGAAACTGAGCTACCATTTGGTGTGTAGTAGAATAGACAATAAAACTTGGATGTCAAAACGGATACTTCCAGGGCACAAATTATTGTAAGTATCTAGATTCCAATATCTACATTCAAAGTCCTGGCCACACATGTACATGATAGACTAAATACATATCATATTCTATACGTGTATGTTCAGGCTGGATTATTTATATATTTACATATTTACACATCTATGGTAGTCTGTCATCAACTGCAGGGGGGGGGGAAAGAAATTTTCTCAGTTGACATTGTTATCAAGATCAGTGTTCAGGTTCAGGATACAGAAATTCATAGATAAAGATCATAGACATATGCATCAAGGACATACTCAAGGAACATATTTGAAAAAGTATATATGGCGGTCTTGCAGTGTTAGAGTTACTGTAACCCTCAGGGAATGTACACTTTTTAGTTGGATTGACATTTTAGTGCATCAAACTTCCTAAGGGGAAAGAGATCTACTCCTCCTGTGGTATTATCTTCCCAGATGATATGCTAATTCCTCCCCGCGATTGAGCCCACCAGGTTGTTTCGTTGAAAGATCTACAACATATCTGGACTCAAGTCTACGGAGTCTCCTTAGCCTATCACCTCCTCTTACATTGGGTGGGACAATGTCCAATCCAAAGAATCGGAGTTGTTTGCGATCTTTACTATGCTCCTCCGCAAAATGCCGGGCGACCGGATATGAGGTGTCTACTTTCTCGATCGCCCGTTGGTGCTCCAGGATCCTCAGCTTGAGTTCCTTGATAGTACTGCCTATGTAGCGTAAGCCACACGGGCAGACTAAACAATAGACCGCAAACTGGGAGCTGCATGTAATAAAGTGCTTGATCGGCACCTTTTTACCGGTATCAGGTATATCAAATGATAGCACCCGTTTGCTCCCACTGCAGGCCTTGCAGTGGCCGCAGGGAAAGAAGCCCGCCATCTGCTTCAAGGAATTAGTTTTAGGTGGTAGTTTAGCTAGGTGACTTGAGACAAGCATATCACTAAGCGACCTTGCTCTGCTAAAGGTGATTAGAGGGTAAGCAGGTAGGTCGTCTGCAATTACACTGTCCATTTTCAAAATGTTCCAGTTTTTTTTTAGCATGTCTTTCAGATCCCCTGCTCCTTTTGAATAAGGAGTAATGAGTCTGAATTTTCCCTCAGTCTTGTTCGAGTTTCTGTTCCTTCCAACTACAGGATTCTCAGTTGCCAAGAGTTGAGATCTTTGCATCTTCCTTACTTTTTTTAGGGTGTTTGTTAGTAAGGTGGTGCCATATCCCCTCATGGAAAATCTATTGATGCATTCTGAAGCGGCCGCCTCAAAATCGGAGTCCTTTGAGCAGTTCCTACGGATCCTTAGCAGCTCTCCGTAGGGAATGCTGTTCTTTAACTGGGTGGGATGGCTACTGCTGGCAAAGAGTGTTGAATTGCCAGCAGTATCCTTTCTGTGCAGGGTGGTATGCATCTGGTTATCTTCAATGTACACCCTCAGGTCTAGGTACTCCGCTCTCATCGGACTGACCGAACCTGAAAAGTGCAGATTGAGATCGTTGTTATTAAGAATTTTAATAAATTCTTCTGCTGAATCCATTCCTCCATCCCAAACAATAAACAAATCATCAATATAACGATACCAGCATTTAACCTGCCCTGTCTCTGTTCCTGCCGTGCAGCTCCTGGGTACCTGCTCCTCCCACCAGCCAACGAAGAGGTTCGCATAGCTGGGAGCGAAGCAGGTACCCATCGCCGTCCCTGATGTTTGTTTATACATCTGGTCCTCAAAGAGGAAAATATTATTGGTCAGGCAGAACTCTGTGAACTCCAAAAGCATTTCATTATGACATGCATACTTCATTGGACGTTGGTAGTTATAGTTAGGATTATTTTCAATGCAAAATCTCAACATTCTATTGTGAATAACTTTAGGGCCGGTTGAGGAATCTGCCTGAAAATTTCCTCAAATTTGCCTTGCGGTGCTCCGGTCCTTCCCTGAAAGTTTGGAGGGGATTCGTCAAGCGGGGGCCGAGATAAAAAGGGGGTCCCAAAACGTGTTTTCCCCATGTTAATTTCCATAGGGCGGTCGACTTCACTTTTAGCCCGAACGGCTGAATGGATTTCCACCAAACTTGGCAAAATTGTAGGGACTGGTAGCCCGATGTGCCTTTGCTATGTCTCAAGATATGTGCTCCAGTGGATTTTGAGTAATTTAGGTTCAAAAAAATATATATATCTGGGCGAAGCCTAACCATCTGATCTGATTGGCTGTCAGCACTTCATCCTAGAAGTGTTGGCAGCCATCTTGGGACCAATATACCTCATTAAAAAGCATTGTAGTTAATAGAGGGTTTTAGGACTTTAGTTACATCATAAATCATTTGTTGATGGTACCATACTCATTTTAGGAATTGTGGTGTGTTCTAAGGTGATTTTACCATGTGAAAAAGCCTTCTGCTGTGATATCATGAATCATGTTTGAAAGAAAACTAATATCTCATGATTTTCCCACAGTGGTTGGGAAGGGGATCTATAAGCTAAACTAAACTGAAAGCATATTTTCGGTAAATTCACATTATCTTTCTCAGTCATGTGAGAATGAAGTCTGACATTCTCAGTAAAACATGTACATCCAACAAGGACAGAGACTGTCAGTTGATTCATTTGTGTTCTACTGCAGCCTCCTAGAGTGTTCTAAAGAACAACTAGAGCGCTAACGGTCCTACTTATTACAAAGGTATAGCACACCTGAAGCCATCGTGATGGGAATAAAGTGGTAACTCTTAAAACATTTCATTTAAAAAGGAACAAAATGAGGGGGTATATTATGCCATAGAAACATTATTAGTGCTGCAGAAAGAAAAATTAGGGCACATTTTGAGTGACTTCTCAAATCCTCTTCTATTTCATAAAACAATTCTGACATGCAGTCTCCCAAGATGGCCACCAGAGACAAAAGAGCCCAAATGTAGCCCAAATATCACCCAGATGTAGCCCAATTATAGCCCAATGACAGAATGTCACAGAGTGTTCTAAAGAACAACTAGAGCGCTAACAGTCCTACTTATTACAAAGATATGGCACACCTGAAGCCATCTTGATTGGAATAAAGTGGTAACTCTTAAAACATTTAATTTAAAAAGGAACAAAACGAGGGGGTATATTTTGCCATAGAAAGTATGATTAGTGCTGCAAAAAGAAAAATTAGGGCACATTTTGAGTGACTTCTCAAATCCTCTTCAATTCTATGTCAGGACGGAGGCGAGGATTATGCAGTCCTTTCTTCTCTTTATTATAATCAGCACTTTAAAGAAAAACCAATCAAAACGTTTTTATTGAACCACAACTCCCATGAGCACATGGGATACAGTGTCCATAGTAACCAACAGCCAATCCTGGATCCGTCCGCCGTAGAACTAGCCATGACATCCTATCCTTTTCCTCTTTCTTCTCTGCTCGTCAGATAAGTCAAACCTTTTTATCTTTTCTGACGTTGTGTGTATTTGGTTTACTATTGTGTTTTCTTGTGCAATAGCGCTTGCTTGGCGGTGCTCTTGGTCTCTTGTCTCCCTTCGGCAGTTCGACGTGCACCAGGCGCTGCTTGCGCCGTCTCTGCCGTTTTCTCAGCGCGGGCTCTGCGGAGAGCGGCTTCGCTTCCTCTCAGCTCCATGGGGCGCCACCGCTTGGGTTAAGGCTGCGTTCGCGGTGCTTTTCCCTCGGGTCGGTGCGCTGAGGCAGGTTTTTCACCTGACTCACCAACCCTCGCCTGACACCGGTCCGGTGTATTAGCGCGCCCAGCGTGTGCGATGCCATCTAGTGGCGGTTGTCAGTCACCGCACCCTAATTTTGACAGCGGTACTGTCGGAGCACCGGCGAGGGGGCTACCTTCTGTAAAGTCGTACAAGATGTTTAGTGCTCTCACCCTCGCACAATGCAGACTGCTGAACAGTCGAACCCCCTCAATCAGGGGACGGAGGAACCTGGCTGTTCCCAACCACTGCCACCAGCGGTTGGCCCCGCGCTCTCGCAGGCGCTGGATTCGGTACTGGCACCTTTGCGGGAGAGTGTGGAGGCCCGCACTCAAAGCATCCCCGGGGTGTTCAGTGGTGCAGTTCCTGCGAACTGCGGAACCAAAGGCGCGCCGAGGGGGGGGGAAAGTCGGCGAAGCGTCACGCGGGGCACTTGGAGGAGTTCGATCACCTGAGGGACTCCTTCCGTAAAAGTGCGCGAACGCTTAAAAATTTACCCTGCCGGGAGGGTTTTTACCCCGGAGATGATGGCGACGAGGTCGTCCCCAATTCTGACCAGGATGATGGTTTCCCCTTGGAGGGAGAGGGTGTTACCGAGGATGATACCTCCTCGGACGATGAGGATGAGTGCTCAGGACGCCCTTGGCGCCCTGCGTCGCATTCCTCGGGGTCGCTTGAAGGGGATGATAAAATCCCGGATATGTTTGATCCGACAAAGATCGATCATCCACGATCGTCGGAATGGACCCCAGACCCCAAAGTAGCGGCGTACGTGGCTGGTAAGGTATGCCAAAGGAGGTTCGGACCCGCATGCGGGGTGAGTGCCCTCGCCCTAAACTGGAGGGCAGAGTGGCGGCCACTCCTGATATCGACGAAAAGCTCTATGCGTTCTTCGCTAAATTTATGAAGGACCCCAGGAAGGGTATAGATCGTTCCTGGCGCAACTGCCAGGATAAGCTCCTGGACGCCGTGGGCCCCGTGACCCAGATTATCCAGTTGGCCGAGAGGGCCCAGGAGTCGGGGACACCGATGTCCACGGAGGTCGTGGCAGGTTGGGCACAGAGAGCCCTATGCTTCCTGGGCAATGCGAATTGTGCGTTGGCAGCAGAGCGGAGGAGATCTCTCCTCATCAAGATCGATCCGAAACTCGGGGATCTAGCCACATCTGAGGCGGGCCCTATTGCACAAGGCAAACTCTCTGGGGAACCTTTTATAAAGGAACTGAACAAGTTTGTGACAACTTTCTCTGCACTCGACAGAGCTCAAACTTCCATCAAGAAATTTTTTCCCGGACGGGTTTTTGCAGGGGCTGGACGAGGACGGGGTCGCTCCTCCGGGCGCCAGCCCCAACAAGGCCCTAACAACAAGGCCCAGCAGCGCCGTAACAACGGCTGGAATGACGGTCGCCAGGGGAACTTCTACCCGAGTCGAGGCGCCGGCCGAGGGCGCGGCAGAGGCTACCATGGCGGTGCCAATGCACCGGGAGGCCCATCCGGTGAGTGTTACCCTTTTTTCCCCATCCGTTCTGGGGGGAGGCTTCGTGATCACCTCCACAACTGGTGCAAAATCTCCTCAGACCCTTGGATTCTCCAGACGGTCAGGGGCTTCCGAATAGAATTCTACAGCACTCCCCATCAGAGGGTTCGCCCTCGTCCCTTGGTTTTTCCTCAGAGGACAGACTTCTTATCCACAATGAAATCACAGACCTCCTTAGAAAAGGCGCGATTCGCAGAACGCGCCTTCACCCTGCGGGTTTTCTGAGCAACATATTTCTGGTCCAGAAAAAAGACAAGGGGTTTCGCCCGGTCATCAATTTACGGGAGTTCAACGAGTGGCTGGTTTACCGCCACTTCGAGATGGAGGGAATCCATCTACTCTGAGACATTCTCCTACAAGGGGATTGGATGGTTCGTCTGGACCTGAAGGACGCGTATCTCTTGGTACCGATCTTTCCCCCTCACAGACTCTTCCTGCAGTTCTTGTGGAACGAGGACGTCTTCGAATTCCAAGCCCTCCCATTCGGCCTCTCGTCGGCCCCATGGTGCTTTACGAAGCTCCTTCGGCCGGTGGTGGAAACGCTACGCGAGAGAGGTGTTCAGATGATCATATACCTCAATGACATTCTGATCATGGATCAGTCGCCGGACCGTTTTCGGTCACACTTGACCATGACTATTGCCCTTCTCCAGTTCTTGGGGTTCGTGGTGAATGCTCAGAAGTCGGATCTTCTTCCGAAGAGACAGATTACCTTTCTGGGCTTCCTAATAGATTCCGACTCGGCCAGCCTCAGCCTCCCACAACAGAAGGTGAACAAGATCCGCAGGGAACTCTCCCAGACTCTGAGGAGAGACAGGATTTCCCTTCGACACCTAGCTCGTATAGTGGGCCTTCTATCATCGTCGATTCAGGCGATTTTCCCGGGCCCGTTACACTACAGGGCACTTCAGCGCCTGAAGTCGCAACACCTCCGGAAAGGACTTACTTATTCCGAACTCATCTCCCTTACGGAGGAAACGAGAACGGAGTTGTGATGGTGGATAGAACACATGAGTGCGTGGAACGGGAGAGCAATCTTCGGATCCAGCCCGGACCTGGTCATAGAATCGAATGCCAGCAGAGCGGGCTGGGGAGCCCGTTGTGGCGATGTCGCTATGGGGGGCCGGTGGTCAGAGGACGAACTTCGGCTTCACATCAACTGCCTGGAGCTTCTAGCGGGCTCCTTTGCGATAAAGTCTCTGACACAGAACAAGGTGTTGTGCTGTGTCCTGCTGCGCATGGACAACATGTCGGCAGTACATTATATCAATCGCCTGGGCGGGCCTCGGTACAAGGCACTGGCGAATCTGGCGAAGGACTTCTGGCACTGCCTAGAGAAACGAATTTCGGTCTCGGCCGAATATCTCCCAGGCACGCAAAACTCAATCGCGGACTGGCATTCCAGGAACTTCCTGGACTTCAGCGATTGGAAGCTGCACACGGCGGTCTTTCAGGCCTTGAGGGAGACGTGGGGTCCGTTCACTCTGGACCTGTTTGCTTCCCGGCTCAACCGTCAACTTCCGAGGTTTGTGAGCTGGAGACCGGACCCGGATGCGGTCGCGGTCGATGCCTTCTTACAGAACTGGTCGACGTAACAGGCGTACGCCTTTCCCCCTTTCCTCATGATTCCTCGAGTAGCGGCACAAGTTCGCCGACAGCAGGCCTCGCTGGTCTTGGTGACCCCCTTTCCCTCGCTACTGGAGCTGTCTTGGGACTGTCCGATTCGACTGCCCTCGTTCCCGTCGCACTTTCGGGGCCCCTGGGAGAGGGGCACCCGCTGGTACTTCAGGAAACCTTGTCCTCATGGCGTGGAGGATTTCCGGGGACGTTGGCAGGACGGGCGCCTTTCGGCGGGCACTGCGGAACTCATCAGCAGGGCCTGGGCCCCTAGTACAGTCAAGAGGTACCGATCGGCTTGGCAACAGTGGCGTCGTTGGTGTCTGGGAAGACACGCCGATCCCGTGGGGGCTGACGTTACCCTCATTCTAAATTTTCTGGCCGAACTAGCCGACTGGGGTTTGGCGTATCGGTCCATTAACTCTTTCAGGTCCGCCATTTCGGCGGGGCATCCTCACATCGACAGCAAACCAGTGGGGGAACACCCTTGGGTTTGCAAGCTCATGAAGGGCGCCAGGCTTTCAACTCCTCCAGAGCCCAGGTCTAGCAATCTCTGGGATGTCAACATCATCCTCAGGTTCCTTAACTCTTGGCGGGACAACAGGTATTTGACTAGGAAAGAACTGTCAGCCAAACTGGCGATGTTGTTGTGTCTGATCGCGTGTAAACGAGTTTCTGACGTGCGTGCATTAGACATCACGGCACGCGTATTCACTCCGGAGGGGGTGACGTTCACAGTGGCTAGACGTACGAAAACTAGCATCAGGTCAGTATCATACCCGTCCTTTTCGGACCATCCAAACTTGTGTGTGATGTGTTGCCTCAAGGCGTACGAGGATATGACAGAGGATTGCCGCCCTCCTGGGGAACGACAACTCCTCATAGCACTGAAGAAGCCTTTTAAGGCGGTTTCGGCTCCGTCTATCGCTCGGTGGGTCCGTTGGATCATGACCGAGGCGGGCATAGATGTGACCTCGTTTGGGGCTTACTCCGTAAGGGGTGCCATGGCATCTAAGGCCATTCAGGTAGGTGGTAGGTTAGAGGACATCATGGCAGCGGCAGACTGGTCCTCGGAGTCTACATTCAAAAAGTTTTACTTCAAGCCTATCTATGGTGCGGCAGAGCTTGTGGTGGATAAGCTTTGAAACTGCATAATCCTCGCCTCCGTCCTGACATAGAATGAAAAATGTCCTAGCTAAAGTAACGGAAAGTTTTAATTCTATTAAGCAAAGAAAGTAAAAGGAGGCCCCCTTCTCTGTCAACTTTAGGACAGGGGAGATATATTGTAAACAAAAATTGTCCCACGGATTCACCACTAAATTGGTAAGGAGTGGAATAATGGTACCAAGTAAGTTTTTGATGTTTGGCAATACCAATCACACAATCGTATAAGATGCAAGGGGCTGAGTTACATAACATAGGCCAACTAATATAGTCATTAAACCACCAAGAGTTACAAGTTTAAACCACAATGGCACATCTTACATAATATCAAAAACAAGATAAAAAATGGAAAACCAGAAAGTAGTTTTTTGGAAAAATATATATATACTTTGTGTATTTATTCAGATGTAAACATTTTATCACAGTGATAACAAATCATTAAAAAATATACATATAGTACATTAAACATTTCGTTAAAAACATTAAAAATCACATGAAATAAACATTGGTTAAAAGTTCAAAAGAACATGGGTCGATGCAGCGTTTCGGTTACAGGCTAACAATAGACAACCTTCTTCAGGACCAAGTTCTAAAAGGAAACAGAAAATTACTTTTTTGCATTTCCAATTTTTCAAACAAAACATTTTTCCAAAACAACACCGTTGATTGGCTACGTTATTTGGTGGTTGGCGCTATTCAGGAATAGGTGGTGGTTAACATTATTGGTATTGCTAAAACACATAACTCATTATTAGTGGTACCCTTTCGTGAGTTCCAGTTTGTATTTATCGGGAACAATTTCATTAGTGTAGACATATTATTATTATTGTTTTGTCCTCAAAGTTACCTGTATAGTGTTACTGGCTTCCAGATAGATCCTGGAATGCCGTGAGCCGGTTCTAGAATCCGGTCAGGAACTGTTATAAGTTCGCGACGTTTTAACATACGCTGTAACGTTATCTATAAATGATAATAGAGTTTGGATCAATACTTTGTGTGCTCTATTTTTACTTAAGAGTGATACAATAATATAGCACGTCACTACCTTGTGTTTGTATAAGAATGGATCTCGTTCTGGTAGTAGGAGCCACCGATATTGGACTTCAGTAATGCTGTAGATAAATACACCTATTACTATATTGTAATCAAAGGAGTGATTATCAAATGTCAAATCGGTTTTTAATTAATTATACTCACCCAGATTTAAATGACTGGCAGCTATATACAATCACGAGCTTTTCAATGGGCTTGTGTATCAGGTTTGGCGTTCATACCATGGTGGGGGTTATCCTGCCACTGTTTAATTCAAAAAACTGAATGTTTGTTAAAATCCCAGCTTAATTAATAGTGCATTTAAAGTTTTTAACATGGGGTTTCTGGTAATCAATCTCCCTATTGGTTTGAAATTTTTCTATCATGCTATAAAGAATATTTCTTTTGTACAAGTATTCTGGCTGACTAGATTGTTATTAGGCTTATTTTGATGTTGTTGCTGTGGCTAGTATTTCTCTACCTTTTTTGTAGGGACATATTTAATCAAAGATAACATCGGCATTATTATGCCCAAAAGGTTTAAACATCACGTCAGACTTATGTTTATGCCCATGACGCGTGTAGACAGTAGTTTATACTGGGGCGCCATAGAGGTCACCCATGTCGTCATGAATGGCTCCAGCGCGTTATGATTATTCTCCGTTAATTATTTGTATAGCTCATTTCAAGAATCTCGCCGGTCTACTTAGGCGAAGGTTTACAGGAAACACAGATTGTAAAAGCGCAAAGACACCGGCATGACCTGCAGATTCAGTTTAGCGTAAGGGCGTATATGCCGGTAATGGGATTGAGTGCTAGATTAAAAATGCGCAAAAACGCCGGCATGACAAGCAGATTCAGGTTAGCGTAAGGGCGTATATGTCGGTAATAGGATCGAGTTCGCTCTGCTTGCCTTGGGCTTTAGATTCGGCCTCCCTGCTCCTACTCCGTCAGCGTGTTCTCGGGTCGGGTAAAAGTGAAAGTATCAACAGAGCGATGTGTTTGCTATACTTATAGTACAAGGCGGCTAATTGGGCGGTTAATCTCACCCTACCTTATTGGTTAACATCATGTCACCTGACCTTTCATGTTTTGTTTATGAACACTGACAAGCGGTTTATTGTCTATATGTCCAAACAGGACTGCATTACACCACTTAGAAGATTCCGGCGAGTTTTGAGTTAATCGTATTTTTCCTCGTAATTTTCCTCGCATACTAAACATCTGCTGCTATGAGGATTCTACACATTAGTAGTGTAAACTATCTACACTATAATGACATTACCGCGATAGACAATAAACCGCTTGTCAGTGTTCATAAACAAAACATGAAAGGTCAGGTGACATGATGTTAACCAATAAGGTAGGGTGAGATTAACCGCCCAATTAGCCGCCTTGTACTATAAGTATAGCAAACACATCGCTCTGTTGATACTTTCACTTTTACCCGACCCGAGAACACGCTGACGGAGTAGGAGCAGGGAGGCCGAATCTAAAGCCCAAGGTAAGCAGAGCGAACTCGATCCTATTACCGACATATACGCCCTTACGCTAACCTGAATCTGCTTGTCATGCCGGCGTTTTTGCGCATTTTTAATCTAGCACTCAATCCCATTACCGGCATATACGCCCTTACGCTAAACTGAATCTGCAGGTCATGCCGGTGTCTTTGCGCTTTTACAATCTGTGTTTCCTGTAAACCTTCGCCTAAGTAGACCGGCGAGATTCTTGAAATGAGCTATACAAATAATTAACGGAGAATAATCATAACGCGCTGGAGCCATTCATGACGACATGGGTGACCTCTATGGCGCCCCAGTATAAACTACGGTCTACACGCGTCATGGGCATAAACATAAGTCTGACGTGATGTTTAAACCTTTTGGGCATAATAATGCCGATGTTATCTTTGATTAAATATGTCCCTACAAAAAAGGTAGAGAAATACTAGCCACAGCAACAACATCAAAATAAGCCTAATAACAATCTAGTCAGCCAGAATACTTGTACAAAAGAAATATTCTTTATAGCATGATAGAAAAATTTCAAACCAATAGGGAGATTGATTACCAGAAACCCCATGTTAAAAACTTTAAATGCACTATTAATTAAGCTGGGATTTTAACAAACATTCAGTTTTTTGAATTAAACAGTGGCAGGATAACCCCCACCATGGTATGAACGCCAAACCTGATACACAAGCCCATTGAAAAGCTTGTGATTATATATAGCTGCCAGTCATTTAAATCTGGGTGAGTATAATTAATTAAAAACCGATTTGACATTTGATAATCACTCCTTTGATTACAATATAGTAATAGGTGTATTTATCTACAGCATTACTGAAGTCCAATATCGGTGGCTCCTACTACCAGAGCGAGATCCATTCTTATACAAACACAAGGTAGTGACGTGCTATATTATTGTATCACTCTTAAGTAAAAATAGAGCACACAAAGTATTGATCCAAACTCTATTATCATTTATAGATAACGTTACAGCGTATGTTAAAACGTCGCAAACTTATAACAGTTCCTGACCGGATTCTAGAACCGGCTCACGGCATTCCAGGATCTATCTGGAAGCCAGTAACACTATACAGGTAACTTTGAGGACAAAACAATAATAATAATATGTCTACACTAATGAAATTGTTCCCGATAAATACAAACTGGAACTCACGAAAGGGTACCACTAATAATGAGTTATGTGTTTTAGCAATACCAATAATGTTAACCACCACCTATTCCTGAATAGCGCCAACCACCAAATAACGTAGCCAATCAACAGTGTTGTTTTGGAAAAATGCTTTGTTTGAAAAATTGGAAATGCAAAAAAGTAATTTTCTGTTTCCTTTTAGAACTTGGTCCTGAAGAAGGTTGTCTATTGTTAGCCTGTAACCGAAACGCTGCATCGACCCATGTTCTTTTGAACTTTTAACCAATGTTTATTTCATGTGATTTTTAATGTTTTTAACAAAATGTTTAATGTACTATATGTATATTTTTTAATGATTTGTTATCACTGTAATAAAATGTTTACATCTGAATAAATACACAAAGTATATATATATTTTTCCAAAAAACTACTTTCTGGTTTTCCATTTTTTATCTTGTTTTTGATATTATGTAATATGTGCCATTGTGGTCTAAACTTGTAACTCTTGGTGGTTTAATGACTATATTAGTTGGCCTATGTTATGTAACTCAGCCCCTTGCATCTTATACGATTGTGTGATTGGTATTGCCAAACATCAAAAACTTACTTGGTACCATTATTCCACTCCTTACCAATTTAGTGGTGAATCCGTGGGACAATTTTTGTTTTCAATTCTATTAAGGACAAGGAGGCGAGGATTATCCCTCCCGAGACGGAGCGGTCTCGTCCCACCCGTACACCTTCGTACTTCAGTAAGTATTACTTTTATGATTGGCTTCAACGTTGTATTAATGCTATGCATTGTGTGGAACAGTGTTTTCTTAGATCAATGTTGCAATCTGGTAACGTTCAAATCGTCAAACTTTATTGTCTCTAGTGCATACTGTGTATTGCCTTTGCCTTACTTCTTGTAAGAAGAACTGGATAACGGTCTCCTTATTTGCTTTAGGACAAGACCAGAAAGAATGAAGAGTTTTCCCGGGGATTCTGCCTCACAGAGAAGACGAGGAAAAGGATAGGACGTCATGGCTAGTTATACGGCGGACGGATCCAGGATTGGCTGTTGGTTACTATGGACACTGTATCCCATGTGCTCATGGGAGTTGTGGTTCAATAAAAACGTTTTGATTGGTTTTTCTTTAAAGTGCTGATTATAATAAAGAGAAGAAAGGACTGCATAATCCTCGCCTCCTTGTCCTTAATAGAATTGAAACTTTTCGTCACGTTAGCTAGGAAATTTTCCATTTCATAAAAAAATTCTGACATACAGTCTCCCAAGATGGCCACCAGAGACAAAAGAGCCTAAATGTAGCCCAAATATCACCCAGATGTAGCCCAAGTATAGCTCAATGACAGAATGCCCCAGAGTGTTCTAAAGAACAACTAGAGCGCTAACAGTCTTACTTATGACAAAAGTATGGCACACCAGAAGCCATCTTGATTGGAATGAAGTGGTAAGTCTGAAAACATTTAATTTAAAAAGGAACAAAATGAGGGGGTTCATTTTGCAATAGAAAGTATGATTAGTGCTTCAGAAAGAAAAATTAGGGATCATTTTGAGTGACTTCTCAAATCCTCTTCTATTTCATTAAAAAAATTCTGACATGCAGACTGAAACATGCACTTTGAATACCAGCAGCAGACTTCCCTGGTGAGCAGTAGCTTTACTACAGTGATCTAATGAGCAACTAGAGTGCTAACATTCAGAATTTATGGCAAATGTGTGACACATTTGAATGCCTTCTTGATGGAACCAAAGTAAACAAGCATTGAAAATGCAATAGATCTCGCCCTCGTTTAAGTTAAAGCCATTCTGTTTGTAATGAGGTGGCGTTTTAGCTTTCATGTAAATAACATGCATCTGTATGCATATATGTATATGTATGCATGCATTTATATTTGTATTTATATAGATATACAGATTATATATGTATGTATATTATTATTTCCCCTTGATTACTGTTTCAAATATGGCGACTGGAAAGGGATTTAGCCTTTCGTAAGAAGTAGTTTTAATTGACATGAACTGTATTTATTATTTTAAATATGTTCAGTGGCACATTGAGAATATACAAATTCAATGTCATATATTATGGCAATAGAAGTAGGTTATATTTCTTCTAACATGCGCCAATAGAAATATGCCTATTGAAACCAGCAGTAGGGTAATATAGAAGAAAACCATACTAACAGGATTTTTTCTATGTTTTTTACACATGTGATCTGTGATGCAAACAGAGGGAGGGGCTCTTTTGCACTTTGACTCGTAGGTCAAACCCTGCGACCAACTCCCTGCCATGCATGCCATAGGCCGTGCGTGGCGGGGTTGTGCTTTATCATGCTAATAAAATATTACTTTACGTTAAAAAAACTACAAATTCACTGAAATAAACACAAAAGTTAAAGTGACTGTTAGACCTGACAGCCTCACTGTGTTCTTCCCCCGCCTTTTTTCCTGCCTCCCTCCATTTCTCTGAACTAATTTTTGCTGGTTTTAGGTCTCCGCGCACTTTACCACTGCTGACCCGTGCTAAAGTGCTTATGCTCTCTCCCCTAAACATGGCAACATTGGCTTATTCCCGACTGGCACAGTTAATTTTCCTAGAAGTCCCTAGGAAAGTGCACTACTTGTGCCAAGGGCCTGTAAATTGATGCTACAAGTGGGCTTGAAGCATTCATTGTGCCACCGACTTAAATAGCCTTCCAACCATGATTTAGGCCTACCATTGCAGAGCCTGTATGTGGAGTTTTAAACTGAAATTTCGACCTGGCAAGGTAACCCTCTTGCCAGGCCTAAACCTTCCCTTTTTACACATGTAAGTCACCCCTAAAGTAGGCACTGTCTAACCCACAAGGCAGGGGGTGTCATGCACTTAAAAAATAGGACATGTACTTTGAAAATGTTACGTGGCCTGGTAGTGAAAAGCTACCAATTCAGTTTTTCACTACAGCAAGTCCTATCTCACCTATAGGATAACATTGGGATTACCTTATTAAATCTTTTAAGTGTAATTCTCGATTGAGAAGAGACAGACTTTTTAAAAGTTTGGTGTCACTGAACTCACAACTTAAAATCACAATTTATGGGGAAGCTGGATTTTAAATTCCAGTTTAGAAAAATACCGCTTTTAGAAAGTTGGCATTTACTTACTTAAGCAATTTGGTGCAGAAGGCACTGGAATACACTTCAGAGGTGGGTGACAGCTGGCGTCCTGCATTCCCTCTAGACAGTCACACACCAAAGAAGGGTAAGTGTGCCTGATTGCTCATTTGTATGCTAATGGGCCATCCTGAGCAGGATGGGAGGGAGGAGCTGACACTTACACCTAAAAGGGCTGTCTCCTGTCCCTACACAAAGGATTGATTACCCCCTGTAGCGTATCTGAAGCCAGGGCAGGAAGGGAGAACGTATTTCTTTCAATTCCCTCCCACTTCAAAGGCACCGATCAGTATATATACTGGACTGATGTCATGAGTGATGTCACTGACCATGTCATGAGTGATGTAATATGTGACGCCATCAGCAGTGCATTGCAGGCGCGCAAGTTATAGTGAGTCAAATTAACTATAACGTGGGAATTTCAATGGTTTTATGTCAGTAAAATTTCCAGGTAACTATAACTGGTGTCAAACCTATGGTTTTTTCAGTGAATTTAATAGGTTTTTTAAATGCTAATTCCTAACTATAACTGGTGTGAAACCTATGGTTTTTTGAGTGAATTTCTATAGGTTTTTTAAATGCTAATTCCTAACTATATAAGGCCTGAAACCTTTGTTTTTTTCAGTGAATTTCAAAGGTTTTTTTAATGCTAATTCCTAACTATATAAGACCTGAAAGCCCACCAGGAATCTCCAGTGTGCGCCAGGGGACTGCATTGCAGAGAGGTGTAATGAAGCCACGCCCCTTTTTACACCTCTCTGCAACGCAGCCCCCGTGCATGTTTGAAGAGGGGGAACTAATTCCCCTTGCATATGAAATTAAATGAATGAAACTTATATAGCGCATGACTTACCCTGGGGCATCTCAGCGCTTGCTTAGGGAACCCGTCCTGGTATTCCCCTGTAAGTAGCATATTCAGGCTAGCCGCACGCATCGAAGGTGCCAGAATTTCCTCCTTTGCCATTTTCTTGAATAGATTCATCAGATGGGGCATTAAGCGATCCTGATAAGCTTTGTAGAATGAGACAGTCAGGCCATCAGACACGGGTGCCTTTTTGTTGGGTATGTCTTTTAGAGCATCAATGATTTCCATTGGGCGAAGGGGAGCCAGCAGTCTTTCTCTGCCCAAGTCAGTTAGCCACTTCATTACTATATGGGTGAGGTAAACATTGTCTGCTTCTGTTATGTTGGGTTCACGCTAGGTGTAGTTTTTTGTAATAATCCCTAAAACCCTCCACTTTCTTAGGTTTGCTACCTACTAGAACTCTATTTTCGTCATATATTTGCGATATATAATTTTCACTTCTGGGGGTGTGTGTTAACCTGGCAAGTACTGAGTTGGGTCTGTCACCTTCAGCATAAACCCTCTCGGTAGTGTATTTTCCCAGGTGTTTAACCTCCGTGTTCGTAGCTCTTTGAATTCATCTATGTTTGACCTAATGAGGGACAGTAGTTTAGGGTCACCACCTTCCTGATTTTTTTCTAACGCTGCCAACGTATTTTCCACTTTCCTTAATTGTGTTCTGATTGACTAAAGTACACACGCATGTTTCAATATGGTCATACCTCTGATATAAGGTGGGCGTGGCTTGCTCGCCATCTGGAGAGGACGGATTTCCCGTGAGTTCCGCTCAGGACGGAAACGCGGATGCCGTGAGGACCTTTCCTGACGTTTTTCGAACGGCTTTTTTGGGCTGCCGTGTCGTCGGAAGGTGGGCAGATCATGAAGAAACAACTGTGCAGTGTCTCCTAACAACGGAACGGCGGATTTTGGACACGGTAATTTGTACCATCTCCTCAACTCGGGCGGCCGCCATTTTGTTTGCCGATCCCGTGAATGTTGTCCTGCATCTGCTCTTACGCCTCATTTCACCGTGCCTACTGCTGGTAACATCGGAGGAACACTTTGGCATGTATATATTTTTTTTAAACAATCTTTAATAGTTTTTCCGTGCCAAATGCATTTTGCCTCTAGATTTCTGATGTTACAACAGTTTCTCTGAGGAAATATGGCCGCCATTTTAGGATTTCTGCCTGCAAAGTGCTCTGCTTCTTTCTAATTATCCCCATTCACATGTTTTTAAAAGAACTTACTTGATATTATTTTTGCTGGTGTCCACATCCCTTGCCTCCCATGGGATCTTGCTTCCTGCTTACATATTGGGAACGTTTTTCTTTTACTATGTGTGGTGATCATGACCGCCATTTTGAGACTTGCTAGGTTTGGATTTCACTTTGCCACTACTTGCTTCTTCTGGCACTAAGGTCTTTAAAGTGACATTGCATTTACGACATATCACCTTTAATGGTGCTGGCTTTAATAGATGCTCCGTTTATGTGCTGTGGTTGTCATTGACACAGTATCATTTGTTTTATTTTGCTATTCTCAATCCAGTGAGGGTATCAGCACTCAAAGGTAGTGCGTTTTTTGGCTGCTCTTTTTTGTCGCCTTATTTCAGCCACGCTTTGTATGCCCCTCTTACTGTCTAATCATCTCTAAGCCAGTTCAGTCCGTGCAATCACATTGGATGCTGCTGCTCTCTGTTAGTGCACACCTGCTTCCTACGTGCCTGTGTAGGGCATTTTGACAGGTTTCTATTACCATGGCAAATAACTCTATCTCTCCAAAAATGTCACAATCTGGAACCAAACCTAAGAGGCTTAAGAATGACCCGCCCTCCCCCATTGCGTCTTCTTCTAATCCTGTTTTGGATTCCATTCTTGAAGAGGTGCGTGGTCTCCAACCTTTTATGTCCGCTACTAATGCAAAACTTCAGCAAATTGAAGAGCGTTGGGTTGTCATGGAGGGCAAGTTTTTAAATCTGGAACAGCGTGTGAGCGATATTCAAGATGTCTCAGCTAAAATTCAAATATTGGAACAAGAGATCCACAAACTCAAACTTCACACAGAGGATTTGGAAAATCGTAATTGTAGGAACAACCTACGCGTTTATGGTGTTCCAGAAAATTTGGAGGGGTCCGACATGGTGTCCTTTATAGGGAAATTTCTTCAGGAACTCTTGGATCTTCAACTAGCATCGCATCCTCTTAATATCCAAAGGGCCCATCGTCTTGGCCATATTAATTCCAACTCCTCCAAACCACGTGGCATCATTCTACTGTTCCTAGAATTCACAGAGTTAATGTCTGCCCTGAAGGCTGCCAGGATCAAGCGACGTCTCCAGTGGTCTGGTCATAACATCTTTATCTCACAGGATCTTTCATCGGCTACCAATGCTCGGCGCAAGAAATTCTTGAATCTTCGACCTTTAATGCGACAACTGAACATTCAATATGGAATCCAACATCCTTGTTTCTGCAAGATCACGCATAATGGCCGTACCAGATCTTATGATGATCCGCAAAAACTCCACGACTATCTTCTGAGTGTCTCTCCTTCCAATATGGACACTGCTAACTAATGTTTTCCTCCTTTCGACTTTTCATTGTAGCTTTTCTATTCTTTCTGACCTATTTTGATCTTTTCCTTTATTCTTGATCTGTTTCTTGAGGTTTAGTTCTCACATCCTTGTGTCTTTCCTTTCTGTATATGTCCTTTTCTTTGGTAGCTCATGGGTTGCATTCTCCCACTTCGCCTCAGATGTCTTGGTTGCTCTCTTTTTTTTCTGATCAGGCTTTTGTGTATTGATCTGTTCACTTTTTCCTTCTCTGTCCTCATCTATTTTCTCTCTTTCTCTCTTCTCTCTTTCCCTCTTTCTTTTTGGTTTCTTTGCTTTTTTCCCAGTTTCAATGCTATTCTATTCCTAAGCAATCTCTACTTTTATTTTTGTTCTGCATATTGTCTTTTCTTCTATCTATGGGTTTCTTTGGTCTCGATATTGTGAGCGTTTTGGGAGTCCCCTTTTTCAATTTCAATTACTTATGTATTTTTTGTCTTCCCTTTTGTAGTGATCTCCTTGCCATGTGTCTGTTTCATTTGTCGCCCATCCTCCCTTCCTACCATCATGTGTAACTTTGTCTCTTGGAACGTGCGAGGTCTCGGTCACCCTGTAAAGCGTCAAAAGGTATTGTCTCACTTATCTAAATTTCATTCATAGGTTGTTTTTCTTCAGGAAACGCATTGTTCTGATGTTGAATCTCTTAAGCTCAAGAGGCAATGGGTGGGCCAGGTTGTGTTTTCGCCTGCTGTTCATAAAAAGGGAGGGGTTGCTATACTGTTTCATAAAGCTTTAAATGTTCAGATTGTTTCTTCTCATACTGATGATGAATGACGTTGGGCAATGGCTAAGGTTGTCATACAAAACAAGACAATGGTACTGCTTAATATATAGGGTCCAGTCCGTCCTGATCCAAAATTTTGGAAAGATAATAAAGTTCTGATTTCATCTATAGATTGCCCCGATTTTATCGTTGCTGGTGATTTCAATCAATGGTTAGATCCTTTTTCTGATAGATTATCATCCAGTAAATTTCAACCTGACAAGTCCCATAAGAGTTTTCAATCTGCCATTGCTTCTCGTCCTTTATACGATTCATGTAAAATGTACAACCCAGATTTGCTAGAATATACTTTTTTTTCTAATGTCCACCACACTCGCTCGAGAATTGATTACATTATGGTTAGTAAGTCTCTTTTACCCTCCATTCAATAGTCTGTTATTGGTTCTATTTTTATTTCTGATCATGCTCCCGTGTACACTACCCTAAATCTCTCCCTTATTTCCTCTAAATTTAGTCGTTGGAAATTTAATTCTTTTCTTTTATCTGATGCCATTTTTATGAAAGAAAGTGTGGAATTTTTTAATGAGTTCTTTTCCTTTAATAATCCCTCGGACACCTCCATTCCCGTTACTTGGGATGCTTTTAAGGCTTCTTTTAGAGCATTTACTATACCCTATGTTTCTAAAAAGAAGAAGCTTATTAGACAAAAATACGACAACCAACTTAAAAGGATTAAAAGCCTTGAACATTCCTATTTTTCCTCTAAGTCCTCCTCTGCTCTTCAGGAGTTAATCCTCCTCAAAACAGACCTTAACAAAATTATCACCAATGAAGCTTGTCACACCCTTCTCAAAATTAAATCTAAATTCCATGGTGGCCAGAATAAAGCAGGGAAAATGTTGGCAAATTATTTAAAAATAAAATCCGAACGTAAAACTGTTGGTCCTATCTTTAATGAATCTCTTAATAAATTAGTCACTTCCGATGAAGATATTGGCGAAGTATTTCATATTATTACCAAGCCTTATACTCTGATGACACACATCCCTCTGAAGTGGACTTAACAACATTTTTTGAGGGTCTCCCAGCTCCCCCTTCCCTTCCGATGGACTTTGCTCTTTTGGAACGGGAAATTACAGGAAGTTATTACAGCCATTAACTCTCTCAAAAAGTCGAAAACCCCTGTCCCTGATGGCTTTCCTGTTGAGTTTTATTCCTCTTTTCTTTTTTTGCACCTAAACTCCTTCAATTATTTAATTCATTTATTTCAGATGCCAAAGCCTCTGGGTCCTTTTTGGAGGCTCTCATTGTCATTATTCCCAAACTTGATAAAGACCACTCACAATGTAAAAATTTTCGCCCCATATCTTTAATTAATTATGATTGCAAAATTTTTGCTAAAATCCTTGCATCTCGTCTAGATTCTTTTATTCCCCGTTTAATTAAAACAGAACAAGTGGGATTTGTGAAGGGTAGACTTGCTGCTGATAAAGCTCGCCTGTTTTCCAGTGTCATTGCACATGCTAAAAATGTTAAAGTCCCATTGGCGGCCCTGTCCCTGGATGCTGAAAAAGCTTTTGATCGTATTAATTGGCAATTCATGTTTCGTACCCTCAGTTGGTTTGGTTTTGGTCCATCTTTCATATCCTTGGTTAAACTTCTTTATTCTTCCCCTGTGCCAGTATTTTTGTTAATAACCAATTCTCTAGATTTTTTTCATTGACTAGAGGTACAAGACAAGGCTGTCCCCTTTCCCCCTTGTTATTTATTTTATGTCTTGAGCCTTTCTTAGAACGTATTCGTTCCAACTCTAATATTACTGGCCTCAAGCTCTCCTCTACTGAATCTAAACTGTCTGCTTATGCAGATGATGTCCTGATATATATGTCCAATCCGGAATCCTCCCTTCCACATTTTTTGAATGAGGTCCATCTGTACTCTTCCATATCAGGATATAAGCTCAATTTATCTAAAACTGAAGTTCTACCCCTTAATCCAATCTGTTTCCAGTACATGTTTAATAATACTGATTTTGCATGGTGTCCCTCCAAAATTAAATACCTTGGTATATGGTTTTCTTCCTCCCTAAAAGACACCCTTAAATTAACCTTTGATTCACTAATTCAGAAAATTCAATCCCTTCTTCAAATTTGGTCCCCCTTATTCCTATCCTGGTGGGGTAGATTGGATACCATCAAAATGATGATTACCCCTCATGTTCTCTATACTGTTTCCATGCTCCCTTTTAAAATTCCCAAATCCTATTTTGCACGCATTAATTCTCTTTGTATAAAATTTCTGTGGAACAACAAACATCCACAAATTGCTCTGCACAAGTTAATTCGTCCTAAACATGAAGGTGGTGTTCGTTTTCCTGATTTTAAATCATACCATTCTGCTTTTTTGATTAAACAGTCCTTTTCCTTGGCTTATGACTTCATGGATAACCCTGTGCCTAAGTGGGTTCTCCCAGAACGCTCCCTTTTGAAAGATTTCTCACTCCAACATATTGTTTTCATGTCAAATTGCTCTTTTTTATCCAAATACCCCATTTTGAAATATTCCCAATTTTTATTACAAACTGTTTTTTCTTCTACTCTATCCCCGCTTCAGTGTTTCTTGTCCTCTGTGGTGTGGTACAACAAATTCCTTCGATACAAGGGCAAATCATTTTACTTTAAACACTGGAAAGAAAAGGGTATCCTATTTGTGCATCAAATTTTGGTTGGTTCATCCCTTATTTCCTTCCCAGTATTGCAAAATGAATTTCATTTGCCTTCATTGTTTATTACTGAATATACCATTATAACATCTTCTATTTAATCTCACTTGTCTTCCCTCTCCTCATCTGATTCTTTTTCTTCCTTCACCCCCACCACTCCATTGTACCCTTTATTTTCTACTCAACTACCTAAAGCTGCTCTTGTTTATTCAATTGTGTTATCTAATATCTCAGAACGTCCTAAATCTAATGTAGGGACTGCTTGGGAGACTGACCTTGATGTCTCTATATCTGTTGCTTTGTGGGATCGTTTATGGTCTAAACTTTTTAAAGTATCTGTTGCTGCACTATTACGCAATCTTTATTCTTTATATATCATAGAGTAGTTATTACCCCGGTTAGTATCCATAAGTTTTCTCCAGTTTCCTCACCATTATGCTGGTCATGTTCCAAGGAACCTGGTACTCTAAAACACCAACTATACGATTGTTCCCCTGTTTTATCATTTTGGACTGAAGTATGGAATATCTGCATGCCTGTGTTTTCTTGCTCCTCCTCATTATCTCTATTGAATGTGTTTTTAGGTTCCTTATCTGATGATGTTGATATTGTACCTTCTTCTGCTAAGTTATTAGACCTTTTTATAGCTCTTGCATTTAAAGTTATTTTATCGTGTTGGAAGGATAATTCTAAGCTTTCTGTCCACACTTGGTGGAACTATGTTTGTGATGAACACAGAATATCTATTGCATCCTCCACCTCTGTCCCCCATAAAATTAAATCTGATCTACTGTGGCTTCCCTTCACCTCATATCTTTCTTCCAACCCTCCTCCTTTATTGCTTGCTACTAATCCCACGTAGTACGTCTTGCTCTTCTCTTTCTTTTTTCTTTTTCCTTTTATTCTTCTCCTTCTTTCTTTTCTTTTCTCTCCCTTTTTTTTCTTTATCATCTCTTTCACTATTCTTTTTCCCCTCCTCATGCACTTCTTTATGATGATTTATGTCATTTAATACTATATTCACATGTATTTTTCCTAATTATTTATGACATGTCCTTTGTATTACTTTTCAAATGATTAATAAAAATTTCCTTAACAAAAAAAAATACCTCTGATATAAGCCTTCAATGCTGCCCATATAGTGCTCATTTTAGGTACTCTCTCTATATTGGCGTAAAAAAACGTATTTTTTTTACCTTGCCTAGCATATCGTGAAAAACAGGGTCCAATAATGAGTATTGTGGAAATCGCCAAATAGATATTCTGCGTTGTAGGTCCCCTATAGACAACTTTAGCGCCTGGGGGAGTGGTCAGAAAGAGTGCAATACATATGTATGCATTCAGTTATAAGGGGAACAGTTCCTGCGATGTATACCAATAGTCTATCCTGGTGTGGATATCGTGTACTGAGGAGTAATGTGTGTATTCCTTGTCCAGGGGTTCGCAGTGTCGCCAGACTTCTGCCACTCCCTCCACCTCTGCCATGTCAGCTATTGCTCTCGCAGCATTAGATGGAAGTCTCTGGGGATCTTTAGATTGGTCTAGCTCTGGATTTTGTGTGCAATTAAAATTACCCCGCCCAAAGTTGTGGAACATCTGAGTGCTGCATGATTTTGCTGTGAAGGGAGTGATAAAACTGGGGGTCATAATGATTTGGACCTTAGATGCCAACTAACAGCACATTGAAGTTATCTTTATAGCATCTGGCCAAAACATATCTCCCCTCCTTATCCACTTCAACCTCCTGTACTTGTAATCCAGAGTTCCTGCGCATCCATATCAATACCCCTCTGGTGTGTGTGGTAAACCCTGGCTTTATGCATTTATCCCTCATTCTCTTTAATGACAGCAGACCTGTGCCTGGGGTGAAGGTGTGTCTCTTGAAGCATAGCTGCATCCACCAGATGTCGTTGTAGGTAAGCCACTACTTTCCAGATTTTTCTGTGTTCGTTGAGGCCCCTTACATTCCATGACATGAATTTTATATGGGAAGTAGTATTAGATGTATGCACAGTTGGCATAGTCTGTACTTTGACATCTTGTGTCCACAATGCTAAACCATTCAAACGAACAGTATATTCTACACATACGCAATCTAGCTCTGCTTGCTGTCAGTCTGACTAGGTTAACAACCCCCTCACTCCCCACCCACGCCATAACTCATCATTGTAGCATGGCTTGACTTAAACATCTGAGCCCCGCCCTTCCCGAAAACTAAACCGAACCAAATTTAACTTCCTCCCAGTGTGAATTACACTTGGGGGCAGTGGTTGCCCAACTACTTGTGTCTACTGATGGCCTCTGTCCGCCTTCCAATAGAATACAATCCAGGTGAACATTGTTGCTGATGACTATAAATACTGCAGTCTTTCACCTCTGACTACAATCATAAATCACTCATGTCTCTCCTGTATTTTTATGACCCACTGGCACTAACATTATAACAGCTTGCACATAGTTGTGACATAAATTGACGCATGCTTGTCCTGCGGCTTTAACTATTATTATTTTCCAAATGTTACCAGGGGGCTCTAGTACTGCCAGTCTGATTAATCAAAGTCGCCTCTTGTATCACCATCCTCTCCCCCTGGCCTTTGTGAAAGTTTCTTCTTGTTGTCTTTACAATACTTTTTGAGTTCTTGCTGCATTTCTTGAGGGTCATTGTATATCTTGGCCTTACCATTTAAAGACACTCTCAGTCTGGCCAGATACAACATAGCATATTCAAGTTGCAACTCCCTCAGTTTGCGTTTCATGAGCGCAAATTGCTTGTGTGCTTCCTGCACCTGTGGGGTGAAGTCCGGGTACAAAGTCAACTCTGAGCCTTTGTATTTCATTCCTGAAGCTCCCTGGTGCAACGTAGTGCCACATCCCTATCCCTGTAATTCAATAATCTTGTTATCAGGGGCCGAGGGGGAGCCCCAGGGGGTGGCCTGGGGGCAAGAGAGCTGTGGGCACGCTCAACTATGAAAACTGGCGAGAAAGTCTCACATCCCACTAGAGCCAAAAAGAGCTGCTCCATGAATGACTCCATGTTGCCCATTACTGTGGATTCAGGTAGGCCTCGTATGTGCACGTTGTTGCACCTGAAACGCGCTTTCAGGTCCTCTGCCTTATCGCGCAATTTTGCCAGTAGTTTTCCCATTTGATTCTACGCTGCTCAGGCTTTGACCTGCAAGTCCTCTGCTTCAGACACAAGGCGCTCTACCATGTCCAACCTTTCAGTATGCTTATCCACACATTCTAACATGCGGTCCATTCTGTACAACAGGAAGTCCATCTTACCATATATTGAGGCCAGACTTTGTTGCATAGCTGTTAATATTTGTCTTATATCATCGCCAGCCTCAGCGGCAGTGTCTCCTTGTTCCGGTGTGGTGGATTAAATATCGTTTTCACCCAGTAGTTTTCCACCTTTCAAAATAAATCTAGGGCTGGGCTCTATCCGTTTTGCCCATGACTAGATCAAAGCCATGCTGCCACTGGAGGGGGGGGGGGGGGGGCACATCGCCTTAGGTCAATCCATTCGCCTTCCCCCCTATAAGTTCCAAAATAAGCGTCCCACACTGTGAGGTCCTGTCAATGAGACACGGGCCCTTACATGCTACACAATTGCTGGATGTCGGGGGGAGGGGGAGAAGTGTTATGGTGCCTCTCCGCGATCACTCACCGATACTGGGAATCGGTGTGCAGACCGCTCCACAGCACAGGGCTCAGCTAGATGCCCCACTCTTCCGTCCAGGTATTTGCCGGGGGCACATGGCCTCTGAAAACTCTTATCTCTTGCTTTCACCCTGTGGCCCTCAGCTGCAGCGCCCCTCAAGCCTTCCCCAATCTGTACTAGTGACAAAACATCCCCTATGTACCAGTCAATAGTTGCCCTGGAAGCAAGCTGATTGCGACAGTATATTACGGGCGGCTCCAGGAGCTCGAACAAGCTGCGGCCATTGTGGTGCTAGGCAAGCTCCCCCCAGGCTGCTGCAGGGTTGATGCAATTGTATTTGGGGGCAGCGGCATTGTTTCCGGACAGATGTTATTACAATTGATGGTGGGGCGGGGCTGGCTTCTAGTCCGGGTCTGCCTGATGATTCTGCATGCTCCTCTGAGAGCGTGTGGGTCCTATAATCCTCCTCTCATTTTGTGGCAGGATGGGGCTGGCTTCTAGACGAAACTCTAACGTAGATTTCTGAGAGTTTTGCATGCTCCTCTTGATACATGTTGCTTCTGTATGGAGTTGGTTATGGCGGAATACCTCTTGTATAAACCCCCAGGGGCCAGCTGCTTTTGGAGTAGGCACTGGATTTTGTTTCACTGTGGTGGGCGTGGCATTTAGGGCCCTAGGCTGTTTGGGACAGGGAGAGCAGCATGTGTCTTGGGCCATTGGGCGCAATGTTGAAACGAACGGTTTTACCGTTGCAATGCTATACGGAAGTGGGCCAGCCAGGTCTTCAGCATATAAGCGAGCCTCCTCACGTGGCTATGAGATGGGTGAGAGCCTCAGCAATTGTAAAGGTAGCAGAGGGTTCTGCAGACCTTTAAGGGGAGCATTGCTTCAGTAAAGAGCAGAGCCTGCGTCCTTAAGAAAGCTGAATTTTGTGTTGAATTGAATGAGTTGAGATTTGTTGATGGCGTAAGCCGCTTGATGTTGCCATGTGTTTAATTTCAGGCTCAGTTGCAATTAGTGAGGAATGGACACTATGTTGAGCGGGAGAGCATGTATTTAGTCTCTTTCCATTTTTCCTGCTGGCCTGGGGGGGAATGGCCACCCTGGTTTTTCCTGACCTCATCGGTGGCCAGACTAAATAGCGGCGTGAAGTGCTGGGGCTAATAGCCTTGTGATGGAACCGGGCAGGCATCGCTGCCAGGTAAGGAGCACAGGTGCTTGGTGCTTGACAGGACTGCTTGCTGTAGGTCCTCGTTCCAATGTCAAGGAAGGGGAAAAGTAATTTTCTTATTGACTGGAAGCGGCCAGCACCTAGGTGCCCCAAAGTAGATTATATTACGTGACGTTCATTCAATATCAAAAATTGCTCTCATACATTCAGAGGCAAGTTTTTAACCATATGGCAGCAGCAACGGCAATTTCTGAAGCACATTCTGGTAGCCTGAGTTGCCTGTCTGTTAAAGCTAAGGAGAATGTACTAATGTATTAGATAATTGGGGAAGCTGCGAAATGGGGGATGTATGCTCTAGAAACTGTGCTGGATTGGAGAGGCCAGTCACTCAAGCTTGACCCCCCAGAACTCTTAAATCCCAGCCCTCCAATCAGAACAGCAGATTGCATTTCCTCTGCAGTGATCTCATATCGTGATAGGGATGATTTGAAACACTAGCATCCCTGAGAGCGCAAGTCCAGAAGGCGTCTGCTCATTAGTTAAATAACAACAAAGCCTGTAAGTCGAAAGGTGCTGAGGTATGACAATTGACCCTGGTATATTTGCACAGGAGTAAATCCAACAAAAGACTATCAACTGTAGCTGATTAAGTCCTATCAGCCCACCAGATGGCGGAGCCTCATCATGTAGGACTCCAATACCAAGGTAAGTGTGCAGTCGCCCGGTTGTAATTTAGCGACGCATCACTGAACCATGGTATGGTCACCACAGTTGTTAGACCAGAAGGTGAGGCTGATATGTGCAGTGCAAGAAGTAAAATGAAGTGAAGTGTGTTAAAATGGCTATCAAGGCAAACAAAGACCTTTATTAGCGTTTGCCTGGACGTCAGATTAAAAATAGTGAAATAACAGTGTGAAAGAATCACTGTTTAACTTGCTTGGTAGAAAACAAGGTAAGATATAAGAGGGCCAACATGTTTCTGCCTTAAATGTGAAGGGTCACTGGCATTCGTCAGGGCCAAATTAATATCTGCTACTGCAAGGGCACTATAAAACTAGAGAGGACAAGTTGTTCATGGGTCGTTTCCTCCACTTGTTTAACAGATAAGAATAGGAGGACTCTCTTCCACCAGGTTTTGAACAGCATTAAATAACACCTTTATTCTGCTGTTTAGATGGACTTCAGTAGGTAAAGATAAGGGGAATATTTCTCCACTAGTTCTAAACAGTATTAATTAACACCATTACTCAGTAGTTTAGATGGGAAACAGTAGTTGCCTTAGCACAATTGATGAGAATCCCCTTGAATACACTGGAGGGGTTAGATGCCGTAGTCGTAAGATGTGGCCACCTTAGACACCGGTGGGGTACATGCGATAGACAGTTGAGAAAGTATGTGGGTTTTAACAATATACTGAGGTCGTATCCTCTAGACAAGCATCTTTTACAGAGATTGTCTTTGTATGTTTAGAGCGGTGCCTTATCCGTCCGAGCAGTTGCCGGGTGAGGTGAGGTCCACTTCCCACACACAGTTGGGTAAGTGTCAAACTTGTGTACATCAATTCAACCACTGGGTGACGTATTACAATGCACTTTGTATGTGACTATTACTAATGAGTGATGGTCTAGTCTGAGGTTTGAGAGTTTTCACTGGTTTTGCACAGTAACATCATCCACTACAGAATGGTTGGTGTAGACTTAATTATTGAGCACTGTCTATATGCAATGTCTACATTGTTCTTTTTCATCTTCTTGTTCTTATACAGGAAAGACCTATTGCATCACCAGAACAATACTGAGAAGATGTGGTAGGATGGTTCTGTTATGTTCACTTTGTTGTTAATTTTCTTTAGTTCAGCACATATTATAGTGCCCTTGCAGTAGCAGATATTAATTTGGCCCTGACGAATGCCAGTGACCCTTCACATTTAAGGCAGAAACATGTTGGCCCTCTTATATCTTACCTTGTTTTCTACCAAGCAAGTTAAACAGTGATTCTTTCACACTGTTATTTCACTATTTTTAATCTGGCGTCCAGGCAAACGCTAATAAAGGTCTTTGTTTGCCTTGATAGCCATTTTAACACACTTCACTTCATTTTACTTTCATGCACTGCACATATCAGCCTCACCTTCTGGTCTAACAACTGTGGTGACCATACCATGGTTCAGTGATGCGTCGCTAAATTACAACCGGGCGACTGCACACTTACCTTGGTATTGGAGTCCTACATGATGAGGCTCCGCCATCTGGTGGGCTGATAGGACTTAATCAGCTACAGTTGATAGTCTTTTGTTGGATTTACTCCTGTGCAAATATACCAGGGTCAATTGTCATACCTCAGCACCTTTCGACTTACAGGCTTTGTTGTTATTTAGGTAGTTATACAGGGGGTATTAGCCTGTTTTGTCGTTAAACACTTCCCTCGGACCCTCTCTTACGAGTTGTTTAGATAGTGTATAGAGCAGCCTAGGCTGCGGGTCATTGTTTCTCTATTTAGCACTACACAGCAAATGTTATAGTGCAATTCAGCTCACCCACTTCACTCATCTAGCTGTCTGTCTGTTGCAGTTCCTCACCATGGAGGACTTTGGTGGCTTAGCATTTGACGATGAGGATTTGAATACCATCCTAAGCAACAATCCCAGTATACTAGACGATTTACCCTCCACCTCTACTCCTACGACAGAGGATGATTGGGTTAAACTTTTGAACCTGAAAAAGGATCACTCTCGGATTACACTGCATGGTGTGATTATGAACGAGTACTTACATGGCAAGTGTGCACCATCAGGCTTGATCGTCACTACGACGCCCAGACTCTTTTTAAAAGACAAAGAATTCCTTAAAAATTGGGCATTGATTGGTTGGCGGTGCACCCGCGACTGGCTGGTTTTAATCATCAAAACAGCTAAAAAAACAGCTGATGCCTTATTGATAGAGATCCAAGTCCTGGAGGGACAAATCAATGCAGCTGTGCGGCCCGTGATCTACAAAAAGAACTTAGAAGATGCCAATAAAACGAACAAAGACTACTATGACAACATTTTGCTAAATAAAGTGGAGAAGTTTAAAAAAGATTTGGCACGCTTTTCCATCGAATTGGCTTACCCATATTTGAGTGATTCCTATGTAGCCCCCTCTACCAACTCTAAAGGGAGAAGATATGGGTCAAATTACTCTTCTTTGGGCTCGGACCCGGGCTCTAGTGACCAAGGGAACTCCAACACAGGCCCCAATACCGGGTCACGAGGCGGAGGTTTCCAACGTAGACCCTACAGAGGCCGGGGTGGACAACAGTACCCCAACCCAGGACAGTGGTGGCCTCCAGGCCCATGGAACTACAGTCCGGGGGCAATGGGCCCCCCACCGATGGGTCACCCCATGCCTATGTATCCTCCAAATCCGTCATTTTACTATGACCAGTCTTTTTTATGGCAGGGCCGAGGCAGGAACCGCGGCAAAAGGAGAGGCCAACAGACTGTGAATTGGGCTCCACAGCCCAACAAGACAGGCCCAACAACAGGAGCTGCGACTTAGTAGTAAACCTGAGTTCGAGGACCATTACACCAACTGAAAATATTGTCCTCAACAAAGGGCTGGGTTTTGTCCCTACCAACACAGGTGACCTGTTCAAATTGAGATGCGAGCTTGAGAGTTTTTACAGGAAAATACGCCTGCATTTCTTTTTCAAGTCATCCAGTTCCAATAGGAACGAGCCTAACATGATTGACCAAGGCGAACAGAACACTGGCCTTAGACCTAAGTCAACATTCACTCCTTTGAACCAACAAGTACCAGCTAATGTCTTAGCCTTTGAACAAGCAGTGACACATGACGTTATGAATACCGAACAACGACAGAAGACCTTCCACAACATGTCCAATCTGGAGAAATCAGCACTTGCTACTCTGTCAAATGATAGATCTCTTACTATCAAGCTGGCTGATAAGGGCGGCGCTATAGTGTTACAGGACACTATAGTTTACCAACAAGAATGTCAAAGACAACTTGATGACACTAAATCCTACCGTCTCCTCAATGAAGTTCCAACTCCTAGAATCTCCAATGAAATCAAGAGTCTGGTTGAAGAAGGAATGGCAGAAGTCTGGATCACTTCTCATGAAGCAAGATATCTAATCACCACACATCCGGTCACCCCTTACTTCTACTGCCTTCCTAAAATTCATAAGGCCCAAAGACCGCCTCCTGGTAGGCCCATCATCTCGGGCATAGGTTCGTTACTCGAGCCTCTATCTACTTTTGTAGATTTCTTCCTAAAACCCATTGTGAAGGAAACACCAACGTACCTCCAAGACACTGGTGATGTACTTAGACTCCTGGCCGATGCGGAATTCAATGTTGAGACAGATCTACTGGTGAGCTTCGACGTTGAATCGTTGTACACGTCAATCCCTCAACAAGAAACATTGGACTGCATCAGGAGCCTCTTAGAGTCCAAACAAATGGACACTATTACACCCGTCGCTTTCATTATGGAGTGTGCGAGAATCGCCATGATGGAAAAAAAATTTCAATACCAAAACGATCTCTACCTCCAGGTCTCAGGGACCTCAATGGGCAGTGTCTTTGCGCCGAGCTTGGCAAACCTATACATGCACCAATTCGAACAAGATCATGTATTGAACCACAGTAACCCCTTTATCCACCAGGTGGTACTGTGGAAACGATACATCGACGATATTTTGGTGATTTGGAGAGGGACATCAACGGAGGTTTCGTCCTTTCACACATGGTTAAACTCTAGGAATCAGTTCCTCAAGTTTACCATGGAGAGCAGCAAAGAGAAATTGGCGTACCTGGATCTCCAGATCTTCCCGGCAGAAGGAGGCCTACAAGGTGAGCTTTTTAAGAAACCGATGGCACGCAACTCGCTTTTGTCCTATCAGAGTTTTCACCCTCAGTCCCTTCGCGAGAATTTACCTGTAGCACAATTTCTTAGGGTGAGAAGGAATTGTTCGTCTAACATCCTATACGAACAACATGCGAAAGAACTAGCACTCAATCTGAAAGATCGGCATTATCCTAATCATCTAATACGCCGCGCGCGGAAGAGAGCCTTCAACAACAATCGAGAGGCACTTCTGCAACACAAGAGGCCAGAGACTACAAGAGACCAGATGACTATGGTTCAAACCTTCACCACATCTTCCAATCAAGTGAAGAAAACCATACTCAAGCATTGGAAGATCCTGAATACAGCAGCAGGTACAATACCTCGCCCTTTGTTTGCATTCAAAAGAGGACCCTCTATTCGGGATAACCTGGTGCATACCAGACCTCGCACCGAGATGAGACAAACTATTAATACCATCTGGAATAGCAATCCAGTTCAAGGTCATTACCCGTGCGGGAATTGTGCTGCCTGTCCACAGACACGTAAAACCTTAACAGTAGACATTGGCACCAATAGACCCTGGAAATTGACAAGGCACACGAACTGTAATTCAGAAAAACTGATTTATTTTGATCACCTGCAAAGAGACTTCACTTGGACATTTAACAGGCACACCAATTGTAACAGCTCCAAATGTATCTATGCTCTTATATGCCCATGTAAGATGCTTTACATTGGGATGACAATGCGCCCTGTTAAACAACGCATAATGGAGCACAACAGTAATATACGTTGCCTGAAAACACACACCAAACTCTATGAACACTGCAAAGAGCAAAACCACTCCACAGAGAGTATCCGGTGGACTGTCCTTGAAAGCCTATCATCAGTCAACCAACAAACTCTCTTTAGACTTGAACAAAGATGGATACATCGTCTACATACAGATGAACTGGGTCTTAACGATGCGGTGCCATGGACGACGTTAGCCAGATAGCATTTGATTCGGACTATTTTGTCCTGCCCCCAGTAATGACCATTATGCCTTTAATGTTCATGATCCCATCTCCAAGATGGCGCCCATGTTTACCACTCTGACTTAGCATAAGCCTCTTCGCTTTCTACCCTCGTTTTTGGAAGTCTAATCACCCAGCAATCACTATTGCACTTCCAACTTCCGGAGCTCCCAATCTAAGATGGCGCCCATGTTTACCACACTAGCGCAGCGAAGGCACCTTCGCCTTCTACGCTTTCTACCCTTGTTTGAGGTTGCCTAGTAACCCGACGGACACGCCCCTCTGGGCGCGCGCGCAGCTCACGCTTATCTGCCTGACCGGGACCCCCATGCTTACACCGGCTGTCCTGCAATCGGCAGAGACGTGGGAGGGGTAGGTGCCTAGAGGCTTACTGCTAGCAACTATCGAGGTAAGATGTAAAAAAAAACCCCGACGCTCTTTCTCTCCCTCCCCGCCCTGTTTGTTGACCCCGGCGAGCGCTAAGCTGTGCTCTCGGCGCCCGGTCTCCTACACGGCAATTCAGCCTTCAGTTAGCGGTGCCGCCTAAATATTCACTGTGTCCCGCGCTCCTTCTGATTTATTTACAGGTTCTCCTCAATTGTTGCTGGCCCCACCAGGTCAGCCTAGGGGATCTAAAAACGGGAATAGCGGGTAAGTGTATTGTTTGTGCCAGCTCTCACCCGACGAGCATGACTATCTGGCGCTAATTATGTAACACACTCCGGTAGTAGTCGGTATCCGCGCATTTTACAGAGTGTCAAACGGTCACGGTTTTTTCTGTTTTCTAGCCAATTACTTAATGTGTCTTCTTTGACAAATTCCCTTCACTTCACTCGAATGCTGGAGGGCTCTAAACACTCATTTTCAATAGTGTTACTGGCACACCACACTTGGTTTGTAGATCATACATGGTATATGTAGACACCATGAGGCATGCCACCAATTGAGCGAGCATGCCACTCACAGGACGCAGCAATCCTCGTTCTGTCTTTTAAACATAACTTTCTCTCACGGGCACACCATACATGAACGGGGTCTGTCTATCTTTCACACCCCTTGACTACTCATTGTCACCTCACTCTTAGGACCACATGATGTCACCAGGCCATAGAGTGAGCAATGTTAGTAACCACTTGTTTTGTTTCCTTCCTAGTTCCCGGAAGGTCCACAAAGAATACATTAATTCTGCGACACCGTTCAGGTCGTATCATCGATTCCTCTGAATCCAGAGGGACCTTTAGCAATTATATGAGCTCCAAAGGTCCTGATGAATTGCCTTTCAGGCAAGAAACATGTTGACCACCTTCACACTAAGGGTTGAATAAGGATTGATCAAATAACCCATCACTCCTTAATACCCCTTTATTCCCTTTTAACAAAGCAGTGAGCCACACTATTAAAATTGCTTAATGGACTCTACTGACTTTTTTTAGAAATCACACTCACGCTCACAATTGCACTTTATTTAGGCCCCTTACATTCAAACACCCGTTGGCAAGGAATAAAAGATCTCCACCAAAGTGCAGCCCTCCTGGGCTGCCCGACGGGCATTGCACCGCCAGCCTGCCGTAGGAGCAGGATGCCAATGATGACGCTGGACGGTCATCGGATGGGATGACAGTTGTCGTCCAACCGGTTACTTGTGTGAGGTATCCTAAATTTTCCGACAAGGGTTCACACCATGCACTTTCCCGTTCTTGACTAGTGAGAGAAATGTCAGTTTGAGCCACTCTTTTGTCTCCCTCTGGGAACTCTGCACAAATTATCTTGTTTACTTATTTGATCACCTGCCCATGCAAAAAACAGTATGTGGGCCATACAACGCGGATGATCAAGGCTCGCATCAGCGAACACAAAAGCACTATCCGATGTAGGAAGCAATCTACAGGCCTCACCAATCACTTCCTGGAAGCGAAACACAAACCTGAGGATTTGTTTTGGTTAGTGCTGGAACAGCCATACATCCCACCACACATTACCAATGTCTCCCATTTCCTCTTTGTGAAGGAGCAACGGTGGATTCACAGATTGCAATCTGATGTCAATGGATTGAATGACAATATCCCATGGTTATCTATTTGAGTGGACCACTTGCCATGTGTGCTCTCTGTTGTCACAACGAGTTGGGTCCGGTGCAAGAAACCGCTACACATCTGGCGCTGACCACACCGGGCCCTTCGTAAACTATTTTCAGGTTCCAAAGTTATATATAGTCTACTGGTCTACCTTTGACTTTCATAGTAGACACCTTTATCAGATATTCATCATTGACCCATACCCACTAGGAATCAATATCCATAGTAGGGGTCTAGGTCTCCTTGGAAGTTTTGCCCAGGACTTTGTTAATTTCTCAGGTGTACATCTAGTCACCGCCGTTTTTTGGCAACACAGCGCTTATTTATGCTGCCTGGGTTTGGTTATCAACTAATGGGTCTTCAAACTCATAATACCGCTAAATAAGATCCCTTTAAATGGCGCCTGTCCGGTAATTTAACAAACAAGTCGCAGTGTTATTTGCAATATAATCGCGTCCCCATTGCTTTCCAACACGCGATAAATAATGCTGGATTGGGGCCGCAACACGCAAGCGCGATACAGCTGCATGAAGGCAGCGTCTCGCCACTTGCCGAGATAGGCCAAGTTAGCGCTATGCTAACGCACATGCGCTGTACGCGTTACCAGGCGTACTCGTGTTCGCGCATGCGCGCCAGATGACAGCTTCGCTGTGCACATGCGCGAGGGTTAGTAAGACCTGCATCGTGCAATTGCAGCGCGTTTACAGTGATACTCAGCTGAGCCTAATTACAGATGTAGTGGCGCTATAAATAGACGCCAGACCGTCCGTTCGGTGCCTCCCCTTCGGCTCGTCATTCAGCCTTAAGGTACCGACGGACAGGTAAGCAGGGACCGGGTTACTAAAACTAGAGAGGACAAGTTGTTCATGGGTTGTTTCCTCCACTTGTTTAACAGATAAGAATAGGAGGACTCTCTTCCACCAGGTTTTGAACAGCATTAAATAACACCTTTATTCTGCTGTTTAGATGGACTTCAGTAGGTAAAGATAAGGGGAATATTTCTCCACTAGTTCTAAACAGTATTAATTAACACCATTACTCAGTAGTTTAGATGGGAAACAGTAGTTGCCTTAGCACAATTGATGAGAATCCCCTTGAATACACTGGAGGGGTTAGATGCCGTAGTCGTAAGATGTGGCCACCTTAGACACCGGTGGGGTACATGCGATAGACAGTTGAGAAAGTATGTGGGTTTTAACAATATACTGAGGTCGTATCCTCTAGACAAGCATCTTTTACAGAGATTGTCTTTGTATGTTTAGAGCGGTGCCTTATCCGTCCGAGCAGTTGCCGGGTGAGGTGAGGTCCACTTCCCACACACAGTTGGGTAAGTGTCAAACTTGTGTACATCAATTCAACCACTGGGTGACGTATTACAATGCACTTTGTATGTGACTATTACTAATGAGTGATGGTCTAGTCTGAGGTTTGAGAGTTTTCACTGGTTTTGCACAGTAACATCATCCACTACAGAATGGTTGGTGTAGACTTAATTATTGAGCACTGTCTATATGCAATGTCTACATTGTTCTTTTTCATCTTCTTGTTCTTATACAGGAAAGACCTATTGCATCACCAGAACAATACTGAGAAGATGTTGTAGGATGGTTCTGTTATGTTCACTTTGTTGTTAATTTTCTTTAGTTCAGCACATATTATAGTGCCCTTGCAGTAGCAGATATTAATTTGGCCCTGACGAATGCCAGTGACCCTTCACATTTAAGGCAGAAACATGTTGGCCCTCTTATATCTTACCTAGTTTTCTACCAAGCAAGTTAAACAGTGATTCTTTCACACTGTTATTTCACTATTTTTAATCTGACGTCCAGGCAAACGCTAATAAAGGTCTTTGTTTGCCTTGATAGCCATTTTAACACACTTCACTTCATTTTACTTTCTTGCACTGCACATATCAGCCTCACCTTCTGGTCTAACAACTGTGGTGACCATACCATGGTTCAGTGATGCGTCGCTAAATTACAACCGGGCGACTGCACACTTACCTTGGTATTGGAGTCCTACATGATGAGGCTCCGCCATCTGGTGGGCTGATAGGACTTAATCAGCTACAGTTGATAGTCTTTTGTTGGATTTACTCCTGTGCAAATATACCAGGGTCAATTGTCATACCTCAGCACCTTTCGACTTACAGGCTTTGTTGTTATTTAGGTAGTTATACAGGGGTTATTAGCCTGTTTTGTCGTTAAACACTTCCCTCGGACCCTCTCTTACGAGTTGTTTAGATAGTCTGCTCATTAGTCACAAAAGTGTACTGGGTTAGGTGTCAGTCGATATCTGCGAGCCCTGATAATTATTCTTAATGGCTGGGCTGGGCAAAATGTATCAAAGGTGGTTGGTTTTGGTGAAACCTGGTTAAGTATGGTTGAATTGCCTTTGAAATATATGGCTGGGAGGAGGCGGACAGTAAAACCTTACGGGGGTAGCCCTTATCTTGCTAGAGTTCAAGCTTCCAGGGAACAAACGGAAAAACAAAAAGTGTACCAACTATGGGCCTCGAAAGCTTAAAACTATACAATCTAAATCAACTGATTTCACTGTAGTGCCACCCATTTTACGCTGAAGGCCATTATAATTTGTTCTATAACAGCTGGATTAAAATTTGTATTTCTCCTACAACAATACCCTACTTTATTGATAATGATATGACTCATGAACTTCTTCAGCTAAAGGTGGAACTCCTATCGTGGTGTAGGGGGTAGATTCCGGGGAAGCTGCAGGCTGTTCAAAACACTTAAACATTGAGGTGCTTTGGAATAAGCAGGTTTGTTATTATTGTCAATATTCATAAGCCCAGATATGGGTGAATCTAAAGAGTCCTGTGGGTGACCCAGCAAAGCAGAGGGGTCATAAGCCTGTAACTAATGATTATTATTACTTAGGGCTGAACCCAGTTTTTAAAAGATTGATTAACAGCAGTAGATAATGACCATGGAATACAGCCAACAGTTTGAGATTGATTAGAGGCTGAGTGCACCTGTACCCCAGTACTGAAACATTCACCGAAGTCTCCTAGTATCGAGCCATCTGAAGAGGGTGCCCCAGCCATGTAATTTCATATGTTTCATAGGGTTTTTTGAAAATCTGACTACAATGTTATTTTAACTTGTTTTTTTCTGAGAATTTCTAGGAGTTTCTTAAATGTAATTTACTATCAAAATATAAAAGGCAAACCTACTGGGCTTGTTATTAAACATTTTAACAAAGGATTCATAGTAAAAAAAAACATTAAACCTGTTTCAGTCTTGCTTTTTTACACAACTCTAGCCACATAATCAACCAGAAAATCAACCATAAAGAATCCCTGCATTTCTAAGCTAAATAACAAAAGTGTCAACTTTCTGAATAATTAAGAATATCAATCCATTTCCCTGGGGTCAGGAAGCAAAGGGTTATTGTCTTGTAAGTATTTTTGGGAGGCTGTTGACCGAGTCTAGTCCCCTGTCACAGTCCTCCTGTTTAGCCTCTGTGCTTAGCTGCCAGCCCCCACCCTGCTTTCCCTGCCCTCCATGTCTGTGTGCATGCCCCTGCTCCCTCCCTTTTGTCCACCATGTTCAATGGAGCTGAAACTGCCCCTCCTGTCTACCCTGGGTATTCCTGGAGCTACCACTGCCCCCCTGACTGCTCAGCATGGCCAGATGTTTGCTTCCTGTCTCTGTCCCTCCACCCTGGCTTACATTTGCTGAGTTCCTAACCCCTATACCTTCCCTGCTGCCCTCCATGGTCTATTTTTCTGCAGCCTCCATTCTCTGCTGTGTTGTAACTGCTCCTCCTGCCTTCCCAGCATGGTCTGTTATGAATCCCCTAACCAATTCCTTTGCATTCTGATGTCTGTGTCCAGCCCCTACCCCTCCCCTATGCCCTCCATGGTCCTTTGTGCATGCCACCTCCCTCTTGCCCATCCTGACCGCTGTGCTGCCACTAATCCCCCTGCATGCCTTGCATGGGATTTTCTGCTTCCCAATGTGGTTAGCTTGCTGCCCCATACCCCCTCCCACCTTCCCTTCGTTGTCCATATATAAGCCTTTATAGGATCCCTGTTGCCATCCATGGTGTGTTGTGCTTCTAGTACCCATCCTGCCTGCCCTGCATGGCCAGCTTCTCCAGCCCTGCCCTCTTGCCCCTTGTCCTCTGTTGGCCATGTGCGAGCCCCCGGCCCTTCCTTCCTGCCTTCCATGGTCCCTGACTGGCACTTGCCCCTTCCTCCTGTCCTCCATGATTCGTTGTGCTGCAACTGCTCTGCATGCATATATCTCTGTCACCACCATATTGCTGTCCAAGGTTTGCTCGGCTGCACTGCCCTCTCACTTGCTCTGTGCCGTGTATTGTGCTGCCACAACCCTTGGGGTTAACCCTGTAAGGTCAGTTTGGTGCCCCTGCTACATCCATCCTGCCCTCTATTGTCAGAGCCCATGTCTCTACCCCATTCATTCTGTCCTTCATCCTGTCATTGTTTCATATATGCCAAAATTTCACACTTGGCAAAAGGGAGATTTTGAAAAGAAAATTGGAGAACTGATTTTCCCTATTGACTTACATTAAAGAAGAGGAGATTTTGGGCAGGAGACAGCTAAAATAAAGCCCTTTTGGGCTTAAAAACCAGGGGTTTCCTGACTAAGCCAGTTCTGTTGATTTATCTGATTGTAGAGCCACTGCCACTCCTTTCTTCCCTTAGTGGTCTATTGTGTTGCCACAGTCTCTCTTGCCTGTCCTGTACGGTTTGGTTTACTGCCCCTACCCTGTTTACACCTGCCCTCCATGGTCCGTTATGCTGCCACTGCCCTTCCCGCCTGCCCAACAAGGTCAACTTGCTGCCTCTGACTCCTTCTTGCTGCCCTTTATTGTCAAGTACATGCACCTACCTCTGCCTCCCCATAGTGTTCTAATGAACAATTAAATTGGTAACATTTTGTATTTATTAAAAAAGTGTGGCACACCTGACGGTATCTTGAAGGAATCTAAGCCGTAAAACCTAAAGCATTCTCTTTAGAAATTATAAAAAGGAGGGGGTCTTTTCTCATGGAAATTATGAGTGCTCTAAAAAAACTACATTAAGGACACATTTCAATTCTCAAATAGTGACAAAGCTTTTTTTATCCATTTGATCACTTTATTATTTGTTGCACTTAAGGGAGAGGATGTGATATTATGGCCAGAGCTGCTGACTTTGTAACTGGGAAATGAAGTTCCAGTTTCAGCATTGAATTTGAGCATCGGCTCAACATCCTGTGATTGTGGGCAAATCACTTAATTTTCCAGTGTTTAAAACAAAAATGGATGTGTTCTCATGTAAAGCACTTCTGTAACTTCAGCCACGTCCGTGCTATATAAAATTGCAACAACAAAAACATTTAGGGTTTTGCACATTTCTGCCATTGGGTTATACTAGGGCTATGTTTGGGCGGCATTTGGGCTATAATTGGGCTACATTTGGGCTCTTTTTCTCCGGTGGCCATCTTGAGAGAGTTTATTTATTATGAAGATCCCTAAATACTTCATATACTGTGGTATCCACCATAGAAAATGTTATCAGTTTTCCACTTCAATTCCATCAAGATGGGGTTCAGATATGCCACACTTTTGTCTTAAATTGACAATGTTAGCACTCTAGTTGCTCATTAGAACACTGGAGTAAATCTACGGTTGATCACCAGAGAGTTAACTGTCAGTGCTACTGGTGTTGAAAGCGCATGTTTCAGTCTCCAGATCAGAGTGTTTTAATTGAATAGATGAGGAAGAAATTTAAGAACTCATTTAAAATTGTGCATTCCTCAGCAATGACTATAATTTATATGACAACATGAATCCCAATTGTGTTCCTTTGTAAATTAAAGGTTTTACATTTAACCAGTTTGATTCAATGAAGATGACTTCATGGCTGCCACACTTTTATTGTATTTTACACTGTTAGCGCTCTAGTTGCTCTTTAGAAAACACTGGGAGGCTGTAGTAAAACACAGGGGAATCAACTGATAGGCTGCTGTTAGAAGTGCATGTGTTGCTGTGCTTTACTGAGAATGTCAGACTTCACTGTCGCATGGCTGAGAAAAAGAATGTGAGTTTACAGAAAATATGCTTTCATTTTAGCTTATTGAGCACCTTCCATAGCATCTAGAAGAAAATCATAAGAGAAAACTGTTTTACCTCAAACATGATTCATGAAATCCCAGCAGAGGGCAGAACTTTTCACAGGGTAAAATCACTTTAGAACACATCACAATTCCAAAATCTAGTATGGTACACCAACAAATGTTTTATATTGTAAATTAAATCTGCTATCAACTTTTATACTTGCTCGTTTTTGTGACAGTCAAGACCAGCCATTCACTACAATGCATTTCAATAGGGACCATGTCCCAGCGTCCTGTAATTGATGCCACAGCATACTGTTCATGTTGTGGCCAGCCAACAAAGAGGGGTCCCGTTGGGGTCCCACCACATGCCTTTTGGGGTCTGGGTGTGCTTACCCTTCCCCCGTACATATTTTTAATTCATTTTCAGGACATAGGGACCAAGTCTTTGAGTCTTGCAAAGGCTGCCAAATCCAACCAATTAGGATTGACCTTAAATTGGCCTATCAGATAACACATGAACACCAACTATCCAGATATATAGTTAGTTTTGACCCTTACATTCTCAAAAACTGCTGATTGGATATACACCAAATCACAAAAAGCACACCATGTGCTCGCTCCAGGGTATAACACGGGATCAGACCCTCTGGTGACATTTCTTGACATAGCCATTTTTCTAGTTAGGTCAGCATGCTATTCCCTTCACCACACTCTGGCATCCCAATCACCTTGTTGCATCTCAACCTGTTATCTGCGTCCTCTACCCTAAGCTTGTGTCTCCTGACCTTACTCTCCATGTCTGTAAGTCGCTCTTTCATTGTTATTAGATCGAAGGTGATATCCGCCAATTCTCTCTCTGCCAGGTGATGGTGGTCAGCCTTCAGGATTCTCATGTCTGCCACCAAAATGTCAATCTTCATCTCCAACACCTCCCGGGAGGCGGTTATTGCATGCAGAAGGTCCTAAAGAGTGGGGCCTGCAGGAGGTCCTGAGTGTAGGGCAGGGATTCCATCGTCCTGTGAAAGCTCAGAAGGACTGTCCCTGGTCGTGCCCCCAGTGGCTGGGTCCTTTTTCCAAACAGACTTTTCCCATGTTTGTGTTCCTACCTCTATGACACAGATCACAGCATGCGTTGGCCTGATGAGGGAGCAGAGAACGTGCTGAGAACTCAAAGGCCCGTCACCAAAAGCCAAGATGGGGAGCCCAAAATATAGTTCAATGTGCTGTTGCCAGCAGTCTCAGGGTATTCTTTGCAAAATTCAGTGAGCCCTGCCGGTAGAGTGTGTTGCAGCAAAATCTCACCTACAGCAAGGGTGGGGAGCAATGCAGGGTGAGGCAATCCACTTGGGTCCGTGGGCAGAGCTCGGCAGGTGAGGTGGTTCAGGGTAATAATGATGCACAAATGGTAATCTGTGGTCAGGGCACCAAGTCTTATCAGGGTGTCCTGTTCCAAAACAGGGTCAGTGGGAAGGTGATTAGGCAAAGTATTCTTGTGGGAGTGGTCGTAGTGATCCAGGGAGGTCTTGCCAATTTGCAGAGTGTAGTAACCTGGGCCTCATCCAAGAATGTCTGTAGGGTGCATCTGTGTGTTGGACAGTGAGAACCTTTTAAAGGCTCTTCAATGAAAGAATCGATCTTTGCATCACAACAACGCACTGGGGGTCCAATTGCATCAAGGGCTATGGCAGGCCCATTGGTAGATATGGGGCGAGTAGGGAAGTCCTCCTGCAGTCCATGCAGGCCCCACTCCGATCAGTGAGTCTATCGGTGATTAGTATAATGCCATCCATGCCAAGATATAAACGTGACAAAGTGTTCTGATATTTTTGCTGCAAAGTCTTTTACACCATCGCTGCTAGTGATATTTTCCTCCTGTGCTGGAATTTTCAAAAGTCCATTGATCATGACGAGCTTGGCTCGTCATCAGCCTGGTAGGAGGCTACTTCATGACCAGCCCAGCTCGTCATGAGCCTGGAAGGGGTTAAGCATAGCATTAGCTACTTCCATCCATGCAGAGTTGACAAAAGACAAATGCTTTTTACCACTCCAGGCACAGTATTACAGTTTTGGATTTGTGCAATACCATCCAAGGCAACCTGGAATGAATAAGAGCAATCGCTGATATAGGTAGGTATGTAGGTAGATAGATAGATAGATAGATAGATAGATAGATAGATAGATAGATAGATAGATAGATAGATAGATTGATAGATAGATAACCAAAACCTGAACAAAAATTATCCCACCCGAAAAATACACCTTAGAAGGCCAAGTCTCAACCAATGAATCCTCCCAGTTGTGTAAAAATAAATACTGTGAGCGCAGAACCCTGTTAGCAAAATTTTACACTCTCTCATACTGTACTTTATTTGCATTGTTTATATATGCCTAGTTAGATCTACTCTATATTGCCGAAGTTCGATGAAACAAAGGCAGATTTCACAATGAATGTTTTTAATTTCCTTATAATACGCTTTACATTTAAATTTGGATTTAACCTAATTTACATTGTTGCATAAAACACATTTGACATATTAGTACAGTCTCTATAATAAAACACATATTTTTCAAACCATTGACAGACATATCTTCAATTTCAGGCAAACAATTATTACTAAATGGATGACACTAACATTCTCTAAATCTTTCTAAAGAGTACTACAATCAATTAATAAATCATGTAACTAAAAAATACACAACAGGTAATGTGTAAAATTGTCTTACATTGCCCCTTTTTAATTAAAAGTATTTTTTTTAAGTGTCACCATTGTACTGTGAAGGAAGGGGGTAGCCACTTTTAAAGTTAGAGTGGCAATGCGCTCCATACGAAAGCGGCAGGCATTGTCCTTTGTGGGCACGCTGCAAATACAACAAAAAGCATCTGCCATTCTTCCTATTGGATAGCACTAAACAAAATAGTGCACACTGTGTAACAAGCCAAGTAATAGTCCCAGTTACAAATGAAGACAAGGTGGTATTAAGGAGGTACTTACAAGCCAATTTACGAATCGGAAGCCAGCATTTACGAAGGACAGTGACACAAGCCAAAGACAAATATGGGTGGAGAGTGGGCTGGGCTTCTATTCCATACTTCACAACAACAAGTTTTGCAGAGCAGCGCATGCGCGCTGACTCTAAGCTCGACCTAAAAAGGATCCATGCAACTTGAGATCAGTTTTTAAAGGCTATTAAAGACAGTTGCACACTTATGGATCCTAAAAGACAACGTAGATTATCCACTGCCCAGAATCCTGGATAAATAATAAAAGAGGTAGAATTATTCAGCAGAATTCTAGGGCTTAAGTAAAGGAGCAGTCATGAGTTTTTGGTAAGGGATAAAGGGGAAAAAACAGACACACACACAAACTACCTTTAAATCACTGGCACATTGTCTGACCTAACCAAAGCACAAGATCATCGGCTATGCACAAATGAAACTGAATCCTTTGAGCACCCCATATTAAGTTGCAGAATAGTAGCTTTTGACTGATGTGACTAAAAGCTCAGTCCATCTCCAACCATGTAACTTTACATGGGATGTATTCAGGGTTTGTTATGCACAGGAGGTATTGGAAGATTTAGAAGATGGGGGAAATAATCCCATGTGGGAGGCTGTGGTCCTCCAACAAACTTCAAATGACAGGGGCTGGCAGCTTTGTACTCAGTGAGGCTTTGCCTCTTTTGTAAACCTAAGTCTACTTTTGTGACGATGTAGTGCTTTTATGCTTTTCTGATGGGTTTAGCTTCTCATTTACACCTCTTCCCCTGTCACCATTAGGAACGTTTGTGTAACCTTACTGCTTGTGAAGTCAAAAATATACCAATGAGCTATCAATTCTAGAATTACGCAAAACTGGAGAGTTCAGAGTTTGTTCGCAAAGGTCACACATGTGGTTACTCCTTGGAGTTTTCCAAATGACCCCTAACTGAGAGGTAAAGGAGTCTAAAGGTCATACCATCACTTTCCAGCAGCAATTGATGTTCTTAACCCACCTTCCTTGCTGCTCTCCATGGTCTATTTTGCTGCTGTCTCCATTCTCTGCTGTGTTGTAACTGCTCCTCCTGCCTTCCCAGCATGGTCTGTTATGAATCCCCTAACCAATTCCTTTGCCTTCTGATGTCTGTGTCCAGCCCCTACCCCTCCCCTATGCCCTCCATGGTCCTTTGTGCATGCCACCTCCCTCTTGCCCATCCTGACCGTTGTGCTGCCACTAATCCCCCTGCATGCCTTGCATGGGATTTTCTGCTTCCCAATTTGGTTAGCTTGCTGCCCCATACCCCCTCCTACCTTCCCTTCGTTGTCCATATATAAGACTTTATAGGATCGCTGTTGTCATTAATGGTGTGTTGTGCTCCCAGTACCCATCCTGCCTGCCCTGCATGGCCAGCTTCTCCAGCCCTGCCCTCTTGCCCCTTGCCCTCTGTTGGCCATGTGCGAGCCCCCAGCCCCTCCTTCCTGCCTTCCATGGTCCCTGGCTGGCATTTGCCTCCTTCCTCCTGCCCTCCATGATTCGTTGTGCTGCAACTGCTCTGCGTGCATATATCTCTGTCACCTCCATATTGCTTTCCAAGGTTTGCTCGGCTGCACTGCCCTTTCACTAGCTCTGTGCTGTGTATTGTGCTGCCACAACCCTTGATGTTTACCCTGTAAGGTCAGTTTGGTGCCCCTGCTACATCCATCCTGCCCTCTATTGTCAGAGCCCATGTCTCTACCCCATTCATTCTGTCCTTCATCCTGTCATTGTTCCATATATGCCAACATTTCACACTTGGTAAAAGGGAGATTTTGAAAAGAAAATTGGGGAACTGATTTTCCCTATTGACTTACATTAAAGAAGTGGAGATTTTTGGCAGGAGACAGCTAAAATAAAGCCCCTTTGGGCTTAAAAACCAGGGGTTTCCTGACTAAGCCAGTTGTGTTGATTTATCTGATTGTAGAGCCACTGCCACTCCTTTCTTCCCTTAGTGGTCCATTGTTTGCCACAGTCTCTCTTGCCTGTCCTGTATGGTTTTGGTTTGCTGCCCCTACCCCGCTTACACCTGTCCTCCATGGTCCGTTATGCTGCCACTGCCCTACCCGCTTGCCCAACAAGGTCAACTTGCTGCCTCTGACTACTTCTTGCTGCCCTTTATTGTCCACGTACGTGCACCTACCTCTGCCTACCCATAGTGTTCTAATGAACAATTAGATTGGTAACATTTTGTATTTATTAAAAAAGTGTGGCACACCTGACGGTATCTTGGAAGAATCTAAGCCGTAAAACCTAAAGCATTCTCTTTAGAAATTATAAAAAGGAGGGGGTCTTTTCTCATAGAAATTATGAGTGCTCTAAAAAACCACATAAAGGACACATTTCAATTCTCAAATAGTGACAAAGCTTTTTTTATCCATTTGATCACTTTATATTTTGTTGCACTTAGGGGAGAGAATGTGATATTAGAACATTGGAATGTTGGGAGCTCCATTGAAAACAATGGAGTGCTCTGGGCTTATAATGGCTGGTATAAGCCTGGAGCTCCAACATTCCAATGTTTCTTTGTTCACAACTCTGGCTGTGAACAAAGGCTTCAGGAAGCCTGAGGGGATTCCAATCCCCTCACGCTTCCAAAAGGCTTTGTTTTTTTTGTTAGAACATTCTGTCCTCTAGTGACAGAATGTTCTAATAGCCTTATAGCCCTTCGTAGATGGGCTATACCGCTATTAAAGTCCCTCTCCCTTGTTAAAGGCCCTCGCCTCCGGCTCGGGGCCTTTAACGCTAGAGAGGGCCTTTAATAGCCGGTATAGCCCTCTACGGCGGGCTATAAGGCTATATTATGGCCAGAGCTGCTGACTTTGTAACTGGGAAATCAAGTTCCAGTTTCAGCATTGAATTTGAGCATCGCCTCAACCTCCTGTGTTTGTGGGCAAATCACTTAATTTTTCCAGTGTTTAAAACAAAAATGGATGTGTTCTCATGTAAAGCACTTCTGTAACTTCAGCCATGTCCGTGCTATATAAAATTGCAACAACAAAAAAATTAAGGGTTTTGCACATTTCTGCCATTGGGTTATACTAGGGCTATGTTTGGGTGGCATTTGGGCTATAATTGGGCTACATTTGGGCTCTTTTTCTCTGGTGGCCATCTTGGGAGAGTTTATTTATTATGAAGATCCCTAAATACTTCATATACTGTGGTATCCGCAATAGAAAATGTTTTCAGTTTTCCACTTCAATTCAATCAAGATGGCGTTCAGATGTGCCACACTTTTGTCTTAAATTGACAATGTTAGCACTCTAGTTGCTCATTAGAACACTGGAGTAAAGCTACAGTTGATCACCAGAGAGTTAACTGTCAGTGCTACTGGTGTTGAAAGCGCATGTTTCAGTCTTTAGATCAGAGTGTTTTATTTGAATAGATGAGGAAGATATTTAAGAACTCATTTAAAATTGTGCTTTCCTCAGCAATGATTATAATTTATATGACAACATGAATCCCATTTGTGTTCCTTTGTCAATTAAATGTTTTAAATTTAACCAGTTTGATTCGATCAAGATGACTTCATGGCTGCCACACTTTTATTGTATGTTACACTGTTAGCGCTCTAGTTGCTCTTTAGAAAACACTGGGAGGCTGTAGTAAAACACAGGGGAATCAACTGATAGGCTGCTGTTAGAAGTGCATGTGTTACTGTGCTTTACTGAGAATGTCAGACTTCACTCTCGCATGGCTGAGAAAGAGAATGTGAGTTTACAGATAATATGCTTTCATTTTAGCTTATTGAGCACCTTCCATAGCATCTAGAAGAAAATCATAAGAGAAACCTGTTTTACCTCAAACATATTTCATGAAATCCCAGCAGAGGGCAGAACTTTTCACAGGTTAAAATCACTTTAGAATACATCACAATTCCAAAATCTAGTATGGTACACCAACAAATGGTTTATATTGTAAATTAAATCTGCTATCCACTTTTATACTTGCTGGTTTTTGTGACAGTCAAGACCAGCCATTCACTACAATGCATTTCAATGGGGACCATGTCCCAGAGTCCTGTAATTGATGCCACAGCATGTTGTTCATGTTGTGGCCAGCCAACAAAGAGGGGTCCCTTTGGGGTCCCACCACATGCCTTTTGGGGTCTGGTGTGTGCTTACCCTGACCCCGTACACATTTTTTATTCATTTTCAGGACATAGGGACCAAATCTTTGAGTCTTGCAATGGCTGCCAAATCCAACCACTTAGTATTGACTTTATATTGGCCGATCAGATTACATATGAACACCAACTATCCAGATATACAATTAGTTTTGACCCTTACATTCTCAAAAACTGCTGATTGGATATTCACCAAATCACAAAAAGCACACCATGTGCTATCTCCAGGGTATAACACGGGATAAGACCCTCAGGTGACGTTTCTTGACATAGCCATTTTTCTAGTTAGGTCAGCATGCTATTCCCTTCACCACACTCTGGCAGCCCAATAACCTTGTTGCATCTCAACCTGTTATCTGCGTCCTCTACCCTAAGCTCGTGTGTCCTGACTTTACTCTCCGTATCTGTAAGTCCCTCTTTCATTGTTATTAGATCTAAGGTGACATCCGCCAATTCCTTTTCTGCCAGGTGATGGTGGTCGTACTTCAGGATTCTTATGTCTGCCACCAAAATGTCAATCTTCATTTCCATTACCTCCAGGGAGGCGGTTATGGCATGCAGAAGGTCCTGAAGAGTGGGGCCTGCATGAGGTCCTGAGTGTAGGGCAGGGATTCCATCGTCCTGTGAAAGCTCAGAAGGACTGTCCCTGGTCGTGCCCCCAGTGGCTGGGTCCTTTTTCCAAACAGACATTTCCCAAGTTTGTGTTCCTACCTCTATGACAAAGAACTAGGCAAGTGTTGGCCTGATGAGGGAGCAGGGAACGTGCTGAGAACTCAAAGGCCAGTCACCAAAAGCCAAGATGGGGGAGCCCAAAATATAGTTCAATGTGCTGTTGCCAGCAGTCTCAGGGTATTCTTTGCGAAATTCAATGTGCCCTGCTGGTAGGGTGCGTTGCAGCAAAATGTCACCTACAGTAAGGGTGGGGAGCAGTGCAGGGTGAGGCAACCCACTTGGGTCCGTGGGCAGAGCTCGGCAGGTGAGGTGGTTCAGGGTAATAATGATGCACAAATGGTAATCTGGGGTCAGGGCACCAAGTCTTATCAGGGTTTCCTGTTCCAAAACAGGGTCAGTGGGAAGGTGATAAGGCAAAGTACTCTCGTGGGAGTGGTCGTATTGATCCAGGGAGGTCTTGCCAATGTGCAGAGTGTAGTAACCTGGGCCTCATCCAAGAATGTCTGTAGTGTGCGTCTGTGTGTTGGACAGTGAGAACCTTTTAAGGGCTCTTCTATGGAAGAATCAATCTTTGCATCACAACAACGCACTGGGGGTCCAATTGCATCAAGGGCTATGGCAGGGCCCACTGGTAGATATGGGGCTAGTAGGGAAGTCCTTCTGCAGTCCATGCAGGCTCCACTCCGATCAGTGAGTCTATCGGTGATTAGTATAATGCCATCCATGCCAAGATATAAAAGGGACAAAGTGTTCTGACATTTTTGCTGCAAAGTCTTTAAGCATAGCATTAGCTACTTCCATCCATGCAGAGTTGACAAAAGACAAGTGCTTTTTACCACTCGAGGCACAGTATTACAGTTTTGGATTTGTGCAATACCATCCAAGGCAACCTGGAATGAATAAGAGCAATCGCTGCGGTAGGTAGGTAGGTAGATAGATAGATAGATAGATAGATAGATAGATAGATAGACAGATAGACAGATAGACAGACAGATAGACAGACAGATAGACAGACAGATAGATAGATAGATAGATAGATAGATAGATAGATAGATAGATAGATAGATAGATAGATAGATAGATAGATAGATAGATAGATAGATAGATAGATAGATAGATAGATAGATAGATAACCAACACGTGAACAAAACTTATCCCACCGGAAAAATACACCTTAGAAGGCCAAGAAAATAAATACTGTGAGCGCAGAACCCTGTTAGCAAAATTTTACACTATCTCATACTGTACTTTATTTGCATTGTTTATATATGCCTAGTTAGATCTACTCTATATTGCCGAAGTTCGATAAAACAAAGGCAGATTTCACAATGAATGTTTTTAATTTCCTTATAATACGCTGTACATTTAAATTTGGATTTAACCTAATTTACATTGTTGCATAAAACACATTTGAAATATTAGTACAGTCTCTCTAATAAAACACATATTTTTCAAAACATTGACAGACATATCTTCAATTTCAGGCAAACAATTATTACTAAACGGATGACACTAAAATTCTCTAAATCTTTCTAAAGAGTACTACAATCAATTAATAAATCATGTAATAAAAAAATACACAACAGGTAATGTGTAAAATTGTCTTATATTGCCCCTTTTTAATTAAAAGTATTTTTTTTTAAGTGTCGCCATTGTACTGTGAAGGAAGGGGGTAACCACTTTTAAAGTTAGAGCGGCAATGCGCTCCATACGAAAGCGGCAGCCATTTTCCTTTGTGGGCACGCTGCAAATACAACAAAAAGCAGCTGCCATTCTCCCTATTGGATAGCAATAAACAAAATAGTGCACAATGTGTAACAAGCCAAGTAATAGTCCCAGTTACAAATGAAGACAAGGTGGTACTAAGGAGATACTAACAAGCCAATTTACGAATCAGAAGCCAGCCTTTACGAAGGACAATGACACAAGCCAATGACAAATATGGGTGGAGAGTGGGCTGGGCTTCTATTCCATACTTCACAACAACAAGTTTTGCAGAGCAGCGCATGCGCCTTGACTCTAAGCTCGACCTAAAAAGGATCCATGCAACTTGAGATCAGTTTTTAAAGGCTATTAAAGACAGTTGCACACTTATGGATCCTAAAAGACAACGTAGATTATCCACTGCCCAGAATTCTGGATAAATAATAAAAGAGGTAGAATTATTCAGCAGAATTCTAGGGCTTAAGTTAAGGAGCAGTCATGAGTTTTTGGTAAGGGATAAAGGGGAAAAAACAGACACACACACAAACTACCTTTAAATCACTGGCACATTGTCTGACCTAACCAAAGCACAAGATCATCGGCTATGCACAAATGAAACTGAATCCTTTGAGCACCCCATATTAAGTTCCAGAATAGTAGCTTTTGACTGATGTGACTAAAAGCTTAGTCCATTTCCAACCATGTAACTTTACATGGGATGTATTCAGGGTTTGTTATGCACAGGAGGTATTGGAAGATTTAGAAGATGGGGGAAATATTCCCATATGGGAGGCTGTGGTCCTCCAGCAAACTTGAAATGACAGGGGCTGGCAGCTTTGTACTCAGTGAGGCTTTGCCTCTTTTGTAAACCTATGTCTACTTTTGTGACGATGTAGTGCTTTTATGCTTTTCTGATGGGTTTAGTTTCTCATTTACACCTCTTCCCCTGTCACCATTAGGAACGTTTGTGTAACCTTACTGCTTGTGAAGTCAAAAATATACCAATGAGCTATCAATTCTAGAATTACGCAAAACTGGAGAGTTCAGAGTTTGTTCGCAAAGGTCACACATGTGGTTACTCCTTGGAGTTTTCCAAATGACCCCTAACTGAGAGGTAAAGGAGTCTAAAGGTCATACCATCACTTTCCAGCAGCAATTGTTGTTCTTAACCCACTTTCCCTGCTGCCCTCCATGGTCCATTTTGCTGCTGTCTCCATTCTCTGCTGTGTTGTAACTGCTCCTCCTGCCATCCCAGCATGGTCTGTTATGAATCCCCTAACCAATTCCTTTGCCTTCTGATGTCTGTGTCCAGCCCATACCCCTCCCCTATGCCCTCCATGGTCCTTTGTGCATGCAACCTCCCTCTTGCCCATCCTGACCGTTGTCCTGCCACTAATCCCCTGCATGCCTTGCATGGGATTTTCTGCTTCCCAATGTGGTTAGCTTGCTGCCCCATACCCCCTCCCACCTACCCTTCGTTGTCCATATATAATAAGCCTTTATAGGATCGCTGTTGTCATCCATGGTGTGTTGTGCTCCCAGTACCCATCCTGCCTGCCCTGCATGACCAGCTTCTCCAGCCCTGCCCTCTTGCCCCTTGCCCTCTGTTGGCCATGTGCGAGCCCCCAGCCCCTCCTTCCTGCCTTTCATGGTCCCTGGCTGGCACTTGCCTCCTTCTTCCTGCCCTCCATGATTCGTTGTGCTGCAACTGCTCTGCGTGCATATATCTCTGTCACCTCCATATTGCTTTCAAAGGTTTGCTCGGCTGCACTGCCCTCTCACTTGCTCTGTGCCGTTTATTGTGCTGCCACAACCCTTGGCGTTTACACTGTAAGGTCAGTTTGGTGCCCCTACTACATCCATCCTGCCCTCTATTGTCAGAGCCCATGTCTCTACCCCATTCATTCTGTCCTTCATCCTGTCATTGTTCCATATATGTTGAGAAGTGAGACTAGAGGATCTCTAGAATCATCCCTTTACAGGCACACATATTGTTGTCTTCCCATAAAAAAAGACTTCCACTCCGTTGTTTCTGTTGTTTGCGTGTTATTTATTTCATTAGAATTTTAACTGGTGATTTAAAACATGATTTCTTATCCTCGAACACTTTATACTTCAGGCAATGTCATTACAACGTGTCGAATGCATTTCGGGCATTTAGATCATGCCCTTCATCAGGGAATCGACACTGTAAACATAATATAATACCATTACTGTGGTGTAAATCAATATGTAAAACAAACAATGTCATTACATCGTACCATCTTTAACATAAGCATTTAAAGTGTGCACAGAAAACTAAAGACTAAAAGAGATCCTAAAAATATCCTGCCTAAGTGTACAATAATGGTGTACATGAAAGGTGATCAAAAACGATAAGAACGAGGCGTCACTTACATGCCTTTCTCTGAGTGGTTGCTAAGATCTGTAAGAAAGAAACGGTGGGGCACGGATTAGGGTATGGTTAACGAGTGCTTAAGTGAAGCGCTCAAAAATGTAATCCTGTCCCATATCACAAACTGACCTGAAAAGAGAGTTTGGGCGTGCTCGGGTCCGTTACTCGTCTTCGGAAGCGACGGCACAGAGATTTCCGGCCGCGCTTTGCTATATTGAAATGGTCCCGGTCATGTGATGTGTCACGTGACTATTAACAAGGACGATGGACTATGTGTGCCTGTAAAGGGATGATTCTAGAGATCCTCTAGTCTCACTTCTCAACTTATGTTCACGACGCCGTCGGACCCTCGACGTCACCTTTCGGTGCACCATAAAATTTCAACAAAACTCAGTACAATTGTATTCCAACAAACCAGCTGTGCATCTATCCGAATCTCAATCGTATTGTTCCGTATATGCCAACATTTCACACTTGGCAAAAGGGAGATTTTGAAAAGAAAATTGGGGAACTGATTTTCCCAATTGACTTACATTAAAGAAGAGGAGATTTTTGGCAGGAGACAGCTAAAATAAAGCCCCTTTGGGCTTAAAAACCAGGGGTTTCCTGACTAAGCCAGTTCTGTTGATTTATCTGATTGTAGAGCCACTGCCACTCCTTTCTTCCCTTAGTGGTCCATTGTGTTGCCACAGTCTCTCTTGCCTGTCCTGTATGGTTTGGTTTACTGCCCCTACCCCGCTTACACCTTCCCTCCATGGTCCGTTATGCTGCCACTGCCCTTCCCGCTTACCCAACAAGGTCAACTTGCTGCCTCTGACTCCTTCTTGCTGCCCTTTATTGTCCAAGTACGTGCACCTACCTCTGCCTCCCAATAGTGTTCTAATGAACAATTAGATTGGTAACATTTTGTATTTATTAAAAAAGTGTGGCACACCTGACGGTATCTTGGAAGAATCTAAGCCCTAAAACCTAAAGCATTCTCTTTAGAAATTATAAAAAGAAGGGGGTATTTTCTCATAGAAATTATGAGTGCTCTAAAAAACCACATTAAGGATACATTTCAATTCTCAAATAGTGACAAAGCTTTTTTTATCCATTTGATCACTTTATATTTTGTTGCACTTAAGGGAGAGAATGTGATATTATGGCCAGAGCTGCTGACCTTGTAACTGGGAAATCAAGTTCCAGTTTCAGCATTGAATTTGAGCATCGCCTCAACATCCTGTGATTGTGGGAAAATCACTTAATTTTCCAGTGTTTAAAACAAAAATGGATGTGTTCTCATGTAAAGCACTTCTGTAACTTCAGCCATGTCCGTGCTATATAAAATTGCAACAACAAAAAAATTAAGGGTTTTGCACATTTCTGCCATTGGGTTATACTAGGGCTATGTTTGGGCGGCATTTGGGCTATAATTGGGCTACATTTGGGCTCTTTTTCTCTGGTGGCCATCTTGGGAGAGTTTATTTATTATGAAGATCCCTAAATACTTCATATACTGTGGTATCCGCAATAGAAAATGTTATCAGTTTTCCACTTCAATTCCATCAAGATGGCGTTCAGATGTGCCACACTTCTGTCTTAAATTGACAATATTAGCACTCTAGTTGCTCATTAGAACACTGGAGTAAAGCTGCAGTTGATCACCAGAGAGTTAACTGTCAGTGCTACTGGTGTTGAAAGCGCATGTTTCAGTCTTCATATCAGAGTGTTTTATTTGAATAGATGAGGAAGATATTTAGGAACTCATTTAAAATTGTGCTTTCCTCAGCAATAACTATAATTTATATGACAACATGAATCCCAATTGTGTTCCTTTGTCAATTAAATGTTTTAAATTTAACCAGTTTGATTCAATCAAGATGACTTCATGGCTGCCACACTTTTATTGTATGTTACACTGTTAGCGCTCTAGTTGTTCTTTAGAAAACACTGAAAGGCTGTAGTAAAATACAGGAGAATCAACTGATAGGCTGCTGTTAGAAGTGCATGTGTTACTGTGCTTTACTGAGAATGTCAGACTTCAGTCTCGCATGGCTGAGAAAAAGAATGTGAGTTTACAGAAAATATGCTTTCATTTTAGCTTATTGAGCACTTTCCATAGCATCTAGAAGAAAATCATAAGAGAAAACTGTTTTACCTCAAACATGTTTCATGAAATCCCAGCAGAGGGCAGAACTTTTCACAGGTTAAAATCACTTTAGAACACATCACAATTCCAAAATCTAGTATGGTACACCAACAAATGGTTTATATTGTAAATTAAATCTGCTATCACCTTTTATACTTGCTCGTTTTTGTGACAGTCAAGACCAGCCATTCACTACAATGCATTTCAATGGGGACCATGTCACAGAGTCCTGTAATTGATGCCACAGCATGTTGTTCATGTTGTGGCCAACCAACAAAGAGGGGTCCCTTTGGGGTCCCACCACATGCCTTTTGGGGTATGGGTGTGCTTACCCTGACCCCGTATACATTTTTAATTCATTTTCAGGACATAGGGACCAAGTCTTTGAGTCATGCAAAGGCTGCCAAATCCAACCACTTAGTATTGACTTTAAATTGGCCGATCAGATTACGTATGAACACCAACTATCCAGATATACAATTAGTTTTGACCCTTACATTCTCAAAAACTGCTAATTGGATATTCACCAAATCACAAAAAGTACACCATGTGCTATCTCCAGGGTATAACACGGGATAAGACCCTCAGGTGACGTTTCTTGACATAGCCATTTTTCTAGTTAGGTCAGCATGCTATTCCCTTCACCACACTCTGGCAGCCCAATCACCTTGTTGCATCTCAACCTGTTATCTGCGTCCTCTACCCTAAGCTATTGTGTCCTGACCATAATCTCCATATCTGTAGGTTGCTCTTTCATTGTTTTTAGATCTAAAGTGATATCCGCCAATTCCTTTTCTGCCAGGTGATGGTGGTCGTCCTTCAGGATTCTTATGTCTGCCACCAAAATGTCAATCTTCATTTCCATCACCTCCCGGGAGGCGGTTATGGCATGCAAAAGGTCCTGAAGTGTGGGGCCTGCATGAGGTCCTGAGTGTAGGGCAGGGATTCCATCGTCCTGTGAAAGCTCAGAAGGACTGTCCCTGGTCGTGCCCCCAGTGGCTGGGTCCTTTTTCCAAACAGACTTTTCCCATGTTTGTGTTCCTACCTCTATGACACAGATCACAGCATGCGTTGGCCTGATGAGGGAGCAGGGAACGTGATGAGAACTCAAAGGCCAGTCACCAAAAGCCAAGATATGGGAGCCCAAAATATAGTTCAACTTGCTGTTGCCAGCAGTCTCAGGGTATTCTATGCAAAATTCAGTGAGCCCTGCTGGTAGGGTGCGTTGCAGTAAAATGTCACCTACAGTAAGTGTGGGGAGCAATGCAGGGTGAGGCAACCCACTTGGGTCCGTGGGCAGAGCTCGGCAGGTGAGGTGGTTCAGGGTAATAATGATGCACAAATGGTAATCTGTGGTCAGGGCACCAAGTCTTATCAGGGTTTCCTGTTCCAAAACAGGGTCAGTGGGGAGGTGATAAGGCAAAGTATTCTCGTGGGAGTGGTCGTAGTGATCCAGGGAGGTCTTGCCAATGTGCAGAGTGTAGTAACCTGGGCCTCCTCCAAGAATGTCTGTAGGGTGCGTCTGTGTTTTGGACAGTGAGAACCATTTAAGGGCTCTTCTTTGGAAGAATCGGTCTTTGCATCACAACAACGCACTGGGTTCCAATTGCATCAAGGGCTATGGCAGGGCCCACTGGTAGATATGGGGCTAGTAGGGAAGTCCTCCTGCAGTCCATGCAGGCCCCACTCCGATCAGTCAGTCTATCGGTGATTAGTATAATGCCATCCATGCCAAGATATAAAAGTGACAAAGTGTTCTGACATTTTTGCAGCAAAGTCCTTAACCACATCGATGCTAGTGTTATTTTCCTGCTGTGCTGACTTCTCAGGATTACCATTGTTCATGACGAGCTCAGCTTGTCATGAGTGTATGGAGGTGTACATCATGACGAGCTGAGCTCGTCATGAGTGTCCAAGGAGTTAAGCATAGCATTAGCTACTTCCATCCATGCGGAGTTGACAAAAGACAAATGCTTTTTACCACTCCAGGCACAGTATTACAGTTTTGGATTAGTGCAATACCATCCAAGGCAACCTGGAATTAATAAAAGCAATCGCTGAGGTAGGTAGGTAGGTAGGTAGGTAGGTAGGTAGATAGATAGATAGATAGATAGATAGATAGATAGATAGATAGATAGATAGATAGATAGATAGATAGATAGATAGATAGATAGATAGATAGATAACCAAAACCTGAACAAAAATTATCCCACCGGAAAAATATACCTTAGAAGGCCAAGTCTCAACCAGTGAATCCTCCCAGTTGTGTAAAAATAAATACTGTGAGCGCAGAACCCTGTTAGCAAAATTTTACACTATTTCATACTGTACTTTATTTGCATTTTTTATATATGCCTTGTTAGATCTACTCTATAGTGCCGAAGTTCGTGAAACAAAGGCAGATTTCACAATGAATGTTTTTAATTTCCTCATAATATGCTTTATATTTAAATTTGGATTTAACCTAATTTACATTGTTGCATAAAACACATTAGAAATATTAGTACAGTCTCTCTAATAAAACACATATTTTTCAAAACATTGACAGACATATCTTCAATTTCAGGCAAACAATTATTACTAAACGGATGACACTCAAATTCTCTAAATCTTTCTAAAGAGGACTACAATCAATTAATAAATCATGTAATAAAAAATACACAACAGGTAATGTGTAAAATTGTCTTACATTGCCCCTTTTTAATTAAAAGTATTTCTTTTTAAGTTTCGTCATTGTACTGTGGAGGAAGGGAGTAGCCACTTTTAAAGTTAGAGTGGCATAGTGCTCCATACGAAAACGGCAGCCATTGTCCTTTGTGGGCACGCTGCAAATACAACAAAAAGCAGCTGCCATTCTCCCTATTGGTTAGCAATAAACAAAATAGTGCACACTGTGTAACAAGCCAAGTAATAGCCCCAGTTACAAATGCAGACAAGGTGGTACTAACGAGGTACTAACAAGCTAATTTACGAATCAGAAGCCAGCATTTACAAAGGACAATGACACAAGCCAATGACAAATATGGGTGGAGAGTGGGCTGGGCTTCTATTCCATACTTCACAACAACAAGTTTTGCAGAGTAGTGCATGCGCGCTGACACTAGGCTCGACCTAAAAAGGATCCATGCAACTTGAGATCAGTTTTTAAAGGCTATCAAAGACAGTTGCACACTTATGGATCCTAAAAGACAACTTAGATTATCCACTACCCAGAATCCTGGATAAATAATAAAAGGGGTAGAATTATTCAGCAGAATGCTAGGGCTTAAGTAAAGGAGCAGTCATGAGTTTTTGGTAAGGGATAAAGGGGAAAAAACAGACACACACACAAACTACCTTTAAATCACTGGCACATTGTCTGACCTAACCAAAGCACAATATCATCGGCTATGCACAAATGAAACTGAATCCTTTGAGCACCCGATAATAATTTGCAGAATAGTAGCTTTTGACTGATGTGACTAAAAGCTCAGTCCATCTCCAACCATGTAACTTTACATGGGATGTATTCAGGGGTTGTTATGCACAGGAGGTATTGGAAGATTTAGAAGATGGGGTAAATAATCCCATGTGGGAGGCTGTGGTCCTCAAACAAACTTCAAATGACAGGGGCTGGCAGCTTTGTACTCAGTGAGGCTTTGCCTCTTTTGTAAACCTAAGTCTACTTTTGTGACAATGTAGTGCTTTTCTGCTTTTCTGATGGGTTTAGCTTCTCAATTACACCTCTTCCCACATCACCAATAGGAACGTTTGTGTAACCTTACAGCTTGTGAAGTCAAAATTATACCAATGAGCTATCAATTCTAGAATTAGGCAAAACTGGAGAGTTCAGAGTTTGTTCGCAAAGGTCACACATGGTTACTCCTTGGAGTTTTTCAAATGACCCCTAACTGAGAGATAAAGGAGTCTAAAGGTCATACCATCACTTTCCAGCAGCAATTGTTGTTCTTAACCCCTATACCTTCCCTGCTGCCCTCCATGGTCCATTTTGCTGCTGCCTCCATTCTCTGCTGTGTTGTAACTGCTCCTCCCGCCTTCCCAGCATGGTCTGTTATGAATCCCCTAACCAATTCCTTTGCCTTCTGATGTCTGTGTCCAGCCCCTACCCCTCCCCTATGCCCTCCATGGTCCTTTGTGCATGCCACCTCCCTCTTGCCCATCCTGACCATTGCCCTGCCACTAATCCCCCTGCATTCCTTGCATGGGATTTTCTGCTTCCCAATGTGGGTAGCTTGCTGCCCCATACGCCCTCCCACCTTCCCTTCGTTGTCAATATATAAGCTTTTATAGGATCCCTGTTGTCATCCATGGTGTGTTGTGCTCCCAGGTACCCATCCTGCCTGCCTTGCATGGCCAGCTTTCCGAGCCCTGCCCTCTTGCCCCTTACCCTCTGTTGGCCATGTGCGAGCCCCTCCTTCCTGCCTTTCATGGTCCCTGGGTAGCACTTGCCCCCTTCCTCCTGCCCTCCATGATTCGTTGTGCTGCAACTGCTCTGCGTGCATATATCTCTGTCACCTCCATATTGCTTTCTGAGGTGTGCTCGGCTGCACTGCCCTCTCACTTGCTCTGTGCCGTGTATTGTGCTGCCACAACCCTTGGCGTTTACCCTGTAAGGTCAGTTTGGTGCCCCTGCTACATCCATCCTGCCCTCTATTGTCAGAGCCCATGTCTCTACCCCATTCATTCTGTCCTTCATCCTGTCATTGTTCCATATATGCCAACATTTCACACTTGTCAAAAGGAAGATTTTGAAAAGAAAATTGGGGAACTGATTTTCCCTATTGACTTACATTAAAGAAGATGAGATTTTTGGCAGGAGACAGCTAAAATAAAGCCCCTTTGGGCTTAAAAACCAGGGGTTTCCTGACTAAGCCAGTTCTGTTGATTTATTTGATTGTAGAGCCACTGCCACTCCTTTCTTCCCTTAGTGGTCCATTGTGTTGCCACAGTCTCTCTTGCCTGTCCTGTATGGTTTGGTTTGCTGCCCCTACCCCGCTTACACCTGCCCTCCATGGTCCGTTATGCTGCCACTGCCCTTCCCGCTTGCCCAACAAGGTCAACTTGCTGCCTCTGACTCCTTCTTGCTGCTCTTTATTGTCCAAGTACGTGCACCTACCTCTGCCTCCCCATAGTGTTCTAATAAACAATTAGATTGGTAACATTTTGTATTTATTAAAAAAAGTGTGGCACACCTGACGGTATCTTGGAGGAATCTAAGCCGTAAAACCTAAAGCATTCTCTTTAGAAATTATAAAAAGGAGGGGGTCTTTTCTCATAGAAATTATGAGTACTCTACAAAAACTACATTAAGGACACATTTCAATTCTCAAATAGTGACAAAGCTTTTTTTATCCATTTGATCACTTTATTATTTGTTGCACTTAAGGGAGAGGATGTGATATTATGGCCAGAGCTGCTGACTTTGTAACTGGGAAATCAAGTTCCAGTTTCAGCATTGAATTTGAGCTTTGGCTCAACATCCTGTGATTGTGGGCAAATCACTTAATTTTCCAGTGTTTAAAACAAAAATGGATGTGTTCTCATATAAAGCACTTCTGTAACTTCAGCCATGTCCGTGCTGTATAAAATTGTAACAACAAAAAAACTTAAGGGTTTTGCACATTTCTGCCATTGGGTTATACTAGGGCTATGTTTGGGCGGCATTTGGGCTATAATTGGGCTACATTTGGGCTCTTTTTCTCTGGTGGCCATCTTGGGAGATTTTATTTATTATGAAGATCCCTAAATACTTCATATACTTTGGTATCCGCAATAGAAAATGTTATCAGTTTTCCACTTCAATTCCATCAACATGGCGTTCAGATGTGCCACACTTTTGTCTTAAATTGACAATGTTAGCACTCTAGTTGCTCATTAGAACGCTGGAGTAAAGCTACAGTTGATCACCAGCGAGTTAACTGTCAGTGCTACTGGTGTTGAAAGCGCATGTTTCAGTCTTCAGATGAGAGTGTTTTAATTGATTAGATGAGGAAGATATTTAAGAACTCATTTAAAATTGTGCTTTCCTCGGCAATGACTATAATTTATATGACAACATGAATCCCAATTGTGTTCCTTTGTAAATTAAATGTTTTAAATTTAACCAGTTTGATTCAATCAAGATGACTTCATGGCTGCCACACTTTTATTGTATGTTACACTGTTAGCGCTCTAGTTGTTCTTTAGAAAACACTGGAAGGCTGTAGTAAAACACAGGAGAATCAACTGATACGCTGCCGTTAGAAGTGCATGTGTTACTGTGCTTTACTGAGAATGTCAGACTTCAACCTTGCATGGCTGAGAAAAATAACGTGAGTTTACAGAAAATATGCTTTCATTTTAGCTTATTGAGCACCTTTCATAGCATCTAGAAGAAAATCATAAGAGAAAACTGTTTTACATCAAACATGATTCATGAAATCCCAGCAGAGGGCAGAACTTTTCACAGGGTAAAATCACTTTAGAACACATCACAATTCCAAAATCTAGTATGGTACACCAACAAATGGTTTATATTGTAAATTAAATCTGCTATCGCCTTTCATACTTGCTCGTTTTTGTGACGGTCAAGACCAGCCATTCACTACAATGCATTTCAATGGGGACCATGTCCCAGAGTCATGTAATTGATGCCACAGCATGTTGTTCATGTTGTGGCCATCCAACAAAGAGGGGTCCCTTTGGGGTCCCACCACATGCCTTTTGGGGTCTGGGTGTGCTTACCCTGCCCCGAACTTATTTTTAATTAATTTTCAGGACATAGGGACCAAGTCTTTGAGTCTTGCAAAGGCTGCCAAATCCAACCAATTACTATTGACTTTAAGTTGGCCGATCAGATTACATATGAACACCAACTATCCAGAAATACAATTATTTTTGACCCTTATATTCTCAAAAACTGCTGATTGGATATACACCAAATCACAAAAAGCACACCATGTGCTCTCTCTAGGGTATAACACGGGATAAGACCCTCAGGTGACGTTTCTTGACATAGCCATTTTTCTAGTTAGGTCAGCATGATATTCCCTTCACCACACTCTGGCAGCCCAATCACCTTGTTGCTTCTCAACCTGTTATCTGCATCCTCTACACTAAGCTCGTGTGTCCTGACCTTACTCTCCATGTATGTAAGTCGCTCTTTCATTGTTATTAGATCTGAGGTGATATCCGCTAATTCTCTTTCTGCCAGGTGATGGTGGTTGTCATTCAGGATTCTCATGTCTGCCACCAAAATGTCAATCTTCATCTCCATCACCTCCCGGGAGGAGGTTATGGCATGCAGAAGGTCCTGAAGAGTGGGGCCGGCAGGAGGTCCTGAGTGTAGGGCAGGAATTCCATCGTCCCGTGAAAGCTCAGAAGGACTGTCCCTGGTCGTGCCCCCAGTGGCTGGGTCCTTTTTCCAAACAGACTTTTTCCCATGTTTGTGTTCCTACCTCTATGACACAGATCACGGCATGCGTTCGCCTGATGAGGGAGGAGGAAACGTGCTGAGAACTCAAAGGCCAGTCACCAAAAGCCAAGATGGGGAGCCCAAAATATAGTTCAATGTGCTGTTGCCAGCAGTCTCAGGGTATTCTTTGCAAAATTCAGTGAGCCCTGCTGGTAGGGTGCGTTGCAGCAAAATGTCACCTACAGTAAGGGTGGGGAGCAATGCAGGGTGAGGCAACCCACTTGGGTCCGTGGGCAGAGATCGGCAGGTGAGGTGGTTCAGGGTAATAATGATGCACAAATGGTAATCTGTGGTCAGGGCACCAAGTCTTATCAGGGTTTCCTGTTCCAAAACAGGGTCAGTGGGGAGGTGATAAGGCAAAGTATTCTCGTGGGAGTCGTCGTAGTGATCCAGGAAGGTCTTGCCAATGTGCAGAGTGTAGTAACCTGGGCCTCCTCCAAGAATATCTGTAGGGTGCGTCTGTGTGTTGGACAGTGAGAACTATTTAAGGGCTCCTCTTTGGAAGAATCGGTCTTTGCATCACAACAACGCACTGGGGTCCAATTGCATCAAGGGCTATGGCAGGGCCCACTGGTAGATATGGGGCTAGTAGGGAAGTCCTCCTGCAGTCCATGCAGGCCCCACTCCGATCAGTCAGTCCATCGGTGATTAGTATAATGCCATCCATGCCAAGATATAAAAGTGACAAAGTGTTCTGACAATTTTGCAGCAAAGTCCTTAAGCATAGCATTAGCTACTTCCATCCATGCGGAGTTGACAAAAGACAAATGCTTTTTACCACTCCAGGCACAGTATTACAGTTTTGGATTTGTGCAATACCATCCAAGGCAACCTGGAATGAATAAAAGCAATCGCTGAGGTAGGTAGGTAGGTAGGTAGATAGATAGATAGATAGATAGATAGATAGATAGATAGATAGATAGATAGATAGAAAGATAGATAGATAGATAGATAGATAGATAGATAGATAGATAGATAGATAGATAGATAGATAGATAGATAGATAGATAGATAGATAGATAGATAGATAGATAGATAGATAGATAGATAGATAGATAGATGGATAACCAAAACCTGAACAAAAATTATCCCACCGGAAAAATATACCTTAGAAGACCAAGTCTCAACTAATGAATCCTCCCATTTGCGTAAAAATAAATACTGTGAGCGCAGAACCCTGTTAGCAAAATTTTACACTATCTCATACTGTACTTTATTTGCATTGTTTATATATGCCTTGTTAGATCTACTCTATAGTGCCAAAGTTCGTGAAACAAAGGTAGATTTCACAATGAATGTTTTTAATTTCCTTATAATACGCTTTATATTTAAATTTGGATTTAACCTAATTTACATTGTTGCATACAACACATTAGAAATATTAGTACAGTCTCTCTAATAAAACACATATTTTTCATAACATTGACAGACATATCTTTAATTTCAGGCAAACAATTATTACTAAACGGATGACACTCAAATTCTCTAAATCTTTCTGAAGAGTACTACAATCAATTAATAAATCATGTAATAAAAAAATACACAACAGGTAATGTGTAAAATTGTCTTACATGGCCCCTTTTTAATTAAAAGTATTTTTTTTTTAAGTTTTGCCATTGTACTGTGGAGGAAGGGGGTAGCCACTTTTAAAGTTAGAGCGGCATAGTGCTCCATTCGAAAGCGGCAGCCATTGTCCTTTGTGGGCACGCTGCAAATACAACAAAAAGCAGCTGCCATTCTCCCTATTGGTTAGCAATAAACAAAATAGTGCACACTGTGTAACAAGCCAAGTAATAGCCCCAGTTACAAATGCAGACAAGGTGGTACTAACGAGGTACTAACAAGCCAATTTACGAATCAGAAGCCAGCATTTACGAAGGACAATGACACAAGCCAATGACAAATATGGGTGGAGAGTGAGCTGGGCTTCTATTCCATACTTCACAACAAGTTTTGCAGAGCAGCGCATGCGCGCTGACACTAGGCTCGACCTAAAAAGGATCCATGCAACTTGAGATCAGTTTTTAAAGGCTATTAAAGACAGTTGCACACTTATGGATCCTAAAAGACAACGGAGATTATCCACTGCCCAGAATCCTGGATAAATAATAAAAGAGGTAGAATTATTCAGCAGAATGCTAGGGCTTAAGTAAAGGAACAGTCATGAGTTTTTGGTAAGGGATAAAGGGGAAAAAACAGACACACACAAAACTACCTTTAAATCACTGGCACATTGTCTGACCTAACCAAAGCACAAAATCATCGGCTATGCACAAATGAAACTGAATCCTTTGAGCACCCGATATTAATTTGCAGAATAGTAGCTTTTGACTGATGTGACTAAAAGCACAGTCCATCTCCAACCATGTAACTTTACATGGGATGTATTCAGGGGTTGTTATGCACAGGAGGTATTGGAAGATTTAGAAGATGGGGGAAATAATCCCATGTGGGAGGCTGTGGTCCTCCAACAAACTTCAAATGCCAGGGGCTGGCAGCTTTGTACTCAGTGAGGCTTTGCCTCTTTTGTAAACCTAAGTCTACTTTTGTGACGATGTAGTGCTTTTCTGCTTTTCTGATGGGTTTAGCTTCTCAATTACACCTCTTCCCACGTTACCAATTGGAACGTTTGTGTAACCTTACAGCTTGTGAAGTCAAAAATATACCAATGAGCTATCAATTCTAGAATTAGGCAAAACTGGAGAGTTCAGAGTTTGTTCGAAAAGGTCACACATGTGATTACTCCTTGGAGTTTTCCAAATTACCCCTAACTGAGAGGTAAAGGAGTCTAAAGGTCATACCATCACTTTTCAGCAGCAATTGCTGTTCTTAATCCCTATACCTTCCCTGCTGCCCTCCATGGTCCATTTTGCTGCTGCCTCCATTCTCTGCTGTGTTGTAAATGATCCTCCTGCCTTCCCAGCATGGTCTGTTATGAATCCCCTAACCAATTCCTTTGCCTTCTGATGTCTGTGTCCAGCCCCTACCCCTCCCCTATGCCCTCCATGGTCCTTTGTGCATGCCACCTCCCTCTTGCCCATCCTGACCGTTGTCCTGCCACTAATCCCCCTGCATGCCTTGCATGGGATTTTCTGCTTCCCAATGTGGTTAGCTTGCTGCCCCATACCCCACCCACCTTCCCTTTGTTGTCCATATATTAGCCTTTATAGGATCCCTGTTGTCATCCATGTTGTGTTGTGCTCCCAGTACCCATCCTGCCTGCCCTGCATGGCCAGCTTCTCCAGCCCTACCCTCTTGCCCCTTACCCTCTGTTGGCCATGTGCGAGCCCCTCCTTCCTGCCTTTCATGGTCCCTGGCAGGCACTTGCCCCTTTCCTCCTGCCCTCCATGATTCGTTGTGCTGCAACTGCTCTGCGTGCATATATCTCTGTCACCTCCATATTACTTTCCGAGGTGTGCTCGGCTGCACTGCCCTCTCACTTGCTCTTTGCCGTGTATTGTGCTGCCACAACCCTTGGCGTTTACCCTCTAAGGTCAGTTTGGTGCCCCTACTACATCCATCCTGCCCTCTATTGTCAGAGCCCATGTCTCTACCCCATTCATTCTGTCCTTCATCCTGTCATTGTTTCATATATGCCAACATTTCACACTTGTCAAAAGGAAGATTTTGAAAAGAAAATTGGGGAACTGATTTTCCCTATTGACTTACATTAAAGAAGAGGAGATTTTTTTGCAGGAGACAGCTAAAATAAAGCCCTTTTGGGCTTAAAAACCAGGGGTTTCCTGACTAAGCCAGTTCTGTTGATTTATCTGATTGTAGAGAGAGCCACTGCCACTCCTTTCTTCCCTTAGTGGTCCTTGTGTTGCCACAGACTCTCTCCTGCCTGTCCTGTATGGTTTTGGTTTGCTGCCCCTACCCCGCTTACACCTGCCCTCCATGGTCCGTTATGCTCCCACTGCCCTTCCCGCTTGCCCAACAAGGTCAACTTGCTGCCCTTTATTGTCCAAGTACGTGCACCTACTTCTGCCTCCCCATAGTGTTCTAATGAACAATTAGATTGGTAACATTTTGTATTTATTAAAACATGTGGCACACCTGACGGTATCTTGGAGGAATCTAAGCCGTAAAACCTAAAGCATTCTCTTTAGAAATCATAAAAAGGAGGGGGTCTTTTCTCATAGAAATTATGAGTGCTCTAAAAAAACTACATTAAGGACACATTTCAATTCTCAAATAGTGACAAAGCTTTTTTTATCCATTTGATCACTTTATTATTTGTTGCACTTAAGGGAGAGGATGTGATATTATGGCCAGAGCTGCTGACTTTGTAACTGGGAAATCAAGTTCCAGTTTCAGCATTGAATTTGAGCATTTTCTCAACCTCCTGTGATTGTGGGCAAATCACTTAATTTTCCAGTGTTTAAAACAAAAATGGATGTGTTCTCATGTAAAGCACTTCGGTAACTTCAGCCATGTCCGTGCTATATAAAATTGCAACAACAAAAAAACGTAAGGGTTTTGCACATTTCTGCCATTGGGTTATACTATGGCTATGTTTGGGCGGCATTGGGCTATAATTGGGCTACATTTGGGCTCTTTTTCTATGGTGGCCATCTTGGGAGATTTTGTTTATTATGAAGATCCCTAAATACTTCATATACTGTGGTATACGCAATAGGAAATGTTATCAATTTTCCACTTCAGTTCCATCAAGATGGCGCTTAGATGTGCCACACTTTTGTCTTAAATTGACAATGTTAGCACTCTAGTTGCTCATTAGAACACTGGAGTAAAGCTACAGTTGATCACCAGAGAGTTAACTGTCAGTGCTACTGGTGTTGAAAGCGCATGTTTCAGTCTTCAGATCAGAGTGTTTTAATTGAATAGATGAGTAAGATATTTAAGAACTCATTTAAAATTGTGCTTTCCTCAGCAATGACTATAATTTATTTGACAACATGAATCCCAAATGTGTTCCTTTGTAAATTAAATGTTTTGAATTTAACCAGTTTGATTCAATCAAGATGACTTCATGGCTGCCACACTTTTATTGTATGTTACACTGTTAGCGCTCTAGTTGTTCTTTAGAAAACACTGGGAGGCTGTAGTAAAACACAGGAGAATCAACTGATAGGCTTCTGTTCGAAGTGCATGTGTTACTGTGCTTTACTGAGAATGTCAGACTTCACTCTCGCATGGCTGCGAAAAAGAATGTGAGTTTACAGAAAATATGCTTTAATTTTAGCTTATTGAGCACCTTTTATAGCATCTAGAAGAAAATCATAAGAGAAAACTGTTTTACCTCAAACATGATTCATGAAATCCCAGCAGAGGGCAGAAGTTTTCACAGGGTAAAATCACTTTAGAAGACATCACAATTCCAAAATCTAGTATGGTACACCAACAAATGGTTTATATTGTAAATTAAATCTGTATCGCCTTTTATACTTGCTCGTTTTTGTGACAGTCAAGACCAGCCGTTCACTACAATGCATTTCAATGGGGACCATGTCCCAGAGTCCTGTAATTGATGCCACAGCATGTTGTTCATGTTGTGGCCAGCCAACAAAGAGGGGTCCCTTTGGGGTCCCACCACATGCCTTTTGGGGTCTGGGTGTGCTTACCCTGACCCCGTACACATTTTTAATTCATTTTCAGGCCATAGGGACCAAGTCTTTGAGTCTTGCAAAGGCTGCCAAATCCAACCAATTACTAGTGACTTTAAATTGGCCGATCAGATTACATATGAACACCAACTATCCAGATATACAATTAGTTTTGACCCTTATATTCTCAAAAACTGCTGATTGGATATACACCAAATCACAAAAAGCACACCATGTGTTCTCTCTAGGGTATAACACCGGATAAGACCCTCAGGTGACGTTTCTTGACATAGCCATTTTTCTAGTTAGGTCAGCATGCTATTCCCTTCACCACACTCCGGCAGCCCAATCACCTTGTTGCATCTCAACCTGTTATCTGCGTCCTCTACACTAAGCTCGTGTGTCCTGACCTTACTCTCCATGTCTGTAAGTCGCTCTTTCATTGTTATTAGATCTAAGGTGATATCCGCCAATTCTCTTTCTGCCAGGTAATGGTGGTCGTCATTCAGGATTCTCATGTCTGCCACCAAAATGTCAATCTTCATCTCCATCACCTCCCGGGAGGCGGTTATGGCATGCAGAAGGTCCTGAAGAGTGGGGCCTGCAGGAGGTCCTGAGTGTAGGGCATGGATTCCATCGTCCTGTGAAAGCTCAGAAGGACTGTCTCTGGTCGTGCCCCCAGTGGCTGGGTCCTTTTTCTAAACAGACTTTTCCCATGTTTGTGTTCCTACCTCTATGACACAGATCACGGCATGCGTTGGCCTGATGAGGGAGCAGGAAACATGCTGAGAACTCAAAGGTCAGTCACCAAAAGCCAAGATGGGGGAGCCCAAAATTTAGTTCAATGTGCTGTTGCCAGCAGTCTCAGGGTATTCTTTGCAAAATTCAGTGAGCCCTGCTGGTAGGGTGCGTTGCAGCAAAATGTCACCTACAGTAAGGTTGGGGAGCAATGCAGGCTGAGGCAACCCACTTGGGTCCGTGGGCAGAGCTCGGCAGGTGAGGTGGTTCAGGGTAATAATGATGCACAAATGGTAATCTGTGGTCAGGGCACCAAGTCTTATCAGGGTTTCCTGTTCCAAAACAGGGTCAGTGGGGAGGTGATAAGGCAAAGTATTCTCGTGGGAGTGGTCGTAGTGATCCAGGGAGGTCTTGCCAATATGCAGAGTGTAGTAACCTGGGCCACCTCCAAGAATGTCTGTAGGGTGCGTCTGTGTGTTGGACAGTGAGAACCATTTAAGGGCTCTTCTTTTGAAGAATCCGTCTTTGCATCACAACAACGCACTGGGGTCCAATTGCATCAAGGGCGATGGCAGGGCCCACTGGTGGATATGGGGCTAGTAGGGAAGTCCTCCTGCAGTCCATGCAGGCCCCACTCCGATCAGTGAGTCTATCGGTGATTAGTATAATGCCATCCATGCCAAGATATAAAAGTGACAAAGTGTTCTGACATTTTTGCAGCAAAGTCCTTAAGCATAGCATTAGCTACTTCCATCCATGAAGAGTTGACAAAAGACAAATGCTTTTTACCACTCCAGGCACAGTATTTCCGTTTTGGATTCGTGCACTACCATCCAAGGGGTATACACCCGTTACAACGCATTCGTTACTCCGCACTACCATTACAACGCGACTTTTACAACGCATACCATTACAACGCATTGCGCTGGGGGGCGCTCTAGGATAGGGAATAAGTATAATTTACTATCCAACACCTTCCCTAGGGTCCACGGGGACTGGAGTTAGAATAGTAAATTATACTTACCACTATCCAGCACCTCAAAGCGCTATGCGTTGTAATGGTATGCGTTGTAATGGTCGCGTTGTAACGGTAGGTAGTTGTAATAGTATGCGTTGTAACATGGTACATCCATCCAAGGCAACCTGGAATGATAGATAGATAGATAGATAGATATATAGATAGATAGATAGATAGATAGATAGATAGATAGATAGATAGATAGATAGATGGATAGATAGATAGATAGATAGATAGATAGATAACCAAAACCTGAACAAAAATTATCCCACCGGAAAAATACACCTTGAAGGCCAAGTCTCAACCAATGAACCCTCCCAGTTGTGTAAAAATAAATACTGTGAGCGCAGAACACTGTTAGCAAAATTTTACACTATCTCATACTGTACATTATTTGCATTTTTATATATGCCTTGTTAGATCTACTCTATAGTGCCGAAGTTCGATGAAACAAAGGCCGATTTCACAATGAATGTTTTTAATTTCCTTATAATACGCTTTACATTTAAATTTGGATTTAACCTAATTTACATTGTTGCATAAAACACATTTGATATATTAGTACAGTCTCTCTAATAAAAACACATATTTTTCAAAACATTGACGGACATATCTTCAATTTCAGGCAAACAATTATTACTAATCGGATGACACTAAAATTCTCTAAATCTTTCTAAAGAGTACTACAATCAATTAATAAATCATGTAATAAAAAAATACACAACATGTAATGTGTAAAATTGTCTTACATTGCCCCTTTTTAATTAAAAGTATTTTTTTTAAGTGTCCCCATTGTACTGCGAAGGAAGGGGGTAGCCACTTTTAAAGTTAGAGCGGCAATGCGCTCCATACGAAAGCGGCAGCCATTGTCCTTTGTGAGCATGCTGCAAATACAACAAAAAGCAGCTGCCATTCTCCCTATTGGATAGCAATAAACAAAATAGTGCACACTGTGTAACAAGCCAAGTAATAGTCCCAGTTACAAATGAAGACAAGGTGGTACTAAGGAGGTACTAACAAGCCAATTTACGAATCAGAAGCCAGCATTTACGAAGGACAATGACCCAAGCCAATGACAAATATGGGTGGAGAGTGGGCTGGGCTTCTATTCCATACTTCACAACAACAAGTTTTGCAGAGCAGCGCATGCGCGCTGACTCTAAGGTCGACCTGAAAAGGATCCATGCAACTTGAGATCAGTTTTTAAAGGCTATTAAAGACAGTTGCACACTTATGGATCCTAAAAGACAATGTAGATTAACCACTGCCCAGAATCCTGGATAAATATTAAAAGAGGTAGAATTATTCAGCAGAATTCTAGGGCTTAAGTAAAGGAGCAGTCATGAGTTTTTGGTAAGGGATAAAGGGGAAAAAAAAGACACACACACAAACTACCTTTAAATCACTGGCACATTGTCTGACCTAACCAAAGCACAAGATCATCGGCTATGCACAAATGAAACTGAATCCTTTGAGCACCCCATATTAAGTTGCAGAATAGTAGCTTTTGACTGATGTGACTAAAAGCTCAGTCCATCTCCAACCATGTAACTTTACATGGGATGTATTCAGGGTTTGTTATGCACAGGAGGTATTGGAAGATTTAGAAGATGGGGGAAATAATCCCATGTGGGAGGCTGTGGTCCTCCAGCAAACTTCAAATGACAGGGGCTGGCAGCTTTGTACTCAGTGAGGCTTTGCCTCTTTTGTAAACCTAAGTCTACTTTTGTGACGATGTAGTGCTTTTATGCTTTTCTGATGGGTTTAGCTTCTCAATTACACCTCTTCCCCTGTCACCATTGGGAACGTTTGTGTAACTTTACTGCTTGTGAAGTCAAAAATATACCAATGAGCTATCAATTCTAGAATTCCGCAAAACTGGAGAGTTCAGAGTTTCTTCGCAAAGGTCACACGTGTGGTTACTCCTTGGAGTTTTCCAAATGACCCCTAACTGAGAGGTAAAGGAGTCTAAAGGTCATACCATCACTTTCCAGCAGCAATTGTTGTTCTTAACCCACCTTCCCTGTTGCCCTCCATGGTCCATTTTGCTGCTGTCTCCATTCTCTGCTGTGTTGTAACTGCTCCTCCTGCCTTCCCAGCATGGTCTGTTATGAATCCCCTAACCAATTCCTTTGCCTTCTGATGTCTGTGTCCAGCCCCTACCCCTCCCCTATGCCCTCCATAGTCCTTTGTGCATGCCACCTCCCTCTTCCCCATCCTGACTGTTGTGCTGCCACTATTCCCCCTGCATGCCTTGCATGGGATTTTCTGCTTCCCAATGTGGTTAGATCCCTGTTGTCATCCATGTTGTGTTGTGCTCCCAGTACCCATCCTGCCTGCCCTGCATGGCCAGCTTCTCCAGCCCTACCCTCTTGCCCCTTACCCTCTGTTGGCCATGTGCGAGCCCCTCCTTCATGTCTTCCATGGTCCCTGGCTGGCACTTGCCCCCTTCCTCCTGCCCTCCATGATTCGTTGTGCTGCAACTGCTCTGCGTGCATATATCTCTGTCACCTCCATATTGCTTTCCAAGGTTTGCTCGGCAGCACTGCCCTCTCACTTGCTCTGTGCCGTGTATTGTGCTGCCACAACCCTTGGCGTTTACCCTGTAAGGTCAGTTTGGTGCCCCTGCTACATCCATCCTGCCCTCTATTGTCAGAGCCCATGTCTCTACCCCATTCATTCTGTCCTTCATCCTATCATTGTTCCATATATACCAACATTTCACACTTGGCAAAAGGGAGATTTTGAAAAGAAAATTGGGGAACTGATTTGCCCTATTGACTTACATTAAAGAAGAGGAGATTTTTGGCAGGAGACAGCTAAAATAAAGCCCTTTTGGGCTTAAAAACCAGGGGTTTCCTGACTAAGCCATTTCTGTTGATTTATCTGATTGTAGAGCCACTGCCACTCCTTTTTTCCCTTAGTGGTCCATTGTGTTGCCACAGTCTCTCTTGCCTGTCCTGTATGGTTTGGTTTGCTGCCCCTACCCCGCTTACACCTGCCCTCCATGGTCCGTTATGCGGCCACTGCCCTTCCCGCTTGCCCAACAAGGTCAACTTGCTGCCTCTGACTGTATTGTAACCATGTTATGAAAAAATGCTTGCTCTTTTATGATTTTAAATAATCGAATAAAGAAAATTGACTGACTGGCCTCTGACTCCTTCTTGCTGCCTTTTATTGTCCAAGTACGTGCACCTACCTCTGCCTCCCCATAGTGTTCTAATGAACAATTAGATTGGTAACATTTTGTATTTATTAAAAAAGTGTGGCACACCTGACGGTATCTTGGAATAATCTAAGACGTAAAACCTAAAGCATTCTCTTTAGAAATTATAAAAAGGAGGGGGTCTTTTCTCATAGAAATTATGAGTGCTCTAAAAAACTACGTTAAGGACACATTTCGATTCTCAAATAGTGACAAAGCTTTTTTTATCCATTTGATCACTTTATATTTTGTTGCACTTAAGGGAGAGAATGTGATATTATGTCCAGAGCTGCTGACTTTGTAACTGGGAAATCAAGTTCCACTTTCAGCATTGAATTTGAGCATCGCCTCAACATCCTGTGATTGTGGGCAAATCACTTAATTTTCCAGTGTTTAAAACAAAAATGGATGTGTTCTCATGTAAAGCACTTCTGTAACTTCAGCCATGTCCGTGCTATATAAACTTGCAACAACAAAAGAATTAAGGGTTTTTCACATTTCTGCCATTGGGTTATACTAGGGCTATGTTTGGGCTGCATTTGGGCTATAATTGGGCTACATTTGGGCTCTTTTTCTCCGGTGGCCATCTTGGGAGAGTTTATTCATTATGAAGATCCCTAAATACTTCATATACTGTGGTATTCGCAATAGAAAATGTTATCAGTTTTCCACTTCAATTCCATCAAGATGGCGTTCAGATGTGCCACACTTTTGTCTGAAATTGACAATGTTAGCACTCTAGTTGCTCATTAGACTATAATTTATATGACAACATGAATCCCAACTGTGTTCCTTTGTCAATTAAATGTTTTAAATGTAACCAGTTTGATTCAATCAAGATGACTTCATGGCTGCCACACTTTTATTGTATGTTACACTGTTAGCACTCTAGTTGTTCTTTAGAAAACACTGGGAGGCTGTAGTAAAACACAGGGGAATCAACTGATAGGCTGCTGTTAGAAGTGCATGTGTTACTGTGCTTTACTGAGAATGTCAGACTTCACTCTCGCATGGCTGAGAAAAAGAATGTGAGTTTACAGAAAATATGCTTTCCTTTTAGCTTATTGAGCACCTTTCGATAGCATCTAGAAGAAAATCATAAGAGAAAACTGTTTTACCTCAAACATGTTTCATGAAATCCCAGCAGAGGGCAGTACTTTTCATAGGTTAAAATCACTTTAGAACACATCACAATTCCAAAATCTAGTATGGTACACCAACAAATGGTTTATATTGTAAATTAAATCTGCTATCACCTTTTATACTTGCTCGTTTTTGTGACCGTCAAGACCAGCCATTCACTACATTGCATTTCAAAGGGGACCATGTCCCAGAGTCCTGTATTTGATGCCACAGCATGTTGTTCATGTTGTGGCCAGCCAACAAAGAGGGGTCCCTTTGGGGTCCCACCACATGCCTTTTGGGGTCTGGGTGTGCTTACCCTGACCCCGTACACATTTTTAATTCATTTTCAGGACATAGGGACCAAGTCTTTGAGTTTTGCAAAGGCTGCCAAATCCAACCACTTAGTATTGACTTTAAATTGGCCAATCAGATTACATATGAACACCAACTATCCAGATATACAATTAGTTTTGACCCTTACATTCTCAAAAACTGCTGATTGGATATACACCAAACCCCAAAAAGCACACCATGTGCTCTCTCTAGGGTATAACACGGGATAAGACCCTCAGGTGACGTTTCTTGACATAGCCATTTTTCTAGTTAGGTCAGCATGCTATTCCCTTCACAACACTCTGGCAGCCCAATCACCTTGTTGCATCTCAGCCTGTTATCTGCGTCCTCTACCCTAAGCTCGTGTGTCCTGACCTTACTCTCCATGTCTGTAAGTCGCTCTTTCATTGTTATTAGATCTAAGGTGATATCCGCCGATTCCTTTTCTGCCAGGTGATGGTGGTCGTCCTTCAGGATTCTCATGTCTGCCACCAAAATGTCAATCTTCATTTCCATCACCTCCCGGGAGGCGGTTATGGCATGCAGAAGGTCCTGAAGAGTGGGGCCTGCATTAAGTCCTGAGTGTAGGGCAGGGATTCCATCGTCCTGTGAAAGCTCAGAAGGACTGTCCCTGGTCGTGCCCCCAGTGGCTGGGTCCTTTTTCCAAACAGACTTTTCCCAAGTTTGTGTTCCAACCTCTATGACACAGATCTAGGCAAGTGTTGGCCTGATGAGGGAGCAGGGAACGTGATGAGAACTCAAAGGCCAGTCACCAAAAGCCAAGACGTGGGAGCCCAAAATATAGTTCAATGTGCTGTTGGCAGCAGTCTCAGGAAATTCTTGGCAAAATTCAGTGTGCCCTGCTGGTAGGATGCGTTGCAGCAAAATGTCACCTACAGTAAGGGTGGGGAGCAGTGCAGGGTGAGGCATCCCACTTGGGTCCGTGGGCAGAGCTCGGCAGGTGAGGTGGTTCAGGGTAATAATGATGCACAAATGGTAATCTGTGGTCAGGGCACCAAGTCTTATCAGGGTTTCATGTTCCAAAACAGGGTCAGTGGGAAGGTGTTACAGCAAAGTATTCTCGTGGGAGTGGTCGTAGTGATCCAGGGAGGTCTTGCCAATGTGTAGAGTGTAGTAACCTGGGCCTCATCCAAAAATGTCTGTAGGGTGCGTCTGTGTGTTGGACAGTGAGAACCTTTTAAGGGCTCTTCTATGGAAGAATCGGTCTTTGCATCACAACAACACACTTGGGGTCCAATTGCATCAAGGCTATGGCAGGGCCCACTGGTAGATATGGGGCTATTAGGGAAGTCCTCCTGCAGCCCATGCAGGCCCCACTCCGATCAGTAAGTCTATCGGTGATTAGTATAATGCCATCCATGCCAAGATATAAAAGTCACAAAGTGTTCTGACATTTTTGCTGCAAAGTCTTTAAGCATAGCATTAGCTACTTCCATCCATGCAGAGTTGACAAAAGACAAATGCTTTTTACCACTCCAGGCACAGTATTACAATTTTGGATTCGTGCAATACCATCCAAGGCAACCTGGAACGAATAAGAGCAATCGCTGAGGTAGGTAGGTAGGTAGGTAGGTAGATAGATAGATAGATAGATATACGCCCGACGTATTGAGTTCAAAATCCTGATTCTTGCTTTTCGGGCTATTCATGGAATTGGCCCGGCCTATCTGAGCAAAAGACTCGAGATATCATCTTCAGTAAGACATCTGAGATCAAACAGCCTTCGCTTATTGATTGTTCCCAGATTCAGGCTTACCCGAAGTGGCGGCAGAACGTTCACCGTTACAGCAGCCAAGCACTGGAATAGCCTACCTCTGGACCTTAGGTTCATTGAGTCAGAGCAAATCTTCCGACGCAAACTAAAAACCTGGCTGTTCACCAAACGCTGATTAGGTGTGCCTCCGCAGCCCATGGTTTTTGGATGGTTTTGAACCAGGCAACCCTCTCTAGTGATTAACCGGTACTCTTAGCGCCGGGACACCCCCGCTGGGGGTAGCCGCGCGCTTTATAAGCTTCTTAAATAAATAAATAAATAAATAGATAGATAGATAGATAGATAGATAGATAGATAGATAGATAGATAGATAGATAGATAGATAGATAGATAGATAGATAACCAAAACCTGAACAAAAATTATCCCACCGGAAAAATACACCTTAGAAGGCCAAGTCTCAACCAATGAATCCTCCCAGTTGTGTAAAAATAAATACTGTGACCGCAGAACCCTGTTAGCACAATTTTACACTATCTCATACTGTACTTCATTTGCATTGTTTATATATGCCTAGTTAGATCTACTCTATATTGCCGAAGTTCGGTGAAACAAAGGCAGATTTCAAAATGAATGTTTTTATTTCCTTATAATACGCTTTACATTTAAATTTGGATTTAACCTAATTTACATTGTTGCATAAAACACATTTGAAATATTAGTACAGTCTCTCTAATAAAACACACATTTTTCAAAACATTGACAGACATATCTTCAACTTCAGGCAAACAATTATTACTAAACGGATGACACTAAAATTCTCTAAATCTTTCTAAAGAGTACTACAATCAATTAATAAATCATGTAATAAAAAAATACACAACAGGTAATATGTAAAATTGTCTTACATTGCCCCTTTTTAATTAAAAGTATTTTTTTTTAAGTGTCGCCATTGTACTGTGAAGGAAGGGGGTAGCCACTTTTAAAGTTAGAGCGGCAATGCGCTCCATACGAAAGCGGCAGCCATTGTTCTTTGTGGGCACGCTGCAAATACAACAAAAAGCAGCTGCCATTCTCCCTATTGGATAGCAATAAACAAAATAGTGCACACTGTGTAACAAGCCAAGTAATAGTCCTAGTTACAAATGAAGACAAGGTGGTACTAAGGAGGTACTAACAAGCCAATTTACGAATCAGAAGCCAGCATTTACGAAGGACAATGACACAAGCCAATGACAAATATGGGTGGAGAGTGGGCTGGGCTTCTATTCCATACTTCACAACAACAAGTTTTGCAGAGCAGCGCATGCGCGCTGACTCTAAGCTCGACCTAAAAAGGATCCATGCAACTTGAGATCAGTTTTTAAAGGCTATTAAAGACAGTTGCACACTTATGGATCCTAAAAGACAACGTAGATTTTCCACTGCCCAGAATCCTGGCTAAATAATAAAAGAGGTAGAATTATTCAGCAGAATTCTAGGGCTTAAGTAAAGGAGCAGTCATGAGTTTTTGGTAAGGGATAAAGGGGAAAAAACAGACACACACACAAACTACCTTTAAATCACTGGCACATTGTCTGACCTAACCAAAGCACAAGATCATCTGCTATGCACAAATGAAACTGAATCCTTTGAGCACCCCATATTAAGTTGCAGAATAGTAGCTTTTGACTGATGTGACTAAATGCTCAGTCCATCTCCAGTATTTACTTAAGACAAGGGAACCCAAGGCGCAATAAGCTAAGGACCATGGGTAAATGTTACTTTTCAAAGACAACGGTCCTTAGACAGTCAAGGAATATTAGGACACAATAAATATAGGCCAAATGGAGCTATATTGTTATAAGAAATGCCCAGCCGGGCACTTTAATTAAATAGATAGAGAAAATGTCATAGAACAATTTCACACAAGGTGCGGTAGAAGCAGAACACCTGCCGATGTCTGGCTAACACACTTGAAGAACAACAAACAAGGAACAAAATTTCTTTGCAGGCAAATTGCACGTAGTCTGATTATTGTAAGTCATATAACAGACAATCAAAAGCAATACACATATGCATGTATATATTGTATCAGCTATGCATTTAGTGCATTTTTAGTCGACGACGTTTCGAACCACAGTTAATAACGGTTCATCCTCAGGACACAAATAATTTGCCTAAAGAATTCATATTCAAAGAATTATTTGCTGCATGGGAAACAATGTACCATACTAAAAATAGAAAATGTTTGGGGGAAAGAAAGTAGGAAACAAAAAACATGAAAGGATAAACATGTCAATACACAGGGCCTTTAAATCAACTGCGTTAAATTCTCATGAACCATACCATGCCAGAGTGTCATATGCAGCCGGGTGTAAACCATGCTTAAGAACGTCAGTGTTTTTGAACGAGGTGATTCATATACAACGTCCACGCAGTATTTAAAAAGTGCTCATGCTGTAAACAACATGCGTGAATGTGCATATCATAAAATCTCCAGGATATAAATGTGGGTAGAACCTGGTGTAGGGAGGTGAAATATGGACTATGCTGACGCCGAGTGATGTGAACATGTGGCCGGGGTGTCTAACGGCCAGTATAACGGGGCTAGTTGACTGGAAATCTTACCAGGTCGTTAGTTCCAGTTCTGCACATAATGAGTCTGGGAAGGAATATGGGCACGAAATTAAACCCAGAGTAGGGAGAAAAGAATGGGGTAATGAATAGCAACCCGCATTAATTGAAGGGCTTACCAGTGAAACAAACGCGATCAGTCGGATATCTGTAGAGAAATAATCCGATCACAATCATATAAGCACATAGCACCGCGGGGCGGTCCAAGGGAATCCTCATGGTTTCTGTAGGGTCTTACCTGATAGTCAGTGAAGCAGGTCCGCAATGGGATTCCTTGCTTGTGTACGAAGTAGACACTAACAGAGTATGCCGTGTTAGGGAAGTTGCAAATGACCTTCGCGCTCACGTGGAACAGATGAACCAATAGGAAGGCACATGGGCCAAGTGCCCTGTTACAGTGGGAACATAGGAAAAATGTGGCAGACATCTTGGAGTGGAGCCCGAATTGTTCATGAATCGGTGTATTAGTGCTACCCAATTGTCACTTTAAAATTATGATAAAACCAATTAGAACATTTTAAACACTTCTTACATTATATTCAACGTAATTACGAAAAATGAAACAAGTCTCACATGGTACGAATTAGCACGGTTAGGGCAGTTTAAGCAATTATTGGCCATCACATTCTGCGCAAATGAACACAACAAAGGTATTGCAAAAGTCTTTTCTCATGATGAGGACTATTTGAATCGGTCTCATGAGGGGGAATTGATCAGAGAAACTGAGTCCATTTATCTCAAAATGTCCCGAATAATCCAGGACCCAAATTGCCATCTTAGATCAGGGAAGTCCAGTCCTCAGTGCGATTCAATCCTGTTTGTAGACTCTTTGTCTTTAGGATCCAGCGTAGTTCCTCTCTGTTTAGCATCTGTTGTAGGTTGCCACCACGGATGGGCAGCTTGACTAAAGTAATGATGGTCCATTCAAAGTCCATTTCAGTGTGGGAACAGTCACTGAAGTGCTTTACAAGTGGAGCATTAACAATGTTACATCGTATTCTGCTCCTGTGTTATATTTCGGGTTATCAGTAAAAACTCCCGGTATATTCCTGACTTGCAGTCCAAGTGGAATGATATTTGCCTTAAGATATTGAGTAAGGAGCAGTATCATTAATTCTAATCTAACCGCTTTTTTCTTTATTTTCTCCAGTTGGTCGCCTAAAGGAACATTGAGACTACTGGGACTGTCAGGATTATCTGTGAGTAGGGACGGGCCCTCTAAGAGTTTTTTGAAGTAATCCTCATTGTAAAGGGGAGTGTGGTCAGACATGCCAAAAAAATGGGGGAATAAGGGGAAAGAATAAGAGTGGAAAGACAAACAGGGGAAGGGACCCACTTCAAACGAGGGGGTAGGGGTGCGAACCCTTGCAACCAGGTGGCTGCACTACATAGTATTTACTTAAGACAAGGGAACCCAAGGCGCAATAAGCTAAGGACCATGGGTAAATGTTACTTTTCAAAGACAACGGTCCTTAGACAGTCAAGGAATATTAGGACACAATAAATATAGGCCAAATGGAGCTATATTGTTATAAGAAATGCCCAGCCGGGCACTTTAATTAAATAGATAGAGAAAATGTCATAGAACAATTTCACACAAGGTGCGGTAGAAGCAGAACACCTGCCGATGTCTGGCTAACACACTTGAAGAACAACAAACAAGGAACAAAATTTCTTTGCAGGCAAATTGCACGTAGTCTGATTATTGTAAGTCATATAACAGACAATCAAAAGCAATACACATATGCATGTATATATTGTATCAGCTATGCATTTAGTGCATTTTTAGTCGACGACGTTTCGAACCACAGTTAATAACGGTTCATCCTCAGGACACAAATAATTTGCCTAAAGAATTCATATTCAAAGAATTATTTGCTGCATGGGAAACAATGTACCATACTAAAAATAGAAAATGTTTGGGGGAAAGAAAGTAGGAAACAAAAAACATGAAAGTGACAATTGGGTAGCACTAATACACCGATTCATGAACAATTCGGGCTCCACTCCAAGATGTCTGCCACATTTTTCCTATGTTCCCACTGTAACAGGGCACTTGGCCCATGTGCCTTCCTATTGGTTCATCTGTTCCACGTGAGCGCGAAGGTCATTTGCAACTTCCCTAACACGGCATACTCTGTTAGTGTCTACTTCGTACACAAGCAAGGAATCCCATTGCGGACCTGCTTCACTGACTATCAGGTAAGACCCTACAGAAACCATGAGGATTCCCTTGGACCGCCCCGCGGTGCTATGTGCTTATATGATTGTGATCGGATTATTTCTCTACAGATATCCGACTGATCGCGTTTGTTTCACTGGTAAGCCCTTCAATTAATGCGGGTTGCTATTCATTACCCCATTCTTTTCTCCCTACTCTGGGTTTAATTTCGTGCCCATATTCCTTCCCAGACTCATTATGTGCAGAACTGGAACTAACGACCTGGTAAGATTTCCAGTCAACTAGCCCCGTTATACTGGCCGTTAGACACCCCGGCCACATGTTCACATCACTCGGCGTCAGCATAGTCCATATTTCACCTCCCTACACCAGGTTCTACCCACATTTATATCCTGGAGATTTTATGATATGCACATTCACGCATGTTGTTTACAGCATGAGCACTTTTTAAATACTGCGTGGACGTTGTATATGAATCACCTCGTTCAAAAACACTGACGTTCTTAAGCATGGTTTACACCCGGCTGCATATGACACTCTGGCATGGTATGGTTCATGAGAATTTAACGCAGTTGATTTAAAGGCCCTGTGTATTGACATGTTTATCCTTTCATGTTTTTTGTTTCCTACTTTCTTTCCCCCAAACATTTTCTATTTTTAGTATGGTACATTGTTTCCCATGCAGCAAATAATTCTTTGAATATGAATTCTTTAGGCAAATTATTTGTGTCCTGAGGATGAACCGTTATTAACTGTGGTTCGAAACGTCGTCGACTAAAAATGCACTAAATGCATAGCTGATACAATATATACATGCATATGTGTATTGCTTTTGATTGTCTGTTATATGACTTACAATAATCAGACTACGTGCAATTTGCCTGCAAAGAAATTTTGTTCCTTGTTTGTTGTTCTTCAAGTGTGTTAGCCAGACATCGGCAGGTGTTCTGCTTCTACCGCACCTTGTGTGAAATTGTTCTATGACATTTTCTCTATCTATTTAATTAAAGTGCCCGGCTGGGCATTTCTTATAACAATATAGCTCCATTTGGCCTATATTTATTGTGTCCTAATATTCCTTGACTGTCTAAGGACCGTTGTCTTTGAAAAGTAACATTTACCCATGGTCCTTAGCTTATTGCGCCTTGGGTTCCCTTGTCTTAAGTAAATACTATGTAGTGCAGCCACCTGGTTGCAAGGGTTCGCACCCCTAACCCCTCGTTTGAAGTGGGTCCCTTCCCCTGTTTGTCTTTCCACTCTTATTCTTTCCCCTTATTCCCCCATTTTTTTGGCATGTCTGACCACACTCCCCTTTACAATGAGGATTACTTCAAAAAACTCTTAGAGGGCCCGTCCCTACTCACAGATAATCCTGACAGTCCCAGTAGTCTCAATGTTCCTTTAGGCGACCAACTGGAGAAAATAAAGAAAAAAGCGGTTAGATTAGAATTAATGATACTGCTCCTTACTCAATATCTTAAGGCAAATATCATTCCACTTGGACTGCAAGTCAGGAATATACCGGGAGTTTTTACTGATAACCCGAAATATAACACAGGAGCAGAATACGATGTAACATTGTTAATGCTCCACTTGTAAAGCACTTCAGTGACTGTTCCCACACTGAAATGGACTTTGAATGGACCATCATTACTTTAGTCAAGCTGCCCATCCGTGGTGGCAACCTACAACAGATGCTAAACAGAGAGGAACTACGCTGGATCCTAAAGACAAAGAGTCTACAAACAGGATTGAATCGCACTGAGGACTGGACTTCCCTGATCTAAGATGGCAATTTGGGTCCTGGATTATTCGGGACATTTTGAGATAAATGGACTCAGTTTCTCTGATCAATTCCCCCTCATGAGACCGATTCAAATAGTCCTCATCATGAGAAAAGACTTTTGCAATACCTTTGTTGTGTTCATTTGCGCAGAATGTGATGGCCAATAATTGCTTAAACTGCCCTAACCGTGCTAATTCGTACCATGTGAGACTTGTTTCATTTTTCGTAATTACGTTGAATATAATGTAAGAAGTGTTTAAAATGTTCTAATTGGTTTTATCATAATTTTAAAGTGACAATTGGGTAGCACTAATACACCGATTCATGAACAATTCGGGCTCCACTCCAAGATGTCTGCCACATTTTTCCTATGTTCCCACTGTAACAGGGCACTTGGCCCATGTGCCTTCCTATTGGTTCATCTGTTCCACGTGAGCGCGAAGGTCATTTGCAACTTCCCTAACACGGCATACTCTGTTAGTGTCTACTTCGTACACAAGCAAGGAATCCCATTGCGGACCTGCTTCACTGACTATCAGGTAAGACCCTACAGAAACCATGAGGATTCCCTTGGACCGCCCCGCGGTGCTATGTGCTTATATGATTGTGATCGGATTATTTCTCTACAGATATCCGACTGATCGCGTTTGTTTCACTGGTAAGCCCTTCAATTAATGCGGGTTGCTATTCATTACCCCATTCTTTTCTCCCTACTCTGGGTTTAATTTCGTGCCCATATTCCTTCCCAGACTCATTATGTGCAGAACTGGAACTAACGACCTGGTAAGATTTCCAGTCAACTAGCCCCGTTATACTGGCCGTTAGACACCCCGGCCACATGTTCACATCACTCGGCGTCAGCATAGTCCATATTTCACCTCCCTACACCAGGTTCTACCCACATTTATATCCTGGAGATTTTATGATATGCACATTCACGCATGTTGTTTACAGCATGAGCACTTTTTAAATACTGCGTGGACGTTGTATATGAATCACCTCGTTCAAAAACACTGACGTTCTTAAGCATGGTTTACACCCGGCTGCATATGACACTCTGGCATGGTATGGTTCATGAGAATTTAACGCAGTTGATTTAAAGGCCCTGTGTATTGACATGTTTATCCTTTCATGTTTTTTGTTTCCTACTTTCTTTCCCCCAAACATTTTCTATTTTTAGTATGGTACATTGTTTCCCATGCAGCAAATAATTCTTTGAATATGAATTCTTTAGGCAAATTATTTGTGTCCTGAGGATGAACCGTTATTAACTGTGGTTCGAAACGTCGTCGACTAAAAATGCACTAAATGCATAGCTGATACAATATATACATGCATATGTGTATTGCTTTTGATTGTCTGTTATATGACTTACAATAATCAGACTACGTGCAATTTGCCTGCAAAGAAATTTTGTTCCTTGTTTGTTGTTCTTCAAGTGTGTTAGCCAGACATCGGCAGGTGTTCTGCTTCTACCGCACCTTGTGTGAAATTGTTCTATGACATTTTCTCTATCTATTTAATTAAAGTGCCCGGCTGGGCATTTCTTATAACAATATAGCTCCATTTGGCCTATATTTATTGTGTCCTAATATTCCTTGACTGTCTAAGGACCGTTGTCTTTGAAAAGTAACATTTACCCATGGTCCTGAGCTTATTGCGCCTTGGGTTCCCTTGTCTTAAGTAAATACTATGTAGTGCAGCCACCTGGTTGCAAGGGTTCGCACCCCTACCCCCTCGTTTGAAGTGGGTCCCTTCCCCTGTTTGTCTTTCCACTCTTATTCTTTCCCCTTATTCCCCCATTTTTTTGGCATGTCTGACCACACTCCCCTTTACAATGAGGATTACTTCAAAAAACTCTTAGAGGGCCCGTCCCTACTCACAGATAATCCTGACAGTCCCAGTAGTCTCAATGTTCCTTTAGGCGACCAACTGGAGAAAATAAAGAAAAAAGCGGTTAGATTAGAATTAATGATACTGCTCCTTACTCAATATCTTAAGGCAAATATCATTCCACTTGGACTGCAAGTCAGGAATATACCGGGAGTTTTTACTGATAACCCGAAATATAACACAGGAGCAGAATACGATGTAACATTGTTAATGCTCCACTTGTAAAGCACTTCAGTGACTGTTCCCACACTGAAATGGACTTTGAATGGACCATCATTACTTTAGTCAAGCTGCCCATCCGTGGTGGCAACCTACAACAGATGCTAAACAGAGAGGAACTACGCTGGATCCTAAAGACAAAGAGTCTACAAACAGGATTGAATCGCACTGAGGACTGGACTTCCCTGATCTAAGATGGCAATTTGGGTCCTGGATTATTCGGGACATTTTGAGATAAATGGACTCAGTTTCTCTGATCAATTCCCCCTCATGAGACCGATTCAAATAGTCCTCATCATGAGAAAAGACTTTTGCAATACCTTTGTTGTGTTCATTTGCGCAGAATGTGATGGCCAATAATTGCTTAAACTGCCCTAACCGTGCTAATTCGTACCATGTGAGACTTGTTTCATTTTTCGTAATTACGTTGAATATAATGTAAGAAGTGTTTAAAATGTTCTAATTGGTTTTATCATAATTTTAAAGTGACAATTGGGTAGCACTAATACACCGATTCATGAACAATTCGGGCTCCACTCCAAGATGTCTGCCACATTTTTCCTATGTTCCCACTGTAACAGGGCACTTGGCCCATGTGCCTTCCTATTGGTTCATCTGTTCCACGTGAGCGCGAAGGTCATTTGCAACTTCCCTAACACGGCATACTCTGTTAGTGTCTACTTCGTACACAAGCAAGGAATCCCATTGCGGACCTGCTTCACTGACTATCAGGTAAGACCCTACAGAAACCATGAGGATTCCCTTGGACCGCCCCGCGGTGCTATGTGCTTATATGATTGTGATCGGATTATTTCTCTACAGATATCCGACTGATCGCGTTTGCTTCACTGGTAAGCCCTTCAATTAATGCGGGTTGCTATTCATTACCCCATTCTTTTCTCCCTACTCTGGGTTTAATTTCGTGCCCATATTCCTTCCCAGACTCATTATGTGCAGAACTGGAACTAACGACCTGGTAAGATTTCCAGTCAACTAGCCCCGTTATACTGGCCGTTAGACACCCCGGCCACATGTTCACATCACTCGGCGTCAGCATAGTCCATATTTCACCTCCCTACACCAGGTTCTACCCACATTTATATCCTGGAGATTTTATGATATGCACATTCACGCATGTTGTTTACAGCATGAGCACTTTTTAAATACTGCGTGGACGTTGTATATGAATCACCTCGTTCAAAAACACTGACGTTCTTAAGCATGGTTTACACCCGGCTGCATATGACACTCTGGCATGGTATGGTTCATGAGAATTTAACGCAGTTGATTTAAAGGCCCTGTGTATTGACATGTTTATCCTTTCATGTTTTTTGTTTCCTACTTTCTTTCCCCCAAACATTTTCTATTTTTAGTATGGTACATTGTTTCCCATGCAGCAAATAATTCTTTGAATATGAATTCTTTAGGCAAATTATTTGTGTCCTGAGGATGAACCGTTATTAACTGTGGTTCGAAACGTCGTCGACTAAAAATGCACTAAATGCATAGCTGATACAATATATACATGCATATGTGTATTGCTTTTGATTGTCTGTTATATGACTTACAATAATCAGACTACGTGCAATTTGCCTGCAAAGAAATTTTGTTCCTTGTTTGTTGTTCTTCAAGTGTGTTAGCCAGACATCGGCAGGTGTTCTGCTTCTACCGCACCTTGTGTGAAATTGTTCTATGACATTTTCTCTATCTATTTAATTAAAGTGCCCGGCTGGGCATTTCTTATAACAATATAGCTCCATTTGGCCTATATTTATTGTGTCCTAATATTCCTTGACAGTCCATCTCCAATCATGTAACTTTACATGGGATGTATTCAGGGTTTGTTATGCACAGGAGGTATTGGAAGATTTAGAAGATGGGGGAAATAATCCCATGTGGGAGGCTGTGGTCCTCCAACAAACTTCAAATGACAGGTGCTGGCAGCTTTGTACTCAGGGAGGCTTTGCCTCTTTTGTAAACCTAAGTCTACTTTTGTGACGATGTCGTGCTTTTATGCTTTTCTGGTGGGTTTAGCTTCTCAATTACACCTCTTCCCCTGTCACCATTAGGAACGTTTGTGTAACCTTACTGCTTGTGAAGTCAAAAATATACCAATGAGCTATCAATTCTAGAATTACGCAAAACTGGAGAGTTCAGAGTTTGTTCGCAAAGGTCACACATGTGGTTACTCCTTGGAGTTTTCCAAATGACCCATAACTGAGAGGTAAAGGAGTTTAAAGGTCATACCATCACTTTCCAGCAGCAATTTTTGTTCTTAACCCACCTTCCCTGCTGCCCTCCATGGTCCATTTTGCTGCTGTCTCCATTCTCTGCTGTGTTGTAACTGCTCCTCCTGCCATCCCAGCATGTTCTGTTATGAATCCCCTAACCAATTCCTTTGCCTTCTGATGTCTGTTTTCAAACCCCTACCCCTCCCCTATGCCCTCCATGGTCCTTTGTGCATGCCACCTCCCTCTTGCCCATTCTGACCGTTGTGCTGCCACTAATCCCCCTGCATGCCTTGCATGGGATTTTCTGCTTCCCAATGTGGTTAGCTTGCTGCCCCATACCCCCTCCCACCTTCCCTTCGTTGTCCATATATAAGCCTTCATAGGATCGCTGTTGTCATCCATGGTGTGTTGTGCTCCCAGTACCCATCCTGCCTGCCCTGCATGGCCAGCTTCTCCAGCCCTGCCCTCTTGCCCCTTGACCTCTGTTGGCCATGTGCGAGCCCCCAGCCCCTCCTTCCTGCCTTCCATGGTCCCTGGCTGGCACTTGCACCCTTCCTCCTGCCCTCCATGATTATTTGTGCTGCAACTGCTCTGCGTGCATACAGCTCTGTCACCTCCATATTGCTTTCCAAGGTTTGCTCGGCTGCACTGCCCTCTCACTTGCTCTGTGCCGTGTATTGTGCTGCCACAACCCTTGGCGTTTACCCTGTAAGGTCAGTTTGGTGCCCCTGCTACATCCATCCTGCCCTCTATTGTCAGAGCCCATGTCTCTACCCCATTCATTCTGTCCTTCATCCTGTCATTGTTCCATATATGCCAACATTTCACACTTGGCAAAAGGGAGATTTTGAAAAGAAAATTGGGGAACTGATTTTCCCTATCGACTTACATTAAAGAAGAGGAGATTTTTGGCAGGAGACAACTAAAATAAAGCCCTTTTGGGCTTAAAAACCAGAGGTTTCCAGACTAAGCCAGTTCTGTTGATTTATCTGATTGTAGAGCCACTGCCACTCCTTTCTTCCCTTAGTGGTCCATTGTGTTGCCACAGTCTCTCTTGCCTGTCCTGTATGGTTTGGTTTGCTGCCCCTACCCCGCTTACACCTGCCCTCCATGGTCCGTTATACTGCCACTACCCTTCCTGCTTGCCCAACAAGGTCAACTTGCTGCCTCTGACTCCTTCTTGCTGCCCTTTATTGTTCAAGTACGCGCACCTACCTCTGCCTCCCCATAGTGTTCTAATGAACAATTAGATTGGAAACATTTTGTATTTATTAAAAAAGTTTGGCACACCTGACGGTATCTTGGAGGAATCTCAGCCGTAAAACCTAAAGCATTCTCTTTAGAAATTATAAAAAGGAGGGGGGCTTTTCTCATAGAAATTATGAGTGCTCTAAAAAAACTACATTAAGGACACATTTCAATTCTCAAATAGTGACAAAGCTTTTTTTATCCATTTGATCGCTTTATTATTTGTTGCACTTAAGGGAGAGGATGTGATATTATGGCCAGAGCTGCTGACTTTGTAACTGGGAAATCAAGTTCCAGTTTCAGCATTGAATTTGAGCATCGGCTCAACATCCTGTGATTGTGGGCAAATCACTTAATTTTCCAATGTTTAAACCAAAAATGGATGTGTTCTCATGTGTAAACTTTCCTGCCTGCACATAGAAAGGTGCCATCAAACCTGCCAGAGAGCCCTTGACGAGACACCGGCACTGCTGCCTTCGCCGCTGCTCCACCGCTGACTGTCACCTCCCCCGCCGCAGCCTTCCTCCATCAGCGCTGCCGCAGTGTGGGGGAGAGTGAGAGAGAAACTAATTCTCCCAGCGGCCTCCGCGACCGGAAGTCGCGTTGAGGCGGAGCGCGCCAGGAGGCGCTTAAAATCGGCATTCACCTGCTGTGGAGCGGGTGCTTGTGTAAACTTTCCTGCCTGCTCATAGAAAGCTGCCATCAAACCTGCCAGAGAGCCCTTGACGAGACGCCGGCACTGCTGCCTTCGCCGCTGCTCCACCGCTGACTGTCACCTCCCCCCGCCGCAGCCTTCCTCCATCAGCGCTGCCGCAGTGTGTGGGAGAGTGAGAGAGAAACTACATCTCCCAGCGGCCTCCGCGACCAGAAGTCGCGTTGAGGCGGAGGCGCTTAAAATCGGCATTCATCTCCCACGTTGCGGGAGCGCGCGGGGCCGCGCCGGGCTAAGCCCAGGCAAAGGGTGGGCCCTCTGTGGCCCTCAGGGGACCGAAGAGGCCGGGACGGGCCACCCCCCTGACATCTTCTACAGCACTATATATCTAAGGTGAACTCTGCTATTGTTCCACAACTATAACTGTTAATCAAAGTGCACCTTAGTATACATCACACACAATTCCCTGCAAAAGGATGTCTAAAACTAGGAAAACCCCAGTGACCACGAGATCTATAACCAGAACTAAAAATTACTCCAACACACCACTACCTTCCTTAACTGCCATCGATCTTATGATCCAGAAAACTATTGGCGTAGTGGCAGATGCTATACAAGACACTGAGAGACGCCTTTCAATAACCCCAGATTTGTGCTTTCCTGATCTCTCACAGCATACAACCAATAATACTAACATCATGGATAATACTTTGAATGCTCAAGAGTCCATACTAATGTTATCTTTTACGGGGCTTCCAAGCTCCCAAACCAGAGATAACACTCCATCAGATTTGTTTACACCAACTATAGTTAACAGAAGGGACGGTAGTCCCACTCAGACCAGCAACTATGGCGAGATTTCATGTTCTCCGCCCACAGCCTCTTTAGTCCCAGGGGATGTACTCGTGGGGGGTGCATCGCCTATAACACAACCTGCCCCTGGGAATAGTTGTGCCACTTCAACTGTAAAGCAACACCGTGGGAAAAAACATAAAACAAAACCCTTATTGAGGAAGATTCATCGCCCAATAGCTAAACAGAAACATCCAGCTAAAGACATTTGGTCAAACTTTAGACTGGCTAAATTTGCCATAAACACAGCAATCCCGCCCTTAGTACCATCTAGCCAAGGCACAGACCTTCCCCAAAGTGAAAAGCGGCCGATGCACACAAACACGGTAACACACAAGTCAAGTCAGACAGACCAGTCTCCAACAACAAATAATTCCCTCTTGAGTGAATTAGAAACGCTAATCAGGTCTCTCTTGTTGCCTATCAATGAAAGAGTCATTAACATCGAGAAGGCATTAGGGAAATTTGAGAGGGCGCAAAATGACGCATCTTCCAGTTTGTTAAAAATATTGAAAGCACCAAAATCAACTTCTACCTTCGTACCAGCAAGTAGCTCTCTTAACCCAACTAGCACTAAAAATGCACGGCCCAAGAGAGTTACACCAAATGCCGCCACTAAACAACCTTTGCTCATCCGACAGGGTGTTACAGCCCCAACCAACGCAGCAACAAATCCACACGTAGATACAAATTCATTACATATAGTGGCCACAATCCCGAGCAGTATTCCAACTTTGCCTGAAACTGAAAATGATGAAACCGAATGGGCCGCGGAGGGTTCCCCTGCTAAATCCGATAAAATCCACACAGAGCCGCCGTGTCACATCAGAACCCCAATTCTGACCACAAACATAAATATAGTAGGGGACAAAACGTCAAAAACAGCGGTAGCTAAAAGACCCTTTCATATAAACCTCCCCCCTGAATCTAGCCCATACAGTAGGTGAGAGGTCAGAGTCCCAAGTGGAATTAAAAAATAAAGTGAGCCACTGGCTGACCACACACAGACCAATTCCCCATCATATAAACGGTCACATCTCCTACGTGAGAAGGGTAGATTGGGTGGGCACCAGATTTAAATCAACTGAGGGTGACTGCATTGGGGTAAATTTTGGGGACAGGCGTGCGGCCAGTTACATTAGCAGTTGGAAAGGTGATGTGACAAATAGCCTGATCCGCACGAGGGATCTAAGCTATTTTTACCCCTCTAACATCTCTGGCCAAAATTCAATACAACTACAGACTATCTACGGACAGGGGGGGATGCTCGAGCCAGCAGTTCATTACCAACCAAGGGTAACTCCTTGGCATCATAGCCAGGCCATCTCAACGGAGTTCAAACATCAGAGGCAGGAACCACCATGGGAGAACAGGTCTAAAAACTATCTCTCAACATTTCAAGAGAGAAGGGAGTTTCTACCCCACACACAACAACGAGACTACTCATATCCATATCATCCAAATATGCAATATGGGGTTCCCATCTCAAAAAGATTTGATGCCCTCTATGCCCCAGATTACTTGGATGAGATTGATTGACAAACAGCATTCTCATCTTCTCCGATTGTTTCTGATTCTGTAAAATGGGCAGCACCACCCAATATAATAAAGAACATCAATCTAGAGAGTGCACCAACTCCCACCCAAAAATTAGAAGAAATCTGTATAGCAGACTCGCTAGCATACCATCCTGAGAGCACGCTGTCAGAAAACGGGTCTATTTCTTTACATCCCACCATCCAAGACTATAGCCCTGCCCTTAGTGTGGAAAATCTCCCGCTCTCCACTAGCGAAGCAAATAAAGACGTAGCAACAGATCGAGGTAATCCAGTCCCATTTACATCCCCAAACATGGTTCAGGTAACAGGTCTAGGTTACACACCACCTAGCATCATAAAAGTTCTGTCTTGGAATATTGCAGGTCTGGCTGCCAAGATAAAGGATCCAACATGGGTGGCATATATAAATAAATACACTGTTTTGTGTTTCCAAGAGACATGGCTGGAAGAAGAAAAAGTACACATTGAGGGCTTTCAGAGCTTTTTTTCACCAGCAGCCCCGTCGAACAGAGGAAGATCTAAGGGGGGTCTGGTAACATACATTAGTCTTGCTCTCATCTGTCAGGTCACTAATAGACAACCTGAAAACAGACATATTCAAGTTTTGGAGCTCAGGAGGGGTAAAAGGGCACTTACTCTGATCAACTTTTACAATGCAGTATCCTTACAGGGGGAGTGTAACATTCATCATCTACACAACTTCCTAAAAGCCAAAGCGGCAAGCTTGCCCCGAAATATATTAATTGCTGGTGATTTCAACGCGCATCTATGTGGCAACCCAGAAAAGACGCCCATCGGCTCCCTAGGCTGTAATAACAGATCAGATTTCCACTTTGACCACTCGATGCGTGGCAGAATGCTAATAACTTAATCGATGATATGAATTTAACTGTTGCTATGTCCATGGCGGTGGATTCTCACATCTATGATGTTCCTACCTATAAAGGTTCTGGTCACGGTTCCTACATAGACCACATTTTACTTTCTACTGACCTTGTCTATTTAGCCTCTGATTTTCAAATTGAAACAAGTATCCATAGCGACCACAACCCCATCTCTATTGTAGTAAGAGCAGGTATCTTTGAGCAGCGGAAGACGCGCAAATGATGTGGATCTTTAAAATTGATAAACGGAAACCGCAGACTGAAATGGTCAATGGTGAATAGTGATACTCTCTATAGCTCAATTAATACCAGCTGCGGCCAAGAACTCGGACTGTGTGTTTCTCCAGCCATATCGCCGGAAATGACTTTAAATGCCTTTTCTGTTGTGGTACAAAGAGTTGGTCAAATGTTAACCATACCAGCGAAGGGTCAATCTGATTGTCACCCAAGATGGTTTGATCAAGCATGCTCCAAGGCTGGGCTAAACCTCAAAAAGGCCTTAAAAACTAAACCAAGAGACCCTGCCTGCATTAAGATTTTGAGAGCTAAATACAAGGCAACTCTGGCATCTCGGAAAAGGGAAGTAAAAGCATGCACCTGGGAATCCCTGCTCGACCCCGCCATCCTGGGTAACAGCTCAAAGTTCTGGAACATTATTAACAAACCATTATTTGATGATTTTAGTAATCCTGCGCTTGGAACTAATATACCCGAGGAAGAGTGGGTCTCCCATTTTAGTAAAATTTTTAAAAGTGATGAGCCACAAGCGGAATTTGACATTAAAACTTCTGAGGAAGCTTTCTTGTGCTTTACAGCTGGGGAGGTTGAGAAGGGGATCCGGGGTTTAACCTGCAATAAGGCCCCTGGTCCTGACGGCCTCCCTCCTGACTAATTTAAATCCAACATCCACCTCTGGGCTCCTGTTCTTACTGCAGTAATTAATGCCGGAGCATTAATTGGCTGCCCAAAGACTTGGGGGTCCTCGACCATAGTACCTGTATTTAAGAAGGGCGATCGTAACAGTGTAGTATGTTATAGGCCTATTTCTCTGATTAACTCAGTTGCCAAGGTGGGGGGGGCATAGTTCTAAATAGGCTGGTAGCATGGGCTAACGATAACAACACAATGTCGCCAACACAATACAGATTCAGACCTGGCCACTCAACGGTAACCCAATGTCTGAACCTGTACTTAATAAATGGCAAATACACTATGGCTAGAAAAGGGACCATCCATATGGCCTTTATGGACTTATCGTCCGCTTTTGATTGCGTCGACAGAGGCAGGCTCTGGGAGGTCCTGCAAAAAATGGGGGTGGAGCAAAAATTGATTAACTTCTTAGCGGACCTTCATTCGGACACAAGAGCAAATGTCCGTTACACCCAAGACCTGAAAGTAACTAGGGATTTCAGGATAAATCGGGGGGTCAGACGGGGTGTATTTTAGCCCCGTTTCTTTTTAATCTTTATATTAACGAACTGGAGGAGCATCTCTTAAAAACAGGTACAGACTATCCATACATAGGAGGGAAGGGCGTGCCCGTCCTGCTATATGCGGACAACGCAGTCCTTATTTCTAGAACCGCAATAGGTCTCCAAACCTTGCTAGACTCCTTCTTCGTATTCATGAACTCTCGAGGCCTGAGCATCAATAACTCGAAATCTTTCGTTATGATGACAGGATCAGGCCCCAGAAAGTCATACCCCTTCTCAGTTAACGGTGAAAAAATTCCGAAAACCAAGACCTTCTCATACCTTGGTGTTCTCTTTGACCACAAATTAACGTGGGCACCAGCGGTACGAAAGAAGATGGGTGAGGTAGTACGGGCAAACGCAGCAATAATGGACTTTGCAAGGAAAATGGGAAACAGCCCAGTGACTGCCATGTTGAAGCTATACCAAGCTAAAAGCACTGCTGTCGCGAGCTATGGGAGCGAAATATGGGGCTTTGTTCCTCTAGGTGATCTTGAGGTCACCGAAAATAACTTCTTAAAACAAGTGTTAAGGGTCCCTAGGGGAACGGCAAACTTTTCCGTCCATGAAGAACTAGGCATGCCATACCTAAGCGACAGAATACCTGCCAATCCCTTGCTGTGCTGGCTAAATAGCTGGTTGAACACAGACATACCCCTCACCAGAAACATCATACATGAAGCATTATCGTGGGAAGGGAGGTATAAGATCCCCTGGATAAAATACGTTAGAAGATGTCTTCTTGAAATGGGACGGCTGGACCTCTTCCTAGCCCCAGAGTCAATAACCAAACCAGATGTAACCTTTGTGAAGAACACCTTTATGTTATCTAGGTACCTAGCTAGGGAGGAGAGAGAGCTTAAGAAAGATAGTGTAAGGATGCATGTTCTGAAAAAAACCTGTCTACAAATGGAACCCTACCTATCTTGGCCCATGTCTGGCTATGAACGTTTCTTGTTGACAAGGTTTCTTTTTGACTTGTTTCACCTATTGTTAGCTGTACCAAGTGGGGCCCATAGAGGTCAAGTGTTGCCAGCTTGCGGCTGCGACAGCAAGTCTCCGCAAGATCTGGCACACTTTTTATTCATTTGCTCTTACTACACAGTTCCCCGTTAATTGTTTTTAAAACCTCTTCTTAAACAGCTGAATTTTGCACAAATCAGACCAGCACTTTATTACCTTCAAATGCTAAATTGTGACTGCACTATGTTTGTTTGTAGCTTTTTAAAATCAGCACTCAAGTTTAGAAAAAGTATGGAAGGTTAATTAATTCATGCTACTGATAGTCATATCTTTTTATTCCACTGTATATTTATATTTTAACTAGTTATTTCGCTTGTGTCCTTTGCTCACTGGAAAATACTGTTTTTTATACTATTTTATCTGTGTCAAATGTGTATGTTATGAAATGTACTTTTATGATTGTCAATTGCAAACGATCGAATAAAGACATTTGACTGACTCATGTAAAGCACTTCTGTAACTTCAGCCATGTCCGTGCTATATAAAATTGCAACAACAAAAAAATTAAGGGTTTTGCACATTTCTGCCATTGGGTTATACTAGGGCTATGTTTGGGCTGCATGTGGGCTATAATTGGGCTACATTTGGGCTCTTTTTCTCCAGTGGCCATCTTGGGAGAGTTTATTTATTATGAAGATCTCTAAATACTTCATATACTGTGGTATCCGCAGTAGAAAATGTTATCAGTTTTTCACTTCAATTCCATCAAGATGGCGTTCAGATGTGCCACACTTTTGTCTTAAATTGACAATGTTAGCACTCTAGTTGCTCATTAGAACACTGGAGTAAAGCTACAGTTGATCACCAGAGAGTTAACTGTCAGTGCTACTGGTGTTGAAAGCGCATGTTTCAGTCTTCGGATCACAGTGTTTTAATTGAATAGATGAGGAAGATATTTAAGAACTCATTTAAAATTGTGCTTTCCTCAGCAATGACTATAATTTATATGACAACATGAATCCCAATTGTGTTCCTTCGTAAATGAAATGTTTTAAATTTAACCAGTTTGATTCGATCAAGATGACTTCATGGCTGCCACACTTGTATTGTATGTTACACTGTTAGCGCTCTAGTTGTTCTTTAGAAAACACTGGGAGGCTGTAGTAAAACACAGGGGAATCAACTGATAGGCTGCCGTTAGAAGTGCATGTGTTACTGTGCTTTACTGAGAATGTCAGACTTCACTCTCGCATGGCTGAGAAAAAGAATGTGAGTTTACAGAAAATATGCTTTCATTTTAGCTTATTGAGCACCTTCCATAGCATCTAGAAGAAAATCATAAGAGAAAACTGTCTTACCTCAAACATGATTCATGAAATCCCAGCAGGGGGCAGAACTTTTCACAGGGTAAAATCACTTTAGAACACATCACAATTCCAAAATCTAGTATGGTACACCAACAAATGGTTTATATTGTAAATTAAATCTGCTATCACCTTTTATACTTGCTTGTTTTTGTGATAGTCAAGAACAACCATTCACTACAATGCATTTCAATGGGGACCATGTCCCAGAGTCCTGTAATTGATGCTACAGCATGTTGTTCATGTTGTGGCCAGCCAACAAAGAGGGGTCTCTTTGGGGTCCCACCACATGCCTTTTGGGGTCTGGGTGTGCTTACCCTTCCCCGTACATTTTTTTTTAAAATTCATTTTCAGGACATAGAGACAAACTCTTTGAGTCTTGCAAAGGCTGCTAAATCCAACCAATTAGTATTGACTTTAAATTGGCCGATCAGATTACATATGAACACCAACTATCCAGATATACAATTAGTTTTGACCCTTACATTCTCAAAAGCTGCTGATTGGATATACACCAAACCCCAAAAAGCACACCATGTGCTCTCTCTAGGGTATAACACGGGATAAGACCCACTGGTGACATTTCTTAAAATAGCAATTTTTCTAGTTAGGTCAGCATGCTATTCCCTTCACCACAATCTGGCAGCCCAATCACCTTGTTGGATCTCAACCTGTTATCTGCGTCCTCTACCCTAAGCTTGTGTGTCCTGACCTTACTCTCCATGTCTGTAAGTCGCTCCTTCATTGTTATTAGATCTAAGGTGATATCAGCCAATTCTCTTTCTGCCAGGTGATGGTGGTCGTCCTTCAGGATTCTTATGTCTGCCACCAAAATGTCAATCTTCATCTCCATCACCTCCCGGGAGGCGGTTATGGCATGCAGAAGGTCCTGAAGAGTGGGGCCTGCATGAGGTCCTGAGTGTAGGGCAGGGATTCCATCGTCCTGTGAAAGCTCAGAAGGACTGTCCCTGGTCGTGCCCCCAGTGGCTGGGTCCTTTTTCTAAACAGACTTTTCCCATGTTTGTGTTCCTACCTCTATGACACAGATCACGGCATGCGTTGGCCTGATGAGGGAGCAGGGAACGTGCTGAGAACTCAAAGGCCAGTCACCAAAAGCCAAGATGAGGGAGCCCAAAATATAGTTCAATATGCTGTTGCCAGCAGTCTGAGGGTATTCTTTGCAAAATTCAGTGAGCCCTGCGGGTAGGGTGCGTTGAAGCAAAATGTCACCTACAGTAAGGGTGGGGAGCAATGCAGGGTGAGGCAACCCACTTGGGTCCGTGGGCAGAGCTCGGCAGGTGAGGTGGTTCAGGGTAATAATGATGCACAAATGGTAATCTGCTGTCAGGGCACCAAGTCTTATCAGGGTTTCCTGTTCCAAAACAGGGTCAGTGGGGAGGTGATAAGGCAAAGTATTCTCGTGGGAGTGGTCGAAGTGATCCAGGGAGGTTTTGCCAATGTGCAGAGTGTAGTTACCTTGGCCTCCTCCAAGAATGTCTGTAGGGTCCGTCTGTGTGTTGGACAGTGAGAACCATTGAAGGGATGTTATATGGAAGAATCGGTCTTTGCATCACAACAATGCACTGGGGGTCCAATTGCCTCAAGGGCTATGGCAGGGCCCACTGGTAGATATGGGGCTAGTAGGGAAGTCCTCCTGCAGTCCATGCAACCCCACTCCGATCAGTGAGTCTATCGTTGATTAGTATAATGCCATCCATGCCAAGATATAAAAGTCACAAAGGGTTCTGACATTTTTGCAGCAAAGTCTTTAAGCATAGCATTAGCTACTTCCATCCATGCGGAGTTGACAAAAGACAAATGCTTTTTACCACTCCAGGCACAGTATTACAGTTTTGGATTCATGCAATACCATCCAAGGCAACCTGGAATGAATAAAAGCAATTGCTGAGGTAGGTAGGTAGGTAGGTAGGTAGGTAGGTTGGTAGGTAAGTAGATAGATAGATAGATAGATAGATAGATAGATAGATAGATAGATAGATAGATAGATAGATAGATAGATAGATAGATAGATAGATAACCAAAACCTGAACAAAAATTATCCCACCAGAAAAATACACTTTAGAAGGCCAAGTCTCAACCAATGAATCCTCCCAGTTGTGTAAAAATAAATACTGTGAGCGCAGAACCCTGTTAGCAAAATTTTACACTATCTCATACTGTACTTTATTTGCATTGTTTATATATGCCTTTTTAGATCTACTCTATGGTGCCGAAGTTCGATGAAACAAAGGCAGATTTCACAATGAATGTTTTTAATTTCCTAATAATACGCTTTACATTTAAATTTGGATTTAACCTAATTTACATTGTTGCATAAAACACATTAGAAATATTAGTGCAGTCTCTCTAATAAAACACATATTTTTCAAAACATTGACAGACGTATCTTCAATTTCAGGCAAACAATTATTACTAAACAGATGACACTCAAATTCTCTAAATCTTTCTAAAAAGTACTACAATCAATTAATAAATCATGTAATAAAAAAATACACAACAGGTAATGTGTATAATTGTCTTACATTGCCCCTTTTTAATTAAAAGTATTTTTTTAAGTGTCGCCATTGTACTGTGGAGGAAGGGGTCAGCTACTTTTAAAGTTAGAGAGGCATAGCGCTCCATACGAAAGCGGCAGCCATTGTCCTTTGAGGGCACGCTGCAAATACAACAAAAAGCAGCTGCCATTCTCCCTATTGGTTAGCAATAAACAAAATAGTGCACAATGTGTAACAAGCTAAGTAATAGTCCCAGTTACAAATGAAGACAAGGTGGTACTAAAGAGGTACTAACAAGCCGATTTACGAATCAGAAGCCAGCATTTACGAAGGACAATGACACAAGCCAATGACAAATATGGGCGGAGAGTGGGCTGGACTTCGATTCCATACTTCACATCAACAAGTTTTGCAGAGCAGCGCATGCACGCTGACTCTAGGCTCGACCTAAAAAGCGTCCATGCAACTTGAGATCAGTTTTTAAAGGCTATTAAAGATAGTTGCACACTTATGGATCCTAAAAGACAACGTAGATTATCCACTGCCTAGAATCCTGGATAAATAATAAAAGAGGTAGAATTATTCAGCAGAATGCTAGGGCTTAAGTAAAGGAGCAGTCATGAGTTTTTGGTAAGGGATAAAGGGGAAAATCCAGACACACACACAAACTACCTTTAAATCACTGGCACATTGTCTGACCTAACCAAAGCACAAGATCATCGGCTATCCACAAATGAAACTGAATCCTTTGAGCACCCGATATTAAGTTGCAGAATAGTAGCTTTTGACTGATGTGGCTAAAAGCTCAGTCCATCTCCAACCTTGTAACTTTACATGGGATGTATTCAGGGTTTGTTATGCACAGGAGGCATTGGAAGATTTAGAAGATGGGGGAAATAATCCCATGTGGGAGGCTGTGGTCCTCCAACAAACTTCAAATGACAGGGGCTGGCAGCTTTGTACTCAGTGAGGCTTTGCCTCTTTTGTAAACCTAAGTCTACTTTTTTGACGATGTAGTGCTTTTATGCTTTTCTGATGGGTTTAGCTTCTCAATTACACCTCTTCCCACGTCACCAATAGGAACGTTTGTGTAACCTTACTGCTTGTGAAGTCAAAAATATACCAATGATCTATCAATTCTAGAATTACGCAAAACTGGAGAGTTCAGAGTTTGTTCGCAAAGGTCACACATGTGGTTACTCCTTGGAGTTTTCCAAATGACCCCTAACTCAGAGGTAAAGGAGTCTAAAGGTCATACCATCACTTTCCAGCAGCAATTGCTGTTCTTAACCCCTATACCTTCCCTGCTGCCCTCCATGGTCAATTTTGCTGCTGCCTCCATTCTCTGCTGTGTTGTAACTGCTCCTCCTGCCTTTCCAGCATGGTCTGTTATGAATCCCCTAACCAATTCCTTTGCCTTCTGATGTCTGTGTCCAGCCCCTACCCCTCCCCTATGCCCTCCATGGACCTTTTTGCATGCCACCTCCCTCTTGCCCATCCTGACCGTTGTCCTGCCACTAATCCCCTGCATGCCTTGCATGGAATTATCTGCTTCCCAATGTGGTTAGCTTGCTGCCCCATACCCCCTCCCACCTTCCCTTTGTTGTCCATATATAAGACTTTATAGGATCCCTGTTGTCATCCATGGTGTGTTGTGCTCCCAGTACCCATCCTGCCTGCCCTGCATGGCCAGTTTCTCCAGCCCTGCCCTCTTGCCCCTTGCCCTTTGTTGGCCTGCTGCAATCCCCCAACCCCTCCTTCCTGCCTTCCATGGTCCCTGGCTGGCACTTGCCCCTTCCTCCTGCCCTCCATGATTCGTTGGCTGCAACTGCTCTGCGTGCATATATCTCTGTCACCTCCATATTGCTTTACAAGGTTTGCTCAGCTGCACTGCCCTCTCACTTGCTCTGTGCCGTGTATTGTGCTGCCACAACCCTTGTCGTTTACCCTGTAAGGTCAGTTTGGTGCCCCTGCTACATCCATCCTGCCCTCTATTGTCAGAGCCAATGTCTCTACCCAATTCATTTTGTCCTTCATCCTGTCATTGTTCCATATATACCAACATTTCACACTTGGCAAAAGGGAGATTTTGAAAAGAAAATTGGGGAACTGATTTTCCCTATTGACTTACATTAAAGAAGATGAGATTTTTGGCAGGAGACAACTAAAATAAAGCCCTTTTGGGCTTAAAAACCAGGGGTTTCCTGACTAAGCCAGTTCTGTTGATTTATCTGATTGTAGAGCCACTGCCACTCCTTTCTTCCCTTAGTTGTCCATTGTGTTGCCACAGTCTCTCTTGCCTGTCCTGTATGGTTTGGTTTGCTGCCCCTACCCCGCTTACACCTGCCCTCCATGGTCCGTTATGCTGCCACTACCCTTCCCGCTTGCCTAACAAGGTCAACTTGCTGCCTCTGACTCCTTCTTGCTGCCCTTTATTGTTCAAGTACGTGCACCTACCTCTGCCTCCCCATAGTGTTCTAATGAACAATTAGATTGGAAACATTTTGTATTTAATAAAAAGTTTGGCACACCTGACGGTATCTTGGAGGAATCTCAGCCGTAAAACCTAAAGCATTCTCTTTAGAAATTATAAAAAGGAGGGGGTCTTTTCTCATAGAAATTATGAGTGCTCTAAAAAAAACTACATTAAGGACACATTTCAATTCTCAAATAGTGACAAAGCTTTTTTTATCCATTTGATCGCTTTATTATTTGTTGCACTTAAGGGAGAGGATGTGATATTATGGCCAGAGCTGCTGACTTTGTAACTGGGAAATCAAGTTCCAGTTTCAGCATTGAAGTTGAGCATTGGCTCAACATCCTGTGATTGTGGGCAAATCACTTAATTTTCCAGTGTTTAAAACAAAAATGGATGTGTTCTCATGTAAAGCACTTCTGTAACTTCAGCCATGTCCGTGCTATATAAAATTGCAACAACAAAAGAATTAAGGGTTTTGCACATTTCTGCCATTGGGTTATACTAGGGCTATGTTTGGGCTGCATTTGGGCTATAATTGGGCTACATTTGGGCTCTTTTTCTCCGGTGGCCATCTTGGGAGAGTTTATTTATTATGAAGATCTCTAAATACTTCATATATTGTGGTATCCGCAATAGAAAATGTTATCAGTTTTCCACTTCAATTCCATCAAGATGGCGTTCAGATGTGCCACACTTTTGTCTTAAATTGACAATGTTAGCACTCTAGTTGCTCATTAGAACACTGGAGTAAAGCTACAGTTGATCACCAGAGAGTTAACTGTCAGTGCTACTGGTGTTGAAAGCGCATGTTTCAGTCTTCAGATCAGAGTGTTTTAATTGAATAGATGAGGAAGATATTTAAGAACTCATTTAAAATTGTGCTTTCCTCAGCAATGACTATAATTTATATGACAACATGAATCCCAATTGTGTTCCTTTGTAAATGAAATGTTTTAAATTTAACCAGTTTGATTCGATCAAGATGACTTCATGGCTGCCACACTTTTATTGTATGTTACACTGTTAGCGCTCTAGTTGTTCTTTAGAAAACACTGGGAGGCTGTAGTAAAACACAGGGGAATCAACTGATAGGCTGCTGTTAGAAGTGCATGTGTTACTGTGCTTTACTGAGAATGTCAGACTTCAGTCTCGCATGGCTGAGAAAAAGAATGTGAGTTTACAGAAAATATGCTTTCATTTTAGCTTATTGAGCACCTTCCATAGCATCTAGAAGAAAATCATAAGAGAAAACTGTCTTACCTCAAACATGATTCATGAAATCCCAGCAGGGGGCAGAACTTTTCACAGGGTAAAATCACTTTAGAACACATCACAATTCCCAAATCTAGTATGGTACACCAACAAATGGTTTATATTGTAAATTAAATCTGCTATCACCTTTTATACTTGCTCGTTTTTGTGATAGTCAAGAACAACCATTCACTACAATGCATTTCAATGGGGACCATGTCCCAGAGTCCTGTAATTGATGCTACAGCATGTTGTTCATGTTGTGGCCAGCCAACAAAGAGGGGTCTCTTTGGGGTCCCACCACATGCCTTTTGGGGTCTGGGTTTGCTTACCCTTCCCCCGTACATTTTTATTTTAAATTCATTTTCAGGACATAGGGACCAAGTCTTTGAGTCTTGCAAAGGCTGCCAAATCCAACCAATTAGTATTGACTTTAAATTGGCCGATCAGATTACATATGAACACCAACTATCCAGATATACAATTAGTTTTGACCCTTACATTCTCAAAAGCTGCTGATTGGATATACACCAAACCCCAAAAAGCACACCATGTGCTCTCTCAAGGGTATAACACGGGATAAGACCCCCTGGTGACATTTCTTGAAATAGCCATTTTTCTAGTTAGGTCAGCATGCTATTCCCTTCACCACACTCTGGCAGCCCAATCACCTTGTTGCATCTCAACCTGTTATCTGCGTCCTCTACCCTAAGCTCGTGTGTCCTGACCTTACTCTCCATGTCTGTAAGTCGCTCTTTCATTGTTATTAGATCTAAGGTGATATCCGCCAATTCTCTTTCTGCCAGGTGATGGTGGTCGTCCTTCAGGAATCTCATGTCTGCCACCAAAATGTCAATCTTCATCTCCATCACCTCCCGGGAGGCGGTTATGACATGTAGAAGGTCCGGAAGAGTGGGGCCTGCAGGAGGTCCTGAGTGTAGGGCAGGGATTCCATCGTCCTGTGAAAGCTCAGAAGGACTGTCTCTGGTCGTGCCCCCAGTGGCTGGGTCCTTTTTCTAAACAGACTTTTCCTATGTTTGTGTTCCTACCTCTATGACACAGATCACGGCATGCGTTGGCCTGATGAGGGAGCAGGGAATGTGCTGAGAACTCAAAGGCCAGTCACCAAAAGCCAAGATGAGGGAGCCCAAAATATAGTTCAATATGCTGTTGCCAGCAGTCTCAGGGTATTCTTTACAAAATTCAGTGAGCCCTGCTGGTAGGGTGCGTTGCACCAAAATGTCACCTACAGTAAGGGTGGGGAGCAATGCAGGGTGAGGCAACCCACTTGGGTCCGTAGGCAGAGCTCGGCAGGTGAGGTGGTTCAGGGTAATAATGATGCACAAATGGTAATGTGTGGTCAGGGCACCAAGTCTTATCAGGGTTTCCTGTTCCAAAACAGGGTCGGTGGGGAGGTGATAAGGCAAAGTATTCTCGTGGGAGTGGTCGTAGTGATCTAGGGAGGTCTTGCCAATGTGCAGAGTGTAGTTACCTTGGCCTCCTCCAAGAATGTCTGTAGGGTGCGTCTGTGTGTTGGACAGTGAGAACCATTGAAGGGCTCTTATATGGAAGAATCAGTCTTTGCATCACAACAACGCACTGGGGGTCCAATTGCATCAAGGGCTATGGCAGGGCCCACTGGTAGATATGGGGCTAGTAGGGAAGTCCTCCTGCAGTCCATGCAACCCCACTCCGATCAGTGAGTCTATTGTTGATTAGTATAATGCCATCCATGCCAAGATATAAAAGTCACAAAGGGTTCTGACATTTTTGCAGCAAAGTCTTTAAGCATAGCATTAGCTACTTCTATCCATGCGGAGTTGACAAAAGACTAATGCTTTTTACCACTCCAGGCACAGTATTACAGTTTTAGATTTATGCAATAAAATCCAAGGCAACCTGCAATGAATAAAAGCAATCGCTGAGGTAGGTAGGTAGGTAGGTAGGTTGGTAGGTAAGTAGGTAGATAGATAGATAGATAGATAGATAGATAGATAGATAGATAGATAGATAGATAGATAGATAGATAGATAGATAGATAGATAGATAGATAGATAACCAAAACCTGAACAAAAATTATCCCACCAGAAAAATACACTTTAGAAGGCCAAGTCTCAACCAATGAATCCTCCCAGTTGTGTAAAAATAAATACTGTGAGCGCAGAACCCTGTTAGCAAAATTTTACACTATCTCATACTGTACTTTATTTGCATTGTTTATATATGCCTTTTTAGATCTACTCTATAGTGCCGAAGTTCGATGAAACAAAGGCAGATTTCACAATGAATGTTTTTAATTTCCTAATAATACGCTTTACATTTAAATTTGGATTTAACCTAATTTACATTGTTGCATAAAACACATTAGAAATATTAGTGCAGTCTCTCTAATAAAACACATATTTTTCAAAACATTGACAGACGTATCTTCAATTTCAGGCAAACAATTATTACTAAACAGATGACACTCAAATTCTCTAAATCTTTCTAAAAAGTACTACAATCAATTAATAAATCATGTAATAAAAAAATACACAACAGGTAATGTGTATAATTGTCTTACATTGCCCCTTTTTATTTAAAAGTATTTTTTTAAGTGTCGCCATTGTATTGTGGAGGAAGGGGTCAGCTACTTTTAAAGTTAGAGTGGCATAGCGCTCCATACGAAAGCGGCAGCCATTGTCCTTTGAGGGCACGCTGCAAATACATCAAAAAGCAGCTGCCATTCTCCCTATTGGTTAGCAATAAACAAAATAGTGCACAATGTGTAACAAGCTAAGTAATAGTCCCAGTTACAAATGAAGACAAGGTGGTACTAAAGAAGTACTAACAAGCCGATTTACGAATCAGAAGCCAGCATTTACGAAGGACAATGACACAAGCCAATGAGAAATATGGGCGGAGAGTGGGCTGGACTTCGATTCCATACTTCACATCAACAAGTTTTGCAGAGCAGCGCATGCACGCTGACTCTAGGCTCGACCTAAAAAGCGTCCATGCAACTTGAGATCAGTTTTTAAAGGCTATTAAAGATAGTTTCACACTTATGGATCCTAAAAGACAACGTAGATTATCCACTGCCCAGAATCCTGGATAAATAATAAAAGAGGTAGAATTATTCAGCAGAATGCTAGGGCTTAAGTAAAAGAGCAGTCATGAGTTTTTGGTAAGGGATAAAGGGGAAAAAACAGACACACACACAAACTACCTTTAAATCACTGGCACATTGTCTGACCTAACCAAAGCACAAGATCATCGGCTATCCACAAATGAAACTGAATCTTTAAGCATAGCATTAGCTACTTCTATCCATGCGGAGTTGACAAAAGACTAATGCTTTTTACCACTCCAGGCACAGTATTACAGTTTTAGATTTATGCAATAAAATCCAAGGCAACCTGCAATGAATAAAAGCAATCGCTGAGGTAGGTAGGTAGGTAGGTAGGTAGGTTGGTAGGTAAGTAGGTAGATAGATAGATAGATAGATAGATAGATAGATAGATAGATAGATAGATAGATAGATAGATAGATAGATAGATAGATAGATAGATAGATAGATAGATAACCAAAACCTGAACAAAAATTATCCCACCAGAAAAATACACTTTAGAAGGCCAAGTCTCAACCAATGAATCCTCCCAGTTGTGTAAAAATAAATACTGTGAGCGCAGAACCCTGTTAGCAAAATTTTACACTATCTCATACTGTACTTTATTTGCATTGTTTATATATGCCTTTTTAGATCTACTCTATAGTGCCGAAGTTCGATGAAACAAAGGCAGATTTCACAATGAATGTTTTTAATTTCCTAATAATACGCTTTACATTTAAATTTGGATTTAACCTAATTTACATTGTTGCATAAAACACATTAGAAATATTAGTGCAGTCTCTCTAATAAAACACATATTTTTCAAAACATTGACAGACGTATCTTCAATTTCAGGCAAACAATTATTACTAAACAGATGACACTCAAATTCTCTAAATCTTTCTAAAAAGTACTACAATCAATTAATAAATCATGTAATAAAAAAATACACAACAGGTAATGTGTATAATTGTCTTACGTTGCCCCTTTTTATTTAAAAGTATTTTTTTAAGTGTCGCCATTGTATTGTGGAGGAAGGGGTCAGCTACTTTTAAAGTTAGAGTGGCATAGCGCTCCATACGAAAGCGGCAGCCATTGTCCTTTGAGGGCACGCTGCAAATACATCAAAAAGCAGCTGCCATTCTCCCTATTGGTTAGCAATAAACAAAATAGTGCACAATGTGTAACAAGCTAAGTAATAGTCCCAGTTACAAATGAAGACAAGGTGGTACTAAAGAAGTACTAACAAGCCGATTTACGAATCAGAAGCCAGCATTTACGAAGGACAATGACACAAGCCAATGAGAAATATGGGCGGAGAGTGGGCTGGACTTCGATTCCATACTTCACATCAACAAGTTTTGCAGAGCAGCGCATGCACGCTGACTCTAGGCTCGACCTAAAAAGCGTCCATGCAACTTGAGATCAGTTTTTAAAGGCTATTAAAGATAGTTTCACACTTATGGATCCTAAAAGACAACGTAGATTATCCACTGCCCAGAATCCTGGATAAATAATAAAAGAGGTAGAATTATTCAGCAGAATGCTAGGGCTTAAGTAAAAGAGCAGTCATGAGTTTTTGGTAAGGGATAAAGGGGAAAAAACAGACACACACACAAACTACCTTTAAATCACTGGCACATTGTCTGACCTAACCAAAGCACAAGATCATCGGCTATCCACAAATGAAACTGAATCTTTAAGCATAGCATTAGCTACTTCTATCCATGCGGAGTTGACAAAAGACTAATGCTTTTTACCACTCCAGGCACAGTATTACAGTTTTAGATTTATGCAATAAAATCCAAGGCAACCTGCAATGAATAAAAGCAATCGCTGAGGTAGGTAGGTAGGTAGGTAGGTTGGTAGGTAAGTAGGTAGATAGATAGATAGATAGATAGATAGATAGATAGATAGATAGATAGATAGATAGATAGATAGATAGATAGATAGATAGATAGGATAGATAACCAAAACCTGAACAAAAATTATCCCACCAGAAAAATACACTTTAGAAGGCCAAGTCTCAACCAATGAATCCTCCCAGTTGTGTAAAAATAAATACTGTGAGCGCAGAACCCTGTTAGCAAAATTTTACACTATCTCATACTGTACTTTATTTGCATTGTTTATATATGCCTTTTTAGATCTACTCTATAGTGCCGAAGTTCGATGAAACAAAGGCAGATTTCACAATGAATGTTTTTAATTTCCTAATAATACGCTTTACATTTAAATTTGGATTTAACCTAATTTACATTGTTGCATAAAACACATTAGAAATATTAGTGCAGTCTCTCTAATAAAACACATATTTTTCAAAACATTGACAGACGTATCTTCAATTTCAGGCAAACAATTATTACTAAACAGATGACACTCAAATTCTTTAAATCTTTCTAAAAAGTACTACAATCAATTAATAAATCATGTAATAAAAAAATACACAACAGGTAATGTGTATAATTGTCTTACATTGCCCCTTTTTATTTAAAAGTATTTTTTTAAGTGTCGCCATTGTATTGTGGAGGAAGGGGTCAGCTACTTTTAAAGTTAGAGTGGCATAGCGCTCCATACGAAAGCGGCAGCCATTGTCCTTTGAGGGCACGCTGCAAATACATCAAAAAGCAGCTGCCATTCTCCCTATTGGTTAGCAATAAACAAAATAGTGCACAATGTGTAACAAGCTAAGTAATAGTCCCAGTTACAAATGAAGACAAGGTGGTACTAAAGAAGTACTAACAAGCCGATTTACGAATCAGAAGCCAGCATTTACGAAGGACAATGACACAAGCCAATGAGAAATATGGGCGGAGAGTGGGCTGGACTTCGATTCCATACTTCACATCAACAAGTTTTGCAGAGCAGCGCATGCACGCTGACTCTAGGCTCGACCTAAAAAGCGTCCATGCAACTTGAGATCAGTTTTTAAAGGCTATTAAAGATAGTTTCACACTTATGGATCCTAAAAGACAACGTAGATTATCCACTGCCCAGAATCCTGGATAAATAATAAAAGAGGTAGAATTATTCAGCAGAATGCTAGGGCTTAAGTAAAAGAGCAGTCATGAGTTTTTGGTAAGGGATAAAGGGGAAAAAACAGACACACACACAAACTACCTTTAAATCACTGGCACATTGTCTGACCTAACCAAAGCACAAGATCATCGGCTATCCACAAATGAAACTGAATCATTTGAGCACCCGATATTAAGTTGCAGAATAGTAGCTTTTGACTGATGTGGCTAAAAGCTCAGTCCATCTCCAACCTTGTAACTTTACATGGGATGTATTCAGGGTTTGTTATGCACAGGAGGAATTGGAAGATTTAGAAGATGGGGGAAATAATCCCATGTGGGAGGTTGTGGTCCTCCAACAAACTTCAAATGACAGGGGCTGGCAGCTTTGTACTCAGTGAGGCTTTGCCTCTTTTGTAAACCTAAGTCTACTTTTTTGACGATGTAGTGCTTTTATGCTTTTCTGATGGGTTTAGCTTCTCAATTACACCTCTTCCCACGTCACCAATAGGAACGTTTGTGTAACCTTACTGCTTGTGAAGTCAAAAATATACCAATGAGCTATCAATTCTAGAATTACGCAAAACTGGAGAGTTCAGAGTTTGTTCGCAAAGGTCACACATGTGGTTACTCCTTGGAGTTTTCCAAATGACCCCTAACTCAGAGGTAAAGGAGTCTAAAGGTCATACCATCACTTTCCAGCAGCAATTGCTGTTCTTAACCCCTATATCTTCCCTGCTGCCCTCCATGGTCAATTTTGCTGCTGCCTCCATTCTCTGCTGTGTTGTAACTGCTCCTCCTGCCTTCCCAGCATGGTCTGTTATGAATCCCCTAACCAATTCCTTTGCCTTCTGATGTCTGTGTCCAGCCCCTACCCCTCCCCTATGCCCTCCATGGAACTTTGTGCATGCCACCTCCCTCTTGCCCATCCTGACCGTTGTCCTGCCACTAATCCCCTGCATGCCTTGCATGGAATTATCTGCTTCCCAATGTGGTTAGCTTGCTGCCCCATACCCCCTCCCACCTTCCCTTTGTTGTCCATATATAAGACTTTATAGGATCCCTGTTGTCATCCATGGTGTGTTGTGCTCCCAGTACCCATCCTGCCTGCCCTGCATGGCCAGTTTCTCCAGCCCTGCCCTCTTGCCCCTTGCCCTCTGTTGGCCTGCTGCAATCCCCCAGCCCCTCCTTCCTGCCTTCCATGGTCCCTGGCTGGCACTTGCCCCTTCCTCCTGCCCTCCATGATTCGTTGGCTGCAACTGCTCTGCGTGCATATATCTCTGTCACCTCCATATTGCTTTACAAGGTTTGCTCAGCTGCACTGCCCTCTCACTTGCTCTGTGCCGTGTATTGTGCTGCCACAACCCTTGTCGTTTACCCTGTAAGGTCAGTTTGGTGCCCCTGCTACATCCATCCTGCCCTCTATTGTCAGAGCCAATGTCTCTACCCAATTCATTTTGTCCTTCATCCTGTCATTGTTCCATATATACCAACATTTCACACTTGGCAAAAGGGAGATTTTGAAAAGAAAATTGGGGAACTGATTTTCCCTATTGACTTACATTAAAGAAGAGGAGATTTTTGGCAAGAGACAACTAAAATAAAGCCCTTTTGGGCTTAAAAACCAGGGGTTTCCTGACTAAGCCAGTTCTGTTGATTTATCTGATTGTAGAGCCACTGCCACCCCTTTCTTCCCTTAGTGGTCCATTGTGTTGCCACAGTCTCTCTTGCCTGTCCTGTAGGGTTTGGTTTGCTGCCCCTACCCCGCTTACACCTGCCCTCCATGGTCCGTTATGCTGCCACTACCCTTCCCGCTTGCCTAACAAGGTCAACTTGCTGCCTCTGACTCCTTCTTGCTGCCCTTTATTGTTCAAGTACGTGCACCTACCTCTGCCTCCCCATAGTGTTCTAATGAACAATTAGATTGGAAACATTTTGTATTTAATAAAAAGTTTGGCACACCTGACGGTATCTTGGAGGAATCTCAGCCGTAAAACCTAAAGCATTCTCTTTAGAAATTATAAAAAGGAGGGGGTCTTTTCTCATAGAAATTATGAGTGCTCTAAAAAAACTACATTAAGGACACATTTCAATTCTCAAATAGTGACAAAGCTTTTTTTATCCATTTGATCGCTTTATTATTTGTTGCACTTAAGGGAGAGGATGTGATATTATGGCCAGAGCTGCTGACTTTGTAACTGGGAAATCAAGTTCCAGTTTCAGCATTGAATTTGAGCATCGGCTCATCATCCTGTGATTGTGGGCAAATCACTTAATTTTCCAGTGTTTAAAACAAAAATGGATGTGTTCTCATGTAAAGCACTTCTGTAACTTCAGCAGTGTCCGTGCTATATAAAATTGCAACAACAAAAAAAAAAAAGGGTTTTGCACATTTCTGCCATTGGGTTATACTAGGGCTATGTTTGGGCTGCATTTGGGCTATAATTGGGCTACATTTGGGCTCTTTTTCTCCTGTGGCCATCTTGGGAGAGTTTATTTATTATGAAGATCTCTAAATACTTCATATACTGTGGTATCCGCAATAGAAAATGTTATCAGTTTTCCACTTCAATTCCATCAAGATGGCGTTCAGATGTGCCACACTTTTGTCTTAAATTGACAATGTTAGCACTCTAGTTGCTCATTAGAACACTGGAGTAAAGCTACAGTTGATCACCAGAGAGTTAACTGTCAGTGCTACCGGTGTTGAAAGCGCATGTTTCAGTCTTCAGATCAGAGTATTTTAATTGAATAGATGAGGAAGATATTTAAGAACTCATTTAAAATTGTGCTTTCCTCAGCAATGACTATAATTTATATGACAACATGAATCCCAATTGTGTTCCTTTGTAAATGAAATGTTTTAAATTTAACCAGTTTGATTCGATCAAGATGACTTCATGGCTGCCACACTTTTATTGTATGTTACACTGTTAGCGCTCTAGTTGTTCTTTAGAAAACACTGGGAGGCTGTAGTAAAACACAGGGGAATCAACTGATAGGCTGCTGTTAGAAGTGCATGTGTTACTGTGCTTTACTGAGAATGTCAGACTTCAGTCTCGCATGGCTGAGAAAAAGAATGTGAGTTTACAGAAAATATGCTTTCATTTTAGCTTATTGAGCACCTTCCATAGCATCTAGAAGAAAATCATAAGAGAAAACTGTCTTACCTCAAACATGATTCATGAAATCCCAGCAGGGGGCAGAACTTTTCACAGGGTAAAATCACTTTAGAACACATCACAATTCCCAAATCTAGTATGGTACACCAACAAATGGTTTATATTGTAAATTAAATCTGCTATCACCTTTTATACTTGCTCGTTTTTGTGATAGTCAAGAACAACCATTCACTACAATGCATTTCAATGGGGACCATGTCCCAGAGTCCTGTAATTGATGCTACAGCATGTTGTTCATGTTGTGGCCAGCCAACAAAGAGGGGTCTCTTTGGGGTCCCACCACATGCCTTTTGGGGTCTGGGTGTGCTTACCCTTCCCCCGTACATTTTTATTTTAAATTCATTTTCAGGACATAGGGACCAAGTCTTTGAGTCTTGCAAAGGCTGCCAAATCCAACCAATTAGTATTGACTTTAAATTGGCCGATCAGATTACATATGAACACCAACTATCCAGATATACAATTAGTTTTGACCCTTACATTCTCAAAAGCTGCTGATTGGATATACACCAAACCCCAAAAAGCACACCATGTGCTCTCTCAAGGGTATAACACGGGATAAGACCCTCTGGTGACATTTCTTGAAATAGCCATTTTTCTAGTTAGGTCAGCATGCTATTCCCTTCACCACACTCTGGCAGCCCAATCACCTTGTTGCATCTCAACCTGTTATCTGCGTCCTCTACCCTAAGCTCGTGTGTCCTGACCTTACTCTCCATGTCTGTAAGTCGCTCTTTCATTGTTATTAGATCTAAGGTGATATCCGCCAATTCTCTTTCTGCCAGGTGATGGTGGTCGTCCTTCAGGAATCTCATGTCTGCCACCAAAATGTCAATCTTCATCTCCATCACCTCCCGGGAGGCGGTTATGACATGTAGAAGGTCCGGAAGAGTGGGGCCTGCAGGAGGTCCTGAGTGTAGGGCAGGGATTCCATCGTCCTGTGAAAGCTCAGAAGGACTGTCTCTGGTCGTGCCCCCAGTGGCTGGGTCCTTTTTCTAAACAGACTTTTCCTATGTTTGTGTTCCTACCTCTATGACACAGATCACGGCATGCGTTGGCCTGATGAGGGAGCAGGGAATGTGCTGAGAACTCAAAGGCCAGTCACCAAAAGCCAAGATGAGGGAGCCCAAAATATAGTTCAATATGCTGTTGCCAGCAGTCTCAGGGTATTCTTTACAAAATTCAGTGAGCCCTGCTGGTAGGGTGCGTTGCACCAAAATGTCACCTACAGTAAGGGTGGGGAGCAATGCAGGGTGAGGCAACCCACTTGGGTCCGTAGGCAGAGCTCGGCAGGTGAGGTGGTTCAGGGTAATAATGATGCACAAATGGTAATGTGTGGTCAGGGCACCAAGTCTTATCAGGGTTTCCTGTTCCAAAACAGGGTCGGTGGGGAGGTGATAAGGCAAAGTATTCTCGTGGGAGTGGTCGTAGTGATCTAGGGAGGTCTTGCCAATGTGCAGAGTGTAGTTACCTTGGCCTCCTCCAAGAATGTCTGTAGGGTGCGTCTGTGTGTTGGACAGTGAGAACCATTGAAGGGCTCTTATATGGAAGAATCAGTCTTTGCATCACAACAACGCACTGGGGGTCCAATTGCATCAAGGGCTATGGCAGGGCCCACTGGTAGATATGGGGCTAGTAGGGAAGTCCTCCTGCAGTCCATGCAACCCCACTCCGATCAGTGAGTCTATTGTTGATTAGTATAATGCCATCCATGCCAAGATATAAAAGTCACAAAGGGTTCTGACATTTTTGCAGCAAAGTCTTTAAGCATAGCATTAGCTACTTCTATCCATGCGGAGTTGACAAAAGACTAATGCTTTTTACCACTCCAGGCACAGTATTACAGTTTTAGATTTATGCAATAAAATCCAAGGCAACCTGCAATGAATAAAAGCAATCGCTGAGGTAGGTAGGTAGGTAGGTAGGTTGGTAGGTAAGTAGGTAGATAGATAGATAGATAGATATATAGATAGATAGATAGATAGATAGATAGATAGATAGATAGATAGATAGATAGATAGATAGATAGATAGATAGATAGATAGATAGATAGATAGATAGATAGATAGATAGATAGATAGATAACCAAAACCTGAACAAAAATTATCCCACCAGAAAAATACACTTTAGAAGGCCAAGTCTCAACCAATGAATCCTCCCAGTTGTGTAAAAATAAATACTGTGAGCGCAGAACCCTGTTAGCAAAATTTTACACTATCTCATACTGTACTTTATTTGCATTGTTTATATATGCCTTTTTAGATCTACTCTATAGTGCCGAAGTTCGATGAAACAAAGGCAGATTTCACAATGAATGTTTTTAATTTCCTAATAATACGCTTTACATTTAAATTTGGATTTAACCTAATTTACATTGTTGCATAAAACACATTAGAAATATTAGTGCAGTCTCTCTAATAAAACACATATTTTTCAAAACATTGACAGATGTATCTTCAATTTCAGGCAAACAATTATTACTAAACAGATGACACTCAAATTCTCTAAATCTTTCTAAAAAGTACTACAATCAATTAATAAATCATGTAATAAAAAAATACACAACAGGTAATGTGTATAATTGTCTTACATTGCCCCTTTTTATTTAAAAGTATTTTTTTAAGTGTCGCCATTGTATTGTGGAGGAAGGGGTCAGCTACTTTTAAAGTTAGAGTGGCATAGCGCTCCATACGAAAGCGGCAGCCATTGTCCTTTGAGGGCACGCTGCAAATACATCAAAAAGCAGCTGCCATTCTCCCTATTGGTTAGCAATAAACAAAATAGTGCACAATGTGTAACAAGCTAAGTAATAGTCCCAGTTACAAATGAAGACAAGGTGGTACTAAAGAAGTACTAACAAGCCGATTTACGAATCAGAAGCCAGCATTTACGAAGGACAATGACACAAGCCAATGAGAAATATGGGCGGAGAGTGGGCTGGACTTCGATTCCATACTTCACATCAACAAGTTTTGCAGAGCAGCGCATGCACGCTGACTCTAGGCTCGACCTAAAAAGCGTCCATGCAACTTGAGATCAGTTTTTAAAGGCTATTAAAGATAGTTTCACACTTATGGATCCTAAAAGACAACGTAGATTATCCACTGCCCAGAATCCTGGATAAATAATAAAAGAGGTAGAATTATTCAGCAGAATGCTAGGGCTTAAGTAAAAGAGCAGTCATGAGTTTTTGGTAAGGGATAAAGGGGAAAAAACAGACACACACACAAACTACCTTTAAATCACTGGCACATTGTCTGACCTAACCAAAGCACAAGATCATCGGCTATCCACAAATGAAACTGAATCTTTAAGCATAGCATTAGCTACTTCTATCCATGCGGAGTTGACAAAAGACTAATGCTTTTTACCACTCCAGGCACAGTATTACAGTTTTAGATTTATGCAATAAAATCCAAGGCAACCTGCAATGAATAAAAGCAATCGCTGAGGTAGGTAGGTAGGTAGGTAGGTTGGTAGGTAAGTAGGTAGATAGATAGATAGATAGATAGATAGATAGATAGATAAGTAGATAGATAGATAGATAGATAGATAGATAGATAGATAGATAGATAGATAGATAGATAGATAGGATAGATAACCAAAACCTGAACAAAAATTATCCCACCAGAAAAATACACTTTAGAAGGCCAAGTCTCAACCAATGAATCCTCCCAGTTGTGTAAAAATAAATACTGTGAGCGCAGAACCCTGTTAGCAAAATTTTACACTATCTCATACTGTACTTTATTTGCATTGTTTATATATGCCTTTTTAGATCTACTCTATAGTGCCGAAGTTCGATGAAACAAAGGCAGATTTCACAATGAATGTTTTTAATTTCCTAATAATACGCTTTACATTTAAATTTGGATTTAACCTAATTTACATTGTTGCATAAAACACATTAGAAATATTAGTGCAGTCTCTCTAATAAAACACATATTTTTCAAAACATTGACAGACGTATCTTCAATTTCAGGCAAACAATTATTACTAAACAGATGACACTCAAATTCTCTAAATCTTTCTAAAAAGTACTACAATCAATTAATAAATCATGTAATAAAAAAATACACAACAGGTAATGTGTATAATTGTCTTACATTGCCCCTTTTTATTTAAAAGTATTTTTTTAAGTGTCGCCATTGTATTGTGGAGGAAGGGGTCAGCTACTTTTAAAGTTAGAGTGGCATAGCGCTCCATACGAAAGCGGCAGCCATTGTCCTTTGAGGGCACGCTGCAAATACATCAAAAAGCAGCTGCCATTCTCCCTATTGGTTAGCAATAAACAAAATAGTGCACAATGTGTAACAAGCTAAGTAATAGTCCCAGTTACAAATGAAGACAAGGTGGTACTAAAGAAGTACTAACAAGCCGATTTACGAATCAGAAGCCAGCATTTACGAAGGACAATGACACAAGCCAATGAGAAATATGGGCGGAGAGTGGGCTGGACTTCGATTCCATACTTCACATCAACAAGTTTTGCAGAGCAGCGCATGCACGCTGACTCTAGGCTCGACCTAAAAAGCGTCCATGCAACTTGAGATCAGTTTTTAAAGGCTATTAAAGATAGTTTCACACTTATGGATCCTAAAAGACAACGTAGATTATCCACTGCCCAGAATCCTGGATAAATAATAAAAGAGGTAGAATTATTCAGCAGAATGCTAGGGCTTAAGTAAAAGAGCAGTCATGAGTTTTTGGTAAGGGATAAAGGGGAAAAAACAGACACACACACAAACTACCTTTAAATCACTGGCACATTGTCTGACCTAACCAAAGCACAAGATCATCGGCTATCCACAAATGAAACTGAATCATTTGAGCACCCGATATTAAGTTGCAGAATAGTAGCTTTTGACTGATGTGGCTAAAAGCTCAGTCCATCTCCAACCTTGTAACTTTACATGGGATGTATTCAGGGTTTGTTATGCACAGGAGGAATTGGAAGATTTAGAAGATGGGGGAAATAATCCCATGTGGGAGGTTGTGGTCCTCCAACAAACTTCAAATGACAGGGGCTGGCAGCTTTGTACTCAGTGAGGCTTTGCCTCTTTTGTAAACCTAAGTCTACTTTTTTGACGATGTAGTGCTTTTATGCTTTTCTGATGGGTTTAGCTTCTCAATTACACCTCTTCCCACGTCACCAATAGGAACGTTTGTGTAACCTTACTGCTTGTGAAGTCAAAAATATACCAATGAGCTATCAATTCTAGAATTACGCAAAACTGGAGAGTTCAGAGTTTGTTCGCAAAGGTCACACATGTGGTTACTCCTTGGAGTTTTCCAAATGACCCCTAACTCAGAGGTAAAGGAGTCTAAAGGTCATACCATCACTTTCCAGCAGCAATTGCTGTTCTTAACCCCTATATCTTCCCTGCTGCCCTCCATGGTCAATTTTGCTGCTGCCTCCATTCTCTGCTGTGTTGTAACTGCTCCTCCTGCCTTCCCAGCATGGTCTGTTATGAATCCCCTAACCAATTCCTTTGCCTTCTGATGTCTGTGTCCAGCCCCTACCCCTCCCCTATGCCCTCCATGGAACTTTGTGCATGCCACCTCCCTCTTGCCCATCCTGACCGTTGTCCTGCCACTAATCCCCTGCATGCCTTGCATGGAATTATCTGCTTCCCAATGTGGTTAGCTTGCTGCCCCATACCCCCTCCCACCTTCCCTTTGTTGTCCATATATAAGACTTTATAGGATCCCTGTTGTCATCCATGGTGTGTTGTGCTCCCAGTACCCATCCTGCCTGCCCTGCATGGCCAGTTTCTCCAGCCCTGCCCTCTTGCCCCTTGCCCTCTGTTGGCCTGCTGCAATCCCCCAGCCCCTCCTTCCTGCCTTCCATGGTCCCTGGCTGGCACTTGCCCCTTCCTCCTGCCCTCCATGATTCGTTGGCTGCAACTGCTCTGCGTGCATATATCTCTGTCACCTCCATATTGCTTTACAAGGTTTGCTCAGCTGCACTGCCCTCTCACTTGCTCTGTGCCGTGTATTGTGCTGCCACAACCCTTGTCGTTTACCCTGTAAGGTCAGTTTGGTGCCCCTGCTACATCCATCCTGCCCTCTATTGTCAGAGCCAATGTCTCTACCCAATTCATTTTGTCCTTCATCCTGTCATTGTTCCATATATACCAACATTTCACACTTGGCAAAAGGGAGATTTTGAAAAGAAAATTGGGGAACTGATTTTCCCTATTGACTTACATTAAAGAAGAGGAGATTTTTGGCAAGAGACAACTAAAATAAAGCCCTTTTGGGCTTAAAAACCAGGGGTTTCCTGACTAAGCCAGTTCTGTTGATTTATCTGATTGTAGAGCCACTGCCACCCCTTTCTTCCCTTAGTGGTCCATTGTGTTGCCACAGTCTCTCTTGCCTGTCCTGTAGGGTTTGGTTTGCTGCCCCTACCCCGCTTACACCTGCCCTCCATGGTCCGTTATGCTGCCACTACCCTTCCCGCTTGCCTAACAAGGTCAACTTGCTGCCTCTGACTCCTTCTTGCTGCCCTTTATTGTTCAAGTACGTGCACCTACCTCTGCCTCCCCATAGTGTTCTAATGAACAATTAGATTGGAAACATTTTGTATTTAATAAAAAGTTTGGCACACCTGACGGTATCTTGGAGGAATCTCAGCCGTAAAACCTAAAGCATTCTCTTTAGAAATTATAAAAAGGAGGGGGTCTTTTCTCATAGAAATTATGAGTGCTCTAAAAAAACTACATTAAGGACACATTTCAATTCTCAAATAGTGACAAAGCTTTTTTTATCCATTTGATCGCTTTATTATTTGTTGCACTTAAGGGAGAGGATGTGATATTATGGCCAGAGCTGCTGACTTTGTAACTGGGAAATCAAGTTCCAGTTTCAGCATTGAATTTGAGCATCGGCTCATCATCCTGTGATTGTGGGCAAATCACTTAATTTTCCAGTGTTTAAAACAAAAATGGATGTGTTCTCATGTAAAGCACTTCTGTAACTTCAGCAGTGTCCGTGCTATATAAAATTGCAACAACAAAAAAAAAAAAGGGTTTTGCACATTTCTGCCATTGGGTTATACTAGGGCTATGTTTGGGCTGCATTTGGGCTATAATTGGGCTACATTTGGGCTCTTTTTCTCCTGTGGCCATCTTGGGAGAGTTTATTTATTATGAAGATCTCTAAATACTTCATATACTGTGGTATCCGCAATAGAAAATGTTATCAGTTTTCCACTTCAATTCCATCAAGATGGCGTTCAGATGTGCCACACTTTTGTCTTAAATTGACAATGTTAGCACTCTAGTTGCTCATTAGAACACTGGAGTAAAGCTACAGTTGATCACCAGAGAGTTAACTGTCAGTGCTACCGGTGTTGAAAGCGCATGTTTCAGTCTTCAGATCAGAGTATTTTAATTGAATAGATGAGGAAGATATTTAAGAACTCATTTAAAATTGTGCTTTCCTCAGCAATGACTATAATTTATATGACAACATGAATCCCAATTGTGTTCCTTTGTAAATGAAATGTTTTAAATTTAACCAGTTTGATTCGATCAAGATGACTTCATGGCTGCCACACTTTTATTGTATGTTACACTGTTAGCGCTCTAGTTGTTCTTTAGAAAACACTTGGAGGCTGTAGTAAAACACAGGGGAATCAACTGATAGGCTGCTGTTAGAAGTGCATGTGTTACTGTGCTTTACTGAGAATGTCAGACTTCAGTCTCGCATGGCTGAGAAAAAGAATGTGAGTTTACAGAAAATATGCTTTCATTTTAGCTTATTGAGCACCTTCCATAGCATCTAGAAGAAAATCATAAGAGAAAACTGTCTTACCTCAAACATGATTCATGAAATCCCAGCAGGGGGCAGAACTTTTCACAGGGTAAAATCACTTTAGAACACATCACAATTCCCAAATCTAGTATGGTACACCAACAAATGGTTTATATTGTAAATTAAATCTGCTATCACCTTTTATACTTGCTCGTTTTTGTGATAGTCAAGAACAACCATTCACTACAATGCATTTCAATGGGGACCATGTCCCAGAGTCCTGTAATTGATGCTACAGCATGTTGTTCATGTTGTGGCCAGCCAACAAAGAGGGGTCTCTTTGGGGTCCCACCACATGCCTTTTGGGGTCTGGGTGTGCTTACCCTTCCCCCGTACATTTTTATTTTAAATTCATTTTCAGGACATAGGGACCAAGTCTTTGAGTCTTGCAAAGGCTGCCAAATCCAACCAATTAGTATTGACTTTAAATTGGCCGATCAGATTACATATGAACACCAACTATCCAGATATACAATTAGTTTTGACCCTTACATTCTCAAAAGCTGCTGATTGGATATACACCAAACCCCAAAAAGCACACCATGTGCTCTCTCAAGGGTATAACACGGGATAAGACCCTCTGGTGACATTTCTTGAAATAGCCATTTTTCTAGTTAGGTCAGCATGCTATTCCCTTCACCACACTCTGGCAGCCCAATCACCTTGTTGCATCTCAACCTGTTATCTGCGTCCTCTACCCTAAGCTCGTGTGTCCTGACCTTACTCTCCATGTCTGTAAGTCGCTCTTTCATTGTTATTAGATCTAAGGTGATATCCGCCAATTCTCTTTCTGCCAGGTGATGGTGGTCGTCCTTCAGGAATCTCATGTCTGCCACCAAAATGTCAATCTTCATCTCCATCACCTCCCGGGAGGCGGTTATGACATGTAGAAGGTCCGGAAGAGTGGGGCCTGCAGGAGGTCCTGAGTGTAGGGCAGGGATTCCATCGTCCTGTGAAAGCTCAGAAGGACTGTCTCTGGTCGTGCCCCCAGTGGCTGGGTCCTTTTTCTAAACAGACTTTTCCTATGTTTGTGTTCCTACCTCTATGACACAGATCACGGCATGCGTTGGCCTGATGAGGGAGCAGGGAATGTGCTGAGAACTCAAAGGCCAGTCACCAAAAGCCAAGATGAGGGAGCCCAAAATATAGTTCAATATGCTGTTGCCAGCAGTCTCAGGGTATTCTTTACAAAATTCAGTGAGCCCTGCTGGTAGGGTGCGTTGCACCAAAATGTCACCTACAGTAAGGGTGGGGAGCAATGCAGGGTGAGGCAACCCACTTGGGTCCGTAGGCAGAGCTCGGCAGGTGAGGTGGTTCAGGGTAATAATGATGCACAAATGGTAATGTGTGGTCAGGGCACCAAGTCTTATCAGGGTTTCCTGTTCCAAAACAGGGTCGGTGGGGAGGTGATAAGGCAAAGTATTCTCGTGGGAGTGGTCGTAGTGATCTAGGGAGGTCTTGCCAATGTGCAGAGTGTAGTTACCTTGGCCTCCTCCAAGAATGTCTGTAGGGTGCGTCTGTGTGTTGGACAGTGAGAACCATTGAAGGGCTCTTATATGGAAGAATCAGTCTTTGCATCACAACAACGCACTGGGGGTCCAATTGCATCAAGGGCTATGGCAGGGCCCACTGGTAGATATGGGGCTAGTAGGGAAGTCCTCCTGCAGTCCATGCAACCCCACTCCGATCAGTGAGTCTATTGTTGATTAGTATAATGCCATCCATGCCAAGATATAAAAGTCACAAAGGGTTCTGACATTTTTGCAGCAAAGTCTTTAAGCATAGCATTAGCTACTTCTATCCATGCGGAGTTGACAAAAGACTAATGCTTTTTACCACTCCAGGCACAGTATTACAGTTTTAGATTTATGCAATAAAATCCAAGGCAACCTGCAATGAATAAAAGCAATCGCTGAGGTAGGTAGGTAGGTAGGTAGGTTGGTAGGTAAGTAGGTAGATAGATAGATAGATAGATAGATAGATAGATAGATAGATAGATAGATAGATAGATAGATAGATAGATAGATATATAGATAGATAGATAGATAGATAGATAGATAGATAGATAGATAGATAGATAGATAGATAGATAGATAGATAGATAGATAGATAGATAGATAGATAGATAGATAGATAGATAGATAACCAAAACCTGAACAAAAATTATCCCACCAGAAAAATACACTTTAGAAGGCCAAGTCTCAACCAATGAATCCTCCCAGTTGTGTAAAAATAAATACTGTGAGCGCAGAACCCTGTTAGCAAAATTTTACACTATCTCATACTGTACTTTATTTGCATTGTTTATATATGCCTTTTTAGATCTACTCTATAGTGCCGAAGTTCGATGAAACAAAGGCAGATTTCACAATGAATGTTTTTAATTTCCTAATAATACGCTTTACATTTAAATTTGGATTTAACCTAATTTACATTGTTGCATAAAACACATTAGAAATATTAGTGCAGTCTCTCTAATAAAACACATATTTTTCAAAACATTGACAGACGTATCTTCAATTTCAGGCAAACAATTATTACTAAACAGATGACACTCAAATTCTCTAAATCTTTCTAAAAAGTACTACAATCAATTAATAAATCATGTAATAAAAAAATACACAACATGTAATGTGTATAATTGTCTTACATTGCCCCTTTTTATTTAAAAGTATTTTTTTAAGTGTCGCCATTGTATTGTGGAGGAAGGGGTCAGCTACTTTTAAAGTTAGAGTGGCATAGCGCTCCATACGAAAGCGGCAGCCATTGTCCTTTGAGGGCACGCTGCAAATACATCAAAAAGCAGCTGCCATTCTCCCTATTGGTTAGCAATAAACAAAATAGTGCACAATGTGTAACAAGCTAAGTAATAGTCCCAGTTACAAATGAAGACAAGGTGGTACTAAAGAAGTACTAACAAGCCGATTTACGAATCAGAAGCCAGCATTTACGAAGGACAATGACACAAGCCAATGAGAAATATGGGCGGAGAGTGGGCTGGACTTCGATTCCATACTTCACATCAACAAGTTTTGCAGAGCAGCGCATGCACGCTGACTCTAGGCTCGACCTAAAAAGCGTCCATGCAACTTGAGATCAGTTTTTAAAGGCTATTAAAGATAGTTTCACACTTATGGATCCTAAAAGACAACGTAGATTATCCACTGCCCAGAATCCTGGATAAATAATAAAAGAGGTAGAATTATTCAGCAGAATGCTAGGGCTTAAGTAAAAGAGCAGTCATGAGTTTTTGGTAAGGGATAAAGGGGAAAAAACAGACACACACACAAACTACCTTTAAATCACTGGCACATTGTCTGACCTAACCAAAGCACAAGATCATCGGCTATCCACAAATGAAACTGAATCTTTAAGCATAGCATTAGCTACTTCTATCCATGCGGAGTTGACAAAAGACTAATGCTTTTTACCACTCCAGGCACAGTATTACAGTTTTAGATTTATGCAATAAAATCCAAGGCAACCTGCAATGAATAAAAGCAATCGCTGAGGTAGGTAGGTAGGTAGGTAGGTTGGTAGGTAAGTAGGTAGATAGATAGATAGATAGATAGATAGATAGATAGATAGATAGATAGATAGATAGATAGATAGATAGATAGATAGATAGATAGATAGATAGATAGATAGATAGATAGATAGATAGATAGATAACCAAAACCTGAACAAAAATTATCCCACCAGAAAAATACACTTTAGAAGGCCAAGTCTCAACCAATGAATCCTCCCAGTTGTGTAAAAATAAATACTGTGAGCGCAGAACCCTGTTAGCAAAATTTTACACTATCTCATACTGTACTTTATTTGCATTGTTTATATATGCCTTTTTAGATCTACTCTATAGTGCCGAAGTTCGATGAAACAAAGGCAGATTTCACAATGAATGTTTTTAATTTCCTAATAATACGCTTTACATTTAAATTTGGATTTAACCTAATTTACATTGTTGCATAAAACACATTAGAAATATTAGTGCAGTCTCTCTAATAAAACACATATTTTTCAAAACATTGACAGACGTATCTTCAATTTCAGGCAAACAATTATTACTAAACAGATGACACTCAAATTCTCTAAATCTTTCTAAAAAGTACTACAATCAATTAATAAATCATGTAATAAAAAAATACACAACAGGTAATGTGTATAATTGTCTTACATTGCCCCTTTTTATTTAAAAGTATTTTTTTAAGTGTCGCCATTGTATTGTGGAGGAAGGGGTCAGCTACTTTTAAAGTTAGAGTGGCATAGCGCTCCATACGAAAGCGGCAGCCATTGTCCTTTGAGGGCACGCTGCAAATACATCAAAAAGCAGCTGCCATTCTCCCTATTGGTTAGCAATAAACAAAATAGTGCACAATGTGTAACAAGCTAAGTAATAGTCCCAGTTACAAATGAAGACAAGGTGGTACTAAAGAAGTACTAACAAGCCGATTTACGAATCAGAAGCCAGCATTTACGAAGGACAATGACACAAGCCAATGAGAAATATGGGCGGAGAGTGGGCTGGACTTCGATTCCATACTTCACATCAACAAGTTTTGCAGAGCAGCGCATGCACGCTGACTCTAGGCTCGACCTAAAAAGCGTCCATGCAACTTGAGATCAGTTTTTAAAGGCTATTAAAGATAGTTTCACACTTATGGATCCTAAAAGACAACGTAGATTATCCACTGCCCAGAATCCTGGATAAATAATAAAAGAGGTAGAATTATTCAGCAGAATGCTAGGGCTTAAGTAAAAGAGCAGTCATGAGTTTTTGGTAAGGGATAAAGGGGAAAAAACAGACACACACACAAACTACCTTTAAATCACTGGCACATTGTCTGACCTAACCAAAGCACAAGATCATCGGCTATCCACAAATGAAACTGAATCTTTAAGCATAGCATTAGCTACTTCTATCCATGCGGAGTTGACAAAAGACTAATGCTTTTTACCACTCCAGGCACAGTATTACAGTTTTAGATTTATGCAATAAAATCCAAGGCAACCTGCAATGAATAAAAGCAATCGCTGAGGTAGGTAGGTAGGTAGGTAGGTTGGTAGGTAAGTAGGTAGATAGATAGATAGATAGATAGATAGATAGATAGATAGATAGATAGATAGATAGATAGATAGATAGATAGATAGATAGATAGATAGATAGATAGATAGATAGATAGGATAGATAACCAAAACCTGAACAAAAATTATCCCACCAGAAAAATACACTTTAGAAGGCCAAGTCTCAACCAATGAATCCTCCCAGTTGTGTAAAAATAAATACTGTGAGCGCAGAACCCTGTTAGCAAAATTTTACACTATCTCATACTGTACTTTATTTGCATTGTTTATATATGCCTTTTTAGATCTACTCTATAGTGCCGAAGTTCGATGAAACAAAGGCAGATTTCACAATGAATGTTTTTAATTTCCTAATAATACGCTTTACATTTAAATTTGGATTTAACCTAATTTACATTGTTGCATAAAACACATTAGAAATATTAGTGCAGTCTCTCTAATAAAACACATATTTTTCAAAACATTGACAGACGTATCTTCAATTTCAGGCAAACAATTATTACTAAACAGATGACACTCAAATTCTCTAAATCTTTCTAAAAAGTACTACAATCAATTAATAAATCATGTAATAAAAAAATACACAACAGGTAATGTGTATAATTGTCTTACATTGCCCCTTTTTATTTAAAAGTATTTTTTTAAGTGTCGCCATTGTATTGTGGAGGAAGGGGTCAGCTACTTTTAAAGTTAGAGTGGCATAGCGCTCCATACGAAAGCGGCAGCCATTGTCCTTTGAGGGCACGCTGCAAATACATCAAAAAGCAGCTGCCATTCTCCCTATTGGTTAGCAATAAACAAAATAGTGCACAATGTGTAACAAGCTAAGTAATAGTCCCAGTTACAAATGAAGACAAGGTGGTACTAAAGAAGTACTAACAAGCCGATTTACGAATCAGAAGCCAGCATTTACGAAGGACAATGACACAAGCCAATGAGAAATATGGGCGGAGAGTGGGCTGGACTTCGATTCCATACTTCACATCAACAAGTTTTGCAGAGCAGCGCATGCACGCTGACTCTAGGCTCGACCTAAAAAGCGTCCATGCAACTTGAGATCAGTTTTTAAAGGCTATTAAAGATAGTTTCACACTTATGGATCCTAAAAGACAACGTAGATTATCCACTGCCCAGAATCCTGGATAAATAATAAAAGAGGTAGAATTATTCAGCAGAATGCTAGGGCTTAAGTAAAAGAGCAGTCATGAGTTTTTGGTAAGGGATAAAGGGGAAAAAACAGACACACACACAAACTACCTTTAAATCACTGGCACATTGTCTGACCTAACCAAAGCACAAGATCATCGGCTATCCACAAATGAAACTGAATCATTTGAGCACCCGATATTAAGTTGCAGAATAGTAGCTTTTGACTGATGTGGCTAAAAGCTCAGTCCATCTCCAACCTTGTAACTTTACATGGGATGTATTCAGGGTTTGTTATGCACAGGAGGAATTGGAAGATTTAGAAGATGGGGGAAATAATCCCATGTGGGAGGTTGTGGTCCTCCAACAAACTTCAAATGACAGGGGCTGGCAGCTTTGTACTCAGTGAGGCTTTGCCTCTTTTGTAAACCTAAGTCTACTTTTTTGACGATGTAGTGCTTTTATGCTTTTCTGATGGGTTTAGCTTCTCAATTACACCTCTTCCCACGTCACCAATAGGAACGTTTGTGTAACCTTACTGCTTGTGAAGTCAAAAATATACCAATGAGCTATCAATTCTAGAATTACGCAAAACTGGAGAGTTCAGAGTTTGTTCGCAAAGGTCACACATGTGGTTACTCCTTGGAGTTTTCCAAATGACCCCTAACTCAGAGGTAAAGGAGTCTAAAGGTCATACCATCACTTTCCAGCAGCAATTGCTGTTCTTAACCCCTATATCTTCCCTGCTGCCCTCCATGGTCAATTTTGCTGCTGCCTCCATTCTCTGCTGTGTTGTAACTGCTCCTCCTGCCTTCCCAGCATGGTCTGTTATGAATCCCCTAACCAATTCCTTTGCCTTCTGATGTCTGTGTCCAGCCCCTACCCCTCCCCTATGCCCTCCATGGAACTTTGTGCATGCCACCTCCGTCTTGCCCATCCTGACCGTTGTCCTGCCACTAATCCCCTGCATGCCTTGCATGGAATTATCTGCTTCCCAATGTGGTTAGCTTGCTGCCCCATACCCCCTCCCACCTTCCCTTTGTTGTCCATATATAAGACTTTATAGGATCCCTGTTGTCATCCATGGTGTGTTGTGCTCCCAGTACCCATCCTGCCTGCCCTGCATGGCCAGTTTCTCCAGCCCTGCCCTCTTGCCCCTTGCCCTCTGTTGGCCTGCTGCAATCCCCCAGCCCCTCCTTCCTGCCTTCCATGGTCCCTGGCTGGCACTTGCCCCTTCCTCCTGCCCTCCATGATTCGTTGGCTGCAACTGCTCTGCGTGCATATATCTCTGTCACCTCCATATTGCTTTACAAGGTTTGCTCAGCTGCACTGCCCTCTCACTTGCTCTGTGCCGTGTATTGTGCTGCCACAACCCTTGTCGTTTACCCTGTAAGGTCAGTTTGGTGCCCCTGCTACATCCATCCTGCCCTCTATTGTCAGAGCCAATGTCTCTACCCAATTCATTTTGTCCTTCATCCTGTCATTGTTCCATATATACCAACATTTCACACTTGGCAAAAGGGAGATTTTGAAAAGAAAATTGGGGAACTGATTTTCCCTATTGACTTACATTAAAGAAGAGGAGATTTTTGGCAAGAGACAACTAAAATAAAGCCCTTTTGGGCTTAAAAACCAGGGGTTTCCTGACTAAGCCAGTTCTGTTGATTTATCTGATTGTAGAGCCACTGCCACCCCTTTCTTCCCTTAGTGGTCCATTGTGTTGCCACAGTCTCTCTTGCCTGTCCTGTAGGGTTTGGTTTGCTGCCCCTACCCCGCTTACACCTGCCCTCCATGGTCCGTTATGCTGCCACTACCCTTCCCGCTTGCCTAACAAGGTCAACTTGCTGCCTCTGACTCCTTCTTGCTGCCCTTTATTGTTCAAGTACGTGCACCTACCTCTGCCTCCCCATAGTGTTCTAATGAACAATTAGATTGGAAACATTTTGTATTTAATAAAAAGTTTGGCACACCTGACGGTATCTTGGAGGAATCTCAGCCGTAAAACCTAAAGCATTCTCTTTAGAAATTATAAAAAGGAGGGGGTCTTTTCTCATAGAAATTATGAGTGCTCTAAAAAAACTACATTAAGGACACATTTCAATTCTCAAATAGTGACAAAGCTTTTTTTATCCATTTGATCGCTTTATTATTTGTTGCACTTAAGGGAGAGGATGTGATATTATGGCCAGAGCTGCTGACTTTGTAACTGGGAAATCAAGTTCCAGTTTCAGCATTGAATTTGAGCATCGGCTCATCATCCTGTGATTGTGGGCAAATCACTTAATTTTCCAGTGTTTAAAACAAAAATGGATGTGTTCTCATGTAAAGCACTTCTGTAACTTCAGCAGTGTCCGTGCTATATAAAATTGCAACAACAAAAAAAAAAAAGGGTTTTGCACATTTCTGCCATTGGGTTATACTAGGGCTATGTTTGGGCTGCATTTGGGCTATAATTGGGCTACATTTGGGCTCTTTTTCTCCTGTGGCCATCTTGGGAGAGTTTATTTATTATGAAGATCTCTAAATACTTCATATACTGTGGTATCCGCAATAGAAAATGTTATCAGTTTTCCACTTCAATTCCATCAAGATGGCGTTCAGATGTGCCACACTTTTGTCTTAAATTGACAATGTTAGCACTCTAGTTGCTCATTAGAACACTGGAGTAAAGCTACAGTTGATCACCAGAGAGTTAACTGTCAGTGCTACCGGTGTTGAAAGCGCATGTTTCAGTCTTCAGATCAGAGTATTTTAATTGAATAGATGAGGAAGATATTTAAGAACTCATTTAAAATTGTGCTTTCCTCAGCAATGACTATAATTTATATGACAACATGAATCCCAATTGTGTTCCTTTGTAAATGAAATGTTTTAAATTTAACCAGTTTGATTCGATCAAGATGACTTCATGGCTGCCACACTTTTATTGTATGTTACACTGTTAGCGCTCTAGTTGTTCTTTAGAAAACACTGGGAGGCTGTAGTAAAACACAGGGGAATCAACTGATAGGCTGCTGTTAGAAGTGCATGTGTTACTGTGCTTTACTGAGAATGTCAGACTTCAGTCTCGCATGGCTGAGAAAAAGAATGTGAGTTTACAGAAAATATGCTTTCATTTTAGCTTATTGAGCACCTTCCATAGCATCTAGAAGAAAATCATAAGAGAAAACTGTCTTACCTCAAACATGATTCATGAAATCCCAGCAGGGGGCAGAACTTTTCACAGGGTAAAATCACTTTAGAACACATCACAATTCCCAAATCTAGTATGGTACACCAACAAATGGTTTATATTGTAAATTAAATCTGCTATCACCTTTTATACTTGCTCGTTTTTGTGATAGTCAAGAACAACCATTCACTACAATGCATTTCAATGGGGACCATGTCCCAGAGTCCTGTAATTGATGCTACAGCATGTTGTTCATGTTGTGGCCAGCCAACAAAGAGGGGTCTCTTTGGGGTCCCACCACATGCCTTTTGGGGTCTGGGTGTGCTTACCCTTCCCCCGTACATTTTTATTTTAAATTCATTTTCAGGACATAGGGACCAAGTCTTTGAGTCTTGCAAAGGCTGCCAAATCCAACCAATTAGTATTGACTTTAAATTGGCCGATCAGATTACATATGAACACCAACTATCCAGATATACAATTAGTTTTGACCCTTACATTCTCAAAAGCTGCTGATTGGATATACACCAAACCCCAAAAAGCACACCATGTGCTCTCTCAAGGGTATAACACGGGATAAGACCCTCTGGTGACATTTCTTGAAATAGCCATTTTTCTAGTTAGGTCAGCATGCTATTCCCTTCACCACACTCTGGCAGCCCAATCACCTTGTTGCATCTCAACCTGTTATCTGCGTCCTCTACCCTAAGCTCGTGTGTCCTGACCTTACTCTCCATGTCTGTAAGTCGCTCTTTCATTGTTATTAGATCTAAGGTGATATCCGCCAATTCTCTTTCTGCCAGGTGATGGTGGTCGTCCTTCAGGAATCTCATGTCTGCCACCAAAATGTCAATCTTCATCTCCATCACCTCCCGGGAGGCGGTTATGACATGTAGAAGGTCCGGAAGAGTGGGGCCTGCAGGAGGTCCTGAGTGTAGGGCAGGGATTCCATCGTCCTGTGAAAGCTCAGAAGGACTGTCTCTGGTCGTGCCCCCAGTGGCTGGGTCCTTTTTCTAAACAGACTTTTCCTATGTTTGTGTTCCTACCTCTATGACACAGATCACGGCATGCGTTGGCCTGATGAGGGAGCAGGGAATGTGCTGAGAACTCAAAGGCCAGTCACCAAAAGCCAAGATGAGGGAGCCCAAAATATAGTTCAATATGCTGTTGCCAGCAGTCTCAGGGTATTCTTTACAAAATTCAGTGAGCCCTGCTGGTAGGGTGCGTTGCACCAAAATGTCACCTACAGTAAGGGTGGGGAGCAATGCAGGGTGAGGCAACCCACTTGGGTCCGTAGGCAGAGCTCGGCAGGTGAGGTGGTTCAGGGTAATAATGATGCACAAATGGTAATGTGTGGTCAGGGCACCAAGTCTTATCAGGGTTTCCTGTTCCAAAACAGGGTCGGTGGGGAGGTGATAAGGCAAAGTATTCTCGTGGGAGTGGTCGTAGTGATCTAGGGAGGTCTTGCCAATGTGCAGAGTGTAGTTACCTTGGCCTCCTCCAAGAATGTCTGTAGGGTGCGTCTGTGTGTTGGACAGTGAGAACCATTGAAGGGCTCTTATATGGAAGAATCAGTCTTTGCATCACAACAACGCACTGGGGGTCCAATTGCATCAAGGGCTATGGCAGGGCCCACTGGTAGATATGGGGCTAGTAGGGAAGTCCTCCTGCAGTCCATGCAACCCCACTCCGATCAGTGAGTCTATTGTTGATTAGTATAATGCCATCCATGCCAAGATATAAAAGTCACAAAGGGTTCTGACATTTTTGCAGCAAAGTCTTTAAGCATAGCATTAGCTACTTCTATCCATGCGGAGTTGACAAAAGACTAATGCTTTTTACCACTCCAGGCACAGTATTACAGTTTTAGATTTATGCAATAAAATCCAAGGCAACCTGCAATGAATAAAAGCAATCGCTGAGGTAGGTAGGTAGGTAGGTAGGTTGGTAGGTAAGTAGGTAGATAGATAGATAGATAGATAGATAGATAGATAGATAGATAGATAGATAGATAGATAGATAGATAGATATATAGATAGATAGATAGATAGATAGATAGATAGATAGATAGATAGATAGATAGATAGATAGATAGATAGATAGATAGATAGATAGATAGATAGATAGATAGATAGATAGATAGATAGATAACCAAAACCTGAACAAAAATTATCCCACCAGAAAAATACACTTTAGAAGGCCAAGTCTCAACCAATGAATCCTCCCAGTTGTGTAAAAATAAATACTGTGAGCGCAGAACCCTGTTAGCAAAATTTTACACTATCTCATACTGTACTTTATTTGCATTGTTTATATATGCCTTTTTAGATCTACTCTATAGTGCCGAAGTTCGATGAAACAAAGGCAGATTTCACAATGAATGTTTTTAATTTCCTAATAATACGCTTTACATTTAAATTTGGATTTAACCTAATTTACATTGTTGCATAAAACACATTAGAAATATTAGTGCAGTCTCTCTAATAAAACACATATTTTTCAAAACATTGACAGACGTATCTTCAATTTCAGGCAAACAATTATTACTAAACAGATGACACTCAAATTCTCTAAATCTTTCTAAAAAGTACTACAATCAATTAATAAATCATGTAATAAAAAAATACACAACATGTAATGTGTATAATTGTCTTACATTGCCCCTTTTTATTTAAAAGTATTTTTTTAAGTGTCGCCATTGTATTGTGGAGGAAGGGGTCAGCTACTTTTAAAGTTAGAGTGGCATAGCGCTCCATACGAAAGCGGCAGCCATTGTCCTTTGAGGGCACGCTGCAAATACATCAAAAAGCAGCTGCCATTCTCCCTATTGGTTAGCAATAAACAAAATAGTGCACAATGTGTAACAAGCTAAGTAATAGTCCCAGTTACAAATGAAGACAAGGTGGTACTAAAGAAGTACTAACAAGCCGATTTACGAATCAGAAGCCAGCATTTACGAAGGACAATGACACAAGCCAATGAGAAATATGGGCGGAGAGTGGGCTGGACTTCGATTCCATACTTCACATCAACAAGTTTTGCAGAGCAGCGCATGCACGCTGACTCTAGGCTCGACCTAAAAAGCGTCCATGCAACTTGAGATCAGTTTTTAAAGGCTATTAAAGATAGTTTCACACTTATGGATCCTAAAAGACAACGTAGATTATCCACTGCCCAGAATCCTGGATAAATAATAAAAGAGGTAGAATTATTCAGCAGAATGCTAGGGCTTAAGTAAAAGAGCAGTCATGAGTTTTTGGTAAGGGATAAAGGGGAAAAAACAGACACACACACAAACTACCTTTAAATCACTGGCACATTGTCTGACCTAACCAAAGCACAAGATCATCGGCTATCCACAAATGAAACTGAATCTTTAAGCATAGCATTAGCTACTTCTATCCATGCGGAGTTGACAAAAGACTAATGCTTTTTACCACTCCAGGCACAGTATTACAGTTTTAGATTTATGCAATAAAATCCAAGGCAACCTGCAATGAATAAAAGCAATCGCTGAGGTAGGTAGGTAGGTAGGTAGGTTGGTAGGTAAGTAGGTAGATAGATAGATAGATAGATAGATAGATAGATAGATAGATAGATAGATAGATAGATAGATAGATAGATAGATAGATAGATAGATAGATAGATAGATAGATAGATAGGATAGATAACCAAAACCTGAACAAAAATTATCCCACCAGAAAAATACACTTTAGAAGGCCAAGTCTCAACCAATGAATCCTCCCAGTTGTGTAAAAATAAATACTGTGAGCGCAGAACCCTGTTAGCAAAATTTTACACTATCTCATACTGTACTTTATTTGCATTGTTTATATATGCCTTTTTAGATCTACTCTATAGTGCCGAAGTTCGATGAAACAAAGGCAGATTTCACAATGAATGTTTTTAATTTCCTAATAATACGCTTTACATTTAAATTTGGATTTAACCTAATTTACATTGTTGCATAAAACACATTAGAAATATTAGTGCAGTCTCTCTAATAAAACACATATTTTTCAAAACATTGACAGACGTATCTTCAATTTCAGGCAAACAATTATTACTAAACAGATGACACTCAAATTCTCTAAATCTTTCTAAAAAGTACTACAATCAATTAATAAATCATGTAATAAAAAAATACACAACAGGTAATGTGTATAATTGTCTTACATTGCCCCTTTTTATTTAAAAGTATTTTTTTAAGTGTCGCCATTGTATTGTGGAGGAAGGGGTCAGCTACTTTTAAAGTTAGAGTGGCATAGCGCTCCATACGAAAGCGGCAGCCATTGTCCTTTGAGGGCACGCTGCAAATACATCAAAAAGCAGCTGCCATTCTCCCTATTGGTTAGCAATAAACAAAATAGTGCACAATGTGTAACAAGCTAAGTAATAGTCCCAGTTACAAATGAAGACAAGGTGGTACTAAAGAAGTACTAACAAGCCGATTTACGAATCAGAAGCCAGCATTTACGAAGGACAATGACACAAGCCAATGAGAAATATGGGCGGAGAGTGGGCTGGACTTCGATTCCATACTTCACATCAACAAGTTTTGCAGAGCAGCGCATGCACGCTGACTCTAGGCTCGACCTAAAAAGCGTCCATGCAACTTGAGATCAGTTTTTAAAGGCTATTAAAGATAGTTTCACACTTATGGATCCTAAAAGACAACGTAGATTATCCACTGCCCAGAATCCTGGATAAATAATAAAAGAGGTAGAATTATTCAGCAGAATGCTAGGGCTTAAGTAAAAGAGCAGTCATGAGTTTTTGGTAAGGGATAAAGGGGAAAAAACAGACACACACACAAACTACCTTTAAATCACTGGCACATTGTCTGACCTAACCAAAGCACAAGATCATCGGCTATCCACAAATGAAACTGAATCATTTGAGCACCCGATATTAAGTTGCAGAATAGTAGCTTTTGACTGATGTGGCTAAAAGCTCAGTCCATCTCCAACCTTGTAACTTTACATGGGATGTATTCAGGGTTTGTTATGCACAGGAGGAATTGGAAGATTTAGAAGATGGGGGAAATAATCCCATGTGGGAGGTTGTGGTCCTCCAACAAACTTCAAATGACAGGGGCTGGCAGCTTTGTACTCAGTGAGGCTTTGCCTCTTTTGTAAACCTAAGTCTACTTTTTTGACGATGTAGTGCTTTTATGCTTTTCTGATGGGTTTAGCTTCTCAATTACACCTCTTCCCACGTCACCAATAGGAACGTTTGTGTAACCTTACTGCTTGTGAAGTCAAAAATATACCAATGAGCTATCAATTCGAGAATTACGCAAAACTGGAGAGTTCAGAGTTTGTTCGCAAAGGTCACACATGTGGTTACTCCTTGGAGTTTTCCAAATGACCCCTAACTCAGAGGTAAAGGAGTCTAAAGGTCATACCATCACTTTCCAGCAGCAATTGCTGTTCTTAACCCCTATATCTTCCCTGCTGCCCTCCATGGTCAATTTTGCTGCTGCCTCCATTCTCTGCTGTGTTGTAACTGCTCCTCCTGCCTTCCCAGCATGGTCTGTTATGAATCCCCTAACCAATTCCTTTGCCTTCTGATGTCTGTGTCCAGCCCCTACCCCTCCCCTATGCCCTCCATGGAACTTTGTGCATGCCACCTCCCTCTTGCCCATCCTGACCGTTGTCCTGCCACTAATCCCCTGCATGCCTTGCATGGAATTATCTGCTTCCCAATGTGGTTAGCTTGCTGCCCCATACCCCCTCCCACCTTCCCTTTGTTGTCCATATATAAGACTTTATAGGATCCCTGTTGTCATCCATGGTGTGTTGTGCTCCCAGTACCCATCCTGCCTGCCCTGCATGGCCAGTTTCTCCAGCCCTGCCCTCTTGCCCCTTGCCCTCTGTTGGCCTGCTGCAATCCCCCAGCCCCTCCTTCCTGCCTTCCATGGTCCCTGGCTGGCACTTGCCCCTTCCTCCTGCCCTCCATGATTCGTTGGCTGCAACTGCTCTGCGTGCATATATCTCTGTCACCTCCATATTGCTTTACAAGGTTTGCTCAGCTGCACTGCCCTCTCACTTGCTCTGTGCCGTGTATTGTGCTGCCACAACCCTTGTCGTTTACCCTGTAAGGTCAGTTTGGTGCCCCTGCTACATCCATCCTGCCCTCTATTGTCAGAGCCAATGTCTCTACCCAATTCATTTTGTCCTTCATCCTGTCATTGTTCCATATATACCAACATTTCACACTTGGCAAAAGGGAGATTTTGAAAAGAAAATTGGGGAACTGATTTTCCCTATTGACTTACATTAAAGAAGAGGAGATTTTTGGCAAGAGACAACTAAAATAAAGCCCTTTTGGGCTTAAAAACCAGGGGTTTCCTGACTAAGCCAGTTCTGTTGATTTATCTGATTGTAGAGCCACTGCCACCCCTTTCTTCCCTTAGTGGTCCATTGTGTTGCCACAGTCTCTCTTGCCTGTCCTGTAGGGTTTGGTTTGCTGCCCCTACCCCGCTTACACCTGCCCTCCATGGTCCGTTATGCTGCCACTACCCTTCCCGCTTGCCTAACAAGGTCAACTTGCTGCCTCTGACTCCTTCTTGCTGCCCTTTATTGTTCAAGTACGTGCACCTACCTCTGCCTCCCCATAGTGTTCTAATGAACAATTAGATTGGAAACATTTTGTATTTAATAAAAAGTTTGGCACACCTGACGGTATCTTGGAGGAATCTCAGCCGTAAAACCTAAAGCATTCTCTTTAGAAATTATAAAAAGGAGGGGGTCTTTTCTCATAGAAATTATGAGTGCTCTAAAAAAACTACATTAAGGACACATTTCAATTCTCAAATAGTGACAAATCTTTTTTTATCCATTTGATCGCTTTATTATTTGTTGCACTTAAGGGAGAGGATGTGATATTATGGCCAGAGCTGCTGACTTTGTAACTGGGAAATCAAGTTCCAGTTTCAGCATTGAATTTGAGCATCGGCTCATCATCCTGTGATTGTGGGCAAATCACTTAATTTTCCAGTGTTTAAAACAAAAATGGATGTGTTCTCATGTAAAGCACTTCTGTAACTTCAGCAGTGTCCGTGCTATATAAAATTGCAACAAAAAAAAAAAAAAAAAGGGTTTTGCACATTTCTGCCATTGGGTTATACTAGGGCTATGTTTGGGCTGCATTTGGGCTATAATTGGGCTACATTTGGGCTCTTTTTCTCCTGTGGCCATCTTGGGAGAGTTTATTTATTATGAAGATCTCTAAATACTTCATATACTGTGGTATCCGCAATAGAAAATGTTATCAGTTTTCCACTTCAATTCCATCAAGATGGCGTTCAGATGTGCCACACTTTTGTCTTAAATTGACAATGTTAGCACTCTAGTTGCTCATTAGAACACTGGAGTAAAGCTACAGTTGATCACCAGAGAGTTAACTGTCAGTGCTACCGGTGTTGAAAGCGCATGTTTCAGTCTTCAGATCAGAGTATTTTAATTGAATAGATGAGGAAGATATTTAAGAACTCATTTAAAATTGTGCTTTCCTCAGCAATGACTATAATTTATATGACAACATGAATCCCAATTGTGTTCCTTTGTAAATGAAATGTTTTAAATTTAACCAGTTTGATTCGATCAAGATGACTTCATGGCTGCCACACTTTTATTGTATGTTACACTGTTAGCGCTCTAGTTGTTCTTTAGAAAACACTGGGAGGCTGTAGTAAAACACAGGGGAATCAACTGATAGGCTGCCGTTAGAAGTGCATGTGTTACTGTGCTTTACTGAGAATGTCAGACTTCAGTCTCGCATGGCTGAGAAAAAGAATGTGAGTTTACAGAAAATATGCTTTCATTTTAGCTTATTGAGCACCTTCCATAGCATCTAGAAGAAAATCATAAGAGAAAACTGTCTTACCTCAAACATGATTCATGAAATCCCAGCAGGGGGCAGAACTTTTCACAGGGTAAAATCACTTTAGAACACATCACAATTCCAAAATCTAGTATGGTACACCAACAAATGGTTTATATTGTAAATTAAATCTGCTATCACCTTTTATACTTGCTCGTTTTTGTGATAGTCAAGAACAACCATTCACTACAATGCATTTCAATGGGGACCATGTCCCAGAGTCCTGTAATTGATGCTACAGCATGTTGTTCATGTTGTGGCCAGCCAACAAAGAGGGGTCTCTTTGGGGTCCCACCACATGCCTTTTGGGGTCTGGGTGTGCTTACCCTTCCCCCGTACATTTTTATTTTAAATTCATTTTCAGGACATAGGGACCAAGTCTTTGAGTCTTGCAAAGGCTGCCAAATCCAACCAATTAGTATTGACTTTAAATTGGCCGATCAGATTACATATGAACACCAACTATCCAGATATACAATTAGTTTTGACCCTTACATTCTCAAAAGCTGCTGATTGGATATACACCAAACCCCAAAAAGCACACCATGTGCTCTCTCAAGGGTATAACACGGGATAAGACCCTCTGGTGACATTTCTTGAAATAGCCATTTTTCTAGTTAGGTCAGCATGCTATTCCCTTCACCACACTCTGGCAGCCCAATCACCTTGTTGCATCTCAACCTGTTATCTGCGTCCTCTACCCTAAGCTCGTGTGTCCTGACCTTACTCTCCATGTCTGTAAGTCGCTCTTTCATTGTTATTAGATCTAAGGTGATATCCGCCAATTCTCTTTCTGCCAGGTGATGGTGGTCGTCCTTCAGGAATCTCATGTCTGCCACCAAAATGTCAATCTTCATCTCCATCACCTCCCGGGAGGCGGTTATGACATGTAGAAGGTCCTGAAGAGTGGGGCCTGCAGGAGGTCCTGAGTGTAGGGCAGGGATTCCATCGTCCTGTGAAAGCTCAGAAGGACTGTCTCTGGTCGTGCCCCCAGTGGCTGGGTCCTTTTTCTAAACAGACTTTTCCTATGTTTGTGTTCCTACCTCTATGACACAGATCACGGCATGCGTTGGCCTGATGAGGGAGCAGGGAATGTGCTGAGAACTCAAAGGCCAGTCACCAAAAGCTTAAGATATAGTTCAATATGCTGTTGCCAGCAGTCTCAGGGTATTCTTTACAAAATTCAGTGAGCCCTGCTGGTAGGGTGCGTTGCACCAAAATGTCACCTACAGTAAGGGTGGGGAGCAATGCAGGGTGAGGCAACCCACTTGGGTCCATAGGCAGAGCTCGGCAGGTGAGGTGGTTCAGGGTAATAATGATGCACAAATGGTAATGTGTGGTCAGGGCACCAAGTCTTATCAGGGTTTCCTGTTCCAAAACAGGGTCGGTGGGGAGGTGATAAGGCAAAGTATTCTCGTGGGAGTGGTCGTAGTGATCTAGGGAGGTCTTGCCAATGTGCAGAGTGTAGTTTCCTTGGCCTCCTCCAAGAATGTCTGTAGGGTGCGTCTGTGTGTTGGACAGTGAGAACCATTGAAGGGCTCTTATATGGAAGAATCGGTCTTTGCATCACTTTTTTTTTAAACATCATTTTTATTGCATCACCAATAGAAATGTACAGACAATATAATTATCAGTTATAATACAACAGTTCCAATCGATCTCCATTCGGGGGGTCACCTCATCCTTGGCACGATTGACCTCATTTCTGCCCAGTCCCTGTAGCTCCTTACAATGTCTGATCGCCTCCTTACGCAAATAATCCTGGGATGCTTTTGCGTTTTTCACCCCTCCCCCTCCCCAAATTTCGGTACCCCAACACCCCTCCGATGCAGCCTCCTACCCGCCCTCCCCCGTGGTCGCTCTGCGCTGGACTAACAGTGTAAAAGTGTCTGGTGTGATGCAGGAGGAAGTAATCTTTCACTAATGTGTGTTCTCCTGTGTAGTGATGGGGTCCGCCCCGTCCAGGTCGCTCTCTCCATCCTGCCCCTCATCGTCCACATCCCGGAGCGCCTGCACCATCACTTCCCATGCAGTCGCCCTTTCCAAAGCTTTTTCATCATTCAACCTCCATGCCATCTGGTACCGTAAGGTACTTTCACACGCGGCCCATCTCAGGCATTCCCCATACCATCTTTTATACGTGGGCCCCGCTTTGGACTTCCAGTTCCTTGTGATCTCCCGCTTGGCCAGAATAAGCCCCAAGTCCACAAATTTACTAGTCATCTTGTTCCTAGGTGTGTGCGGGAACCAATGGAGGACACCAACCGCTTTGGTAAACTGGATATCCCTATCCGTCGCGAAGTTAAGGGCCCGCCCAACTTCCTGCCAATAATCTCCCAGGGCGGGGCAATCCCACAGCATATGGCACAAATCCGCCCCAACTGTGTTACATCTGGGGCAGGCAGCGTCGGTCGCCCCAAAATACTGTTGGATTTTTCCGGGGGTGAGGTACGCCCTGTGAATGATATAGAAATGAATCAATTGAAACCTGGCATTTCTTGAGCTCTTCCGTGCCCGCCGTAGCAACTGGCCCCAGGTCGTGTCTGGTATCTCCACCTGAAGGTCCAGCTCCCACTTGGCCTTCAGGGCCGCCAAAGGCTGCAAGGCCTCCCGCTGCATCCTAGCGTACAAGCACGTGACAGCCTTAAAGGTTCCCGCCGCCATCATGGTGTACTGGCAGGCCATCGAGGTGCCTGGTTCCTGCAGCCCTTCCCCCCAGTGAGCTTGCATGGCGCCTGTGACTGCTGCGTGCAGCAAGTAGTCGCCCCTTGGAAGATCAAATCGCTCCTGCAGGCCCTGGAACGGCAACAAAACCCCATCTTCGTAGAGGTCACCCAACATCTGTATACCCGCCTCCTCCCATCCTAGTAAGCGCGACCAGTCGCCTCCATGCGGGAGGGCGGTGACCATCCCCAACGGAATTTCTGGGGCGTACATAAGGCGGACACCCGCCCGCTTACGGGCCCGGTCCCAACAAAGTCGGAACGTCTGCTCCTCGGCCGTTAGGTCTCCCACCCGGAGCTTCTGATGCAGCGTAATATACGCCAGCACATGTCGCGGGGTGCCGTCCATCCTCGCGTCCTCGGGGCCTCTATACACCCTCGCCACCTCCTGAGTAAAGGTCTGCAGCTGCGCGGCCAAGTAGTATCCCTCAAAATCCGGCACCGCCATCCCTCCTTCATCTTTGGGGCGCAATAGGGTGTCGAGCGCTATGCGCCTCCTTCCCGTGCCCCACAAAAAGGCTATGACCAATGACCTGAGGCGTTTGAAAACAGAACTCGGGACCCACACCGGGAGCGTCCTAAAGTAGTACAAAAGCCTGGGCAGGGCTATCATCTTAAGCAGGGAAATTCTACCCGCCAGGGACAACGGCAGAGTTGCCCAGAAGTCCATGGACCCTCGCAGAGCGTTGATGCAGCGAGTAATGTTGCCATCCAGGAGGTCGGACGTGGTGTGGTACACATAGACCCCCAAATAGTGCAGGCAGCGCGCCTCCCACCGGAGTTCCTGAGCAGTGAGCGGGCACGGTTCGCCCGCCCTCAGGGGGAACAGACAGGATTTAGGCCAGTTGACCCTCAGGCCCGACAACCGGCCGAACTGCCCCAGTAGCCGCCGCGCCCCCTGAAGTTCGGGGCCCGCATCGGCCAAAAACATCAGCAGGTCATCTGCGTACAGGGATATGAATTGCGGTCTCCCCCTAAATGATAAGCCTGCGTAGTAGCTGCCCCGCCTGGCTTCCGCCGCGAAGGGTTCCATCGCCAACGCGAATAGGAGCGGGGATAGGGAACAACCCTGTCTAGTGCCACGTTTAACCGGGTATTGTCCCGAGATCAGTGTGCCCACCCGAACCCTCGCTACCGCCCCGGTGTACAGGACCTTGGTCCATTTTATATATCCGTCCCCCAGCCCGAAGCGTCGCATCACCTCATACAAGTACCCCCATTCAAGGCTGTCAAATGCCTTCTCAATATCAATGGAGAGGACAAATGGGGAGATGGCGTCAGGCCAGTCCGCACCCATCTGTCTCGTGAGCCTACGAATGTTATGAGTGGTGTTGCGTGTTGGTATAAAACCACACTGGTCACCGTGAACCAGGCTTGTCATGTGCACCAGCAGTCTGTTGGCCAGAATTTTACTGAGGATCTTGTAGTCCGTCGTCAACATAGACAACGGACGATACGAGGACAGAGCCGCACTCTCTCTGCCCGGTTTCAGGAGCGGGATCATGAGGGCATCGCACATGGAGCCCGGGAGTCGGCCCTTCGCCTGTGCCTCGTTGTACACCTCGCGCAGCCGTGGGGCAAGATGCTCTAGATATTTGCCATAAAATTCGATTGGCAGTCCGTCGAGTCCCGGGGTCTTATTTCTAGCCATCTGCTTTACAGCACAACCTATTTCCCCAAGAGAGATGGGCCGACCTAGCTCCTCCGCCTCCGAGTCCTCCACTCGGGGCAACTGTAACCCGTCCAAAAACTCCTCAAGTTCGTCCGCCCCTCCCGTTTCGCCACTCTCATAGAGCCCCTCATAATAAGCACGAAACTTATTCAGGATCCCGGGTTGAGTGTGGCAGGGCTCCTCCCCTGGCTCCTGGATCCCCATGATTGGCACACCCCTCCGGACGGGGTTAGCAAGCCAAGCCAGCATCGACCCCGCCTTATCACCTTCCGCATGCACCCTTGCCATGTACTCCTTGTGATCAAAACTGCGCAGCCGCTCTAGCTCTACCGCCAGCCCCTCCCGTGCCCCGCTAAGCCCCTCCTGCAACTCAGGGTGATTCGGGCGCCTCTTCTCCAGGTCCCTCAACCGCGTCTCAGCCTTATCTAAGTCATCCAGCAGTGTTTTCCGAGCCCCTGCCGTGTGTCCAATACAGTGTCCCCGCACCACCACTTTAAACGCATCCCATTCAACCGCCCTAGTGGAGGCCGAGCCACTGTTCACCTCAAAATATCCCTCAATGCGCTCACCCAGGGCCTCCCTGAACAACAAGTCATCCAGGGTGTCAGGTTGCAGGCGCCATGTTGGCACGCAGTTAACAGTCACCATCCATTCCAGAGATATCAACAAAGGGTTGTGGTCCGATAGCGTCCTGGCCAAGTATTCCGCCCCTCCCACCGCGGGGAGCACACACGCCGAGCAAAGAAACGCATCCAATCTCACGTGCAGGTCATGTAGGTGCGAGTGAAAGGAATAGTCCCTAGTGGTGGGGTGCAACGCCCTCCATGCATCCGTGAGGGCCCAGCTTTCCTGCCATTCCAACCTACGCTTAGCGATCCTATGCACTGGGGACGCGCGCAGCGGGGGATGGGATCTATCTAGGAGCACATCCTCAACCGAGTTGAAGTCCCCCCCCCAAAAGGACCGGCCCTGCCAAATAACCCGCCAGTTTGCCCGAGATGGTAGACAAGAAAGCGGGCAGGTCTACATTAGGAGCATACACATTACAGAGAGATACCACCCTGCCTCTCAGCCTCCCCTCCACCGCTACATATCTGCCCTCCGGGTCCACCACCGACTTCGAGACCTGGAAGGGGACCCCCGCCCGTATCCAAATCAGTGCCCCCCTCGCAAAAGCCGAAAATGTCGTGTAAAATAACTGCCCCCTCCAGCGCCTCTGCAGAGCAGCCCCCTCCTGCTTGTTAAGATGCGTCTCCTGCAGGAAAGCTATATGAACCCCCCTACGTTTGAGGTACGCCTGAACTTTATGTCTGCGCGTCATGGACGGCATACCCCGCACATTCCAGGTCACACATTTCAGTGCCCCAGTACTAGCCATCCCCCCCTACACAACCGGACCAAAGATTGAAGAACAATGTCAGCATAAGTCCCGCGACCACGGGTCCACCCACCCACCCTCTCCCAACAGGAAGCTGAACCCCTCCAACAACAACTACCCCCCGAGCAACCCCAACTGCTCGCAGCTCCCACCCCCCCAGGACAGGCCCCCCCGCAACTGGAAGTACCCCCATCCAAACCAACACTCCCGGCCACCCCTCAAGGAAAGGCGGCAATAGTCGCAGTCCCCACTGCGGTGACCTTAGGGGCCAGTAAGGCGTGGCTCAATGCAATGTAACCTCAAAACGAATCAGCCCCGCGCACTCCATCCCACAATCCCCACCTTACAGCACCCCAAAACCTCAATCAATAACGTTCCATTGCTGCGGGCCCAGTGCCCCGGTGATCGACCAACGAGTTCACTCCACCAGTTCAGTTCAACACGCCTCCAGTATTTCCCCCGAGGTCTGCGGCGTCACAATAGGGCCCCGGGCTCCGCCAAATTCCGACTGTCCAGTCTCTGAGCCCGTGCCCGGGTCTTCCGATTCCGTGCCCTTCCCGGACCGACTCCTGGCGGTCCTAGATAAGTCCACTACCGCCTGCAGTGCCGCCTGCCTCTCCGCCTCCGTCTGGGACACCGTTGGCTTTCCAGTCCTCTTGCGGTTCCTCCTGATCCGTTGGGATTGCCTGACCGGTCGCGCCACCTTAGCCTCCTCCTCCCTGGCCTTGGCACCGTCCGTACCCGCTTTATAAGTGTCCCACCAGTCCCAAGCGTCCGCGGAGGTCGTGAAAAATAACGTTTTCTCATCCACCACCACTCTTAGCTTGGCAGGGAACAACAGGGAGTACTTGATGCCTTCCTGGCAGAGCTCTCGTTTGAGGGACAGAAAGTTTGCCCGGAGCCGCTGCGTCTCAAATGTATAATCCGGGAACATGGTGACTCTGTTGTTATCCACCTGAAATGGCCCCGCTTCTCTCGCCCTCTGTAGGAGCCAGTCTCTGTCTCGGTAGTGGAGCAACTTAAACACCACTGGGCGAGGAGGAAGGCCCAAGGCTGGTGGGTGCGCTGGAACTCTATGTGCCCGCTCCAGGGAGAAGGGGGACAATCCTTCCGGTGCCACCTCCGTCCGCAACCAATGATCAAGGTAGCCCACCATGTCGTCGCCTTCGATTTTTTCCGGCAGGCCCACTAGGCGAACGTTGTTTCTCCTGTTTCGGTTTTCCGCATCCTCGGCCCTCCTTTCCAGCACCTTCAGACGGTCCATCACGTCCGCTATCTGGGCCTTCATTGTGGCCTGGCCCGGGGCCAATTCTTTAACCGTGGTCTCCACGGACTTCACCCTGTCCTTAAGTTTGTCATGGTCGGCCTTCAGGAGGCCCAAACCCGTCGCCACCTGAGCTATATCCTGCTGCAGGGCGTCTTTTGTGGTGGCGATGGCCTCCAGGATACGATCCTGCATCCGCTGCAATGCTGTTTGGTCTCGCTCCGCTCCCTCCGCGGCCTCAGTATCGGGCGCTCCATCTCCCTTCCCTTTCGTCTTCCCCATCTGGGCCGGCTCGTTCGGTGGCCTTCGGGTACTGTCCTGGGCGTCCTCCGTTTGCTGTTGGGTGCCACCCTACAGCAGGGCTCCCGGGTCCGAAGTTATCTCCAAAACTCAGGAAACACTGAGTGACCGCAGCCCGGCCGATGCCAGACGTGCCAGGGGCCCAGGGCGCCCGCCGCTGGGTCTCAACCGCACCGTCGTCGCCCCTACCAGGGGGAGTCCCCAGTCTCCGCCCGAGGGCGCGCCCCAGGTCCACTCAGCACCTGGGGGGAGAGGCGCGAAGCAGCCGTCAACACCCCCGTGTCACAAGGGAGCAGTCCTTAGCAGGTCTCCAGGCAGATGTCTCCATCGCTTCAGAGTCTCATGCCCTCGCCGCCATTTTGGGGTCCGCGACTTCTCGCCTGGGTTCAACTTTCAAAGCCAAAATATCGGTGCGGAATGGCTCGGTGTCGTCGTCCGTGGGTCCCGGGCCCTCCGCAGTGCCTTCCAGTACCGGATGAAACTGGTTACATCGGGGTCCGATCAGATATTCAGGATATTTTCCGGGATCGGGCACGGAGCTCCGAGCTCACGCTGCCTACCTCCTCGGCATCCAAGCCACGCCCCTCCGGTCTTTGCATCACAACAACGCACTGGGGGTCCAATTGCATCAAGGGCTATGGCAGGGCCCACTGATAGATATGGGGCTAGTAGGGAAGTCCTCCTGCAGTCCATGCAACCCCACTCCGATCAGTGAGTCTATCGTTGATTAGTATAATGCCATCCATGCCAAGATATAAAAGTCACAAAGGGTTCTGACATTTTTGCAGCAAAGTCTTTAAGCATAGCATTAGCTACTTCCATCCATGCGGAGTTGACAAAAGACAAATGCTTTTTACCACTCCAGGCACAGTATTACAGTTTTGGATTTATGCAATAAAATCCAAGGCAACCTGCAATGAATAAAAGCAATCGCTGAGGTAGGTAGGTAGGTAGGTAGGTAGGTTGGTAGGTAAGTAGGTAGATAGATAGATAGATAGATAGATAGATAGATAGATAGATAGATAGATAGATAGATAGATAGATAGATAGATAGATAGTTAGAAAGGATAGATAACCAAAACCTGAACAAAAATTATCCCACCAGAAAAATACACTTTAGAAGGCCAAGTCTCAACCAATGAATCCTCCCAGTTGTGTAAAAATAAATACTGTGAGCGCAGAACCCTGTTAGCAAAATTTTACACTATCTCATACTGTACTTTATTTGCATTGTTTATATATGCCTTTTTAGATCTACTCTATAGTGCCGAAGTTCGATGAAACAAAGGCAGATTTCACAATGAATGTTTTTAATTTCCTAATAATACGCTTTACATTTAAATTTGGATTTAACCTAATTTACATTGTTGCATAAAACACATTAGAAATATTAGTACAGTCTCTCTAATAAAACACATATTTTTCAAAACATTGACAGACATATCTTCAATTTCAGGCAAACAATTATTACTAAACAGATGACACTCAAATTCTCTAAATCTTTCTAAAAAGTACTACAATCAATTAATAAATCATGTAATAAAAAAATACACAACAGGTGATGTGTAAAATTGTCTTACATTGCCCCTTTTTAATTAAAAGTATTTTTTTAAGTGTCGCCATTGTACTGTGGAGGAAGGGGTCAACTACTTTTAAAGTTAGAGTGGCATAGCGCTCCATACGAAAGCGGCAGCCATTGTCCTTTGAGGGCACGCTGCAAATACAACAAAAAGCAGCTGCCATTCTCCCTATTGGTTAGCAAGAAACAAAATAGTGCACAATGTGTAACAAGCCAAGTAATAGTCCCAGTTACAAATGAAGACAAGGTGGTACTAAAGAGGTACTAACAAGCCGATTTACGAATCAGAAGCCAGCATTTACGAAGGACAATGACACAAGCCAATGACAAATATGGGCGGAGAGTGGGCTGTACTTCGATTCCATACTTCACATCAACAAGTTTTGCAGAGCAGCGCATGCACGCTGACTCTAGGCTCGACCTAAAAAGCGTCCATGCAACTTGAGATCAGTTTTTAAAGGCTATTAAAGATAGTTGCACACTTATGGATCCTAAAAGACAACGTACATTATCCACTGCCCAGAATCCTGGATAAATAATAAAAGAGGTAGAATTATTCAGCAGAATGCTAGGGCTTAAGTAAAGGAGCAGTCATGAGTTTTTGGTAAGGGATAAAGGGGAAAAAACAGACACACACACAAACTACCTTTAAATCACTGGCACATTGTCTGACCTAACCAAAGCACAAGATCATCGGCTATGCACAAATGAAACTGAATCCTTTGAGCACCCGATATTAAGTTGCAGAATAGTAGCTTTTGACTGATGTGGCTAAAATCTCAGTCCATCTCCAACCTTGTAACTTTACATGGGATGTATTCAGGGTTTGTTATGCACAGGAGGTATTGGAAGATTTAGAAGATGGGGGAAATAATCCCATGTGGGAGGCTGTGGTCCTCCAACAAACTTCAAATGACAGGGGCTGGCAGCTTTGTACTCAGTGAGGCTTTGCCTCTTTTGTAAACCTAAGTCTACTTTTTTGACGATGTAGTGCTTTTATGCTTTTCTGATGGGTTTAGCTTCTCAATTACACCTCTTCCCACGTCACCAATAGGAACGTTTGTGTAACCTTACTGCTTGTGAAGTCAAAAATATACCAATGAGCTATAAATTCTAGAATTACGCAAAACTGGAGAGTTCAGAGTTTGTTCGCAAAGGTCACACATGTGGTTACTCCTTACCCCTAACTCAGAGGTAAAGGAGTCTAAAGGTCATACCATCACTTTCCAGCAGCAATTGCTGTTCTTAACCCCTATACCTTCCCTGCTGCCCTCCATGGTCAATTTTGCTGCTGCCTCCATTCTCTGCTGTGTTGTAACTGCTCCTCCTGCCTTCCCAGCATGGTCTTTTATGAATCCCCTAACCAATTCCTTTGCCTTCTGATGTCTGTGTCCAGCCCCTACCCCTCCACTATGCCCTCCATGGACCTTTGTGCATGCCACCTCCCTCTTGCCCATCCTGACCGTTGTCCTGCCACTAATCCCCTGCATGCCTTGCATGGGATTATCTGCTTCCCAATGTGGTTAGCTTGCTGCCCCATACCCCCTCCCACCTTCCCTTCGTTGTCCATATATAAGACTTTATAGGATCCCTATTGTCATCCATGGTGTGTTTGCTCCCAGTACCCATCCTGCCTGCCCTGCATGGCCAGTTTCTCCAGCCCTGCCTTCTTGCCCCTTGCCCTCTGTTGGCCATTTGCAAGCCCCCAGCCCCTCCTTCCTGCCTTTCATGGTCCCTGGCTGGCACTTGCCCCTTCCTCCTGCCCTCCATGATTCGTTGGCTGCAACTGCTCTGCGTGCATATATCTCTGTCACCTCCATATTGCTTTCCAAGGTTTGCTCAGCTGCACTGCCCTCTCACTTGCTCTGTGCCGTGTATTGTGCTGCCACAACCCTTGTCGTTTACCCTGTAAGGTCAGTTTGGTGCCCCTGCTACATCCATCCTGCCCTCTATTGTCAGAGCCAATGTCTCTACCCAATTCATTTTGTCCTTCATCCGGTCATTGTTCCATATATACCAACATTTCACACTTGGCAAAAGGGAGATTTTGAAAAGAAAATTGGGGAACTGATTTTTTCTATTGACTTACATTAAAGAAGATGAGATTTTTGGCAGGAGACAACTAAAATAAAGCCCTTTTGGGCTTAAAAACCAGGGGTTTCCTGACTAAGCCAGTTCTGTTGATTTATCTGACTGTAGAGCCACTGCCACTCCTTTCTTCCCTTAGTTGTCCATTGTGTTGCCACAGTCTCTCTTGCCTGTCCTGTATGGTTTGGTTTGCTGCCCCTACCCCGCTTACACCTGCCCTCCATGGTCCGTTATGCTGCCACTACCCTTCCCGCTTGCCTAACAAGGTCAACTTGCTGCCTCTGACTCCTTCTTGCTGCCCTTTATTGTTCAAGTACGTGCACCTACCTCTGCCTACCCATAGTGTTCTAATGAACAATTAGATTGGAAAAATTTTGTATTTAATAAAAAGTTTGGCACACCTGACGGTATCTTGGAGGAATCTCAGCCGTAAAACCTAAAGCATTCTCTTTAGAAATTATAAAAAGGAGGGGGTCTTTTCTCATAGAAATTATGAGTGCTCTAAAAAAACTACATTAAGGACACATTTCAATTCTCAAATAGTGACAAAGCTTTTTTTATCCATTTGATCGCTTTATTATTTGTTGCACTTAAGGGAGAGGATGTGATATTATGGCCAGAGCTGCTGACTTTGTAACTGGGAAATCAAGTTCCAGTTTCAGCATTGAATTTGAGCATCGGCTCAACATCCTGTGATTGTGGGCAAATCACTTAATTTTCCAGTGTTTAAAACAAAAATGGATGTGTTCTCATGTAAAGCACTTCTGTAACTTCAGCCATGTCCGTGCTATATAAAATTGCAACAACAAAAAAATTAAGGGTTTTGCACGTTTCTGCCATTGGGTTATACTAGGGCTGTGTTTGGGCTGCATTTGGGCTATAATTGGGCTACATTTGGGCTCTTTTTCTCCGGTGGCCATCTTGGGAGAGTTTATTTATTATGAAGATCTCTAAATACTTCATATACTGTGGTATCCGCAATAGAAAATGTTATCAGTTTTCCACTTCAATTCCATCAAGATGGCGTTCAGATGTGCCACACTTTTGTCTTAAATTGACAATGTTAGCACTCTAGTTGCTCATTAGAACACTGGAGTAAAGCTACAGTTGATCACCAGAGAGTTAACTGTCAGTGCTACTGGTGTTGAAAGCGCATGTTTCAGTCTTCAGATCAGAGTGTTTTAATTGAATAGATGAGGAAGATATTTAAGAACTCATTTAAAATTGTGCTTTCCTCAGCAATGACTATAATTTATATGACAACATGAATCCCAATTGTGTTCCTTTGTAAATGAAATGTTTTAAATTTAACCAGTTTGATTCGATCAAGATGACTTCATGGCTGCCACACTTTTATTGTATGTTACACTGTTAGCGCTCTAGTTGTTCTTTAGAAAACACTGGGAGGCTGTAGTAAAACACAGGGGAATCAACTGATAGGCTGCCGTTAGAAGTGCATGTGTTACTGTGCTTTACTGAGAATGTCAGACTTCAGTCTCGCATGGCTGAGAAAAAGAATGTGAGTTTACAGAAAATATGCTTTCATTTTAGCTTATTGAGCACCTTCCATAGCATCTAGAAGAAAATCATAAGAGAAAACTGTCTTACCTCAAACATGATTCATGAAATCCCAGCAGGGGGCAGAACTTTTCACAGGGTAAAATCACTTTAGAACACATCACAATTCCAAAATCTAGTATGGTACACCAACAAATGGTTTATATTGTAAATTAAATCTGCTATCACCTTTTATACTTGCTCGTTTTTGTGATAGTCAAGAACAACCATTCACTACAATGCATTTCAATGGGGACCATGTCCCAGAGTCCTGTAATTGATGCTACAGCATGTTGTTCATGTTGTGGCCAGCCAACAAAGAGGGGTCTCTTTGGGGTCCCACCACATGCCTTTTGGGGTCTGGGTGTGCTTACCCTTCCCCCGTACATTTTTATTTTAAATTCATTTTCAGGACATAGGGACCAAGTCTTTGAGTCTTGCAAAGGCTGCCAAATCCAACCAATTAGTATTGACTTTAAATTGGCCGATCAGATTACATATGAACACCAACTATCCAGATATACAATTAGTTTTGACCCTTACATTCTCAAAAGCTGCTGATTGGATATACACCAAACCCCAAAAAGCACACCATGTGCTCTCTCAAGGGTATAACACGGGATAAGACCCTCTGGTGACATTTCTTGAAATAGCCATTTTTCTAGTTAGGTCAGCATGCTATTCCCTTCACCACACTCTGGCAGCCCAATCACCTTGTTGCATCTCAACCTGTTATCTGCGTCCTCTACCCTAAGCTCGTGTGTCCTGACCTTACTCTCCATGTCTGTAAGTCGCTCTTTCATTGTTATTAGATCTAAGGTGATATCCGCCAATTCTCTTTCTGCCAGGTGATGGTGGTCGTCCTTCAGGAATCTCATGTCTGCCACCAAAATGTCAATCTTCATCTCCATCACCTCCCGGGAGGCGGTTATGACATGTAGAAGGTCCTGAAGAGTGGGGCCTGCAGGAGGTCCTGAGTGTAGGGCAGGGATTCCATCGTCCTGTGAAAGCTCAGAAGGACTGTCTCTGGTCGTGCCCCCAGTGGCTGGGTCCTTTTTCTAAACAGACTTTTCCTATGTTTGTGTTCCTACCTCTATGACACAGATCACGGCATGCGTTGGCCTGATGAGGGAGCAGGGAATGTGCTGAGAACTCAAAGGCCAGTCACCAAAAGCCAAGATGAGGGAGCTTAAGATATAGTTCAATATGCTGTTGCCAGCAGTCTCAGGGTATTCTTTACAAAATTCAGTGAGCCCTGCTGGTAGGGTGCGTTGCACCAAAATGTCACCTACAGTAAGGGTGGGGAGCAATGCAGGGTGAGGCAACCCACTTGGGTCCATAGGCAGAGCTCGGCAGGTGAGGTGGTTCAGGGTAATAATGATGCACAAATGGTAATGTGTGGTCAGGGCACCAAGTCTTATCAGGGTTTCCTGTTCCAAAACAGGGTCGGTGGGGAGGTGATAAGGCAAAGTATTCTCGTGGGAGTGGTCGTAGTGATCTAGGGAGGTCTTGCCAATGTGCAGAGTGTAGTTTCCTTGGCCTCCTCCAAGAATGTCTGTAGGGTGCGTCTGTGTGTTGGACAGTGAGAACCATTGAAGGGCTCTTATGTGGAAGAATCGGTCTTTGCATCACAACAACGCACTGGGGGTCCAATTGCATCAAGGGCTATGGCAGGGCCCACTGATAGATATGGGGCTAGTAGGGAAGTCCTCCTGCAGTCCATGCAACCCCACTCCGATCAGTGAGTCTATCGTTGATTAGTATAATGCCATCCATGCCAAGATATAACAGTCACAAAGGGTTCTGACATTTTTGCAGCAAAGTCTTTAAGCATAGCATTAGCTACTTCCATCCATGCGGAGTTGACAAAAGACAAATGCTTTTTACCACTCCAGGCACAGTATTACAGTTTTGGATTTATGCAATAAAATCCAAGGCAACCTGCAATGAATAAAAGCAATCGCTGAGGTAGGTAGGTAGGTAGGTAGGTAGGTTGGTAGGTAAGTAGGTAGATAGATAGATAGATAGATAGATAGATAGATAGATAGATAGATAGATAGATAGATAGATAGATAGATAGATAGATAGAAAGGATAGATAACCAAAACCTGAACAAAAATTATCCCACCAGAAAAATACACTTTAGAAGGCCAAGTCTCAACCAATGAATCCTCCCAGTTGTGTAAAAATAAATACTGTGAGCGCAGAACCCTGTTAGCAAAATTTTACACTATCTCATACTGTACTTTATTTGCATTGTTTATATATGCCTTTTTAGATCTACTCTATAGTGCCGAAGTTCGATGAAACAAAGGCAGATTTCACAATGAATGTTTTTAATTTCCTAATAATACGCTTTACATTTAAATTTGGATTTAACCTAATTTACATTGTTGCATAAAACACATTAGAAATATTAGTACAGTCTCTCTAATAAAACACATATTTTTCAAAACATTGACAGACATATCTTCAATTTCAGGCAAACAATTATTACTAAACAGATGACACTCAAATTCTCTAAATCTTTCTAAAAAGTACTACAATCAATTAATAAATCATGTAATAAAAAAATACACAACAGGTGATGTGTAAAATTGTCTTACATTGCCCCTTTTTAATTAAAAGTATTTTTTTAAGTGTCGCCATTGTACTGTGGAGGAAGGGGTCAACTACTTTTAAAGTTAGAGTGGCATAGCGCTCCATACGAAAGCGGCAGCCATTGTCCTTTGAGGGCACGCTGCAAATACAACAAAAAGCAGCTGCCATTCTCCCTATTGGTTAGCAATAAACAAAATAGTGCACATTGTGTAACAAGCCAAGTAATAGTCCCAGTTACAAATGAAGACAAGGTGGTACTAAAGAGGTACTAACAAGCCGATTTACGAATCAGAAGCCAGCATTTACGAAGGACAATGACACAAGCCAATGACAAATATGGGCGGAGAGTGGGCTGTACTTCGATTCCATACTTCACATCAACAAGTTTTGCAGAGCAGCGCATGCACGCTGACTCTAGGCTCGACCTAAAAAGCGTCCATGCAACTTGAGATCAGTTTTTAAAGGCTATTAAAGATAGTTGCACACTTATGGATCCTAAAAGACAACGTACATTATCCACTGCCCAGAATCCTGGATAAATAATAAAAGAGGTAGAATTATTCAGCAGAATGCTAGGGCTTAAGTAAAGGAGCAGTCATGAGTTTTTGGTAAGGGATAAAGGGGAAAAAACAGACACACACACAAACTACCTTTAAATCACTGGCACATTGTCTGACCTAACCAAAGCACAAGATCATCGGCTATGCACAAATGAAACTGAATCCTTTGAGCACCCGATATTAAGTTGCAGAATAGTAGTTTTTGACTGATGTGGCTAAAAGCTCAGTCCATCTCCAACCTTGTAACTTTACATGGGATGTATTCAGGGTTAGTTATGCACAGGAGGTATTGGAAGATTTAGACGATGGGGGAAATAATCCCATGTGGGAGGCTGTGGTCCTCCAACAAACTTCAAATGACAGGGGCTGGCAGCTTTGTACTCAGTGAGGCTTTGCCTCTTTTGTAAACCTAAGTCTACTTTTTTGACGATGTAGTGCTTTTATGCTTTTCTGATGGGTTTAGCTTCTCAATTACACCTCTTCCCACGTCACCAATAGGAACATTTGTGTAACCTTACTGCTTGTGAAGTCAAAAATATACCAATGAGCTATCAATTCTAGAATTACGCAAAACTGGAGAGTTCAGAGTTTGTTCGCAAAGGTCACACATGTGGTTACTCCTTACCCCTAACTCAGAGGTAAAGGAGTCTAAAGGTCATACCATCACTTTCCAGCAGCAATTGCTGTTCTTAACCCCTATACCTTCCCTGCTGCCCTCCATGGTCAATTTTGCTGCTGCCTCCATTCTCTGCTGTGTTGTAACTGCTCCTCCTGCCTTCCCAGCATGGTCTTTTATGAATCCCCTAACCAATTCCTTTGCCTTCTGATGTCTGTGTCCAGCCCCTACCCCTCCACTATGCCCTCCATGGACCTTTGTGCATGCCACCTCCCTCTTGCCCATCCTGACCGATGTCCTGCCACTAATCCCCTGCATGCCTTGCATGGGATTATCTGCTTCCCAATGTGGTTAGCTTGCTGCCCCATACCCCCTCCCACCTTCCCTTCGTTGTCCATATATAAGACTTTATAGGATCCCTATTGTCATCCATGGTGTGTTTGCTCCCAGTACCCATCCTGCCTGCCCTGCATGGACAGTTTCTCCAGCCCTGCCTTCTTGCCCCTTGCCCTCTGTTCGCCATTTGCAAGCCCCCAGCCCCTCCTTCCTGCCTTTCATGGTCCCTGGCTGGCACTTGCCCCTTCCTCCTGCCCTCCATGATTCGTTGGCTGCAACTGCTCTGCGTGCATATATCTCTGTCACCTCCATATTGCTTTCCAAGGTTTGCTCAGCTGCACTGCCCTCTCACTTGCTCTGTGCCGTGTATTGTGCTGCCACAACCCTTGTCGTTTACCCTGTAAGGTCAGTTTGGTGCCCCTGCTACATCCATCCTGCCCTCTATTGTCAGAGCCAATGTCTCTACCCAATTCATTTTGTCCTTCATCCTGTCATTGTTCCATATATACCAACATTTCACACTTGGCAAAAGGGAGATTTTGAAAAGAAAATTGGGGAACTGATTTTCCCTATTGACTTACATTAAAGAAGATGAGATTTTTGGCAGGAGACAACTAAAATAAAGCCCTTTTGGGCTTAAAAACCAGGGGCTTCCTGACTAAGCCAGTTCTGTTGATTTATCTGATTGTAGAGCCACTGCCACTCCTTTCTTCCCTTAGTTGTCCATTGTGTTGCCACAGTCTCTCTTGCCTGTCCTGTATGGTTTGGTTTGCTGCCCCTACCCCACTTACACCTGCCCTCCATGGTCCGTTATGCTGCCACTACCCTTCCCGCTTGCCTAACAAGGTCAACTTGCTGCCTCTGACTCCTTCTTGCTGCCCTTTATTGTTCAAGTACGTTCACCTACCTCTGCCTCCCCATAGTGTTCTAATGAACAATTAGATTGGAAACATTTTGTATTTAATAAAAAGTTTGGCACACCTGACGGTATCTTGGAGGAATCTCAGCCGTAAAAACTAAAGCATTCTCTTTAGAAATTATAAAAAGGAGGGGGTCTTTTCTCATAGAAATTATGAGTGCTCTAAAAAAACTACATTAAGGACACATTTCAATTCTCAAATAGTGACAAAGCTTTTTGTATCCATTTGATCGCTTTATTATTTGTTGCACTTAAGGGAGAGGATGTGATATTATGGCCAGTGCTGCTGACTTTGTAACTGGGAAATCAAGTTCCAGTTTCAGCATTGAATTTGAGCATCGGCTCAACATCCTGTGATTGTGGGCAAATCACTTAATTTTCCAGTGTTTAAAACAAAAATGGATGTGTTCTCATGTAAAGCACTTCTGTAACTTCAGCCATGTCCGTGCTATATAAAATTGCAACAACAAAAAAAATAAGGGTTTTGCACATTTCTGCCATTGGGTTATACTAGGGCTATGTCTGGGCTGCATTTGGACTATAATTGGGCTACATTTGGGCTCTTTTTCTCCGGTGGCCATCTTGGGAGAGTTTATTTATTATGAAGATCTCTAAAAACTTCATATGCTGTGTTATCCGCAATAGAAAATGTTATCAGTTTTCCACTTCAATTCCATCAAGATGGCGTTCAGATGTGCCACACTTTTGTCTTAAATTGACAATGTTAGCACTCTAGTTGCTCATTAGAACACTGGAGTAAAGCTACAGTTGATCACCAGAGAGTTAACTGTCAGTGCTACTGGTGTTGAAAGCGCATGTTTCAGTCTTCAGATCAGAGTGTTTTAATTGAATAGATGAGGAAGATATTTAAGAACTCATTTAAAATTGTGCTTTCCTCAGCAATGACTATAATTTATATGACAACATGAATCCCAATTGTGTTCCTTTGTAAATGAAATGTTTTAAATTTAACCAGTTTGATTCGATCAAGATGACTTCATGGCTGCCACACTTTTATTGTATTTTACACTGTTAGCGCTCTAGTTGTTTTTTAGAAAACACTGGGAGGCTGTAGTAAAACACAGGGGAATCGACTGATAGGCTGCCGTTAGAAGTGCATGTGTTACTGTGCTTTACTGAGAATGTCAGACTTCAGTCTTGCATGGCTGAGAAAAAGAATGTGAGTTTACAGAAAATATGCTTTCATTTTAGCTTATTGAGCACCTTCCATAGCATCTAGAAGAAAATCATAAGAGAAAACTGTCTTACCTCAAACATGATTCATGAAATCCCAGCAGGGGGCAGAACTTTTCACAGGGTAAAATCACTTTAGAACACATCACAATTCCAAAATCTAGTATGGTACACCAACAAATGGTTTATATTGTAAATTAAATCTGCTATCACCTTTTATACTTGCTTGTTTTTGTGACAGTCAAGAACAGCCATTCACTACAATGCATTTCAATGGGGACCATGTCCCAGAGTCCTGTAATTGATGCTACAGCATGTTGTTCATGTTGTGGCCAGCCAACAAAGAGGGGTCCCTTTGGGGTCCCACCACATGCCTTTTGGGGTCTGGGTGTGCTTACCCTTCCCCCGTACATTTTTATTTTAAATTCATTTTCAGGACATAGAGACAAAGTCTTTGAGTCTTGCAAAGGCTGCCAAATCCAACCAATTAGTATTGACTTTAAATTGGCCGATCAGATTACATATGAACACCGACTATCCAGATATACGATTAGTTTTGACCCTTGCATTCTCAAAAGCTGCTGATTGGATATACACCAAACCCCAAAAAGCACACCATGTGCTCTCTCAAGGGTATAACACGGGATAAGACCCTCTGGTGACATTTCTTGAAATAGCCATTTTTCTAGTTAGGTCAGCATGCTATTCCCATCACCACACTCTGGCAGCCCAATCACCTTGTTGCATCTCAACCTGTTATCTGCGTCCTCTACCCTAAGCTCGTGTGTCCTGACCTTACTCTCCATGTCTGTAAGTCGCTCTTTCATTGTTATTAGATCTAAGGTGATATCCGCCAATTCTCTTTCTGCCAGGTGATGGTGGTCGTCCTTCAGGAATCTCATGTCTGCCACCAAAATGTCAATCTTCATCTCCATCACCTCCCGGGAGGCGGTTATGGCATGTAGAAGGTCCTGAAGAGTGGGGCCTGCAGGAGGTCCTGAGTGTAGGGCAGGGATTCCATCGTCCTGTGAAAGCTCAGAAGGACTGTCTCTGGTCGTGCCCCCAGTGGCTGGGTCCTTTTTCTAAACAGACTTTTCCCATGTTTGTGTTCCTACCTCTATGACACAGATCACGGCATGCGTTGGCCTGATGAGGGAGCAGGGAACGTGCTGAGAACTCAAAGGCCAGTCACCAAAAGCCAAGATGAGGGAGCCCAAAATATAGTTCAATATGCTGTTGCCAGCAGTCTCAGGGTATTCTTTGCAAAATTCAGTGAGCCCTGCTGGTAGGGTGCATTGCAGCAAAATGTCACCTACAGTAAGGGTGGGGAGCAATGCAGGGTGAGGCAACCCACTTGGGTCCGTGGGCAGAGCTCGGCAGGTGAGGTGGTTCAGGGTAATATTGATGCACAAATGGTAATCTGTGGTCAGGGCACCAAGTCTTATCAGGGTTTCCTGTTCCAAAACAGGGTCAGTGGGGAGGTGATAAGGCAAATTATTCTTGTGGGAGTGGTCGTAGTGATCCAGGGAGGTCTTGCCAATGTGCAGAGTGTAGTTACCTTGGCCTCCTCCAAGAATGTCTGTAGGGTGCGTCTGTGTGTTGGACAGTGAGAACCATTGAAGGGCTCTTCTATGGAAGAATCGGTCTTTGCATCACAACAACGCACTGGGGGTCCAATTGCATCAAGGGCTATGGCAGGGCCCACTGTTAGATATGGGGCTAGTAGGGAAGTCCTCCTGCAGTCCATGCAGGCCCCACTCCGATCAGTGAGTCTATCGTTGATTAGTATAATGCCATCCATGCCAAGATATAAAAGTCACAAAGGGTTCTGACAATTTTGCAGCAAAGTCCTTAAGCATAGCATTAGCTACTTCCATCCATGCGGAGTTGACAAAAGACAAATGCTTTTTACCACTCCAGGCACAGTATTACAGTTTTGGATTTATGCTATACCATCCAAGGCAACCTGGAATGAATAAAAGCAATCGCTGAGGTAGGTAGGTAGGTAGGTAGGTTGGTAGGTAAGTAGGTAGATAGATAGATAGATAGATAGATAGATAGATAGATAGATAGATAGATAGATAAATAGATAAATAGATAGATAGATAGATAGATAACCAAAACCTGAACAAAAATTATCCCACCAGAAAAATACACTTTAGAAGGCCAAGTCTCAACCAATGAATCCTCCCAGTTGTGTAAAAATAAATACTGTAGGCGCAGAACCCTGTTAGCAAATTTTTACACTATCTCATACTGTACTTTATTTGCATTGTTTATATATGCCTTTTTAGATCTACTCTATAGTGCTGAAGTTCGATGAAACAAAGGCAGATTTCACAATGAATGTTTTTAATTTCCTAATAATACGCTTTACATTTAAATTTGGATTCACCCTAATTTACATTGTTGCATAAAACACATTAGAAATATTAGTACAATCTCTCTAATAAAACACATATTTTTCAAAACATTGACAGACATATCTTCAATTTCAGGCAAACAATTATTACTAAACAGATGACACTCAAATTCTCTAAATCTTTCTAAAAAGTACTACAATCAATTAATAAATCATGTAATAAAAAAATACACAACAGGTAATGTGTAAAATTGTCTTACATTGCCCCTTTTTAATTAAAAGTATTTTTTTTAAGTGTCGCCATTGTACTGTGGAGGAAGGGGTCAGCTACTTTTAAAGTTAGAGTGGCATAGCGCTCCATACGAAAGCGGCAGCCATTGTCCTTTGAGGGCACGCTGCAAATACAACAAAAAGCAGCTGCCATTCTCCCTATTGGTTAGCAATAAACAAAATAGTGCACAATGTGTAACAAGCCAAGTAATAGTCCCAGTTACAAATGAAGACAAGGTGGTACTAAAGAGGTACTAACAAGCCGATTTACGAATCAGAAGCCAGCATTTACGAAGGACAATGACACAAGCCAATGACAAATATGGGCGGAGTGTGGGCTGGACTTCGATTCCATACTTCACATTAACAAGTTTTGCAGAGCAGCGCATGCACGCTGACTCTAGGCTCGACCTAAAAAGCGTCCATGCAACTTGAGATCAGTTTTTAAAGGCTATTAAAGATAGTTCACACTTATGGATCCTAAAAGACAACGTAGATTATCCACTGCTCAGAATCCTGGATAAATAATAAAAGAGGTAGAATTATTCAGCAGAATGCTAGGGCTTAAGTAAAGGAGCAGTCATGAGTTTTTGGTAAGGGATAAAGGGGAAAAAACAGACACACACACAAACTACCTTTAAATCACTGGCACATTGTCTGACCTAACCAAAGCACAAGATCATCGGCTATGCACAAATGAAACTGAATCCTTTGAGCACCCGATATTAAGTTGCAGAATAGTAGCTTTTGACTGATGTGGCTAAAAGCTCAGTCCATCTTCAACCTTGTAACTTTACATGGGATGTATTCAGGGTTTGTTATGCACAGGAGGTATTGGAAAATTTAGAAGATGGGGGAAATAATCCCATGTGGGAGGCTGTGGTCCTCCAACAAACTTCAAATGACAGGGGCTGGCAGCTTTGTACTCAGTGAGGCTTTGCCTCTTTTGTAACCTAAGTCTACTTTTTTGACGATGTAGTGCTTTTATGCTTTTCTGATGGGTTTAGCTTCTCAATTACACCTCTTCCCACGTCACCAATAGGAACGTTTGTGTAACCTTACTGCTTGCGAAGTCAAAAATATACCAATGAGCTATCAGTTCTAGAATTACGCAAAACTGAAGAGTTCAGAGTTTGTTCGCAAAGGTCACACGTGTGGTTACTCCTTGGAGTTTTCCAAATGACCCCTAACTCAGAGGTAAAGGAGTCTAAAGGTCATACCATCACTTTCCAGCAGCAATTGCTGTTCTTAACCCCTATACCTTCTCTGCTGCCCTCCATGGTCAATTTTGCTGCTGCCTCCATTCTCTGCTGTGTTGTAACTGCTCCTCCTGCCTTCCCAGCATGGTCTGTTATGAATCCCCTAACCAATTCCTTTGCCTTCTGATGTCTGTGTCCAGCCCCTACCCCTCCCCTATGCCCTCCATGGACCTTTGTGCATGCCACCTCCCTCTTGCCCATCCTGACCGTTGTCCTGCCACTAATCCCCTGCATGCCTTGCATGGGATTATCTGCTTCCCAATGTGGTTAGCTTGCTGCCCCATACCCCCTCCCACCTTCCCTTCGTTGTCCATATATAAGACTTTATAGGATCCCTTTTGTCATCCATAGTGTGTTTGCTCCCAGTACCCATCCTGCCTGCCCTGCATGGCCAGTTTCTCCAGCCCTGCCCTCTTGCCCCTTGCCCTCTGTTGGCCATGTGCAAGCCCCCAGCCCCTCCTTCCTGCCTTCCATGGTCCCTGGCTGGCACTTGCCCCTTCCTCCTGCCCTCCATGATTCGTTGGCTGCAACTGCTCTGCGTGCATATATCTCTGTCACCTCCATATTGCTTTCCAAGGTTTGCTCAGCTGCACTGCCCTCTCACTTGCTCTGTGCCGTGTATTGTGCTGCCACAACCCTTGTCGTTTACCCTGTAAGGTCAGTTTGGTGCCCCTGCTACATCCATCCTGCCCTCTATTGTCAGAGCCAATGTCTCTACCCAATTCATTTTGTCCTTCATCCTGTCATTGTTCCATATATACCAACATTTCACACTTGGCAAAAGAGAGATTTTGAAAAGAAAATTGGGGAACTGATTTTCCCTATTGACTTACATTAAAGAAGAGGAGATTTTTGGCAAGAGACAACTTAAATAAAGCCCTTTTGGGCTTAAAAACTAGGGGTTTCCTGACTAAGCCAGTTCTGTTGATTTATCTGATTATAGAGCCACTGCCACTCCTTTCTTCCCTTAGTGGTCCATTGTGTTGCCACAGTCTCTCTTGCCTGTCCTGTATGGTTTGGTTTGCTGCCCCTACTTCGCTTACACCTTTCATCCATGGTCCGTTATGCTGCCACTACCCTTCCCGCTTGCCTAACAAGGTCAACTTGCTGCCTCTGACTCCTTCTTGCTGCCCTTTATTGTTCAAGTACGTGCACCTACCTCTGCCTCCCCATAGTGTTCTAATGAACAATTAGATTGGAAACATTTTGTATTTAATAAAAAGTTTGGCACACCTGACTGTATCTTGGAGGAATCTCAGCCGTAAAACCTAAAGCATTCTCTTTAGAAATTATAAAAAGGAGGGGGTCTTTTCTCATAGAAATTATGAGTGCTCTAAAAAAACTACATTAAGGACACATTTCAATTCTCAAATAGTGACAAAGCTTTTTTTATCCATTTGATCGCTTTATTATTTGTTGCACTTAAGGGAGAGGATGTGATATTATGGCCAGAGCTGCTGACTTTGTAACTGGGAAATCAAGTTCCAGTTTCAGCATTGAATTTGAGCATCGGCTCAACATACTGTGATTGTGGGCAAATCACTTAATTTTCCAGTGTTTAAAACAAAAATGGATGTGTTCTCATGTAAAGCACTTCTGTAACTTCAGCCATGTCCGTGCTATATAAAATTGCAACAACAAAAAAATTAAGGGTTTTGCACATTTCTGCCATTGGGTTATACTAGGGCTATGTTTGGGCTGCATTTGGGCTATAATTGGGCTACATTTGGGCTCTTTTTCTCCGGTGGCCATCTTGGGAGAGTTTATTTATTATGAAGATCTCTAAATACTTCATATACTGTGGTATCCGCAATAGAAAATGTTATCAGTTTTCCACTTCAATTCCATCAAGATGGCGTTCAGATGTGCCACACTTTTGTCTTAAATTGACAATGTTAGCACTCTAGTTGCTCATTAGAACACTGGAGTAAAGCTACAGTTGATCACCAGAGAGTTAACTGTCAGTGCTACTGGTGTTGAAAGCGCATGTTTCAGTCTTCAGATCAGAGTGTTTTAATTGAATAGATGAGGAAGATATTTAAGAACTCATTTAAAATTGTGCTTTCCTCAGCAATGACTATAATTTATATGACAACATGAATCCCAATTGTGTTCCTTTGTAAATGAAATCTTTTAAATTTAACCAGTTTGATTCGATCAAGATGACTTCATGGCTGCCACACTTTTATTGTATGTTACACTGTCAGTGCTCTAGTTGTTCTTTAGAAAACACTGGGAGGCTGTAGTAAAACACAGGGGAATCGACTGATAGGCTGCCGTTAGAAGTGCATGTGTTACTGTGCTTTACTGAGAATGTCAGACTTCAGCCTCGCATGGCTGAGAAAAAGAATGTGAGTTTACAGAAAATATGCTTAAATTTTAGCTTATTGAGCACCTTCCATAGCATCTAGAAGAAAATCATAAGAGAAAACTGTCTTACCTCAAACATGATTCATGAAATCCCAGCAGGGGGCAGAACTTTTCACAGGGTAAAATCACTTTAGAACACATCACAATTCCAAAATCTAGTATGGTACACCAACAAATGGTTTATATTGTAAATTAAATCTGCTATCACCTTTTATACTTGCTTGTTTTTGTGACAGTCAAGAACAGCCATTCACTACAATGCATTTCAATGGGGACCATGTCCCAGAGTCCTGTAATTGATGCTACAGCATGTTGTTCATGTTGTGGCCAGCCAACAAAGAGGGGTCCCTTTGGGGTCCCACCACATGCCTTTTGGGGTCTGGGTGTGCTTACCCTTCCCCCGTACATTTTTATTTTAAATTCATTTTCAGGACATAGAGACAAAGTCTTTGAGTCTTGCAAAGGCTGCCAAATCCAACCAATTAGTATTGACTTTAAATTGGCCGATCAGATTACATATGAACACCGACTATCCAGATATACGATTAGTTTTGACCCTTACATTCTCAAAAGCTGCTGATTGGATATACACCAAGCCCCAAAAAGCACACCATGTGCTCTCTCAAGGGTATAACACGGGATAAGACCCTCTGGTGACATTTCTTGAAATAGCCATTTTTCTAGTTAGATCAGCATGCTATTCCCTTCACCACATTCTGGCAGCCCAATCACCTTGTTGCATCTCAACCTGTTATCTGCGTCCTCTACCCTAAGCTCGTGTGTCCTGACCTTACTCTCCATGTCTGTAAGTCGCTCTTTCATTGTTATTAGATCTAAGGTGATATCCGCCAATTCTCTTTCTGCCAGGTGATGGTGGTCGTCCTTCAGGAATCTCATGTCTGCCACCAAAATGTCAATCTTCATCTCCATCACCTCCCGGGAGGCGGTTATGGCATGTAGAAGGTCCTGAAGAGTGGGGCCTGCAGGAGGTCCTGAGTGTAGGGCAGGGATTCCATCGTCCTGTGAAAGCTCAGAAGGACTGTCTCTGGTCGTGCCCCCAGTGGCTGGGTCCTTTTTCTAAACAGACTTTTCCCATGTTTGTGTTCCTACCTCTATGACACAGATCACGGCATGCGTTGGACTGATGAGGGAGCAGGGAACGTGCTGAGAACTCAAAGGCCAGTCACCAAAAGCCAAGATGAGGGAGCCCAAAATATAGTTCAATATGCTGTTGCCAGCAGTCTCAGGGTATTCTTTGCAAAATTCAGTGAGCCCTGCTGGTAGGGTGCATTGCAGCAAAATGTCACCTACAGTAAGGGTGGGGAGCAATGCAGGGTGAGGCAACCCACTTGGGTCCGTGGGCAGAGCTCGGCAGGTGAGGTGGTTCAGGGTAATAATGATTCACAAATGATAATCTGTGGTCAGGGCACCAAGTCTTATCAGGGTTTCCTGTTCCAAAACAGGGTCAGTGGGGAGATGGTAAGGCAAAGTATTCTCGTGGGAGTGGTCGTAGCGATCCAGGGAGGTCTTGCCAATGTGCAGAGTGTAGTTACCTTGGCCTCCTCAAAGAATGTCTGTAGGGTGCGTGTGTGTGTTGGACAGTGAGAACCATTGAAGGGCTCTTATATGGAAGAATCGGTCTTTGCATCACAACAACGCACTGGGGGTCCAATTGCATCAAGGGCTATGGCAGGGCCCACTGTTAGATATGGGGCTAGTAGGGAAGTCCTCCTGCAGTCCATGCAGGCCCCACTCCGATCAGTGAGTCTATCATTAATTAGTATAATGCCATCCATGCCAAGATATAAAAGTCACAAAGGGTTCTGACATTTTTGCAGCAAAGTCTTTAAGCATAGCATTAGCTACTTCTATCCATGCAGAGTTGACAAAAGACAAATGCTTTTTACCACTCCAGGCACAGTATTACAGTTTTGGATTTATGCTATACCATCCAAGGCAACCTGGAATGAATAAAAGCAATCGCTGAGGTAGGTAGGTAGGTAGGTAGGTTGGTAGGTAAGTAGGTAGATAGTTAAATAGATAGATAGATAGATAGATAGATAGATAGATAGATAGATAGATAAATAGATAGATAGATAACCAAAACCTGAACAAAAATTATCCCACCAGAAAAATACACTTTAGAAGGCCAAGTCTCAACCAATGAATCCTCCCAGTTGTGTAAAAATAAATACTGTGGGCGCAGAACCCTGTTAGCAAATTTTTACACTATCTCATACTGTACTTTATTTGCATTGTTTATATATGCCTTTTTAGATCTACTCTATAGTGCTGAAGTTCGATGAAACAAAGGCAGATTTCACAATGAATGTTTTTAATTTCCTAATAATACGCTTTACATTTAAATTTGGATTCACCCTAATTTACATTGTTGCATAAAACACATTAGAAATATTAGTACAGTCTCTCTAATAAAACACATATTTTTCAAAACATTGACAGACATATCTTCAATTTCAGGCAAACAATTATTACTAAACAGATGACACTCAAATTCTCTAAATCTTTCTAAAAAGTACTACAATCAATTAATAAATCATGTAATAAAAAAATACACAACAGGTAATGTGTAAAATTGTCTTACATTGCCCCTTTTTAATTAAAAGCATTTTTTTTAAGTGTCGCCATTGTACTGTGGAGGAAGGGGTCAGCTACTTTTAAAGTTAGAGTGGCATAGCGCTCCATACGAAAGCGGCAGCCATTGTCCTTTGAGGGCACGCTGCAAATACAACAAAAAGCAGCTGCCATTCTCCCTATTGGTTAGCAATAAACAAAATAGTGCACAATGTGTAACAAGCCAAGTAATAGTCCCAGTTACAAATGAAGACAAGGTGGTACTAAAGAGGTACTAACAAGCCGATTTACGAATCAGAAGCCAGCATTTACGAAGGACAATGACACAAGCCAATGACAAATATGGGCGGAGTGTGGGCTGGACTTCGATTCCATACTTCACATTAACAAGTTTTGCAGAGCAGCGCATGCACGCTGACTCTAGGCTCAACCTAAAAAGCGTCCATGCAACTTGAGATCAGTTTTTAAAGGCTATTAAAGATAGTTCACACTTATGGATCCTAAAAGACAACGTAGATTATCCACTGCTCAGAATCCTGGATAAATAATAAAAGAGGTAGAATTATTCAGCAGAATGCTAGGGCTTAAGTAAAGGAGCAGGCATGAGTTTTTGGTAAGGGATAAAGGGGAAAAAACAGACACACACACAAACTACCTTTAAATCACTGGCACATTGTCTGACCTAACCAAAGCACAAGATCATCGGCTATGCACAAATGAAACTGAATCCTTTGAGCACCCGATATTAAGTTGCAGAATAGTAGCTTTTGACTGATGTGGCTAAAAGCTCAGTCCATCTTCAACCTTGTAACTTTACATGGGATGTATTCAGGGTTTGTTATGCACAGGAGGTATTGGAAGATTTAGAAGATGGGGGAAATAATCCCATGTGGGAGGCTGTGGTCCTCCAACAAACTTCAAATGACAGGGGAAGGCAGCTTTGTACTCAGTGAGGCTTTGCCTCTTTTGTAACCTAAGTCTACTTTTTTGACGATGTAGTGCTTTTATGCTTTTCTGATGGGTTTAGCTTCTCAATTACACCTCTTCCCTCGTCACCAATAGGAACGTTTGTGTAACCTTACTGCTTGCGAAGTCAAAAATATACCAATGAGCTATCAGTTCTAGAATTACGCAAAACTGGAGAGTTCAGAGTTTGTTCGCAAAGGTCACACGTGTGGTTACTCCTTGGAGTTTTCCAAATGACCCCTAACTCAGAGATAAAGGAGTCTAAAGGTCATACCATCACTTTCCAGCAGCAATTGCTGTTCATAACCCCTATACCTTCTCTGCTGCCCTCCATGGTCAATTTTGCTGCTGCCTCCATTCTCTGCTGTGTTGTAACTGCTCCTCCTGCCTTCCCAGCATGGTCTGTTATGAATCCCCTAACCAATTCCTTTGCCTTCTGATGTCTGTGTCCAGCCCCTAGCCCTCCCCTATGCCCTCCATGGACCTTTGTGCATGCCACCTCCCTCTTGCCCATCCTGACCTTTGTCCTGCCACTAATCCCCTGCATGCCTTGCATGGGATTATCTGCTTCCCAATGTGGTTAGCTTGCTGCCCCATACCCCCTTGCACCTTCCCTTCGTTGTCCATATATAAGACTTTATAGGATCCCTATTGTCATCCATGGTGTGTTTGCTCCCAGTACCCATCCTGCCTGCCCTGCATGGCCAGTTTCTCCAGCCCTGCCCTCTTGCCCCTTGCCCTCTGTTGGCCATGTGCAAGCCCCCAGCCCCTCCTTCCTGCCTTCCATGGTCCCTGGCTGGCACTTGCCCCTTCCTCCTGCCCTCCATGATTCGTTGGCTGCAACTGCTCTGCGTGCATATATCTCTGTCACCTCCATATTGCTTTCCAAGGTTTGCTCAGCTGCACTGCCCTGTCACTTGCTCTGTGCCGTGTATTGTGCTGCCACAACCCTTGGCGTTTACCCTGTAAGGTCAGTTTGGTGCCCCTGCTACATCCATCCTGCCCTCTATTGTCAGAGCCAATGTCTCTACCCAATTCATTTTGTCCTTCATCCTGTCATTGTTCCATATATACCAACATTTCACACTTGGCAAAAGAGAGATTTTGAAAAGAAAATTGGGAAACTGATTTTCCCTATTGACTTACATTAAAGAAGAGGAGATTTTTGGCAAGAGACAACTAAAATAAAGCCCTTTTGGGCTTAAAAACTAGGGGTTTCCTGACTAAGCCAGTTCTGTTGATTTATCTGATCATAGAGCCACTGCCACTCCTTTCTTCCCTTAGTGGTCCATTGTGTTGCCACAGTCTCTCTTGCCTGTCCTGTATGGTTTGGTTTGCTGCCCCTACCCCGCTTACACCTTTCATCCATGGTCCGTTATGCTGCCACTACCCTTCCCGCTTGCCTAACAAGGTCAACTTGCTGCCTCTGACTCCTTCTTGCTGCCCTTTATTGTTCAAGTACGTGCACCTACCTCTGCCTCCCCATAGTGTTCTAATGAACAATTAGATTGGAAACATTTTGTATTTAATAAAAAGTTTGGCACACCTGACTATCTTGGAGGAATCTCAGCCGTAAAACCTAAAGCATTCTCTTTAGAAATTATAAAAAGGAGGGGGTCTTTTCTCATAGAAATTATGAGTGCTCTAAAAAAACTACATTAAGGACACATTTCAATTCTCAAATAGTGACAAAGCTTTTTTTATCCATTTGATCGCTTTATTATTTGTTGCACTTAAGGGAGAGGATGTGATATTATGGCCAGAGCTGCTGACTTTGTAACTGGGAAATCAAGTTCCAGTTTCAGCATTGAATTTGAGCATCGGCTCAACATACTGTGATTGTGGGCAAATCACTTAATTTTCCAGTGTTTAAAACAAAAATGGATGTGTTCTCATGTAAAGGACTTCTGTAACTTCAGCCATGTCCGTGCTATATAAAATTGCAACAACAAAAAAATTAAGGGTTTTGCACATTTCTGCCATTGGGTTATACTAGGGCTATGTTTGGGCTGCATTTGGGCTATAATTGGGCTACATTTGGGCTCTTTTTCTCCGGTGGCCATCTTGGGAGAGTTTATTTATTATGAAGATCTCTAAATACTTCATATACTGTGGTATCCGCAATAGAAAATGTTATCAGTTTTCCACTTCAATTCCATCAAGATGGCGTTCAGATGTGCCACACTTTTGTCTTAAATTGACAATGTTAGCACTCTAGTTGCTCATTAGAACACTGGAGTAAAGCTACAGTTGATCACCAGAGAGTTAACTGTCAGTGCTACTGGTGTTGAAAGCGCATGTTTCAGTCTTCAGATCAGAGTGTTTTAATTGAATAGATGAGGAAGATATTTAAGAACTCATTTAAAATTGTGCTTTCCTCAGCAATGACTATAATTTATATGACAACATGAATCCCAATTGTGTTCCTTTGTAAATGAAATCTTTTAAATTTAACCAGTTTGATTCGATCAAGATGACTTCATGGCTGCCACACTTTTATTGTATGTTACACTGTTAGTGCTCTAGTTGTTCTTTAGAAAACACTGGGAGGCTGTAGTAAAACACTGGGGAATCGACTGATAGGCTGCCGTTAGAAGTGCATGTGTTACTGTGCTTTACTGAGAATGTCAGACTTCAGCCTCGCATGGCTGAGAAAAAGAATGTGAGTTTACAGAAAATATGCTTAAATTTTAGCTTATTGAGCACCTTCCATAGCATCTAGAAGAAAATCATAAGAGAAAACTGTCTTACCTCAAACATGATTCATGAAATCCCAGCAGGGGGCAGAACTTTTCACAGGGTAAAATCACTTTAGAACACATCACAATTCCAAAATCTAGTATGGTACACCAACAAATGGTTTATATTGTAAATTAAATCTGCTATCACCTTTTATACTTGCTTGTTTTTGTGACAGTCAAGAACAGCCATTCACTACAATGCATTTCAATGGGGACCATGTCCCAGAGTCCTGTAATTGATGCTACAGCATGTTGTTCATGTTGTGGCCAGCCAACAAAGAGGGGTCCCTTTGGGGTCCCACCACATGCCTTTTGGGGTCTGGGTGTGCTTACCCTTCCCCCGTACATTTTTATTTTAAATTCATTTTCAGGACATAGAGACAAAGTCTTTGAGTCTTGCAAAGGCTGCCAAATCCAACCAATTAGTATTGACTTTAAATTGGCCGATCAGATTACATATGAACACCGACTATCCAGATATACGATTAGTTTTGACCCTTACATTCTCAAAAGCTGCTGATTGGATATACACCAAGCCCCAAAAAGCACACCATGTGCTCTCTCAAGGTTATAACACGGGATAAGACCCTCTGGTGACATTTCTTGAAATAGCCATTTTTCTAGTTAGGTCAGCATGCTATTCCCTTCACCACACTCTGGCAGCCCAATCACCTTGTTGCATCTCAACCTGTTATCTGCGTCCTCTACCCTAAACTCATGTGTCCTGACCTTACTCTCCATGTCTGTAAGTCGCTCTTTCATTGTTATTAGATCTAAGGTGATATCCGCCAATTCTCTTTCTGCCAGGTGATGGTGGTCGTCCTTCAGGAATCTCATGTCTGCCACCAAAATGTCAATCTTCATCTCCATCACCTCCCGGGAGGCGGTTATGGCATGTAGAAGGTCCTGAAGAGTGGGGCCTGCAGGAGGTCCTGAGTGTAGGGCAGGGATTCCATCGTCCTGTGAAAGCTCAGAAGGACTGTCTCTGGTCGTGCCCCCAGTGGCTGGGTCCTTTTTTTAAACAGACTTTTCCCATGTTTGTGTTCCTACCTCTATGACACAGATCACGGCATGCGTTGGACTGATGAGGGAGCAGGGAACGTGCTGAGAACTCAAAGGCCAGTCACCAAAAGCCAAGATGAGGGAGCCCAAAATATAGTTCAATATGCTGTTGCCAGCAGTCTCAGGGTATTCTTTGCAAAATTCAGTGAGCCCTGCTGGTAGGGTGCGTTGCAGCAAAATGTCACCTACAGTAAGGGTGGGGAGCAATGCAGGGTGAGGCAACCCACTTGGGTCCGTGGGCAGAGCTCGGCAGGTGAGGTGGTTCAGGGTAATAATGATGCACAAATGGTAATCTGTGGTCAGGGCACCAAGTCTTATCAGGGTTTCCTGTTCCAAAACAGGGTCAGTGGGGAGATGATAAGGCAAAGTATTCTCGTGGGAGTGGTCGTAGCGATCCAGGGAGGTCTTGCCAATGTGCAGAGTGTAGTTACCTTGGCCTCCTCCAAGAATGTCTGTAGGGTGCGTCTGTGTGTTGGACAGTGAGAACCATTGAAGGGCTCTTATATGGAAGAATCGGTCTTTGCATCACAACAACGCACTGGGGGTCCAATTGCATCAAGGGCAATGGCAGGGCCCACTGTTAGATATGGGGCTAGTAGGGAAGTCCTCCTGCAGTCCATGCAGGCCCCACTCCGATCAGTGAGTCTATCATTGATTAGTATAATGCCATCCATGCCAAGATATAAAAGTCACAAAGGGTTCTGACATTTTTGCAGCAAAGTCTTTAAGCATAGCATTAGCTACTTCTATCCATGCGGAGTTGACAAAAGACAAATGCTTTTTACCACTCCAGGCACAGTATTACAGTTTTGGATTTATGCTATACCATCCAAGGCAACCTGGAATGAATAAAAGCAATCGCTGAGGTAGGTAGGTAGGTAGGTAGGTTGGTAGGTAAGTAGGTAGATAGTTAGATAGATAGATAGATAGATAGATAGATAGATAGATAGATAGATAGATAGATAGATAGATAAAAATTATCCCACCAGAAAAATACACTTTAGAAGGCCAAGTCTCAACCAATGAATCCTCCCAGTTGTGTAAAAATAAATACTGTGGGCGCAGAACCCTGTTAGCAAATTTTTACACTATCTCATACTGTACTTTATTTGCCTTGTTTATATATGCCTTTTTAGATCTACTCTATAGTGCTGAAGTTCGATGAAACAAAGGCAGATTTCACAATGAATGTTTTAAATTTCCTAATAATACGCTTTACATTTAAATTTGGATTTAACCTAATTTACATTGTTGCATAAAACACATTAGAAATATTAGTACAGTCTCTCTAATAAAACACATATTTTTCAAAACATTGACAGACATATCTTCAATTTCAGGCAAATAATTATTACTAAACAGATGACACTCAAATTCTCTAAATCTTTCTAAAAAGTACTACAATCAATTAATAAATCATGTAATAAAAAAATACACAACAGGTAATGTGTAAAATTGTCTTACATTGCCCCTTTTTAATTAAAAGTATTTTTTTTAAGTATCGCCATTGTACTGTGGAGGAAGGGGTCAGCTACTTTTAAAGTTAGAGTGGCATAGCGCTCCATACGAAAGCGGCAGCCATTGTCCTTTGAGGGCACGCTGCAAATACAACAAAAAGCAGCTGCCATTCTCCCTATTGGTTAGCAATAAACAAAATAGTGCACAATGTGTAACAAGCCAAGTAATAGTCCCAGTTACAAATGAAGACAAGGTGGTACTAAAGAGGTACTAACAAGCCGATTTACGAATCAGAAGCCAGCATTTACGAAGGACAATGACACAAGCCAATGACAAATATGGGCGGAGAGTGGGCTGGACTTCGATTCCATACTTCACATCAACAAGTTTTGCAGAGCAGCGCATGCACGCTGACTCTAGGCTCGACCTAAAAAGCGTCCATGCAACTTGAGATCAGTTTTTAAAGGCTATTAAAGATAGTTCACACTTATGGATCCTAAAAGACAACGTAGATTATCCACTGCCCAGAATCCTGGATAAATAATAAAAGAGGTAGAATTATTCAGCAGAGTGCTAGGGCTTAAGTAAAGGAGCAGTCATGAGTTTTTGGTAAGGGATAAAGGGGAAAAAACAGACACACACACAAACTACCTTTAAATCACTGGCACATTGTCTGACCTAACCAAAGCACAAGATCATCAGCTATGCACAAATGAAACTGAATCCTTTGAGCACCCGATATTAAGTTGCAGAATAGTAGCTTTTGACTGATGTGGCTAAAAGCTCAGTCCATCTTCAACCTTGTAACTTTACATGGGATGTATTCAGGGTTTGTTATGCACAGGAGGTATTGGAAGATTTAGAAGATGGGGGAAATAATCCCGTGTGGGAGGCTGTGGTCCTCCAACAAACTTCAAATGACAGGGGCTGGCAGCTTTGTACTCAGTGAGGCTTTGCCTCTTTTGTAAACCTAAGTCTACTTTTTTGACGATGTAGTGCTTTTATGCTTTTCTGATGGGGTTAGCCTCTCAATTACACCTCTTCCCACGTCACCAATAGGAACGTTTGTGTAGCCTTACTGCTTGCGAAGTCAAAAATATACCAATGAGCTATCAGTTCTAGAATTACGCAAAACTGGAGAGTTCAGAGTTTGTTTGCAAAGGTCACACGTGTGGTTACTCCTTGGAGTTTTCCAAATGACCCCTAACTCAGAGGTAAAGGAGTCTAAAGGTCATACCATCACTTTCCAGCAGCAATTGCTGTTCTTAACCCCTATACCTTCTCTGCTGCCCTCCATGGTCAATTTTGCTGCTGCCTCCATTCTCTGCTGTGTTGTAACTGCTCCTCCTGCCTTCCCAGCATGGTCTGTTATGAATCCCCTAACCAATTTCTTTGCCTTCTGATGTCTGTGTCCAGCCCCTACCCCTCCCCTATGCCCTCCATGGACCCTTGTGCAAGCCACCTCCCTCTTGCCCATCCTGACCGTTGTCCTGCCACTAATCCCCTGCATGCCTTGCATGGGATTATCTGCTTCCCAATGTGGTTAGCTTGCTGCCCCATACCCCCTCCCACCTTCCCTTCGTTGTCCATATATAAGACTTTATAGGATCCCTATTGTCATCCATGGTGTGTTTGCTCCCAGTACCCATCCTGCCTGCCCTGCATGGCCAGTTTCTCCAGCCCTGCCCTCTTGCCCCTTGCCCTCTGTTGGCCATGTGCAAGCCCCCAGCCCCTCCTTCCTGCCTTCCATGGTCCCTGGCTGGCACTTGCCCCTTCCTCCTGCCCTCCATGATTCGTTGGCTGCAACTGCTCTGCGTGCATATATCTCTGTCACCTCCATATTGCTTTCCAAGGTTTGCTCAGCTGCACTGCCCTCTCACTTGCTCTGTGCCGTGTATTGTGCTGCCACAACCCTTGTCGTTTACCCTGTAAGGTCAGTTTGGTGCCCCTGCTACATCCATCCTGCCCTCTATTGTCAGAGCCAATGTCTCTACACAATTCATTTTGTCCTTCATCCTGTCATTGTTCCATATATACCAACATTTCACACTTGGCAAAAGGGAGATTTTGAAAAGAAAATTGGGGAACTGATTTTCCCTATTGACTTACATTAAAGAAGAGGAGATTTTTGGCAAGAGACAACTAAAATAAAGCCCTTTTGGGCTTAAAAACCAGGGGTTTCCTGACTAAGCCAGTTCTGTTGATTTATCTGATTGTAGAGCCACTGCCACCCCTTTCTTCCCTTAGTGGTCCATTGTGTTGCCACAGTCTCTCTTGCCTGTCCTGTAGGGTTTGGTTGCTGCCCCTACCCCGCTTACACCTGCCCTCCATGGTCCGTTATGCTGCCACTACCCTTCCCGCTTGCCTAACAAGGTCAACTTGCTGCCTCTGACTCCTTCTTGCTGCCCTTTATTGTTCAAGTACGTGCACCTACCTCTGCCTCCCCATAGTGTTCTAATGAACAATTAGATTGGAAACATTTTGTATTTAATAAAAAGTTTGGCACACTTGACTGTATCTTGGAGGAATCTCAGCCGTAAAACCTAAAGCATTCTCTTTAGAAATTATAAAAAGGAGGGGGTCTTTTCTCATAGAAATTATGAGTGCTCTAAAAAAACTACATTAAGGACACATTTCAATTCTCAAATAGTGACAAAGCTTTTTTTATCCATTTGATCGCTTTATTATTTGTTGCACTTAAGGGAGAGGATGTGATATTATGGCCAGAGCTGCTGACTTTGTAACTGGGAAATCAAGTTCCAGTTTCAGCATTGAATTTGAGAATCGGCTCAACATCCAGTGATTGTGGGCAAATCACTTAATTTTCCAGTGTTTAAAACAAAAATGGATGTGTTCTCATGTAAAGCACTTCTGTAAGTTCAGCCATGTCCGTGCTATATAAAATTGCAACAACAAAAAAATTAAGGGTTTTGCATATTTCTGCCATTGGGTTATACTAGGGCTATGTTTGGGCTGCATTTGGGCTATAATTGGGCTACATTTGGGCTCCTTTTCTCCGGTGGCCATCTTGGGAGAGTTTATTTATTATGAAGATCTCTAAATACTTCATATAGTGTGGTATCCGCAATAGAAAATGTTATCAGTTTTCCACTTCAATTCCATCAAGATGGCGTTCAGATGTGCCACACTTTTGTCTTAAATTGACACTGTTAGCACTCTAGTTGCTCATTAGAACACTGGAGTAAAGCTACAGTTGATCACCAGAGAGTTAACTATCAGTGCTACTGGTGTTGAAAGCGCATGTTTCAGTCTTCAGATCAGAGTGTTTTAATTGAATAGATGATGAAGATATTTAAGAACTCATTTAAAATTGTGCTTTCCTCAGCAATGACTATAATTTATATGACAACATGAATCCCAATTGTGTTCCTTTGTAAATGAAATGTTTTAAATTTAACCAGTTTGATTCGATCAAGATGACTTCATGGCTGCCCACTTTTATTGTATGTTACACTGTTAGCGCTCTAGTTGTTCTTTAGAAAACACTGGGAGGCTGTAGTAAAACACAGGGGAATCGACTGATAGGCTGCCGTTAGAAGTGCATGTGTTACTGTGCTTTACTGAGAATGTCAGACTTCAGTCTCGCATGGCTGAGAAAAAGAATGTGAGTTTACAGAAAATATGCTTAAATTTTAGCTTATTGAGCACCTTCCATAGCATCTAGAAGAAAATCATAAGAGAAAACTGTCTTACCTCAAACATGATTCATGAAATCCCAGCAGGGGGCAGAACTTTTCACAGGGTAAAATCACTTTAGAACACATCACAATTCCAAAATCTAGTATGGTACACCAACAAATGGTTTATATTGTAAATTAAATCTGCTATCACCTTTTATACTTGCTTGTTTTTGTGACAGTCAAGAACAGCCATTCACTACAATGCATTTCAATGGGGACCATGTCCCAGAGTCCTGTAATTGATGCTACAGCATGTTGTTCATGTTGTGGCCAGCCAACAAAGAGGGGTCCCTTTGGGGTCCCACCACATGCCTTTTGGGGTCTGGGTGTGCTTACCCTTCCCCCGTACATTTTTATTTTAAATTCATTTTCAGGACATAGAGACAAAGTCTTTGAGTCTTGCAAAGGCTGCCAAATCCAACCAATTAGTATTGACTTTAAATTGGCCGATCAGATTACATATGAACACCGACTATCCAAATATACGATTAGTTTTGACCCTTACATTCTCAAAAGCTGCTGATTGGATATACACCAAACCCCAAAAAGCACACCATGTGCTCTCTCAAGGGTATAACACGGGATCAGACCCTCTGGTGACATTTCTTGAAATAGCCATTTTTCTAGTTAGGTCAGCATGCTATTCCCTTCACCACACTCTGGCAGCCCAATCACCTTGTTGCATCTCAACCTGTTATCTGCGTCCTCTACCCTAAGCTCGTGTGTCCTGACCTTACTCTCTATGTCTGTAAGTCGCTCTTTCATTGTTATTAGATCTAAGGTGATATCCGCCAATTCTCTTTCTGCCAGGTGATGGTGGTCGTCCTTCAGGAATCTCATGTCTGCCACCAAAATGTCAATCTTCATCTCCATCACCTCCGGGGAGGCGGTTATGGCATGTAGAAGGTCCTGAAGAGTGGGGCCTGCAGGAGGTCCTGAGTGTAGGGCAGGGATTCCATCGTCCTGTGAAAGCTCAGAAGGACTGTCTCTGGTCGTGCCCCCAGTGGCTGGGTCCTTTTTCTAAACAGACTTTTCCCATGTTTGTGTTCCTACCTCTATGACACAGATCACGGCATGCGTTGGCCTGATGAGGGAGCAGGGAACGTGCTGAGAACTCAAAGGCCAGTCACCAAAAGCCAAGATGAGGGAGCCCAAAATATAGTTCAATATGCTGTTGCCAGCAGTCTCGGTATTCTTTGCAAAATTCAGTGAGCCCTGCTGGTAGGGTGCGTTGCAGCAAAATGTCACCTACAGTAAGGGTGGGGAGCAATGCAGGGTGAGGCAACCCACTTGGGTCCGTGGGCAGAGCTCGGCAGGTGAGGTGGTTCAGGGTAATAATGATGCACAAATGGTAATCTGTGGTCAGGGCACCAAGTCTTATCAGGGTTTCCTGTTCCAAAACAGGGTCAGTGGGGAGGTGATAAGGCAAAGTATTCTCGTGGGAGTGGTCGTAGTGATCCAGGGAGGTCTTGCCAATGTGCAGAGTGTAGTTACCTTGGCCTCCTCCAAGAATGTCTGTAGGGTGCGTCTGTGTGTTGGACAGTGAGAACCACTGAAGGGCTCTTATATGGAAGAATCGGTCTTTGCATCACAACAACGCACTGGGGGTCCAATTGCATCAAGGGCTATGGCAGGGCCCACTGTTAGATATGGGGCTAGTAGGGAAGTCCTCCTGCAGTCCATGCAGGCCCCACTCCGATCAGTGAGTCTATCATTGATTAGTATAATGCCATCCATGCCAAGATATAAAAGTCACAAAGGGTTCTGACATTTTTGCAGCAAAGTCTTTAAGCATAGCATTAGCTACTTCTATCCATGCGGAGTTGACAAAAGACAAATGCTTTTTACCACTCCAGGCACAGTATTACAGTTTTGGATTCATGCTATACCATCCAAGGCAACCTGGAATGAATAAAAGCAATCGCTGAGGTAGGTAGGTAGTTAGGTAGGTTGGTAGGTAAGTAGGTAGAATTTAAATAGATAGATAGATAGATAGATAGATAGATAGATAGATAGATAGATAAATAGATAGATAGATAGATAACCAAAACCTGAACAAAAATTATCCCACCAGAAAAATACACTTTAGAAGGCCAAGTCTCAACCAATGAATCCTCCCAGTTGTGTAAAAATAAAAACTGTGGGCGCAGAACCCTGTTAGCAAATTTTTACACTATCTCATACTGTACTTTATTTGCATTGTTTATATATGCCTTTTAAGATCTACTCTATAGTGCTGAAGTTCGATGAAACAAAGGCAGATTTCACAATGAATGTTTTTAATTTCCTAATAATACGCTTTACATTTAAATTTGGATTTAACCTAATTTACATTGTTGCATAAAACACATTAGAAATATTAGTACAGTCTCTCTAATAAAACACATATTTTTCAAAACATTGACAGACATATCTTCAATTTCAGGCAAACAATTATTACTAAACAGATGACACTCAAATTCTCTAAATCTTTCTAAAAAGTACTACAATCAATTAATAAATCATGTAATAAAAAAATACACAACAGGTAATGTGTAAAATTGTCTTACATTGCCCCTTTTTAATTAAAAGTATTTTTTTAAGTGTCGCCATTGTACTGTGGAGGAAGGGGTCAGCTACTTTTAAAGTTAGAGTGGCATACCGCTCCATACGAAAGCGGCAGCCATTGTCCTTTGAGGGCACGCTGCAAATACAACAAAAAGCAGCTGCCATTCTCCCTATTGGTTAGCAATAAACAAAATAGTGCACAATGTGTAACAAGCCAAGTAATAGTCCCAGTTACAAATGAAGACAAGGTGGTACTAAAGAGGTACTAACAAGCCGATTTACGAATCAGAAGCCAGCATTTACGAAGGACAATGACACAAGCCAATGACAAATATGGGCGGAGAGTGGGCTGGACTTCGATTCCATACTTCACATCAACAAGTTTTGCAGAGCAGCGCATGCACGCTGACTCTAGGCTCGACCTAAAAAGCGCCCATGCAACTTGAGATCAGTTTTTAAAGGCTATTAAAGATAGTTCACACTTATGGATCCTAAAAGACAACGTAGATTATCCACTTCCCAGAATCCTGGATAAATAATAAAAGAGGTAGAATTATTCAGCAGAATGCTAGGGCTTAAGTAAAGGAGCAGTCATGAGTTTTTGGTAAGGGATAAAGGGGAAAAAACAGACACACACACAAACTACCTTTAAATCACTGGCACATTGTCTGACCTAACCAAAGCACAAGATCATCGGCTATGCACAAATGAAACTGAATCCTTTGAGCACCCGATATTAAGTTGCAGAATAGTAGCTTTTGACTGATGTGGCTAAAAGCTCAGTCCATCTTCAACCTTGTAACTTTACATGGGATGTATTCAGGGTTTGTTATGCACAGGAGGTATTGGAAGATTTAGAAGATGGGGGAAATAGTCCCATGTGGGAGGCTGTGGTCCTCCAACAAACTTCAAATGACAGGGGCTGGCAGCTTTGTACTCAGTGAGGCTTTGCCTCTTTTGTAACCTAAGTCTACTTTTTTGACGATGTAGTGCTTTTATGCTTTTCTGATGGGTTTAGCTTCTCAATTACACCTCTTCCCACGTCACCAATAGGAACGTTTGTGTAACCTTACTGCTTGCGAAGTCAAAAATATACCAATGAGCTATCAGTTCTAAAATTACGCAAAACTGGAGAGTTCAGAGTTTGTTCGCAAAGGTCACACGTGTGGTTACTCCTTGGAGTTTTCCAAATGACCCCTAACTCAGAGATAAAGGAGTCTAAAGGTCATACCATCACTTTCCAGCAGCAATTGCTGTTCATAACCCCTATACCTTCTCTGCTGCCCTCCATGGTCAATTTTGCTGCTGCCTCCATTCTCTGCTGTGTTGTAACTGCTCCTCCTGCCTTCCCAGCATGGTCTGTTATGAATCCCCTAACCAATTCCTTTGCCTTCTGATGTCTGTGTCCAGCCCCTAGCCCTCCCCTATGCCCTCCATGGACCTTTGTGCATGCCACCTCCCTCTTGCCCATCCTGACCGTTGTCCTGCCACTAATCCCCTGCATGCCTTGCATGGGATTATCTGCTTCCCAATGTGGTTAGCTTGCTGCCCCATACCCCCTCCCACCTTCCCTTCGTTGTCCATATATAAGACTTTATAGGATCCCTATTGTCATCCATGGTGTGTTTGCTCCCAGTACCCATCCTGCCTGCCATGCATGGCCAGTTTCTCCAGCCCTGCCCTCTTGCCCCTTGCCCTCTGTTGGCCATGTGCAAGCCCCCAGCCCCTCCTTCCTGCCTTCCATGGTCCCTGGCTGGCACTTGCCCCTTCCTCCTGCCCTCCATGATTCGTTGGCTGCAACTGCTCTGCGTGCATATATCTCTGTCACCTCCATATTGCTTTCCAAGGTTTGCTCAGCTGCACTGCCCTCTCACTTGCTCTGTGCCGTGTATTGTGCTGCCACAACCCTTGTCGTTTACCCTGTAAGGTCAGTTTGGTGCCCCTGCTACATCCATCCTGCCCTCTATTGTCAGAGCCAATGTCTCTACCCAATTCATTTTGTCCTTCATCCTGTCATTGTTCCATATATACCAACATTTCACAATTGGCAAAAGGGAGATTTTGAAAAGAAAATTGGGGAACTGATTTTCCCTATTGACTTACATTAAAGAAGAGGAGATTTTTGGCAAGAGACAACTAAAATAAAGCCCTTTTGGGCTTAAAAACCAGGGGTTTCCTGACTAAGCCAATTCTGTTGATTTATCTGATTGTAGAGCCACTGCCACCCCTTTCTTCCCTTAGTGGTCCATTGTGTTGCCACAGTCTCTCTTGCCTGTCCTGTAGGGTTTGGTTTGCTGCCCCTACCCCGCTTACACCTGCCCTCCATGGTCCGTTATGCTGCCACTACCCTTCCCGCTTGCCTAACAAGGTCAACTTGCTGCCTCTGACTCCTTCTTGCTGCCCTTTATTGTTCAAGTACGTGCACCTACCTCTGCCTCCCCATAGTGTTCTAATGAACAATTAGATTGGAAACATTTTGTATTTAATAAAAAGTTTGGCACACCTGACTGTATCTTGGAGGAATCTCAGCCGTAAAACCTAAAGCATTCTCTTTAGAAATTATTAAAAGGAGGGGGTCTTTTCTCATAGAAATTATGAGTGCTCTAAAAAAACTACATTAAGGACACATTTCAATTCTCAAATAGTGACAAAGCTTTTTTTATCCATTTGATCGCTTTATTATTTGTTGCACTTAAGGGAGAGGATGTGATATTATGGCCAGAGCTGCTGACTTTGTAACTGGGAAATCAAGTTCCAGTTTCAGCATTGAATTTGAGCATCGGCTCAACATCCTGTGATTGTGGGCAAATCACTTAATTTTCCAGTGTTTAAAACAAAAATGGATGTGTTCTCATGTAAAGCACTTCTGTAACTTCAGCCATGTCCGTGCTATATAAAATTGCAACAACAAAAAAATTAAGGGTTTTGCACATTTCTGCCATTGGGTTATACTAGGGCTATGTTTGGGCTGCATTTGGGCTATAATTGGGCTACATTTGGGCTCTTTTTCTCCGGTGGCCATCTTGGGAGAGTTTATTTATTATGAAGATCTCTAAATACTTCATATACTGTGGTATCCGCAATAGAAAATGTTATCAGTTTTCTACTTCAATTCCATCAAGATGGCGTTCAGATGTGCCACACTTTTGTCTTAAATTGACAATGTTAGCACTCTAGTTGCTCATTAGAACACTGGAGTAAAGCTACAGTTGATCACCAGAGAGTTAACTGTCAGTGCTACTGGTGTTGAAAGCACATGTTTCAGTCTTCAGATCAGAGTGTTTTAATTGAATAGATGAGGAAGATATTTAAGAACTCATTTAAAATTGTGCTTTCCTCAGCAATGACTATAATTTATATGACAACATGAATCCCAATTGTGTTCCTTTGTAAATGAAATGTTTTAAATTTAACCAGTTTGATTCGATCAAGATGACTTCATGGCTGCCACACTTTTATTGTATGTTACACTGTTAGCGCTCTAGTTGTTCTTTAGAAAACACTGGGAGGCTGTAGTAAAACACAGGGGAATCGACTGATAGGCTGCCGTTAGAAGTGCATGTGTTACTGTGCTTTACTGAGAATGTCAGATTTCAGTCTCGCATGGCTGAGAAAAAGAATGTGAGTTTACAGAAAATATGCTTAAATTTTAGCTTATTGAGCACCTTCCATAGCATCTAGAAGAAAATCATAAGAGAAAACTGTCTTACCTCAAACATGATTCATGAAATCCCAGCAGGGGGCAGAACTTTTCACAGGGTAAAATCACTTTAGAACACATCACAATTCCAAAATCTAGTATGGTCACCAACAAATGGTTTATATTGTAAATTAAATCTGCTATCACCTTTTATACTTGCTTGTTTTTGTGACAGTCAAGAACAGCCATTCACTACAATGCATTTCAATGGGGACCATGTCCCAGAGTCCTGTAATTGATGCTACAGCATGTTGTTCATGTTGTGGCCAGCCAACAAAGAGGGGTCCCTTTGGGGTCCCACCACATGCCTTTTGGGGTCTGGGTGTGCTTACCCTTCCCCCGTACATTTTTATTTTAAATTCATTTTCAGGACATAGAGACAAAGTCTTTGAGTCTTGCAAAGGCTGCCAAATCCAACCAATTAGTATTGACTTTAAATTGGCCGATCAGATTACATATGAACACCGACTATCCAAATATACGATTAGTTTTGACCCTTACATTCTCAAAAGCTGCTGATTGGATATACACCAAACCCCAAAAAGCACACCATGTGCTCTCTCAAGGGTATAACACGGGATAAGACCCTCTGGTGACATTTCTTGAAATAGCCATTTTTCTAGTTAGGTCAGCATGCTATTCCCATCACCACACTCTGGCAGCCCAATCACCTTGTTGCATCTCAACCTGTTATCTGCGTCCTCTACCCTAAGCTCGTGTGTCCTGACCTTACCCTCCATGTCTGTAAGTCGCTCTTTCATTGTTATTAGATCTAAGGTGATATCCGCCAATTCTCTTTCTGCCAGGTGATGGTGGTCGTCCTTCAGGAATCTCATGTCTGCCACCAAAATGTCAATCTTCATCTCCATCACCTCCCGGGAGGCGGTTATGGCATGTAGAAGGTCCTGAAGAGTGGGGCCTGCAGGAGGTCCTGAGTGTAGGGCAGGGATTCCATCGTCCTGTGAAAGCTCAGAAGGACTGTCTCTGGTCGTGCCCCCAGTGGCTGGGTCCTTTTTCTAAACAGACTTTTCCCATGTTTGTGTTCCTACCTCTATGACACAGATCACGGTATGCGTTGGCCTGATGAGGGAGCAGGGAACGTGCTGAGAACTCAAAGGCCAATCACCAAAAGCCAAGATGAGGGAGCCCAAAATATAGTTCAATATGCTGTTGCCAGCAGTCTCGGTATTCTTTGCAAAATTCAGTGAGCCCTGCTGGTAGGGTGCGTTGCAGCAAAATGTCACCTACAGTAAGGGTGGGGAGCAATGCAGGGTGAGGCAACCCACTTGGGTCCGTGGGCAGAGCTCGGCAGGTGAGGTGGTTCAGGGTAATAATGATGCACAAATGGTAATCTGTGGTCAGGGCACCAAGTCTTATCAGGGTTTCCTGTTCCAAAACAGGGTCAGTGGGGAGGTGATAAGGCAAAGTATTCTCGTGGGAGTGGTCGTAGTGATCCAGGGAGGTCTTGCCAATGTGCAGAGTGTAGTTACCTTGGCCTCCTCCAAGAATGTCTGTAGGGTGCGTCTGTGTGTTGGACAGTGAGAACCACTGAAGGGCTTTTATATGGAAGAATCGGTCTTTGCATCACAATAACGCACTGGGGGTCCAATTGCATCAAGGGCTATGGCAGGGCCCACTGTTAGATATGGGGCTAGTAGGGAAGTCCTCCTGCAGTCCATGCAGGCCCCACTCCGATCAGTGAGTCTATCATTGATTAGTATAATGCCATCCATGCCAAGATATAAAAGTCACAAAGGGTTCTGACATTTTTGCAGCAAAGTCTTTAAGCATAGCATTAGCTACTTCCATCCATGCGGAGTTGACAAAAGACAAATGCTTTTTACCACTCCAGGCACAGTATTACAGTTTTGGATTTATGCTATACCATCCAAGGCAACCTGGAATGAATAAAAGCAATCGCTGAGGTAGGTAGGTAGTTAGGTAGGTTGGTAGGTAAGTAGGTAGAATTTAAATAGATAGATAGATAGATAGATAGATAGATAGATAGATAGACAGATAGATAGATAGATAAATAGATATATAGATAACCAAAACCTGAACAAAAATTATCCCACCAGAAAAATACACTTTAGAAGGCCAAGTCTCAACCAATGAATCCTCCCAGTTGTGTAAAAATAAATACTGTGGGCGCAGAACCCTGTTAGCAAATTTTTACACTATCTCATACTGTACTTTATTTGCATTGTTTATATATGCCTTTTTAGATCTACTCTATAGTGCTGAAGTTCGATGAAACAAAGGCAGATTTCACAATGAATGTTTTTAATTTCCTAATAATACGCTTTACATTTAAATTTGGATTTAACCTAATTTACATTGTTGCATAAAACACATTAGAAATATTAGTACAGTCTCTCTAATAAAACACATATTTTTCAAAACATTGACAGACATATCTTCAATTTCAGGCAAACAATTATTACTAAACAGATGACACTCAAATTCTCTAAATCTTTCTAAAAAGTACTACAATCAATTAATAAATCATGTAATAAAAAAATACACAACAGGTAATGTGTAAAATTGTCTTACATTGCCCCTTTTTAATTAAAAGTATTTTTTTAAGTGTCGCCATTGTACTGTGGAGGAAGGGGTCAGCTACTTTTAAAGTTAGAGTGGCATAGCGCTCCATACGAAAGCAGCAGCCATTGTCCTTTGAGGGCACGCTGCAAATACAACAAAAAGCAGCTGCCATTCTCCCTATTGGTTAGCAATAAACAAAATAGTGCACAATGTGTAACAAGCCAAGTAATAGTCCCAGTTACAAATGAAGACAAGGTGGTACTAAAGAGGTACTAACAAGCCGATTTACGAATCAGAAGCCAGCATTTACGAAGGACAATGACACAAGCCAATGACAAATATGGGCGGAGAGTGGGCTGGACTTCGATTCCATACTTCACATCAACAAGTTTTGCAGAGCAGCGCATGCACGCTGACTCTAGGCTCGACCTAAAAAGCGTTCATGCAACGTGAGATCAGTTTTTAAAGGCTATTAAAGATAATTCACACTTATGGATCCTAAAAGACAACGTAGATTATCCACTGCCCAGAATCCTGGATAAATATTAAAAGAGGTAGAATTATTCAGCAGAATGCTAGGGCTTAAGTAAAGGAGCAGTCATGAGTTTTTGGTAAGGGATAAAGGGGAAAAAACAGACACACACACAAACTACCTTTAAATCACTGGCACATTGTCTGACCTAACCAAAGCACAAGATCATCGGCTATGCACAAATGAAACTGAATCCTTTGAGCACCCGATATTAAGTTGCAGAATAGTAGCTTTTGACTGATGTGGCTAAAAGCTCAGTCCATCTTCAACCTTGTAACTTTACATGGGATGTATTCAGGGTTTGTTATGCACAGGAGGTATTGGAAGATTTAGAAGATGGGGGAAATAATCCCATGTGGGAGGCTGTGGTCCTCCAACAAACTTCAAATGACAGGGGCTGGCAGCTTTGTACTCAGTGAGGCTTTGCCTCTTTTGTAACCTAAGTCTACTTTTTTGACGATGTAGTGCTTTTATGCTTTTCTGATGGGTTTAGCTTCTCAATTACACCTCTTCCCACGTCACCAATAGGAACGTTTGTGTAACCTTACTGCTTGCGAAGTCAAAAATATACCAATGAGCTATCAGTTCTAGAATTACGCAAAACTGGAGAGTTCAGAGTTTGTTCGCAAAGGTCACACGTGTGGTTACTCCTTGGAGTTTTCCAAATGACCCCTAACTCAGAGGTAAAGGAGTCTAAAGGTCATACCATCACTTTCCAGCAGCAATTGCTGTTCATAACCCCTATACCTTCTCTGCTGCCCTCCATGGTCAATTTTGCTGCTGCCTCCATTCTCTGCTGTGTTGTAACTGCTCCTCCTGCCTTCCCAGCATGGTCTGTTATGAATCCCCTAACCAATTCCTTTGCCTTCTGATGTCTGTGTCCAGCCCCTAGCCCTCCCCTATGCCCTCCATGGACCTTTGTGCATGCCACCTCCCTCTTGCCCATCCTGACCGTTGTCCTGCCACTAATCCCCTGCATGCCTTGCATGGGATTATCTGCTTCCCAATGTGGTTAGCTTGCTGCCCCATACCCCCTCCCACCTTCCCTTCGTTGTCCATATATAAGACTTTATAGGATCCCTATTGTCATCCATGGTGTGTTTGCTCCCAGTACCCATCCTGCCTGCCCTGCATGGCCAGTTTCTCCAGCCCTGCCCTCTTGCCCCTTGCCCTCTGTTGGCCTTGTGCAAGCCCCCAGCCCCTCCTTCCTGCCTTCCATGGTCCCTGGCTGGCACTTGCCCCTTCCTCCTGCCCTCCATGATTCGTTGGCTGCAACTGCTCTGCGTGCATATATCTCTGTCACCTCCATATTGCTTTCCAAGGTTTGCTCAGCTGCACTGCCCTCTCACTTGCTCTGTGCCGTGTATTGTGCTGCCACAACCCTTGTCGTTTACCCTGTAAGGTCAGTTTGGTGCCCCTGCTACATCCATCCTGCCCTCTATTGTCAGAGCCAATGTCTCTACCCAATTCATTTTGTCCTTCATCCTGTCATTATTCCATATATACCAACATTTCACACTTGGCAAAAGGGAGATTTTGAAAAGAAAATTGGGGAACTGATTTTCCCTATTGACTTACATTAAAGAAGAGGAGATTTTTGGCAAGAGACAACTAAAATAAAGCCCTTTTGGGCTTAAAAACCAGGGGTTTCCTGACTAAGCCAGTTCTGTTGATTTATCTGATTGTAGAGCCACTGCCACCCCTTTCTTCCCTTAGTGGTCCATTGTGTTGCCACAGTCTCTCTTGCCTGTCCTGTAGGGTTTGGTTTGCTGCCCCTACCCCGCTTACACCTGCCCTCCATGGTCCGTTATGCTGCCACTACCCTTACCGCTTGCCTAACAAGGTCAACTTGCTGCCTCTGACTCCTTCTTGCTGCCCTTTATTGTTCAAGTACGTGCACCTACCTCTGCCTCCCCATAGTGTTCTAATGAACAATTAGATTGGAAACATTTTGTATTTAATAAAAAGTTTGGCACACCTGACTGTACCTTGAAGGAATCTCAGCCGTAAAACCTAAAGCATTCTCTTTAGAAATTATTAAAAGGAGGGGGTCTTTTCTCATAGAAATTATGAGTGCTCTAAAAAAACTACATTAAGGACACATTTCAATTCTCAAATAGTGACAAAGCTTTTTTTATCCATTTGATCGCTTTATTATTTGTTGCACTTAAGGGAGAGGATGTGATATTATGGCCAGAGCTGCTGACTTTGTAACTGGGAAATCAAGTTCCAGTTTCAGCATTGAATTTGAGCATCGGCTCAACATCCTGTGATTGTGGGCAAATCACTTAATTTTCCAGTGTTTAAAACAAAAATGGATGTGTTCTCATGTAAAGCACTTCTGTAACTTCAGCCATGTCCGTGCTATATAAAATTGCAACAACAAAAAGATTAAGGGTTTTGCACATTTCTGCCATTGGGTTATACTAGGGCTATGTTTGGGCTGCATTTGGGCTATAATTGGGCTACATTTGGGCTCTTTTTCTCCGGTGGCCATCTTGGGAGAGTTTATTTATTATGAAGATCTCTAAATACTTCATATACTGTGGTATCCGCAATAGAAAATGTTATCAGTTTTCCACTTCAATTCCATCAAGATGGCGTTCAGATGTGCCACACTTTTGTCTTAAATTGACAATGTTAGCACTCTAGTTGCTCATTAGAACACTGGAGTAAAGCTACAGTTGATCACCAGAGAGTTAACTGTCAGTGCTACTGGTGTTGAAAGCACATGTTTCAGTCTTCAGATCAGAGTGTTTTAATTGAATAGATGAGGAAGATATTTAAGAACTCATTTAAAATTGTGCTTTCCTCAGCAATGACTATAATTTATATGACAACATGAATCCCAATTGTGTTCCTTTGTAAATGAAATGTTTTAAATTTAACCAGTTTGATTCGATCAAGATGACTTCATGGCTTACACACTTTTATTGTATGTTACACTGTTAGCGCTCTAGTTGTTCTTTAGAAAACACTGGGAGGCTGTAGTAAAACACAGGGGAATCGACTGATAGGCTGCCGTTAGAAGTGCATGTGTTACTGTGCTTTACTGAGAATGTCAGATTTCAGTCTCGCATGGCTGAGAAAAAGAATGTGAGTTTACAGAAAATATGCTTACATTTTAGCTTATTGAGCACCTTCCATAGCATCTAGAAGAAAATCATAAGAGAAAACTGTCTTACCTCAAACATGATTCATGAAATCCCAGCAGGGGGCAGAACTTTTCACAGGGTAAAATCACTTTAGAACACATCACAATTCCAAAATCTAGTATGGTCACCAACAAATGGTTTATATTGTAAATTAAATCTGCTATCACCTTTTATACTTGCTTGTTTTTGTGACAGTCAAGAACAGCCATTCACTACAATGCATTTCAATGGGGACCATGTCCCAGAGTCCTGTAATTGATGCTACAGCATGTTGTTCATGTTGTGGCCAGCCAACAAAGAGGGGTCCCTTTGGGGTCCCACCACATGCCTTTTGGGGTCTGGGTGTGCTTACCCTTCCCCCGTACATTTTTATTTTAAATTCATTTTCAGGACATAGAGACAAAGTCTTTGAGTCTTGCAAAGGCTGCCAAATCCAACCAATTAGTATTGACTTTAAATTGGCCGATCAGATTACATATGAACACCGACTATCCAAATATACGATTAGTTTTGACCCTTACATTCTCAAAAGCTGCTGATTGGATATACACCAAACCCCAAAAAGCACACCATGTGCTCTCTCAAGGGTATAACACGGGATAAGACCCTCTGGTGACATTTCTTGAAATAGCCATTTTTCTAGTTAGGTCAGCATGCTATTCCCTTCACCACACTCTGGCAGCCCAATCACCTTGTTGCATCTCAACCTGTTATCTGCGTCCTCTACCCTAAGCTCGTGTGTCCTGACCTTACTCTCTATGTCTGTAAGTCGCTCTTTCATTGTTATTAGATCTAAGGTGATATCCGCCAATTCTCTTTCTGCCAGGTGATGGTGGTCGTCCTTCAGGAATCTCATGTCTGCCACCAAAATGTCAATCTTCATCTCCATCACCTCCCGGGAGGCGGTTATGGCATGTAGAAGGTCCTGAAGAGTGGGGCCTGCAGGAGGTCCTGAGTGTAGGGCAGGGATTCCATCGTCCTGTGAAAGCTCAGAAGGACTGTCTCTGGTCGTGCCCCCAGTGGCTGGGTCCTTTTTCTAAACAGACTTTTCCCATGTTTGTGTTCCTACCTCTATGACACAGATCACGGCATGCGTTGGCCTGATGAGGGAGCAGGGAACGTGCTGAGAACTCAAAGGCCAGTCACCAAAAGCCAAGATGAGGGAGCCCAAAATATAGTTCAATATGCTGTTGCCAGCAGTCTCGGTATTCTTTGCAAAATTCAGTGAGCCCTGCTGGTAGGGTGCGTTGCAGCAAAATGTCACCTACAGTAAGGGTGGGGAGCAATGCAGGGTGAGGCAACCCACTTGGGTCCGTGGGCAGAGCTCGGCAGGTGAGGTGGTTCAGGGTAATAATGATGCACAAATGGTAATCTGTGGTCAGGGCACCAAGTCTTATCAGGGTTTCCTGTTCCAAAACAGGGTCAGTGGGGAGGTGATAAGGCAAAGTATTCTCGTGGGAGTGGTCGTAGTGATCCAGGGAGGTCTTGCCAATGTGCAGAGTGTAGTTACCTTGGCCTCCTCCAAGAATGTCTGTAGGGTGCGTCTGTGTGTTGGACAGTGAGAACCACTGAAGGGCTTTTATATGGAAGAATCGGTCTTTGCATCACAATAACGCACTGGGGGTCCAATTGCATCAAGGGCTATGGCAGGGCCCACTGTTAGATATGGGGCTAGTAGGGAAGTCCTCCTGCAGTCCATGCAGGCCCCACTCCGATCAGTGAGTCTATCATTGATTAGTATAATGCCATCCATGCCAAGATATAAAAGTCACAAAGGGTTCTGACATTTTTGCAGCAAAGTCTTTAAGCATAGCATTAGCTACTTCCATCCATGCGGAGTTGACAAAAGACAAATGCTTTTTACCACTCCAGGCACAGTATTACAGTTTTGGATTAATGCTATACCATCCAAGGCAACCTGGAATGAATAAAAGCAATCGCTGAGGTAGGTAGGTAGTTAGGTAGGTTGGTAGGTAAGTAGGTAGAATTTAAATAGATAGATAGATAGATAGATAGATAGATAGATAGATAGATAGATAGATAGATAGATAGATAGACAGATAGATAGATAGATAAATAGATATATAGATAGATAACCAAAACCTGAACAAAAATTATCCCACCAGAAAAATACACTTTAGAAGGCCAAGTCTCAACCAATGAATCCTCCCAGTTGTGTAAAAATAAATACTGTGGGCGCAGAACCCTGTTAGCAAATTTTTACACTATCTCATACTGTACTTTATTTGCATTGTTTATATATGCCTTTTTAGATCTACTCTATAGTGCTGAAGTTCGATGAAACAAAGGCAGATTTCACAATGAATGTTTTTAATTTCCTAATAATACGCTTTACATTTAAATTTGGATTTAACCTAATTTACATTGTTGCATAAAACACATTAGAAATATTAGTACAGTCTCTCTAATAAAACACATATTTTTCAAAACATTGACAGACATATCTTCAATTTCAGGCAAACAATTATTACTAAACAGATGACACTCAAATTCTCTAAATCTTTCTAAAAAGTACTACAATCAATTAATAAATCATGTAATAAAAAAATACACAACAGGTAATGTGTAAAATTGTCTTACATTGCCCCTTTTTAATTAAAAGTATTTTTTTAAGTGTCGCCATTGTACTGTGGAGGAAGGGGTCAGCTACTTTTAAAGTTAGAGTGGCATAGCGCTCCATACGAAAGCGGCAGCCATTGTCCTTTGAGGGCACGCTGCAAATACAACAAAAAGCAGCTGCCATTCTCCCTATTGGTTAGCAATAAACAAAATAGTGCACAATGTGTAACAAGCCAAGTAATAGTCCCAGTTACAAATGAAGACAAGGTGGTACTAAAGAGGTACTAACAAGCCGATTTACGAATCAGAAGCCAGCATTTACGAAGGACAATGACACAAGCCAATGACAAATATGGGCGGAGAGTGGGCTGCACTTCGATTCCATACTTCACATCAACAAGTTTTGCAGAGCAGCGCATGCACGCTGACTCTAGGCTCGACCTAAAAAGCGTCCATGCAACGTGAGATCAGTTTTTAAAGGCTATTAAAGATAGTTCACACTTATGGATCCTAAAAGACAACGTAGATTATCCACTGCCCAGAATCCTGGATAAATAATAAAAGAGGTAGAATTATTTAGCAGAATGCTAGGGCTTAAGTAAAGGAGCAGTCATGAGTTTTTGGTAAGGGATAAAGGGGAAAAAACAGACACACACACAAACTACCTTTAAATCACTGGCACATTGTCTGACCTAACCAAAGCACAAGATCATCGGCTATGCACAAATGAAACTGAATCCTTTGAGCACCCGATATTAAGTTGCAGAATAGTAGCTTTTGACTGATGTGGCTAAAAGCTCAGTCCATCTTCAACCTTGTAACTTTACATGGGATGTATTCAGGGTTTGTTATGCACAGGAGGTATTGGAAGATTTAGAAGATGGGGGAAATAATCCCATGTGGGAGGCTGTGGTCCTCCAACAAACTTCAAATGACAGGGGCTGGCAGCTTTGTACTCAGTGAGGCTTTGCCTCTTTTGTAACCTAAGTCTACTTTTTTGACGATGTAGTGCTTTTATGCTTTTCTGATGGGTTTAGCTTCTCAATTACACCTCTTCCCACGTCACCAATAGGAACGTTTGTGTAACCTTACTGCTTGCGAAGTCAAAAATATACCAATGAGCTATCAGTTCTAGAATTACGCAAAACTGGAGAGTTCAGAGTTTGTTCGCAAAGGTCACACGTGTGGTTACTCCTTGGAGTTTTCCAAATGACCCCTAACTCAGAGGTAAAGGAGTCTAAAGGTCATACCATCACTTTCCAGCAGCAATTGCTGTTCATAACCCCTATACCTTCTCTGCTGCCCTCCATGGTCAATTTTGCTGCTGCCTCCATTCTCTGCTGTGTTGTAACTGCTCCTCCTGCCTTCCCAGCATGGTCTGTTATGAATCCCCTAACCAATTCCTTTGCCTTCTGATGTCTGTGTCCAGCCCCTAGCCCTCCCCTATGCCCTCCATGGACCTTTGTGCATGCCACCTCCCTCTTGCCCATCCTGACCGTTGTCCTGCCACTAATCCCCTGCATGCCTTGCATGGGATTATCTGCTTCCCAATGTGGTTAGCTTGCTGCCCCATACCCCCTCCCACCTTCCCTTCGTTGTCCATATATAAGACTTTATAGGATCCCTATTGTCATCCATGGTGTGTTTGCTCCCAGTACCCATCCTGCCTGCCCTGCATGGCCAGTTTCTCCAGCCCTGCCCTCTTGCCCCTTGCCCTCTGTTGGCCATGTGCAAGCCCCCAGCCCCTCCTTCCTGCCTTCCATGGTCCCTGGCTGGCACTTGCCCCTTCCTCCTGCCCTCCATGATTCGTTGGCTGCAACTGCTCTGCGTGCATATATCTCTGTCACCTCCATATTGCTTTCCAAGGTTTGCTCAGCTGCACTGCCCTCTCACTTGCTCTGTGCCGTGTATTGTGCTGCCACAACCCTTGTCGTTTACCCTGTAAGGTCAGTTTGGTGCCCCTGCTACATCCATCCTGCCCTCTATTGTCAGAGCCAATGTCTCTACCCAATTCATTTTGTCCTTCATCCTGTCATTGTTCCATATATACCAACATTTCACACTTGGCAAAAGGGAGATTTTGAAAAGAAAATTGGGGAACTGATTTTCCCTATTGACTTACATTAAAGAAGAGGAGATTTTTGGCAAGAGACAACTAAAATAAAGCCCTTTTGGGCTTAAAAACCAGGGGTTTCCTGACTAAGCCAGTTCTGTTGATTTATCTGATTGTAGAGCCACTGCCACCCCTTTCTTCCCTTAGTGGTCCATTGTGTTGCCACAGTCTCTCTTGCCTGTCCTGTAGGGTTTGGTTTGCTGCCCCTACCCCGCTTACACCTGCCCTCCATGGTCCGTTATGCTGCCACTACCCTTCCCGCTTGCCTAACAAGGTCAACTTGCTGCCTCTGACTCCTTCTTGCTACCCTTTATTGTTCAAGTACGTGCACCTACCTCTGCCTCCCCATAGTGTTGTAATGAACAATTAGATTGGAAACATTTTGTATTTAATAAAAAGTTTGGCACACCTGACTGTATCTTGGAGGAATCTCAGCCGTAAAACCTAAAGCATTCTCTTTAGAAATTATTAAAAGGAGGGGGTCTTTTCTCATAGAAATTATGAGTGCTCTAAAAAAACTACATTAAGGACACATTTCAATTCTCAAATAGTGACAAAGCTTTTTTTATCCATTTGATCGCTTTATTATTTGTTGCACTTAAGGGAGAGGATGTGATATTATGGCCAGAGCTGCTGACTTTGTAACTGGGAAATCAAGTTCCAGTTTCAGCATTGAATTTGAGCATCGGCTCAACATCCTGTGATTGTGGGCAAATCACTTAATTTTCCAGTGTTTAAAACAAAAATGGATGTGTTCTCATGTAAAGCACTTCTGTAACTTCAGCCATGTCCGTGCTATATAAAATTGCAACAACAAAAAAATTAAGGGTTTTGCACATTTCTGCCATTGGGTTATACTAGGGCTATGTTTGGGCTGCATTTGGGCTATAATTGGGCTACATTTGGGCTCTTTTTCTCCGGTGGCCATCTTGGGAGAGTTTATTTATTATGAAGATCTCTAAATACTTCATATACTGTGGTATCCGCAATAGAAAATGTTATCAGTTTTCCACTTCAATTCCATCAAGATGGCGTTCAGATGTGCCACACTTTTGTCTTAAATTGACAATGTTAGCACTCTAGTTGCTCATTAGAACACTGGAGTAAAGCTACAGTTGATCACCAGAGAGTTAACTGTCAGTGCTACTGGTGTTGAAAGCGCATGTTTCAGTCTTCAGATCAGAGTGTTTTAATTGAATAGATGAGGAAGATATTTAAGAACTCATTTAAAATTGTGCTTTCCTCAGCAATGACTATAATTTATATGACAACATGAATCCCAATTGTGTTCCTTTGTAAATGAAATGTTTTAAATTTAACCAGTTTGATTCGATCAAGATGACTTCATGGCTGCCACACTTTTATTGTATGTTACACTGTTAGCGCTCTAGTTGTTCTTTAGAAAACACTGGGAGGCTGTAGTAAAACACAGGGGAATCGACTGATAGGCTGCCGTTAGAAGTGCATGTGTTACTGTGCTTTACTGAGAATGTCAGACTTCAGTCTCGCATGGCTGAGAAAAAGAATGTGAGTTTACAGAAAATATGCTTACATTTTAGCTTATTGAGCACCTTCCATAGCATCTAGAAGAAAATCATAAGAGAAAACTGTCTTACCTCAAACATGATTCATGAAATCCCAGCAGGGGGCAGAACTTTTCACAGGGTAAAATCACTTTAGAACACATCACAATTCCAAAATCTAGTATGGTACACCAACAAATGGTTTATATTGTAAATTAAATCTGCTATCACCTTTTATACTTGCTTGTTTTTGTGACAGTCAAGAACAGCCATTCACTACAATGCATTTCAATGGGGACCATGTCCCAGAGTCCTGTAATTGATGCTACAGCATGTTGTTCATGTTGTGGCCAGCCAACAAAGAGGGGTCCCTTTGGGGTCCCACCACATGCCTTTTGGGGTCTGGGTGTGCTTACCCTTCCCCCGTACATTTTTATTTTAAATTCATTTTCAGGACATAGAGACAAAGTCTTTAAGTCTTGCAAAGGCTGCCAAATCCAACCAATTAGTATTGACTTTAAATTGGCCGATCAGATTACATATGAACACCGACTATCCAAATATACGATTAGTTTTGACCCTTACATTCTCAAAAGCTGCTGATTGGATATACACCAAACCCCAAAAAGCACACCATGTGCTCTCTCAAGGGTATAACACGGGATAAGACCCTCTGGTGACATTTCTTGAAATAGCCATTTTTCTAGTTAGGTCAGCATGCTATTCCCTTCACCACACTCTGGCAGCCCAATCACCTTGTTGCATCTCAACCTGTTATCTGCGTCCTCTACCCTAAGCTCGTGTGTCCTGACCTTACTCTCTATGTCTGTAAGTCGCTCTTTCATTGTTATTAGATCTAAGGTGATATCCGCCAATTCTCTTTCTGCCAGGTGATGGTGGTCGTCCTTCAGGAATCTCATGTCTGCCACCAAAATGTCAATCTTCATCTCCATCACCTCCCTCCCGGGAGGCGGTTATGGCATGTAGAAGGTCCTGAAGAGTGGGGCCTGCAGGAGGTCCTGAGTGTAGGGCAGGGATTCCATCGTCCTGTGAAAGCTCAGAAGGACTGTCTCTGGTCGTGCCCCCAGTGGCTGGGTCCTTTTTCTAAACAGACTTTTCCCATGTTTGTGTTCCTACCTCTATGACACAGATCACGGCATGCGTTGGCCTGATGAGGGAGCAGGGAACGTGCTGAGAACTCAAAGGCCAGTCACCAAAAGCCAAGATGAGGGAGCCCAAAATATAGTTCAATATGCTGTTGCCAGCAGTCTCGGTATTCTTTGCAAAATTCAGTGAGCCCTGCTGGTAGGGTGCGTTGCAGCAAAATGTCACCTACAGTAAGGGTGGGGAGCAATGCAGGGTGAGGCAACCCACTTGGGTCCGTGGGCAGAGCTCGGCAGGTGAGGTGGTTCAGGGTAATAATGATGCACAAATGGTAATCTGTGGTCAGGGCACCAAGTCTTATCAGGGTTTCCTGTTCCAAAACAGGGTCAGTGGGGAGGTGATAAGGCAAAGTATTCTCGTGGGAGTGGTCGTAGTGATCCAGGGAGGTCTTGCCAATGTGCAGAGTGTAGTTACCTTGGCCTCCTCCAAGAATGTCTGTAGGGTGCGTCTGTGTGTTGGACAGTGAGAACCACTGAAGGGCTCTTATATGGAAGAATCGGTCTTTGCATCACAACAACGCACTGGGGGTCCAATTGCATCAAGGGCTATGGCAGGGCCCACTGTTAGATATGGGGCTAGTAGGGAAGTCCTCCTGCAGTCCATGCAGGCCCCACTCCGATCAGTGAGTCTATCATTGATTAGTATAATGCCATCCATGCCAAGATATAAAAGTCACAAAGGGTTCTGACATTTTTGCAGCAAAGTCTTTAAGCATAGCATTAGCTACTTCCATCCATGCGGAGTTGACAAAAGACAAATGCTTTTTACCACTCCAGGCACAGTATTACAGTTTTGGATTTATGCTATACCATCCAAGGCAACCTGGAATGAATAAAAGCAATCGCTGAGGTAGGTAGGTAGTTAGGTAGGTTGGTAGGTAAGTAGGTAGAATTTAAATAGATAGATAGATAGATAGATAGATAGATAGATAGATAGATAGATAGATAGATAGATAGATAAATAGATATATAGATAGGTAACCAAAACCTGAACAAAAATTATCCCACCAGAAAAATACACTTTAGAAGGCCAAGTCTCAACCAATGAATCCTCCCAGTTGTGTAAAAATAAATACTGTGGGCGCAGAACCCTGTTAGCAAATTTTTACACTATCTCATACTGTACTTTATTTGCATTGTTTATATATGCCTTTTTAGATCTACTCTATAGTGCTGAAGTTCGATGAAACAAAGGCAGATTTCACAATGAATGTTTTTAATTTCCTAATAATACGCTTTACATTTAAATTTGGATTTAACCTAATTTACATTGTTGCATAAAACACATTAGAAATATTAGTACAGTCTCTCTAATAAAACACATATTTTTCAAAACATTGACAGACATATCTTCAATTTCAGGCAAACAATTATTACTAAACAGATGACACTCAAATTCTCTAAATCTTTCTAAAAAGTACTACAATCAATTAATAAATCATGTAATAAAAAAATACACAACAGGTAATGTGTAAAATTGTCTTACATTGCCCCTTTTTAATTAAAAGTATTTTTTTAAGTGTCGCCATTGTACTGTGGAGGAAGGGGTCAGCTACTTTTAAAGTTAGAGTGGCATAGCGCTCCATACGAAAGCGGCAGCCATTGTCCTTTGAGGGCACGCTGCAAATACAACAAAAAGCAGCTGCCATTCTCCCTATTGGTTAGCAATAAACAAAATAGTGCACAATGTGTAACAAGCCAAGTAATAGTCCCAGTTACAAATGAAGACAAGGTGGTACTAAAGAGGTACTAACAAGCCGATTTACGAATCAGAAGCCAGCATTTACGAAGGACAATGACACAAGCCAATGACAAATATGGGCGGAGAGTGGGCTGGACTTCGATTCCATACTTCACATCAACAAGTTTTGCAGAGCAGCGCATGCACGCTGACTCTAGGCTCGACCTAAAAAGCGTCCATGCAACGTGAGATCAGTTTTTAAAGGCTATTAAAGATAGTTCACACTTATGGATCCTAAAAGACAACGTAGATTATCCACTGCCCAGAATCCTGGATAAATAATAAAAGAGGTAGAATTATTTAGCAGAATGCTAGGGCTTAAGTAAAGGAGCAGTCATGAGTTTTTGGTAAGGGATAAAGGGGAAAAAACAGACACACACACAAACTACCTTTAAATCACTGGCACATTGTCTGACCTAACCAAAGCACAAGATCATCGGCTATGCACAAATGAAACTGAATCCTTTGAGCACCCGATATTAAGTTGCAGAATAGTAGCTTTTGACTGATGTGGCTAAAAGCTCAGTCCATCTTCAACCTTGTAACTTTACATGGGATGTATTCAGGGTTTGTTATGCACAGGAGGTATTGGAAGATTTAGAAGATGGGGGAAATAATCCCATGTGGGAGGCTGTGGTTCTCCAACAAACTTCAAATGACAGGGGCTGGCAGCTTTGTACTCAGTGAGGCTTTGCCTCTTTTGTAACCTAAGTCTACTTTTTTGACGATGTAGTGCTTTTATGCTTTTCTGATGGGTTTAGCTTCTCAATTACACCTCTTCCCACGTCACCAATAGGAACGTTTGTGTAACCTTACTGCTTGCGAAGTCAAAAATATACCAATGAGCTATCAGTTCTAGAATTACGCAAAACTGGAGAGTTCAGAGTTTGTTCGCAAAGGTCACACGTGTGGTTACTCCTTGGAGTTTTCCAAATGACCCCTAACTCAGAGGTAAAGGAGTCTAAAGGTCATACCATCACTTTCCAGCAGCAATTGCTGTTCATAACCCCTATACCTTCTCTGCTGCCCTCCATGGTCAATTTTGCTGCTGCCTCCATTCTCTGCTGTGTTGTAACTGCTCCTCCTGCCTTCCCAGCATGGTCTGTTATGAATCCCCTAACCAATTCCTTTGCCTTCTGATGTCTGTGTCCAGCCCCTAGCCCTCCCCTATGCCCTCCATGGACCTTTGTGCATGCCACCTCCCTCTTGCCCATCCTGACCGTTGTCCTGCCACTAATCCCCTGCATGCCTTGCATGGGATTATCTGCTTCCCAATGTGGTTAGCTTGCTGCCCCATACCCCCTCCCACCTTCCCTTCGTTGTCCATATATAAGACTTTATAGGATCCCTATTGTCATCCATGGTGTGTTTGCTCCCAGTACCCATCCTGCCTGCCCTGCATGGCCAGTTTCTCCAGCCCTGCCCTCTTGCCCCTTGCCCTCTGTTGGCCATGTGCAAGCCCCCAGCCCCTCCTTCCTGCCTTCCATGGTCCCTGGCTGGCACTTGCCCCTTCCTCCTGCCCTCCATGATTCGTTGGCTGCAACTGCTCTGCGTGCATATATCTCTGTCACCTCCATATTGCTTTCCAAGGTTTGCTCAGCTGCACTGCCCTCTCACTTGCTCTGTGCCGTGTATTGTGCTGCCACAACCCTTGTCGTTTACCCTGTAAGGTCAGTTTGGTGCCCCTGCTACATCCATCCTGCCCTCTATTGTCAGAGCCAATGTCTCTACCCAATTCATTTTGTCCTTCATCCTGTCATTGTTCCATATATACCAACATTTCACACTTGGCAAAAGGGAGATTTTGAAAAGAAAATTGGGGAACTGATTTTCCCTATTGACTTACATTAAAGAAGAGGAGATTTTTGGCAAGAGACAACTAAAATAAAGCCCTTTTGGGCTTAAAAACCAGGGGTTTCCTGACTAAGCCAGTTCTGTTGATTTATCTGATTGTAGAGCCACTGCCACCCCTTTCTTCCCTTAGTGGTCCATTGTGTTGCCACAGTCTCTCTTGCCTGTCCTGTAGGGTTTGGTTTGCTGCCCCTACCCCGCTTACACCTGCCCTCCATGGTCCGTTATGCTGCCACTACCCTTCCCGCTTGCCTAACAAGGTCAACTTGCTGCCTCTGACTCCTTCTTGCTGCCCTTTATTGTTCAAGTACGTGCACCTACCTCTGCCTCCCCATAGTGTTCTAATGAACAATTAGATTGGAAACATTTTGTATTTAATAAAAAGTTTGGCACACCTGACTGTATCTTGGAGGAATCTCAGCCGTAAAACCTAAAGCATTCTCTTTAGAAATTATTAAAAGGAGGGGGTCTTTTCTCATAGAAATTATGAGTGCTCTAAAAAAACTACATTAAGGACACATTTCAATTCTCAAATAGTGACAAAGCTTTTTTTATCCATTTGATCGCTTTATTATTTGTTGCACTTAAGGGAGAGGATGTGATATTATGGCCAGAGCTGCTGACTTTGTAACTGGGAAATCAAGTTCCAGTTTCAGCATTGAATTTGAGCATCGGCTCAACATCCTGTGATTGTGGGCAAATCACTTAATTTTCCAGTGTTTAAAACAAAAATGGATGTGTTCTCATGTAAAGCACTTCTGTAACTTCAGCCATGTCCGTGCTATATAAAATTGCAACAACAAAAAAATTAAGGGTTTTGCACATTTCTGCCATTGGGTTATACTAGGGCTATGTTTGGGCTGCATTTGGGCTATAATTGGGCTACATTTGGGCTCTTTTTCTCCGGTGGCCATCTTGGGAGAGTTTATTTATTATGAAGATCTCTAAATACTTCATATACTGTGGTATCCGCAATAGAAAATGTTATCAGTTTTCCACTTCAATTCCATCAAGATGGCGTTCAGATGTGCCACACTTTTGTCTTAAATTGACAATGTTAGCACTCTAGTTGCTCATTAGAACACTGGAGTAAAGCTACAGTTGATCACCAGAGAGTTAACTGTCAGTGCTACTGGTGTTGAAAGCGCATGTTTCAGTCTTCAGATCAGAGTGTTTTAATTGAATAGATGAGGAAGATATTTAAGAACTCATTTAAAATTGTGCTTTCCTCAGCAATTACTATAATTTATATGACAACATGAATCCCAATTGTGTTCCTTTGTAAATGAAATGTTTTAAATTTAACCAGTTTGATTCGATCAAGATGACTTCATGGCTGCCACACTTTTATTGTATGTTACACTGTTAGCGCTCTAGTTGTTCTTTAGAAAACACTGGGAGGCTGTAGTAAAACACAGGGGAATCGACTGATAGGCTGCCGTTAGAAGTGCATGTGTTACTGTGCTTTACTGAGAATGTCAGACTTCAGTCTCGCATGGCTGAGAAAAAGAATGTGAGTTTACAGAAAATATGCTTACATTTTAGCTTATTGAGCACCTTCCATAGCATCTAGAAGAAAATCATAAGAGAAAACTGTCTTACCTCAAACATGATTCATGAAATCCCAGCAGGGGGCAGAACTTTTCACAGGGTAAAATCACTTTAGAACACATCACAATTCCAAAATCTAGTATGGTACACCAACAAATGGTTTATATTGTAAATTAAATCTGCTATCACCTTTTATACTTGCTTGTTTTTGTGACAGTCAAGAACAGCCATTCACTACAATGCATTTCAATGGGGACCATGTCCCAGAGTCCTGTAATTGATGCTACAGCATGTTGTTCATGTTGTGGCCAGCCAACAAAGAGGGGTCCCTTTGGGGTCCCACCACATGCCTTTTGGGGTCTGGGTGTGCTTACCCTTCCCCCGTACATTTTTATTTTAAATTCATTTTCAGGACATAGAGACAAAGTCTTTGAGTCTTGCAAAGGCTGCCAAATCCAACCAATTAGTATTGACTTTAAATTGGCCGATCAGATTACATATGAACACCGACTATCCAAATATACGATTAGTTTTGACCCTTACATTCTCAAAAGCTGCTGATTGGATATACACCAAACCCCAAAAAGCACACCATGTGCTCTCTCAAGGGTATAACACGGGATAAGACCCTCTGGTGACATTTCTTGAAATAGCCATTTTTCTAGTTAGGTCAGCATGCTATTCCCTTCACCACACTCTGGCAGCCCAATCACCTTGTTGCATCTCAACCTGTTATCTGCGTCCTCTACCCTAAGCTCGTGTGTCCTGACCTTACTCTCTATGTCTGTAAGTCGCTCTTTCATTGTTATTAGATCTAAGGTGATATCCGCCAATTCTCTTTCTGCCAGGTGATGGTGGTCGTCCTTCAGGAATCTCATGTCTGCCACCAAAATGTCAATCTTCATCTCCATCACCTCCCTCCCGGGAGGCGGTTATGGCATGTAGAAGGTCCTGAAGAGTGGGGCCTGCAGGAGGTCCTGAGTGTAGGGCAGGGATTCCATCGTCCTGTGAAAGCTCAGAAGGACTGTCTCTGGTCGTGCCCCCAGTGGCTGGGTCCTTTTTCTAAACAGACTTTTCCCATGTTTGTGTTCCTACCTCTATGACACAGATCACGGCATGCGTTGGCCTGATGAGGGAGCAGGGAACGTGCTGAGAACTCAAAGGCCAGTCACCAAAAGCCAAGATGAGGGAGCCCAAAATATAGTTCAATATGCTGTTGCCAGCAGTCTCGGTATTCTTTGCAAAATTCAGTGAGCCCTGCTGGTAGGGTGCGTTGCAGCAAAATGTCACCTACAGTAAGGGTGGGGAGCAATGCAGGGTGAGGCAACCCACTTGGGTCCGTGGGCAGAGCTCGGCAGGTGAGGTGGTTCAGGGTAATAATGATGCACAAATGGTAATCTGTGGTCAGGGCACCAAGTCTTATCAGGGTTTCCTGTTCCAAAACAGGGTCAGTGGGGAGGTGATAAGGCAAAGTATTCTCGTGGGAGTGGTCGTAGTGATCCAGGGAGGTCTTGCCAATGTGCAGAGTGTAGTTACCTTGGCCTCCTCCAAGAATGTCTGTAGGGTGCGTCTGTGTGTTGGACAGTGAGAACCACTGAAGGGCTCTTATATGGAAGAATCGGTCTTTGCATCACAACAACGCACTGGGGGTCCAATTGCATCAAGGGCTATGGCAGGGCCCACTGTTAGATATGGGGCTAGTAGGGAAGTCCTCCTGCAGTCCATGCAGGCCCCACTCCGATCAGTGAGTCTATCATTGATTAGTATAATGCCATCCATGCCAAGATATAAAAGTCACAAAGGGTTCTGACATTTTTGCAGCAAAGTCTTTAAGCATAGCATTAGCTACTTCCATCCATGCGGAGTTGACAAAAGACAAATGCTTTTTACCACTCCAGGCACAGTATTACAGTTTTGGATTTATGCTATACCATCCAAGGCAACCTGGAATGAATAAAAGCAATCGCTGAGGTAGGTAGGTAGTTAGGTAGTTAGGTAGGTAAGTAGGTAGAATTTAAATAGATAGATAGATAGATAGATAGATAGATAGATAGATAGATAGATAGATAGATAGATAGATAAATAGATATATAGATAGGTAACCAAAACCTGAACAAAAATTATCCCACCAGAAAAATTCACTTTAGAAGGCCAAGTCTCAACCAATGAATCCTCCCAGTTGTGTAAAAATAAATACTGTGGGCGCAGAACCCTGTTAGCAAATTTTTACACTATCTCATACTGTACTTTATTTGCATTGTTTATATATGCCTTTTTAGATCTACTCTATAGTGCTGAAGTTCGATGAAACAAAGGCAGATTTCACAATGAATGTTTTTAATTTCCTAATAATACGCTTTACATTTAAATTTGGATTTAACCTAATTTACATTGTTGCATAACACACATTAGAAATATTAGTACAGTCTCTCTAATAAAACACATATTTTTCAAAACATTGACAGACATATCTTCAATTTCAGGCAAACAATTATTACTAAACAGATGACACTCAAATTCTCTAAATCTTTCTAAAAAGTACTACAATCAATTAATAAATCATGTAATAAAAAAATACACAACAGGTAATGTGTAAAATTGTCTTACATTGCCCCTTTTTAATTAAAAGTATTTTTTTAAGTGTCGCCATTGTACTGTGGAGGAAGGGGTCAGCTACTTTTAAATTTAGAGTGGCATAGCGCTCCATACGAAAGCGGCAGCCATTGTCCTTTGAGGGCACGCTGCAAATACAACAAAAAGCAGCTGCCATTCTCCCTATTGGTTAGCAATAAACAAAATAGTGCACAATGTGTAACAAGCCAAGTAATAGTCCCAGTTACAAATGAAGACAAGGTGGTACTAAAGAGGTACTAACAAGCCGATTTACGAATCAGAAGCCAGCATTTACGAAGGACAATGACACAAGCCAATGACAAATATGGGCGGAGAGTGGGCTGGACTTCGATTCCATACTTCACATCAACAAGTTTTGCAGAGCAGCGCATGCACGCTGACTCTAGGCTCGACCTAAAAAGCGTCCATGCAACTTGAGATCAGTTTTTAAAGGCTATTAAAGATAGTTCACACTTATGGATCCTAAAAGACAACGAAGATTATCCACTGCCCAGAATCCTGGATAAATAATAAAAGAGGTAGAATTATTCAGCAGAATGCTAGGGCTTAAGTAAAGGAGCAGTCATGAGTTTTTGGTAAGGGATAAAGGGGAAAAAACAGACACACACACAAACTACCTTTAAATCACTGGCACATTGTCTGACCTAACCAAAGCACAAGATCATCGGCTATGCACAAATGAAACTGAATCCTTTGAGCACCCGATATTAAGTTGCAGAATAGTAGCTTTTGACTGATGTGGCTAAAAGCTCAGTCCATCTTCAACCTTGTAACTTTACATGGGATGTATTCAGGGTTCGTTATGCACAGGAGGTATTGGAAGATTTAGAAGATGGGGGAAATAATCCCATGTGGGAGGCTGTGGTCCTCCAACAAACTTCAAATGACAGGGGCTGGCAGCTTTGTACTCAGTGAGGCTTTGCCTCTTTTGTAACCTAAGTCTACTTTTTTGACGATGTAGTGCTTTTATGCTTTTCTGATGGGTTTAGCTTCTCAATTACACCTCTTCCCACGTCACCAATAGGAACGTTTGTGTAACCTTACTGCTTGCGAAGTCAAAAATATACCAATGAGCTATCAGTTCTAGAATTACGCAAAACTGGAGAGTTCAAGTCACAAGTCACAAGTCACAAAATTTGAGGTAAAGGAGTCTAAAGGTCATACCATCACTTTCCAGCAGCAATTGCTGTTCATAACCCCTATACCTTCTCTGCTGCCCTCCATGGTCAATTTTGCTGCTGCCTCCATTCTCTGCTGTGTTGTAACTGCTCCTCCTGCCTTCCCAGCATGGTCTGTTATCAATCCCCTAACCAATTCCTTTGCCTTCTGATGTCTGTGTCCAGCCCCTAGCCCTCCCCTATGCCCTCCATGGACCTTTGTGCATGCCACCTCCCTCTTGCCCATCCTGACCGTTGTCCTGCCACTAATCCCCTGCATGCCTTGCATGGGATTATCTGCTTCCCAATGTGGTTAGCTTGCTGCCCCATACCCCCTCCCACCTTCCCTTCGTTGTCCATATATAAGACTTTATAGGATCCCTATTGTCATCCATGGTGTGTTTGCTCCCAGTACCCATCCTGCCTGCCCTGCATGGCCAGTTTCTCCAGCCCTGCCCTCTTGCCCCTTGCCCTCTGTTGGCCATGTGCAAGCCCCCAGCCCCTCCTTCCTGCCTTCCATGGTCCCTGGCTGGCACTTGCCCCTTCCTCCTGCCCTCCATGATTCGTTGGCTGCAACTGCTCTGCGTGCATATATCTCTGTCACCTCCATATTGCTTTCCAAGGTTTGCTCAGCTGCACTGCCCTCTCACTTGCTCTGTGCCGTGTATTGTGCTGCCACAACCTTTGTCGTTTACCCTGTAAGGTCAGTTTGGTGCCCCTGCTACATCCATCCTGCCCTCTATTGTCAGAGCCAATGTCTCTACCCAATTCATTTTGTCCTTCATCCTGTCATTGTTCCATATATACCAACATTTCACACTTGGCAAAAGGGAGATTTTGAAAAGAAAATTGGGGAACTGATTTTCCCTATTGACTTACATTAAAGAAGAGGAGATTTTTGGCAAGAGACAACTAAAATAAAGCCCTTTTGGGCTTAAAAACCAGGGGTTTCCTGACTAAGCCAGTTCTGTTGATTTATCTGATTGTAGAGCCACTGCCACCCCTTTCTTCCCTTAGTGGTCCATTGTGTTGCCACAGTCTCTCTTGCCTGTCCTGTAGGGTTTGGTTTGCTGCCCCTACCCCGCTTACACCTGCCCTCCATGGTCCGTTATGCTGCCACTACCCTTCCCGCTTGCCTAACAAGGTCAACTTGCTGCCTCTGACTCCTTCTTGCTGCCCTTTATTGTTCAAGTACGTGCACCTACCTCTGCCTCCCCATAGTGTTCTAATGAACAATTAGATTGGAAACATTTTGTATTTAATAAAAAGTTTAGCACACCTGACTGTATCTTGGAGGAATCTCAGCCGTAAAACCTAAAGCATTCTCTTTAGAAATTATAAAAAGGAGGGGGTCTTTTCTCATAGAAATTATGAGTGCTCTAAAAAAACTACATTAAGGACACATTTCAATTCTCAAATAGTGACAAAGCTTTTTTTATCCATTTGATCGCTTTATTATTTGTTGCACTTAAGGGAGAGGATGTGATATTATGGCCAGAGCTGCTGACTTTGTAACTGGGAAATCAAGTTCCAGTTTCAGCATTGAATTTGAGCATCGGCTCAACATCCTGTGATTGTGGGCAAATCACTTAATTTTCCAGTGTTTAAAACAAAAATGGATGTGTTCTCATGTAAAGCACTTCTGTAACTTCAGCCATGTCTGTGCTATATAAAATTGCAACAACAAAAAAATTAAGGGTTTTGCACATTTCTGCCATTGGGTTATACTAGGGCTATGTTTGGGCTGCATTTGGGCTATAATTGGGCTACATTTGGGCTCTTTTTCTCCGGTGGCCATCTTGGGAGAGTTTATTTATTATGAAGATCTCTAAATACTTCATATACTGTGGTATCCGCAATAGAAAATGTTATCAGTTTTCCACTTCAATTCCATCAAGATGGCGTTCAGATGTGCCACACTTTTGTCTTAAATTGACAATGTTAGCACTCTAGTTGCTCATTAGAACACTGGAGTAAAGCTACAGTTGATCACCAGAGAGTTAACTGTCAGTGCTACTGGTGTTGAAAGCGCATGTTTCAGTCTTCAGATTAGAGTGTTTTAATTGAATAGATGAGGAAGATATTTAAGAACTCATTTAAAATTGTGCTTTCCTCAGCAATGACTATAATTTATATGACAACATGAATCCCAATTGTGTTCCTTTGTAAATGAAATGTTTTAAATTTAACCAGTTTGATTCGATCAAGATGACTTCATGGCTGCCACACTTTTATTGTATGTTACACTGTTAGCGCTCTAGTTGTTCTTTAGAAAACACTGGGAGGCTGTAGTAAAACACAGCGGAATCGACTGATAGGCTGCCGTTAGAAGTGCATGTGTTACTGTGCTTTACTGAGAATGTCAGACTTCAGTCTCGCATGGCTGAGAAAAAGAATGTGAGTTTACAGAAAATATGCTTAAATTTTAGCTTATTGAGCACCTTCCATAGCATCTATAAGAAAATCATAAGAGAAAACTGTCTTACCTCAAACATGATTCATGAAATCCCAGCAGGGGGCAGAACTTTTCACAGGGTAAAATCACTTTAGAACACATCACAATTCCAAAATCTAGTATGGTACACCAACAAATGGTTTATATTGTAAATTAAATCTGCTATCACCTTTTATACTTGCTTGTTTTTGTGACAGTCAAGAACAGCCATTCACTACAATGCATTTCAATGGGGACCATGTCCCAGAGTCCTGTAATTGATGCTACAGAATGTTGTTCATGTTGTGGCCAGCCAACAAAGAGGGGTCCCTTTGGGGTCCCACCACATGCCTTTTGGGGTCTGGGTGTGCTTACCCTTCCCCCGTACATTTTTATTTTAAATTCATTTTCAGGACATAGAGACAAAGTCTTTGAGTCTTGCAAAGGCTGCCAAATCCAACCAATTAGTATTGACTTTAAATTAGCCGATCAGATTACATATGAACACCGACTATCCAAATATACGATTAGTTTTGACCCTTACATTCTCAAAAGCTGCTGATTGGATATACACCAAACCCCAAAAAGCACACCATGTGCTCTCTCAAGGGTATAACACGGGATAAGACCCTCTGGTGACATTTCTTGAAATAGCCATTTTTCTAGTTAGGTCAGCATGCTATTCCCTTCACCACACTCTGGCAGCCCAATCACCTTGTTGCATCTCAACCTGTTATCTGCGTCCTCTACCCTAAGCTCGTGTGTCCTGACCTTACTCTCTATGTCTGTAAGTCGCTCTTTCATTGTTATTAGATCTAAGGTGATATCCGCCAATTCTCTTTCTGCCAGGTGATGGTGGTCGTCCTTCAGGAATCTCATGTCTGCCACCAAAATGTCAATCTTCATCTCCATCACCTCCCGGGAGGCGGTTATGGCATGTAGAAGGTCCTGAAGAGTGGGGCCTGCATGAGGTCCTGAGTGTAGGGCACGGATTCCATCGTCCTGTGAAAGCTCAGAAGGACTGTCTCTGGTCGTGCCCCCAGTGGCTGGGTCCTTTTTCTAAACAGACTTTTCCCATGTTTGTGTTCCTACCTCTATGACACAGATCACGGCATGCGTTGGACTGATGAGGGAGCAGGGAACGTGCTGAGAACTCAAAGGTCAGTCACCAAAAGCCAAGATGAGGGAGCCCAAAATATAGTTCAATATGCTGTTGCCAGCAGTCTCCGTATTCTTTGCAAAATTCAGTGAGCCCTGCTGGTAGGGTGCGTTGCAGCAAAATGTCACCTACAGTAAGGGTGGGGAGCAATGCAGGGTGAGGCAACCCACTTGGGTCCGTGGGCAGAGCTCGGCAGGTGAGGTGGTTCAGGGTAATAATGATGCACAAATGGTAATCTGTGGTCAGGGCACCAAGTCTTATCAGGGTTTCCTGTTCCAAAACAGGGTCAGTGGGGAGGTGATAAGGCAAAGTATTCTCGTGGGAGTGGTCGTAGGGATCCAGGGAGGTCTTGCCAATGTGCAGAGTGTAGTTACCTTGGCCTCCTCCAAGAATGTCTGTAGGGTGCGTCTGTGTGTTGGACAGTGAGAACCACTGAAGGGCTCTTATATGGAAGAATCGGTCTTTGCATCACAACAACGCACTGGGGGTCCAATTGCATCAAGGGCTATGGCAGGGCCCACTGTTAGATATGGGGCTAGTAGGGAAGTCCTCCTGCAGTCCATGCAGGCCCCACTCCGATCAGTGAGTCTATCATTGATTAGTATAATGCCATCCATGCCAAGATATAAAAGTCACAAAGGGTTCTGACATTTTTGCAGCAAAGTCTTTAAGCATAGCATTAGCTACTTCCATCCATGCGGAGTTGACAAAAGACAAATGCTTTTTACCACTCCAGGCACAGTATTACAGTTTTGGATTTATGCTATACCATCCAAGGCAACCTGGAATGAATAAAAGCAATCGCTGAGGTAGGTAGGTAGTTAGGTAGGTTGGTAGGTAAGTAGGTAGAATTTAAATAGATAGATAGATAGATAGATAGATAGATAGATAGATAGATAGATAGATAGATAGATAGATAAATAGATATATAGATAGATAACCAAAACCTGAACAAAAATTATCCCACCAGAAAAATACACTTTAGAAGGCCAAGTCTCAACCAATGAATCCTCCCAGTTGTGTAAAAATAAATACTGTGGGCGCAGAACCCTGTTAGCAAATTTTTACACTATCTCATACTGTACTTTATTTGCATTGTTTATATATGCCTTTTTAGATCTACTCTATAGTGCTGAAGTTCGATGAAACAAAGGCAGATTTCACAATGAATGTTTTTAATTTCCTAATAATACGCTTTACATTTAAATTTGGATTTAACCTAATTTACATTGTTGCATAAAACACATTAGAAATATTAGTACAGTCTCTCTAATAAAACACATATTTTTCAAAACATTGACACACATATCTTCAATTTCAGGCAAACAATTATTACTAAACAGATGACACTCAAATTCTCTAAATCTTTCTAAAAAGTACTACAATCAATTAATAAATCATGTAAGAAAAAAATACACAACAGGTAATGTGTAAAATTGTCTTACATTGCCCCTTTCTAATTAAAAGTATTTTTTTAAGTGTCGCCATTGTACTGTGGAGGAAGGGGTCAGCTACTTTTAAAGTTAGAGTGGCATAGCGCTCCATACGAAAGCGGCAGCCATTGTCCTTTGAGGGCACGCTGCAAATACAACAAAAAGCAGCTGCCATTCTCCCTATTGGTTAGCAATAAACAAAATAGTGCACAATGTGTAACAAGCCAAGTAATAGTCCCAGTTACAAATGAAGACAAGGTGGTACTAAAGAGGTACTAACAAGCCGATTTACGAATCAGAAGCCAGCATTTACGAAGGACAATGACAAATATGGGCGGAGAGTGGGCTGGACTTCGATTCCATACTTCACATCAACAAGTTTTGCAGAGCAGCGCATGCACGCTGACTCTAGGCTCGACCTAAAAAGCGTCCATGCAACTTGAGATCAGTTTTTAAAGGCTATTAAAGATAGTTCACACTTATGGATCCTAAAAGACAACGTAGATTATCCACTGCCCAGAATCCTGGATAAATAATAAAAGAGGTAGAATTATTCAGCAGAATGCTAGGGCTTAAGTAAATGAGCAGTCATGAGTTTTTGGTAAGGGATAAAGGGGAAAAAACAGACACACACACAAACTACCTTTAAATCACTGGCACATTGTCTGACCTAACCAAAGCACAAGATCATCTGCTATGCACAAATGAAACTGAATCCTTTTAGCACCCGATATTAAGTTGCAGAATAGTAGCTTTTGACTGATGTGGCTAAAAGCTCAGTCCATCTTCAACCTTGTAACTTTACATGGGATGTATTCAGGGTTTGTTATGCACAGGAGGTATTGGAAGATTTAGAAGATGGGGGAAATAATCCCATGTGGGAGGCTGTGGTCCTCCAACAAACTTCAAATGACAGGGGCTGGCAGCTTTGTACTCAGTGAGGCTTTGCCTCTTTTGTAAACCTAAGTCTACTTTTTTGACGATGTAGTGCTTTTATGCTTTTCTGATGGGTTTAGCTTCTCAATTACACCTCTTCCCACGTCACCAATAGGAACGTTTGTGTAACCTTACTGCTTGCGAAGTCAAAAATATACCAATGAGCTATCAGTTCTAGAATTACGCAAAATTGGAGAGTTCAGCGTTTGTTCGCAAAGGTCACACGTGTTTTTACTTCTTGGAGTTTTCCAAATGACCCCTAACTCAGAGGTAAAGGAGTCTAAAGGTCATACCATCACTTTCCAGCAGCAATTGCTGTTCTTAACCCCTATACCTTCTCTGCTGCCCTCCATGGTCAATTTTGCTGCTGCCTCCATTCTCTGCTGTGTTGTAACTGCTCCTCCTGCCTTCCCAGCATGGTCTGTTATGAATCCCCTAACCAATTCCTTTGCCTTCTGATGTCCGTGTCCAGCCCCTAGCCCTCCCCTGTGCCCTCCATGGACCTTTGTGCATGCCACCTCCCTCTTGCCCATCCTGACCGTTGTCCTGCCACTAATCCCCTGCATGCCTTGCATGGGATTATCTGCTTCCCAATGTGGTTAGCTTGCTGCCCCATACCCCCTCCCACCTTCCCTTCGTTGTCCATATATAAGACTTTATAGGATCCCTATTGTCATCCATGGTGTGTTTGCTCCCAGTACCCATCCTGCCTGCCCTGCATGGCCAGTTTCTCCAGCCCTGCCCTCTTGCCCCTTGCCCTCTGTTGGCCATGTGCCAGCCCCCAGCCCCTCCTTCCTGCCTTCCATGGTCCCTGGCTGGCACTTGCCCCTTCCTCCTGCCCTCCATGATTCGTTGGCTGCAACTGCTCTGCGTGCATATATCTCTGTCACCTCCATATTGCTTTCCAAGGTTTGCTCAGCTGCACTGCCCTCTCACTTGCTCTGTGCCGTGTATTGTGCTGCCACAACCCTTGTCGTTTACCCTGTAAGGTCAGTTTGGTGCCCCTGCTACATCCATCGCGCCCTCTATTGTCAGAGCCAATGTCTCTACCCAATTCATTTTGTCCTTCATCCTGTCATTGTTCCATATATACCAACATTACACACTTGGCAAAAGGGAGATTTTGAAAAGAAAATTGGGGAACTGATTTTCCCTATTGACTTACATTAAAGAAGAGGAGATTTTTGGGAGGAGACAACTAAAATAAAGCCCTTTTGGGCTTAAAAACCTGGGGTTTCCTGACTAAGCCAGTTCTGTTGATTTATCTGATTGTAGAGCCACTGCCACTCCTTTCTTCCCTTAGTGGTCCATTGTGTTGCCACAGTCTCCCTTGCCTGTCCTGTATGGTTTGGTTTGCTGCCCCTACCCCGCTTACACCTGCCCTCCATGGTCCGTTATGCTGCCACTACCCTTCCCGCTTGCCTAACAAGGTCAACTTGCTGCCTCTGACTCCTTCTTGCTGCCCTTTATTGTTCAAGTATGTGCACCTACCTCTGCCTCCCCATAGTGTTCTAATGAACAATTATATTGGAAACATTTTGTATTTAATAAAAAGTTTGGCACCCCTGACGGAATCTTGGAGGAATCTCAGCCGTAAAACCTAAAGCATTCTCTTTAGAAATTATAAAAAGGAGGGAGTCTTTTCTCATAGAAATTATGAGTGCTCTAAAAAAACTACATTAAGGACACATTTCAATTCTCAAATAGTGACAAAGCTTTTTTTATCCATTTGATCGCTTTATTATTTGTTGCACTTAAGGGAGAGGATGTGATATTATGGCCAGAGCTGCTGACTTTGTAACTGGGAAATCAAGTTCCAGTTTCAGCATTGAATTTGAGCATCGGCTCAACATCCTGTGATTGTGGGCAAATCACTTAATTTTCCAGTGTTTAAAACAAAAATGGATGTGTTCTCATGTAAAGCACTTCTGTAACTTCAGCCATGTCCGTGCTATATAAAATTGCAACAACAAAACAATTAGGGTTTTGCACATTTCTGCCATTGGGTTATACTAGGGCTATGTTTGGGCTGCATTTGGGCTATAATTGGGCTACATTTGGGCTCTTTTTCTCCGGTGGCCATCTTGGGAGAGTTTATTTATTATGAAGATCTCTAAATACTTCATATACTGTGGTATCCGCAATAGAAAATGTTATCAGTTTTCCACTTCAATTCCATCAAGATGGAGTTCAGATGTGCCACACTTTTGTCTTAAATTGACAATGTTAGCACTCTAGTTGCTCATTAGAACACTGGAGTAAAGCTACAGTTGATCACCAGAGAGTGTAAAATTTCCTAGCTAACGTAACGGAAAGTTTCAATTCTATTAAGGACAAGGAGGCAAGGATTATGCAGTCCTTTCTTCTCTTTATTATAATCAGCACTTTAAAGAAAAACCAATCAGCAGTGGCGTCACTAGGGGGGTGCGGGGGGTGCGGACCGCACCGGGTGACACCCATCATATGGGGTGACACCAATCTGGATACGCTGTGTGTTTAACACAGCTCTGCAGCCTCGCCTCTGCTCTGCTTGTCAACAAAGACTGTAGTGCACGCCACGCACCTACGCACGTTCCAGCCCGCTCAAAATCTCGGCAATTAGTGGATCGGAGTATCGGACCTCCTTATCAGTATTTTGGGACGCTCTTTTCGAGCGCCGCCGGTGCTAGATCAGCCACTGTGGTTAGGCCCAACAGCCGCAGCAGCATTCACCAACAACGCTCTTGCACAGTACCACCTGGTATTTTATATCTTGGTTGTCAACTCTGTCCCTCTGGCTGCATGGCTGAGCCCCGGGGTCAAGAACAGTAGGATGCGCCTGTCCAATCATGGTCATAAATCCTTTTTTTTAAAAAATATTCAGGCAAAGCCATACAAGGTTTACATATAATAACAGATACAAATGTATTAATCGCCTACAATAATCGGTAATATTACAAAGATTTAAAACTTTTAAAAAATCCGAATCCCTTGAATAGTGCTCATCATGCAGGCAAACAAAATAACATATCAGTGTACCACGCCTATTAAGTCCTCTAGATAGCTCATCCCTATTTCGGACAGATTATGTTAAATGTAAACTCGGATACTGCGATCAGTTTATGTATGCTTATGTACAATCTTCTTTCATTGCGTCACGAGGCAATTTGCGGTACTGCACTGCTCAGCATCTCCCTTAAAACACTGCGTTTCCATTGCTGCAGTGCGTGACCTCGTGGCACTGTAATGCACACAAGAAAACCCCTTCTCTGCAACTGCACTGCTTGCCGTCTTCTTTATTGCACTGCAATTAATATAATAGCTGCATTACTCGTCCTCGAGCCGCTGTGCTGCTCCCAATCATCTCCCCTGTTTAAGCCCTAGCTAGCTGCACTGCTCTCCATCTTCTTTATAGCACTGTGCTACTGCATCACAACTACTGTGATGCACGTCCTCGCTGTGCCTCACTGCACCCAATGCACTTGATCTGTTGTAGCCTTTCTCCCTTGGCTCCCATTCTTGCTATGCATTGTGCTGTTATGACAGCCCTCCCCAAACCACCCTACTGCACTGCACCCCATCCTTTTCTCTGCACTGTAACCCCTTCCTTTTGCCTGTCTGCACGCTCTTGCTGCACTGCATTACTTATCATTTCTACACTTTCCTTCGTTGCAGCGGTGTTTCCAGTGGGGTATTTGCTCAGCAGCCCCTTGCTGACAACACTGCACCCATCTCTGTATTGTCCACTAACACACTGGACTGGAGTGCCCCGGCTGCCCGAGGCCCCGCTGCATCACTCCATCTTTCTGCACTGCTCCAGTGTGGACTTGCTTTTGCACCATGTACCATCCTCTTTGATGAACTCCACCCTTCGCCCTTACTACACTATACACATCTGTCAATCACTGCACTTCGCTTCCCTTGCTGCACTGCACTCTACTATTGCAAAGCCCTCCCCCCCTCTCATTACTCTGCAGGCCATCGTTGCTACACTGCACCACATCAATGCACCGGACACCCTCCATTTAATGCAGTGCAGGCCTCTCCCATGCAGCACTACACCCCTGGCCGTGCTGCCCCGTACACATCCTCCTCTGCTGCACTGCTTTTTTTATGATTTACATTGTGCTTTTTGCTGCAATGCAGGAGTTACCTCTTGTGCACTGCACCCAGCCCGCTTCCTCTGCACCTCAATCGATTGAAACTTCTCTTTGTTGCACTGAACTACCTACAACCCTCACCCTTGCTGTAAAGCACCCTCACTCCACTGCTGCAGTGCATCTCAAGCTGCTGCTCCCCAGCAACTTCGAAGCACCAAACAACCTCCCCCATGCTGTACTGTACACGATCCTTCTGCTTCACTTTACTGCTCCGCTGTGCCTCCTGGATGTACAGCAGATACACCCGTACTGCACTGCATGGTCCTTCAGGCCATCGACTGGCTGCACTGCACCCCTTTGTTACTGTGTAGCACTGCAACCTCCGAAAGAAGCAACTGCCCCTCACATCTGCTACACTGCAAAGCACTGCAGCCCCCTTACTAAGATGCCCACGTCCTCTTCTGCATCAGAATCTCTCCCCTTTCCCACACTGCACTGCTCCTACATTTCCTACTTCGTCCTGGTGCCCTTGCCCCTACCCTTTCCCAGACTGCATCTCTTGGTGCAGTGCACTGCTCCCCACTGTCGCACCATCTAACTCTTCTCTACCTCATACCCTGCTTGTTCCACCGTAGCTTCCACTGCCCCCTTTCTAAGCGCCCTGGGCCTGCTGGGCCTCGTTGCCCAGTGTCCCGTCACTTTGTGCTACCGAACATCCGTGCTGCACGGCTGCTCACCAGTGGCGCTCTCAAATACAACCCTGCCGGCCAGGCTAGGCTCCAGTCTGTAGCTGGGCAGCATTTTCTTATTCATAGCGTTCAGCACTCCCCTCACCTGCATTACTGCATAATACCCCTCGGTGCATAACTCAGTCCAAAAACTGGTAACAGTAAGGCCCACCAGGGCAGGCAGGACTTCTCTCAATTCTCAAGCAGGCGTCTGAGGTGTGTTCTCTGGTTTCATGTAGAGCTTTTAGGTCTCACTAACTCGCAGTGGCTCACAATGGATCTAATCAATCACACTACTCATTAAGGCCAATTGTGAAAGCATTTAGAGTGGCTAAAAATGCACGAAATGGAGGATGAGGCAGGGCTGGGAATGTTCTTGCCTGTTTGGACAGGCATAAAACAGACAGGACATATTTGCAGGAGAACCACCTTCAACTGGATCAGAGACTGGGATTGCATAGCAATGGGGATATCATCAACACTTTACATCCTATACATCGCACAAAAGAAGAGTGGCAATCTTGATTTGCAAACATGTAATGTTTAAAGGTATCTGGAGTGGGGGGTGGGGTTTCATCATTCTGGTTACCAGATATGGCTTGAATACGGATTGCTCTAAATTATTCCAAATCATTGTGAAAGAGTGATCATGTTAAGACCCACAAATACGTCTAAATCTATTGTTCAATTGTTTCAATACTGGAGGTCCATGTGGTAAGTCGTGAGGGGGTGACACCATGAGTTACCCGCACCGGGTGACACCAACCCTAGTGACGCCACTGCCAATCAGAACGTTTTTATTGAACCACAACTCCCATGAGCACATGGGAAACAGTGTCCATAGTAACCAACAGCCAATGATGGATCCGTCCGCCGTATAACTAGCCATGACGTCCTCTCCTATTCCTCGTCTTCTCTGTGAGGCAGAAATCTCTGAAAGACACTTAATTCCTTCTGGTCGTGTCCTAAAGTAAATAAGGAGACCGTTATCCAGTCCTTCTGACCAGAAGCAAGGCAAAGTCAATACACAGTCTGAAGAGAGACTATGAAGCATGACGATTTGTGTTTAAAAACAGTACTAGACTGTAAACAGTGAACTGAGAAAAAGTAAAAACAGTGATTCCCAATGCATTGCAGAAAGACACAGTTGAAATACCTCAAAATGTAGTACTTACTGAAATACGAAGGTGCACGGGAGGGACGAGACCGCCCCGGCTCGGGTGGGATAATCCTCGCCTCCTTGTCCTTAATAGAATTGAAACTTTCCGTTACATTAGCTAGGAAATTTTACATTCTATGTCAGGACGGAGGTGAGGATTATGCAGTTTCAAAGCTTATCCACAACAAGCTCTGCTGCGCCATAGATAGGCTTGAAGTAAAACTTTTTGAAGGTAGACTCCGAGGACCAGTCTGCCGCCGCCATGATGTCCTCTAACCTACCACCTACCTGAACGGCCTTAGAAGCCATGGCGCCTCTAACAGAGTGAGCTCCAAAAGTGGTCACATCTATGCCCGCCTCGGCCATAAGCCAACGGACCCACCGAGCAATAGACGGAGCCGAAACCGCTTTAAAAGGTTTCTTCAGTGCAATGAGGAGTTGTCGCTCCCCAGGAGGGCGACAATCCTCGGTCATATCCTCATACGCCTTGAGGCAACGCACTACGCACAGTTTTGGATGGTCCGAAAAGGACGGGTACGATACTGACCTGATGCTAGTGTTCGTGTGCCTAGCCACTGTGAACGTCACCCCTTCCGGAGTGAATACGCGTGCCGAGATGTCTAACGCACGCACGTCGGAGACTCGTTTACACGAAATCAGACATAGCAACATAGCCAGTTTAGCTGACAGTTCCTTTCTAGACAAATAGCTGTTATCACGCCAAGAGGTAATGAACCTGAGGATGATGTTGACGTCCCAGAGGTTGGAATACCTGGGCTCAGGAGGAGTGGAAAGCCTGGCGCCCTTCATGAGTTTGCAAACCCAAGGGTGTTCTCCCACCGGCCGTCCGTCGACGTGAATATGCCCCGCCGAAATGGCGGACCTGAAAGAATTAATGGACCGATACGCCAACCCCGAGTCGGACAGTTCGGCCAGGAAATTCAGAATGAGGGTAATGTCAGCCCCCACCGGATCGGCGTGTCTTCCCAGACACCAACGACGCCACCGTTGCCAAGCCGATCGGTACCTCTTGACTGTACCAGGGGCCCAGGCCCTGCTGATGAGTTCCGCCGCGCCCGCCGAAAGGCGTTCGTCTTGCCAACGTCCCCGGAAATCCTCCATGCCATGAGGACCAGGGTTTCCTGAAGTACCAGCGGGTGCCCCTCTCCTAGAGGCCCCGAAAGTAGTGACGGAAACGAGGGCAGTCGAATTGGACAGTCCCAAGACAGCTCCAGCAGTGAGGGAAACCAGGCCTGAGCCCGCCAAAAGGGGGTCACTAGGACCAGAGAGGCCTGCTGACGGCGAACTTGAGCTGCTATTCGAGGAATCATGAGGAAAGGAGGGAAGGCGTACGCCTGTTCCGTCGACCAGTCCTGTAAGAAGGCATCGACCGCAACCGCCTCCGGGTCCGGTCTCCAGCTCACGAATCTCTGAAGTTGACGGTTGAGCCGGGAGGCAAACAGGTCCAGAGTGAACGGACCCCACGTTTCCTGCAAGGCCTGAAAGACCGCCGTGTGCAGCCTCCAATCGCTGAAGTCCAGGAAGTTTCTGGAATGCCAGTCCGCGATCGAGTTTTGCGTGCCTGGGAGATACTCCGCCGAGACAGAAATCTGTTTCTCCAGGCAATAGAGCCAGAAATCCTTCGCTAGGTTCGCTAAGGCCCTGGACCGAGGTCCGCCCAGGCGATTGATGTACTGTACCGCTGACATGTTGTCCATGCGCAGCAGGATACAGCACGACACTTTGTTCTGCGTCAGGGACTTGATCGCAAAAGAGCCCGCCAGAAGCTCCAGGCAGTTGATGTGGAGCCGAAGTTCGTCCTCCGACCATCGGCCCCACATCGTGACCTCGCCGCAACGGGCTCCCCAGCCCGCTCTGCTGGCGTCCAATTCTATGATCAGGTCCGGGCTAGATCCGAAGATCGCTCTCCCGTTCCATGCGCTTATGTGTTCTATCCACCATCTCAACTCCGTTCTCGTTTCCTACGTAAGGGAGATGAGCTCGGAGTAAGTAAGCCCTTTCCGGAGATGTTGTGCCTTCAGGCGTTGAAGAGCCCTGTAGTGTAGCGGGCCCGGAAAGATCGCTTGGATCGAGGAGGATAGGAGGCCCACTATACGAGCCAGGTGTCGAAGGGAGATCCTGTCTTTCCTCAGAGTCTGAGAAAGTTCCCTGCGGATCTTGTTCACCTTCTGCTGTGGGAGGCTGAGGCTGGCCGAGTCGGAATCTATGAGGAAGCCCAGAAAAGAGATTTGTTTCTTTGGAAGGAGATCCGACTTCGGGGCATTCACCACAAATCCCAGGTCCTGGAGTAGGTCAATAGTCATGGTCAAGTGTGACCGTAGATGATCCGGCAACTGATCCATGATCAGGATGTCGTCGAGGTAGATGATCATCCGAACCCCTCTCTCGCGTAGTGTTTCCACCACCGGCCGAAGGAGCTTCGTAAAGCACCATGGGGCCGACGAGAGGCCGAACGGAAGGGCTTGGAATTCGTAAACTTCCTCGTTCCACAAGAACTGAAGGAAGCGCCTGTGAGGGGGAAAGATCGGTATCGTGAGATACGCGTCCTTCAGGTCCAGACGGACCATCCAATCCCCTTGTAGGAGAATGTCCCGGAGTAGATGGATTCCCTCCATCTTGAAGTGGCGGTAAACCAGCCACTCGTTGAACTCCTGTAAATTGATAACCGGGCGGAACCCCTTGTCCTTTTTCTGGACCAGAAAGATATTGCTCAGGAAACCCGCAGGGTGCAGGCGCGTTCTGCGAATCGCGCCTTTTCTGAGGAGATCTGCAATTTCTTTGTCGACAAGAAGCTTGTCCTCTGAGGAAAAAACCAAGGGACGAGGGCGAACCCTCTGGTGGGGAGTGCCGTAGAATTCTATCCTGAAATCTCTGACCGTCTGGAGGACCCACGGGTCTGAGGAGATCTTGCTCCAGTTGTGGAAGTGATCCCGAAGCCGCCCTCCCAGAACGGATGGAGAAAAAAGGGTAACACTCACCGGATGGGCCTCCCGGTGCGTTTGCACCGCCGTGGTAACCTCTGCCGCGCCCTCGGCCGGCGCCTCTACTAGGGTAGAAGTTCCCCTGGCGACCGTCGTTCCAGCCATTGTTCCGGCGCTGCTGGGCCTTGTTGTTAGGGCCTTGCTGGGGCTGACGGCCGGAGGAGCGACCCCGTCCTCGTCCGGCCCCTGCAAAAACCCGTCCGGGAAAGATTTTCTTTATGGACGTTTGTGCTCTGTCGAGTGCAGAGAAAGTTGTCACGAACTTGTTTAGTTCTCTAATAAAAGGCTCCCCAAAAAGCCTGCCTTGTGCAATAGGGCCCGCCTACGACGTGGCTAGATCTCCGAGTTTCGGATCTATCTTGATGAGGAGGGACCTCCTCCGCTCTGCCGCCAACGCACAATTTGCGTTCCCCAGGAAGCATAGGGTTCGCTGTGCCCAACCTGCCACGACCTCCGTGGACATCGGAGTCCCCGACTCCTTGGCCCTCTCGGCCAACTGGATGATCTGGGTGACGGGGCCTACGGCGTCCAGGAGCTTATCCTGGCAGCTGCGCCAGGAGCGATCAATACCCTTCCTGGGGTCCTTCATAAATTTGGCGAAGAACGCATAGAGCTTCTCGTCAATATCAGGAGTGGCCGCCACTCTGCCCTCCAGCTTAGGTCGAGGGTATTCACCCCGCATGCGGGTCCGAACCTCCTTCTCCAGAGGTTGGCGTACTTTACCAGCCACGTACGCCGCCACTTTGGGGTCAGGGGTCCATTCCGACGAACGCGGATGGTAGATCCTCGACGGATCAAACATGTCCGGGACTTTATCATCCCCTTCGAGTGACTCTGAGGAATGCGACGTGGGCGCCAGGGGCGTCCTGAGCCCTCATCCTCATCGTCCGAGGAGGTATCGTCCTCGGTAACACCCTCTCCCTCCAAGGGGAAACCATCGTCCAGGTCTGAATTCGGGGCGACCTCGTCGCCATCATCTCCGGGGAAGAAGCCCTCCCGGCAGGGTAAATTTTTAAGCATTCGCGCACTTTTACGGAAGGAGTCCCTCAGGCGATCGAACTCCTCCAAGTGCCCCGCGTGACGCTTCGCCGACTTTTTCTCCCCCTCCTGCGCGCCTTTGGTTCCGCGGTTCACAGGAACTGCGCCACTGAACACCCCGGGGAGACTTTGAGTGAGGGCCTCCACACTCTCCCGCAAAGGAGCCAGCACCGAATCCAGCGCCTGCGACAACGCGCGGCCAACCGCCGGTGGCAGTGGTTGGGAGCAGCCAGGTTCTTCCGTCCCCTGAGTGAGGGGAGTCAACTGTTCAGCAGTCTGCATTGTGCGAGGGTGAGAGCACTAAACACCTTTTACCAGTTACAGAAGGTAGCCCCCTCGCCGGTGCTCTGACAGTACCGCTGTCAATTATGGGGTGCGGTGACTGACAACCGCCACTAGAGGGCGTCGCGCACGAGGGCGCGCTACTACACCGGCTCGGTGTCAGGCGAGGGTTGGTGAGTCAGGTGATAAACCTGTCTCAGCGCACCGACCCGAGGGGCAAGCACCGCAATCGCAGCCTTAACCCAAATGGGGGCGCCTTACGGAGCTAAGGGGAAGCGAAGACGCTCACCACAGAGCCCGCGATGAGAGGAACGGCAGAGACGGCGCAAGCAGCGCCTGACGCACGTCGAACTGCCGAGGATCTGAGAAAAAAATCAAGCGCACCGCTAAGCAAGCTCTATTGCACAAGCAAACACAATTATTCCACACAAGACAACCAAACGTCAGAAAGATAAAAAGGTTTGACTTATCTGACGAGCAGAGAAGAAAGAGGAATAGGAGAGGACGTCATGGCTAGTTATACGGCGGACGGATCCATAATTGGCTGTTGGTTACTATGGACACTGTTTCCCATGTGCTCATGGGAGTTGTGTTTCAATAAAAACGTTCTGATTGGTTTTTCTATAAAGTGCTGATTATAATAAAGAGAAGAAAGGACTGCATAATCCTCGCCTCCGTCCTGACATAGAATTAACTGTCAGTGCTACTGGTGTTGAAAGCGCATGTTTCAGTCTTCAGATCAGAGTGTTTTAATTGAATAGATGAGGAAGATATTTAAGAACTCATTTAAAATTGTGCTTTCCTCAGCAATGACTATAATTTATATGACAACATGAATCCCAATTGTGTTCCTTTGTAAATGAAATATTTTGAATTTAACCAGTTTGATTCGATCAAGATGACTTCATGGCTGCCACACTTTTATTGTATGTTACACTGTTAGCGCTCTAGTTGTTCTTTAGAAAACACTGGGAGGCTTTAGTAAAACACAGGGGAATCAACTGATAGGCTGCCATTAGAAGTGCATGTGTTACTGTGCTTTACTGAGAATGTCAGACTTCAGTCTCGCATGGCTGAGAAAAAGAATGTGAGTTTACAGAAAATATGCTTTCATTTTAGCTTATTGAGCACCTTCCATAGCATCTAGAAGAAAATCATAAGAGAAAACTGTCTTACCTCAAACATGATTCATGAACTCCCAGCAGGGGGCAGAACTTTTCACAGGGTAAAATCACTTTAGAACACATCACAATTCCAAAATCTAGTATGGTACACCAACAAATGGTTTATATTGTAAATTAAATCTGCTATCACCTTTTATACTTGCTCGTTTTTGTGACAGTCAAGACCAGCCATTCACTACAATGCATTTCAATGGGGACCATGTCCCAGAGTCCTGTAATTGATGCTACAGCATGTTGTTCATGTTGTGGCCAGCCAACAAAGAGGGGTCCCTTTGGGGTCCCACCACATGCCTTTTGGGGTCTGGGTGTGCTTACCCTTCCCCGTACATTTTTATTTTAAATTCATTTTCAGGACATAGAGACAAAGTCTTTGAGTCTTGCAAAGGCTGCCAAATCCAACCAATTAGTATTGACTTTAAATTGGCCGATCAGATTACATATGAACACCAACTATCCAGATATACAATTAGTTTTGACCCTTACATTCTCAAAAGCTGCTGATTGGATATACACCAAACCCCAAAAAGCACACCATGTGCTCTCTCAAGGGTATAACACGGGATAAGACCCTCTGGTGACATTTCTTGAAAAAGCCATTTTTCTAGTTAGGTCAGCATGCTATTCCCTTCACCACACTCTGGCAGCCCAATCTCCTTGTTGCATCTCAACCTGTTATCTGCGTCCTCTACCCTAAGCTCGTGTGTCCTGACCTTACTCTCCATGTCTGTAAGTCACTCTTTCATTGTTATTAGATCTAAGGTGATATCCGCCAATTCTCTTTCTGCCAGGTGATGGTGGTCGTCCTTCAGGAATCTCATGTCTGCCACCAAAATGTCAATCTTCATCTCCATCACCTCCCGGGAGGCGGTTATGGCATGTAGAAGGTCCTGAAGAGTGGGGCCTGCAGGAGGTCCTGAGTGTAGGGCAGGGATTCCATCGTCCTGTGAAAGCTCAGAAGGACTGTCTCTGGTCGTGCCCCCAGTGGCTGGGTCCTTTTTCTAAACAGACTTTTCCCATGTTTGTGTTCCTACCTCTATGACACAGATCACGGCATGCGTTGGCCTGATGAGGGAGCAGGGAACGTGCTGAGAACTCAAAGGCCAGTCACCAAAAGCCAAGATGAAGGAGCCCAAAATATAGTTCAATATGCTGTTGCCAGCAGTCTCAGGGTATTCTTTGCAAAATTCAGTGAGCCCTGCTGGTAGGGTGCGTTGCAGCAAAATGTCACCTACAGTAAGGGTGGGGAGCAATGCAGGGTGAGGCAACCCACTTGGGTCTGTGGGCAGAGCTCGGCAGGTGAGGTGTTCAGGGTAATAATGATGCACAAATGGTAATCTATGGTCAGGGCACCAAGTCTTATCAGGGTTTCCTGTTCCAAAACAGGGTCAGTGGGGAGGTGATAAGGCAAAGTATTCTCGTGGAAGTGGTCGTAGTGATCCAGGGAGGTCTTGCCAATGTGCAGAGTGTAGTTAGCTGGGCCTCCTCCAAGAATGTCTGTAGGGTGCGTCTGTGTGTTGGACAGTGAGAACCATTGAAGGGCTCTTATATGGAAGAATCGGTCTTTGCATCACAACAACGCACTGGGGGTCCAATTGCATCAAGGGCTATGGCAGGGCCCACTGGTAGATATGGGGCTAGTACGGAAGTCCTCCTGCAGTCCATGCAGGCCCCACTCCGATCATTGAGTCTATCGGTGATTAGTATAATGCCATCCATGCCAAGATATAAAAGTCAGAAAGGGTTCTGACATTTTTGCAGCAAAGTCTTTAAGCATAGCATTAGCTACTTCCATCCATGCGGAATTGACAAAAGACAAATGCTTTTTACCACTCCAGGCACAGTATTACAGTTTTGGATTCATGCAATACCATCCAAGGCAACCTGGAATGAATAAAAGCAATCGCTGAGGTAGGTAGGTAGGTAGGTAGGTAGATAGATAGATAGATAGATAGATAGATAGATAGATATATAGATAGATAGATAGATAGATAGATAGATAGAAAGATAAATAGATAGATAGATAGATAGATAGATAGATAGATAGATAGATAGATAGATAGATAGATAGATAGATAGATAGATAGATAGATAGATAGATAGATAGATAGATAGATAGATTAGTAGATAACCAAAACCTGAACAAAAATTATCCCACCAGAAAAATACACCTTAGAAGGCCAAGTCTCAACCAATGAATCCTCCCAGTTGTGTAAAAATAAATACTTTGAGCGCAGAACCCTGTTGGCAAAATTTTACACTATCTCATACTGTACTTTATTTGCATTGTTTATATATGCCTTGTTAGATCTACTCTATAGTGCCGAAGTTCGATGAAACAAAGGCAGATTTTACAATGAATCTTTTTAATTTCCTTATAATACGTTTTACATTTAAATTTGGATTTAACCTGATTTACATTGTTGCATAAAACATATTTGAAATATTAGTACAGTCTCTCTAATACAACATATTTTTCAAAACATTGACAGACATATCTTCAATTTCAGGCAAACAATTAATACTAAACGGATGACACTCAAATTCTCTAAATCTTTCTAAAGAGTACTACAATCAATTAATAAATCATGTAATAAAAAAATACACCACAGGTAATGTGTAAAATTGTCTTACATTGCCATCTTGGTGTTCAGGTGACATTTATTAAAGATTCAGCCATTTTGCCTGTAGTTTGTAAATGTCACCATAACAGCTCAATGTCAATTTGAGGTGATGTTACACAATTACCTATGACCTATTCACACACTCTCTTGCTAGCTCTCTCTCTCTTTCTCTTTCTTTATCCCTCTCCCACACTCTCTCTTGCACAGTGGTGGTCACTATGCACAGTAGGGGGTCAGCCACAGTGCCTTGGGCCCTTGTGGTGCAGTTGGGTGCAGGTTCAGGCCTCTGGCCAGGCCCTGTATTCAACTCTCTGCTGCACAAGGCTGAAGGCTGCTCGCAGCAGGGATTGGCCGTCCTCAGCAGGGATGGGAGCAACACGATTTCAGCAAGGGTTTGGAGACCGCTGCGGGATTGGATGTAAGACCTAGTAAAAAAATAGGAAAATGACAGCAAATCTGTAAAAATATTTCATTTATTAAACTGAATAGACATAACCAAAAGAAAGGACGCTGAGACAGGAGCCTGGCTGTATATGTCTTTCTAACATAAATCCCCAATTTGATTGGCTTTAGGAATGAACTTTGAAGGATTTGCAATGCATTTTTACCCCTAACAGTAATGTAATTAAGCGATACAATATTTTGTGTCGTAGTAAAACACATATCGAACATACCTATCATGGTATACACCATAGTTATTTTTCCTACAAAACTCATTAACACCCAAACTGATTCACACCAGTCAACAGAGTTTGGAGACACACCTGAACTTTCGAAGTCATCAAATGCTCTCAAACACAATATGATACAAAATGCTTTAATGACAAATGAGTGTTGTTAAAGTAGGTGCATGTGCTAGATAAAGATATTCAAACATATACAATTTGGTGTTTCTGGTCAACTCCCATTTTCTGTAGAGTGTATCTTCTGTTGACATGCAGAGACATACATTGTTACCAGGTCAATTATTTGAGTACCTTCCTCAAGAATTGAGCTATGTTTTCTCTGTTATTTTATCAGAAAGGTAAATATGCAATTCTCCATAATGTGATGGACAACAGAGTGAATGATTGATGAAAGCTGTTTAGCTCTAGCAATATGCGGCATCCAAGGACGAAACAATGCTGTGAGAGGTAGATCAACATTTCTTTATTTAAAACAATACATTCTATGAATAAAGTGTATTATTTAATTGATTTTATAGTAACAGGGCAACATAAAAAAACAATGAATGTAATTCTTGTCTGCCATATGCTGCACAAGACACTACTGATGACATATCAAATGACATCAATGACATTACAGAAAATATCTCAAATATTATTGAATATATCACCCAAGATATCACATATGCCATTAGCAATGACAAAGGTTTGGAAGGAACATGATCAATGTCATGCCTGTGCTTCTTTGAACTTTACATAACCAATGAACATTCACAATCAGATATGTGAGGGGTACTGGAAAAGGTGAAACAACTGTATGAGTTGCATCTGCACAGCTCGTGTAGGAAGAATAGAGAATGAGTGCAGGGTGTGGCCAAAGGCAGCATCTTGTGTGCAGGCTCGACTGTAAATAGCTAAAGGGGGCAGAGGTGCTGCAAAAGGTGAGAATACAGAGTGAAGGCAGGAGGTGAGGCATTGTTTACGGAGGAGATGCAGGGGAGGCATATGCACACAGGGGCTATAAAGGGATAGGGGCACATAAAGGAGCAGCGGGGATTTGGTAGACGACACTCGGAGTGCTAAAGTAAAAAAGCATTTACAATGCAATAGGTCTCGAAATTTCGAGATTTTGAGGTATTGGCATTGTAAACGGCAATGCCTTTCATAATATTAAAAGGCATCATTTAGAATACTAATAAGTCAAACTTCTTCGAAAACTAGACCTATTGTATTGCAGAGCGCCGTGTCTGTTAAGCGGGTGCCGCGCTCACCATTAAAGGAAAAAAAATAAGAAAGAAAGAAAGAAACAGCGTGGTGTCCCTGAAGCGGGCGTAGTGCTCACCAGTAAAGTAAAAAAAGAAACAGAGCGCAGTGTCCCTGAAGCGGACACCACGCTCATCAGTAAAGAAATTTCACTGAGCGCTGTTGTGTCCCTAAAGCGGGCGCCATGCTCAGGATGCCAAGTTTATATTACAAAAAAGAAAGGTAAAAGAAAGCGTGGTGTCCCTGAAGCGAAGGCCCCTTTTTAATTAAAAGTATTTTTTTTAAGTATCGCCATTGTACTGTGGAGGAAGGGGGCAGCCACTTTTAAAGTTAGAGCGGCATAACGCTCCATACGAAAGCAGCCGCCATTGTCCTGTGTGGGCACGCTGCAAATACAACAAAAAGCAGCTGCCATTCTCCCTATTGGTTAGCAATAAACAAAATAGTGCACACTGTGTAACAAGCCAAGTAAAAGTCCCAGTTACAAATGAAGACAAGGTGGTACTAAGGAGGTACTAACAAGCCAATTTACGAATCAGAAGCCAGCATTTACGAAGGACAATGACACAAGCCAATGACAAATATGGGTGGAGAGTGGGCTGGGCTTCTATTCCATACTTCACAACAACAAGTTTTGCAGAGCAGCGCATGCGCGCTGACTCTAGGCTCGACCTAAAAAGGATCCATGCAACTTGAGATCAGTTTTTAAAGGGTATTAAAGACAATTGCACACTTATGCATCCTAAAAGACAACGTAGATTATCCACTGCCCAGAATCCTGTATAAATATTAAAAGAGGTTGAATTATTCAACAGAATGCTAGGGCTTAAGTAAAGGAGCAGTCATGAGTTTTTGGTAAGGGATAAAGGGGAAACAACAGACACACACACAAACTACCTTTAAATCACTGGCAAATTGTCTGACCTAACCAAAGCACAAGATCATCGGCTATGCATAAATGAAACTGAATCCTTGGAGCACCTGATATTAAGTTGCAGAATAGTAGCTTTTGACTGATGTGACTAAAAGCTCAGTCCATCTCCAACCATGTAACTTTACATGGGATGTATTCAGGGTTTGTTATGCACAGGAGGTATTGGAAGATTTAGAAGATGGGGGAAATAATCCCATGTGGGAGGCTGTGGTCCTCCAACAAACTTAAAATAACAGGGGCTGGCAGCTTTGTACTCAGTGAGGCTTTGCCTCTTTTGTAAACCTAAGTCTACATTTGTGACAGTGTAGTGCTTTTATGCTTTTCTGATGGGGTTATGTTCTCAATTACACCTCTTCCCACGTCACCAATAAGAACGTTTGTGTAACCTTACTGCTTGTGAAGTCAAAAATATACCAATGAGCTATCAATTCTAGAAGTACGCAAAACTGGAAAATTCAGAGTTTGTTCGCAAAGGTCTCACATGTGGTTACTCCTTGGAGTTTTCCAAATGACCCCTAACTGAGAGGTAAAGGAGTCTAAAGGTCATACCATCAATTTCCAGCAGCAATTGTTGTTCTTAATGTGTTTACATATCAATGAATATTTAAAATCGCATCATATTTTGCCTTCTTCAGATTGGACTACATTTAGCATTGGCTTTCATAAAACTCTATAACATTTTTATAAATTAAATACTTGAACTACAGTAGAGCAAGCATTGGCAAAACCAATGGGTCCAACTTTAATGTGCTGTTAATGTATAAAAACACAAATGCTGCTCTAATGGCTCTTCCACTGGGAGAGTAAAATAGTGAAAACGGCTCATTTTCAATATAAAACGGGTAGATGAGCTAGAATAAATAATGTGTCAAACTGTGAAGTGTAAGTCTTCTTTTTAGAGTTATTTTTAAAGGTAAAATAGCCCTTCATGCATTCCAAATGAAGAACTTCACAGAAGGTGAACTGATAAACCGAAAAAACAATAGCAAGGGGTTAAGAAGGCAATATGCCTCTGGGTGAACCCAACGTCGACTTAATGTAGATTGTTTTTTTATGCTAACAATATATCTAGCAGATTGCTGCACCCTTAAGCCAGATGAATACAAAGGCAGTCAGTAAACAGCGGAAAGCAGAGCTTCAATACCTGCTTCCCGCCTGATGACAGAGAAGCAACATTCAAAGGTGTTGTTCAATGAAGTCCGAACTCAACCCTGGGCGTTTCCATCGAGGTGTGGACCTGTTAGGCCGCGACTGCGGGCACCCGAGGAGGACGCCGAGGAATATCCCAGTTTGCTCAGACACGTAGTGCAGGTAAATATGCCCGCTGAATACGTGGTGAACAAGGTAAAGCAAGAAATCTGACCAGGAAATCAAAAAACAAATGACTAAAATAGAATAAATAATCGTTGGGGGAGGGGTGAAATATAGTTTCCTCCACTGACTTGTAATTAAGTGGGATCAGTTTCTAGCGGGGGAAAGCTAAATACATGTCCCTCTGCTCTGCATGCCTTTATATTCCCTGATGGACCGGTTTCCGTACCGCTGTGAGGTGTGAATTGAATGTGTCTGCTTATTAGAAGGTAAGCGGAAACCGAGGATGCCAGCGTCTCTGTGCGTGCGAAAAGTAAGAAAAGCACATCCTGCCTACAGTAGGAGAAACTCATTAAAAAAAATAGTGTTGATGGACTAGATAAGACATGCCATATCACAACCGAAGTAAAAGGGCCAGACGCAATGGGAGGTTACAAATGAAGACAAGGCGGTACTAAGGAGGGACTAACAAGCCTATTTATGAATCAGAAGCCAGCATTTATGAAGGACAATTACAGAAGCCAAGACAAATATGGGAGGAGAGTGGGTGGGTCTTCTTTCCCGTACTCCAGTACAACAAGTCTCGCAGAGCAGCGCATGCGTGCTGCCTCTAGGCTCGACCTAAAAATCAGAGGGCACGTAGAAGGGCTTCAGTAGGGGCACACTGAAGGACTGTAGGAGCAGGAGGCATGAAGAGACCATAGAAGGGTGAGGAGTACAGGTGGCAGAAGTGGGCACAGTGATCGGGGCTGGACTCTTACTCACACGTCCCGGTCTTCCACTTTCCAAGGCAAGGCAGACGATTTTCAGAACCCACAATGTCACTACACACTGGAATATGTAGCAGGGCAGTGCTCCTGAGAGGCTGCCACCTTTTCAGGAGGAAAAATTCTAAGGCGTATAAAACCCCCTTGCTGGATCTAGACTCCAAAGGGCTTAAGAAAATCAGGAAACACAAGTCCAACAGGAATTCTTCAGGAGAAAGTAGTCAGGATCAGCAAGTGAAGGAGAAAGGAAACAACCGAAGGAACACAGCTGTGTTGCAGCAAACTCTCCAACCAAACTAAATCCATTACTTACCAAAAAAAGCAGGAAAAGGAAATAAATGTAAACATCATGTGACAGGAATCAGGATGTATTGGGAAACTCACAAAGAGACAAATGAAAGATAAGCCATGATAAAAGGGATAGGAAAAGTGCCAAAAATCTGAATTGGAATAGCTGCAGGGGGCTTTAAAAGGCAGGTGCAGACCCATAGACAGTTTATTGCATTATGGAGCTGTAGGGAAGAGGAGCAGCAACCAGGACATCAGAAGCATGAGGGAAGGCAGCCCCAAGGGAGTGAGACTCACAGACCCAGTTGTGGGCTTCTCCCAGAGTTTTCTGGGGCTCTGGAACCCGAAGGACCATGTAAAGTACCATCGGTCTTGGGCGCTTTAATGGTTGAAACTTTGCAGTCACAACAGTATACTACGCTCCTGAGGTCCCAGTGTTGTCAGGAAAGGCCAGAAAAAATGGCAAACTAATCTAGGGGCATAGACTTAAGAGGAAGGAGCCCAAGAACGCTTACTAGCAGGATAGCCTTTCTAGTGGAGGAAAAACTGTAATTGACCTCAGAAAATCGGGGAATCAGTGATAACACTAACCTTGTAATCTTATTCCTTTTCTACGATAACTGGCGGAGGAGGAGAACTCCGATAATAAGGATCAGGCACAAAAGGCTACAGCTGATAGACATGAAAAGTGGGGTGAATCTTCCAATCAATTTTATTTATTATGTTTTGGCTCTCAAAGAGGGCCACATAAAATATACAGAATATAGCACACAAAAATTACAACGCAACAATTACATTGCTCCAAGAGAGCAGCAAAAACAAAAAGAAAGAAAAAATATATATCCTTAAAATATCCTAAGGTAAATACGAGACTGACATATAGATCAAAAACTGCAAAAGTCGGACAGTCAAGGTACATCTCCAGAGACATATTAATAAATAGCTAAAAACCCTTTACAAAAGTTAAAAATATGAAAGCAGAACATTTCATTGGGAGGGCAATAAAGTGCAAACAGGAAATCGTTCAAAGTGACAATGCCAAGATCCAAACAAATAACTTTTATCCATCTACAACGCAATTTACGAAGCGCCGGGCAAATCAGCAACACATGCATACAGTCCTGGATATTTACTTTACAAAAATTACACAGAGGAGAGGAGCCATTCCATTTAAATAACAGTCGGTTTAACGGTAATAAATCGTAACGTAAAAGAAACCAAAATCTACGGATACCATGTGGTAGGTTCCATCTTACATAGGGTTGAGGGAGTTTCCACAAATAGGAATCAAGGAGATGTTCTACCTTTCTTTTTCCACAAATTACTTTTTTATCCGTCTGGAAACACAAGTCCCATGAAGCTGCTTTTAAAACAAATTTTAACTGTAAAGAAGAATACAAAAACAAAGCAGTTTCATCTAATTTTAGGAGGATTACAGCTTTTCAAAAATTACGCACAAGTTGAGAAAACTTATTAAAATTACCGAGTAGTTCACTTTTGAGGATAGCTCTCATTGTCCCTACCTCAGCTCTTGCAAGGCAGGCCACCCATCTGACAAGGGCCGATAGTCCCTGTACCCAGCTACTCCTGAGGCCGAAATCAAGCCTACAGGCAGCTAAAGGGCACGCGGTGTTTAGGGAAGAGAGAGATCTTAGAAGTTTACCCTCTATCTTATGGCAAAAGTCCCACTTTTTCACATCTATAAGTTCAATACCATACAATATTGTTGCGGGGATTTTTGATCTGTACACTTCCAATAAAATCGGAAAGTGCCGTTTCCCCGTTGCATGGTAAAGAGAGTTTAAACCTTTGCCATGGGCAATAGCTTTGCGTGTACAATGTTCTATGTGGAGTTTCTCGCTCAAATTAGCCATGATAATTTTCCCCAAAAAAGTATAGGACTTTACCACCTCAAGTTTTTGGCCCCCTAAAAACCAACCAAAATCAATGGAGCGGCACCTCTTCTTACCAGCTATACACATAACTTTGCTTTTAGTAATGTTGATCTTCATATGATGGGCCGCAGCAAACATATGAAGCGCATTTAGCCGATTTGCAAGTCCTTTGGGGGATAAATCAAAAATAAGAACATCGTCGGCGTACATCAGGCAAGATATAGGGGACCCCCCGAGCACCGGGGCAATGCCCTCACTAGAAGAAAGGGCTGCGGGTAGGTCCACCGTGTACAGAGAAAACAAAAGGGGGGCCAACAAACAACCTTGCTTAAGGCCATTCAAAGATGGAATTATATCTGATAGACCCCTTTCGCCTCCCATCAACACCCTACACCAGGTCTCTGTATGTAGAGCCCGCACCAGCTCCAATAGGTAGGATGGAAGACCAAGCGCTGCCAATTTTCTCCACAGCGTTCCGCGGTCCACTTTATCGAACGCTGTGGAGAAATCGATAAAGGCAGCATACACCACCCCACCTCTCACCTGAACATTCTTATCAGTGACCACATGCAGGGCGGTAAGGTTGTCTAACGTACCGTGGTCCCTACGAAAGCCAGTCTGTTCTAGCGGCAGAATATTATTCTCCTCTACCCAATCGGAGATGGCTTTTAGCAAACATTTCGCAAACACTTTTCCGATGGAGTCGAGGAGAGCAATCAGACGATAATTACTGGGGCTGTCCCTAACTCCCTTCTTAAAAATAGGGACCAGGATACTACCCCTCCACGAATCAGGGACCATTTTCGTCATAAAACATGCTTTAAACAGGGGAAACAGAATTTTACTCCACCTTACAGGATCAGATTTCAGGACCATCATAGGGAGTTCATCGGGTCCCATTGCCCCGGAGACCCGCATGCTTTTTATCGCCATCTCAATTTCCTTCTCAACGGGGTAGTTAGTGAGCCCCAGGGGAGTAGCACTAATGGCAATATCATTGCCTAAATTAACACTGGTGTCAATATCGTTACTTAAAATCCCATTCCCAGCATAGAGTTCCCGAATATAAGATATCCAATCCTCTTCCGCTATAGGGATAGGGGAGGGGCCTAGTCTAGACCCACACCCCTTACCAATTATTGTCCAAAAATCTCTAGTCCTACCATGGACCACCGATTCCCTCAAATTAATCCATACATTGTCCTCCCTTTCTTTTTTTAATTTTAACTGAACTCTGCTTCTCTTTCTTTTTAGCCTTGATATTTCTTTACCACGATCCATAACTCTATCAAGATATTGTTTGCGAACCAGTTTGTTTATTTCCTTATTCAGGCTACGCAGTATACTCGGGACCGCTACCCTATTTCTTGGTCGAGAAATTTTTTTGGCATAAGAAGTGATATTACGTACAAATTCTTCAAAATATGCTATTTCATTCCCATGCCACTCATTTAAAACTAATAGGGTCTCGTCTAGAAAGTCCTGTACCCCATTAATGGCGTTGGGATTCCAATAGCACCTTCCCGAGGAGGCATGGAAAGCGACATCACTACCCTTAAGAGACCAAGGTGCCATTGTCAGAGGCTTTAAGGAAATAGTAACAAGCAGTATACTATGGTCGCTCAAAGGAGTAAATATTATCTTAGTATCCTGAACAAGAGGAAACAAACCGTAGTCTGAAATAACATAATCCAAGATAGAGGTCCCAAACGGAGACTTGTGAGTAAATTTTGCAGGCACGTCAGACGGAAATCTCCCATTTAATATTAGTCCATCGACGGCTTCTAATTCATTTAGCAGGATCTTCCCTCTTTTATTTGTCACTAATTTATCAGGGAAGAGTGCCTGCGGAACAAAATACGCCTCTTCTTTAGGTTTATTCCTAAATAGATTCAGGCTAAAATTAGATATTTTACAATTCAGGTCTCCTACCAACAGAATGTCCGGGGGAGATGGGACATTTTTGATTAGGTCAATGTATCGAAATACCTGCTTTAAAAGCGCATTAAAACACTCTTCCGGAGGAATATAAACATTCAAGATTACCATAGGGGATTTTATCCCATTATTAAACAAATTGTCAATAGTTATAGCATGGAACAATTTACTAGGATCCATGTAATGGCTAAATTTCCAATGTAATTTATTAGATAATAGGCAAGCAATCCCGCCCCTGGCATGGCCTTTCTTAGAGGGGACGGCGGGAACTTCCAGAACATAGTAATCCTTAGAGACCTTCAGCATATCAATACACCACGTTTCCTGTAGGCAGATCACATTTGCTCCTAGAGAAAAAAGCAACTCAAACTTCTCAGGGCTACTGTGAATCCCTGCGGCATTCCAGGAGATAATATTTAGTGGGGTGTTAAAGGTGCCGGAACAATCTTGGATCATCTTTAGATTTAGTAGATAAGGCACTTTGCAGCCAGTTCCACTGATTATTGTCCTCTACCAGAGAGGAGTTCTGAGTCAGCGGAAGAGGCTTCACTTGTGAGACCAAGCGTTTTCCCTTAGCTACCCATATCTTCAGGTCCCTAAGAGGGGAGGCTACCCCATTTTGTTCCTCCCTTCTGGGTACCTCCCCAAACGCCGAGATTTTATTTCCAAGGTTAAAGATCGGGAGAATATCAATGCCTATACGTTGGAAGTTCTCAGCTTGCTGGAGTATCAGATTTACAATAATAGGAGAATAAAATTTCACCCTTATACTCGTTACATTGGCTTCACCAAACAGGGAGACTAATTCAATATCCCTAGTTTGGATATGATGTAAACTATCAATTTCACTGAAGCGCTTAAGAAGCCAAGCTCTGTTTAAAGGCAAGTCAACGTCGAATAAAGGTAAGAAGTCTAACACAAGAGTTTCAAGTGGAGTGTTTAAAGTTGTTAAAGAGCGATCCGGGAAATGGCGATCTCCATTCCCTGAAGCTACACGGAACGGAGAGGCCAAAGGGTTAAGGGACCCAGGTGGATTTTGTATAACAACTTCAGTCATTGGTGGTTGAGGCAGACTGGGAGGGAGGCCCCCCCTTTGAGAGGTGGATTCCAAAGACATTGGGGGACACAAATCACTTTCTACCTTAAAAAAGGTACTAATGGGTAAGTTCCGTTCAATATCAATATCTGCCTTTCCAGAAGTAGAAGATAGCTCCAGATCAATCACTTCATTCTCCAGTGCAGAGACTGAATTTTGAAAAATTATCCGACGCTGCCTTTTCTTCCTATATTTACGAGTTGGTTTCCTTTTATTCCCCTTGTTGCTTCTAAATTTCACATTTTTTGCCTTAGCCTCATTTTTAACCTCGGGAGAATCTATTTTATTTTCCGACATGAAGATGGGAAAAAGGTCTTGAGCCACTTTAGGTTCAGAAACGGATTTATTTTCCTCCATTATTACTAGAACTGAGTTATTTATACAGTTTGGCACTGCAGTTAAAGAAACAGCCGCAGTATGTGGTATCAAAACCGATGTCCCAGCTTTCGTGTCAAGCTCTACTGAAGCCACATTTATTTCCCCCCCAGGCCGACCATGTTCGGTCATGAGGGGAACATTCATAAAATCCGGTGACTTTTGTAGCAGAGTCTTCAATATTTGGGTGACGGATTCCAAAATACAATCCGAATTGCCAACAAATTTCCCTAAAAGAGTTAAAATAGAGGCTAGTAATTGTTCCAACGCAACCATGGATTCAGAAATAGGTTTTTCACATGCTTCCAATGGGCGGCAGATGCCAGAAAGATTAAAGCCAGGGGTCCCGGAAGCGACTAACAAGTCAGACATATCCTGATCATTCAATGAGGGGGTACTACTATACAACATTAGACCAGATGGGGTAGCACCCCCGGGGGATTTATTAGGGGCCAGGGACTCCCTATTCGCTATATCTACATACCGGCCACAAAGTTCATGATCAATAAGTAATACGGATAAATCACCATCCAACTTATCCTTCAACGTGGTTTGAGACATAGGTGGGAGATTCATAGATTCCCTCTCATGTGCTAATGAATTGAGTTTGCTTTCCCCATTCCCTTCAAGGAAAACAGGGGAAGAAGGCACCACTGGCACAGGTAATTGTAGTGCAAGCTGTGACGAAGAAAGCTCCAGGCATGTACTAGGTTGCATAGGAACCTCCTGAGACGGAACGCCGGAAGCTTTTTTAGAGGGTACATTAGCGTTCTTAGGGGAGGGCAGAGCCCAGAGCTCATACAAATGGCATTGACCCTTAAGGGGGGGATTATTTACCGATTTATTTCTCGTGCGAATAGTTTCCTTATTTGCACTAGGCATACCACCCACTTCCCTTCCAGAACAAAGTTTCTTAGACATATTATCAACAATGTGACCACAAGTTTTAAGTTGCAACAATGAATTACCTCCGAAAGAATAAATAAAAGAAAAGCAATATACCACAATAATAATAATTGTCCTGGAGATGCGACAAAGGCAGCCCGAAAATAAAGTCAGAGGAAGTTAACAGTCAATGATGTCTTCCGCAGACAGTCAGGCGTATTTCCAGTGGGAAAAAAGGATCAGTCACTTTTAGGGCGATAATACAAACGATGAAAATAACCGGGCCCAGCCCAGCCTACCTCGGCCACTGAGGGCCACAGAGGGCCCGCCCTTTGCCCGGGCTTAGCCCGGCGTCCCGCAAGCGTCCCGCTTGACGTGAAGGGCGTGTCCTAAATAGGAGGAGCAAGGGGCGGGAAGAGACACCAGGTGCGCTCCGGTCTTCACGCGCTGAAGCCTGGGTCTCGCAGTCCCAGCCCCTGTCTAACAGCCTCACAAACAAGAAATCCAAGTGCCGCTTTTCCTCCGTTTTCCTCCGCAGGAGCAGGCAACACAAAGCGCAGCACAGTCACAGCAGGCAAGAACAGCTGCGAGCGGCACCCGCGGAGCGGGGGCCGCGAGCTGTAAGTACTCGAGGCAGGTGATCAGGGCGGAGCGAGCAGCCAGCAAACAGGGCGGAGCAGGGGCGGGAAGAGACACCAGGTGCGCTCCGGTCTTCACGCGCTGAAGCCTGGGTCTCGCAGTCCCAGCCCCTGTCTAACAGCCTCACAAACAAGAAATCCAAGTGCCGCTTTTACTCCGTTTTCCTCCGCAGGAGCAGGCAACACAAAGCGCAGCACAGTCACGGCAGGCAAGAACAGCTGCGAGCGGCTCCCGCGGAGCGGGGGCCGCGAGCTGTAAGTACTCGAGGCAGGTGATCAGGGCGGAGCGAGCAGCCAGCAAACAGGGCGGAGCAGGGGCGGGAAGAGACACCAGGTGCGCTCCGGTCTTCACGCGCTGAAGCCTGGGTCTCGCAGTCCCAGCCCCTGTCTAACAGCCTCACAAACAAGAAATCCAAGTGCCGCTTTTACTCCGTTTTCCTCCGCAGGAGCAGGCAACACAAAGCGCAGCACAGTCACGGCAAGCAAGAACAGCTGCGAGCTGCGAGCGAATCTTCCAATAATAACTAATACAGAGCCTAAAGGCAACAGAATTAATTGGTTTGGTTATTACTAAGGGATAAAACTATCAAGGACCAAAGAGGACTGGTACATTTTGAGGGGGCAAGAACCTAGAAGGGATACCAAACCGTATCTTTATCTTAAATGTTTGAGATCAGTCTACTTAATTTATCAGTTCTAGGCTTTATAGCAGTTTTAGAACCTTGTAAATTCTGGGCAATCATTTGTCTCCCAGAATCAAACTTCTCTAGGGAGTCAGAGTAGCAGGCATAAGAGGAATGGGCAGTGAGCAGTGGAGAAGCCAGAAAGGAATGATGGTGGAAACCCTGGATACAGAAAAAAGGAGAAACTTTGGTGGCAGAGTAAATATAGGTGTTATTAAAAAATTCTTTCAAAGATTAGGCATTCTATCCATTTTTTTTGAGTGGCATTACAAAAACATCTCAGATACTGTTTAAGACTGTGATTAACTCTCTGAATCTGTCCATCGGACTGCGGTTGCTAACTTCAGGACAGAGCTCGTATGGATTCCCAGGGTAAAGAAAATTGAGCGCCATAATCTTGAAATGTATTGAAAGCCCCAGTCTCAAAATATGGTGTTAGTGACTCCGTAAAGGCTGAATAGTCAGCCAAAAATCGTAAAAGTTTCTGAAACACTGGAAAAAGCGTCAGCTTGGCTAAGAGATCCACTGTAAACATGATCACCTAATTTCCTTCAGAAGGTGGCAAATGCGCAATAAGGTATTTGGAAATTGTGTGCCATTGGGTGACGAGGAACAGACAAAGGTAGGGGAAACCCTAAAGGCTTATCTTACTACTTTGATTTTTGCAAAGACAGATAGGATTTAACATATAACTCTGCATCCTGGCAAACTGTAGTCCAGGGTCACTTTGTCGGAGGTCTTTGGAGAACTGCCGTTTGGTGCATGTTGGTGTGTGGAGTGAGTCCTAAGTGGAGGGTGATAAGGTGTGTGTAAAGCGATAAAACTGTCTAAGGGTTGCCAGGAAAGATACTTCAGTGTGGCGGTACCCTTGGCAGAGTAAAAACCCTGTAGGTTGAGAGTTACCCCTGTAGGCGTTATGTGCCCAGGTAACTATAAGGTTGACATGTCTGACGCATCTACGGTCGTAAAGATACCTGGCATTTCATCAGGACCAGAATAAGCTGTGAAGGTGTTGTGGTGCACATGAAAAATAATATTAAAAGAGGGGTAGAATTAACCCTCTCGACCTCTGCATCCCAGCATATATCCTGGGTATAGGCCTCTGCAGAGAGGGGTTTGTTAGAAAGTCTTCAAGTACCTGAAATGTGGGGGGCACTGCGGGGAATGAAGCATGGAGTGAATGCATTGTCTCTCTCATTTGGTCGTATGTGAACCTATCTAAGGTGGTAGCGTCTAGGTAGGGATATCGAAGAGGGGTCAACAGGCAAAATCCAGGGCAGCCCGCTTCCGCATCTCATTCCATAAAGGAGATTCTGAGGAAAACTCCTCAGTTACTGCCCTGAGTAGAAAAATAACAGATTTCACCAAGTTGATGTTGATCCCAGATAGCCCACCAAATCTGGTGAATTCCTGTATCAGGGGGTCTAGTTAGGTGCCTGGCTTCACCTTGGGGATGCCCAATAGGGACCATCTCACAGGGAAAGCCACGACGGGTTCCCCAGCGGTACACAGCGCCAAGAAACCCTGGGGTGAACGTGGGCTCTACAAATTCATACTAACGTAACATAACATAACATAACATAGTTTATCGCGAGGGGTATTGATGTATAAGGTGGCTTAATCAGTGTACATTGATACCAAAACCACCTGGGGCGTGAAAGCCAAGCCATGATGGACATGATGTTGCTGGAAGCTAGCCACCAAGGGCTCAATCGTGAGGGCAGATAGGATCAGTGACATGAGGTGACAGGGGGCATCCCTGTTGTGTACCACAAGATACTGAGAACGGGGAGAAATCGCCCCATTGACGAGTAGGTATGCTGTCGGATTTGAGTATAAGAGGCCTATTATTCTAATAAAGATAGGGATAAGGCCCAGGCGAGTTAGCAAGGCAAAAAGGTTTGACCATTTTAGGGAGCCTTAGTGGCATCCAGAATAATTGTGGCAGCGCTAAGGAAGTGTTCTATGACCTGTAGTATTTCAAAGGAAGTTCGAAGTTTGTGTGACATGGCCAGTCTAGGCACAAAGCCTGATCGGTCTGGGCGCACAATGAAAGGAAGCAGAGAGAGCAGGAAAGAGGTAATCAATATGGCGAGAATTTAATTATCCACATTGATCATGAATAGTAGTCTATATGATGTGCAGCACTGAGGGTCTTTGTTCTGTGTGAGGATAGTGACTATTTGCCCCTCGTGGAGAGATAAAGGTAGCTCGCCCCACTCAAGTGATTTACCAAACATGTTAATAAGTTGCAGAGCCTGAAGGGGTGTGAAATCCTTATAAAATGCAGCCATGAAGCCATCTACGACAGGAGCCTTTTAACCAGGAAAGGCCCTAATGATTTGCACAGCCTTCTCCTCTGTGAACAGCTCATCCAGGTATCTGAGATGCCCATCCTCCAACCAGAACAACTGCACCAACTCAAAGAAGGATTCGAGGTCCGAGCATATTGGACTGTGCAATTACATATATCGAGGAATGGAGATTAGTCATCTACTCCTGCACCTCCTACAAGCTGATGACGAGGACATCTTTGTTGGCAAGTAAGCCCTGCCCACACTTGCCGTATCGCCTACCATGCATCTTTGCCTAGGTAATGCGTGTCTCGCTGCGCTGCCTCTTCAAAGTCATTAATCTTGCTGTACATGCTAGCGAGCATGGACACATCATGGTCGGAAAAGAGTTTGGAGGTCAAGCACACAAATCTCAGCTTCAAGGCATGTGAACTCTCTGTGCAATGCCCTCAGAACTCCAGCCTGTTTTCCAGCTGTTGCCCAGATGTTGGAAGTTGGGGGTGATCCCTCAGCATTCCTGGGGGCACGAGAGTGATCCTCCAGTGGTGCATCCACCACACACATATGCTTACGCTGGTAGAATGTCAGTTTTGTCTGTCTAGTATCGGTTTTCCCCATGTTGATGCCAAGGAGCAGTCAGCCCTCAGTGAGGCCACCAGACCGCTCAGCTCCGGCCGCTCCCAGGCGCCCACTCCTGCTCCTCGGCATAGCCCACTTTGTCCTGGGTAAAGCACACCCACGGGGCATGAGCAGACTGCTGAGCTCGAAGTAGCACCAGCAGATTCAGGAGGAAGGGGCCACCCCGGGGTTCCCTAGTGTGCACTAGGAAGTGCTGGTTGTCCAGTGATTGAAGAGAGTGACGTTCTGCCACATCCCGGCAGCCACACCAGTGAGCATGAGAAGGCATGGGCGTCTGCAGGGTGGTCAAGGGGGGGCACTTGCCCCCCTGGATCGCCAGTGGATCCAGTGTGGGCCCAGTCAGGGCCCGGCCCTAGTCCATCATGCTTTTGAAATGGTGCCATTGTTCCAGGTGTCAGCCCTCTCCATTGAGTTAGAAGGGTGCAAGGGGGTGGCCGAGAAGGGTGCAAGGCAGAGGGCGAGATGGGTGCAAGGCAGAGGGCGAGATGGGTGTAAGGCAGAGGACGAGAAGGGTGCAAGGCAGAGAGGAGCAGGGTGCAAGGCAGAGGGGGGAAGGGTGCAAGGTAGAGAAGGGTGAAAGTCAGAGGGGGAGAAGGGTGCAATGGGGAGGCGGAGAAGGGTGCAAGGCGGAGGGGGAGAAGGGTGCAAGGCAGAGAGAAGGGTGCAAGACAGAGGGGAGAATGGTGCAAGGTAGAAAAGGGTGCAAGGCAGAGGTGGAGAAGGGTTCAAGGGGAAGAAGAGTGCAAGGGGGAGGACGAGAAGTGTTCAAGGCAGAGGACGAGAAGGGTGTAAGGCAGAGGGGAGAAGGGTGCAAGGTAGAGAAGGGTGCAAGTCGGAGGGGGAGAAGGGTGCAATACGGAGGGGGAGGAGGGTGCAAGGCAGAGAGGAGAAGGGTGCAAGGCAGAGGGTAGAAAGGTGCAAGGCAGAGGGGAGAAGGGTGCAAGGCAGAGGGGAGAATGGTGCAAGGCAGAGGGGAGAATGGTGCAAGGTAGAAAAGGGTGCAAGGCAGAGGTGGAGAAGGGTAAAAGGGGAAGGGGAGAAAGGTGCAAGGGGAGGGGGAGAAGGGTGCAAGGGGGATGACGAGAAGGGTGCAAGGGGGAGGGCGAGAAGGGTGCAAGGCAGAGGGGAGAAGGGTGCAAGGGAGAGGGGGGAAGGGTGCAAGGCAGAGAGGAGAAGGGTGCAAGGCAGAGGGGAGAAGGGTGCAAGGGAGAGGGGGGAAGGGTGCAAGGCAGAGGGGAGAATGGTGCAAGGCAGAAGGGAGAATGGAGCAAGCTAGAGGGGAGAATGGTGCAAGGTAGAAAAGGGTGCAAGCAGAGGGGAGAATGGTGCAAGGCAGATGGGAGAATGGTGCAAGGTAGAAAAGGGTGCAAGATGGAGGTGGAGAAGGGTGCAAGGAGGAGGGGGAGAAGGGTGCAAGGGTGAGGGCAAGAAGGGTGCAAGGCAGAGAAGGGTGCAAGGCAAAGGGTGATATGGGTTGAAGGTGAAGAAGGGTGCAAGGCAGAGGGGGAGAAGGGTGCAAGGCGGAGGGGGAGAAGAGTGCAAGGCGAATGGGGAGAAGGGTGCAAGGCAGAGGGGGAGAAGGGTGCAAGGCGGAGGGGGAGAAGGGTGCAAGGCAGAGAGGAGAAGGGTGCAAGGCAGAGGGCGAGATGGGTGTAAGGCAGAGGGCGAGAAGGGTGCAAGGCAGAGAGGATCAGGGTGCAAGGCAGAGGGGGGAAGGGTGCAAGGTAGAGAAGGGTGAAAGTCAGAGGGGAAGAAGGGTGCAAAGGGAGGCGGAGAAGGGTGCAAGGCGGAGGGGGAGAAGGGTGCAAGGCAGAGAGAAGGGTGCAAGACAGAGGGGAGAATGGTGCAAGGTAGAAAAGGGTGCAAAGCAGAGGTGGAGAAGGGTTCAAGGGGAAGAAGGGTGCTAGGGGGAGGACGAGAAGTGTGCAAGGCAGAGGACGAGAAGGGTGTAAGGCAGAGGGGAGAAGGGTGCAAGGTAGAGAAGGGTGCAAGTCGGAGGGGGAGAAGGGTGCAATACGGAGGGGGAGGAGGGTGCAAGGCAGAGAGGAGAAGGGTGCAAGGCAGAGGGTAGAAAGGTGCAAGGCAGAGGGGAGAAGGGTGCAAGGCAGAGGGGAGAATGGTGCAAGGCAGAGGGGAGAATGGTGCAAGGTAGAAAAGGGTGCAAGGCAGAGGTGGAGAAGGGTAAAAGGGGAAGGGGAGAAAGGTGCAAGGGGAGGGGGAGAAGGGTGCAAGGGGGATGACGAGAAGGGTGCAAGGGGGAGGGCGAGAAGGGTGCAAGGCAGAGGGGAGAAGGGTGCAAGGGAGAGGGGGGAAGGGTGCAAGGCAGAGGGGAGAATGGTGCAAAGCAGAAGGGAGAATGGTGCAAGCTAGAGGGGAGAATGGTGCAAGGTAGAAAAGGGTGCAAGCAGAGGGGAGAATGGTGCAAGGCAGAGGGGAGAATGGTGCAAGGTAGAAAAGGGTGCAAGGTGGAGGTGGAGAAGGGTGCAAGGGGGAGGGGAGAAGGGTGCAAGGGTGAGGGCAAGAAGGGTGCAAGGCAGAGAAGGGTGCAAGGCAAAGGGTGATATGGGTTGAAGGTGAAGAAGGGTGCAAGGCAGAGGGGGAGAAGGGTGCAAGGCAGAGGGGAGAAGGGTGCAAGGGAGAGGGTGGAAGGGTGCAAGGCAGAGGGGGAGAAGGGTGCAAGGCGGAGGGGGAGAAGGGTGCAAGGCAGAGAGGAGAAGGGTGCAAGGCAGACCGCAGAAGGGTGCAAGGCAGAGGGGAGAAGGGTGTAAAGCAGAGGGGAGAATGGTGCAAGGTAGAAAAGGGTGCAAGGCGGAAGTGGAGAAGGGTGCAAGGGGCAGGGGGAGAGGGTGCAAGGGGAAGGGCGAGAAGGGTGCAAGGCAGAGAAGGGTGCAAGGCAAAGGGGGATATGGGTTCAAGGTGAAGAAGGGTGCAAGGCAGAGGGGGAGAAGGGTGCAAGGCGGAGGGGGAGAAGAGTGCAAGGCGGATTGGGAGAAGGGTGCAAGGCAGAGGAGGAGAAGGGTGCAAGGTGGAGGGGGAGAAGGGTGCACGGCAGAGAGGAGAAGGGTGCAAGGCAGAGGGCAGAAGGGTGCAAGGCAGAGGGGAGAAGGGTGTAAGGCAGAGGGGAGAATGGTGCAAGGTAGAAAAGGGTGCAAGGCGGAGGTGGAGAAGGGTACAAGGGGCAGGGGGAGAGGGTGCAAGGGGAAGGGCGAGAAGGGTGCAAGGCAGAGGCGAGAAGTGGCAAGGGGGAAGGGGAGAAGGGTGCAAGGGGGAGGGAGGGCGAGAAGGGTGCAAGGCAGAGGGGAGAAAAGGGCAAGAAGGGTGCAAGGCAGAGAAGGGTGCAAGGCAAAGGGGGATATGGGTTCAAGGTAGAGAAGGGTGCAAGGCAGAGGGGGAGAAGGGTGCATGGCAGAGGGGGAGAAAAGTGCAAGGCAGAGGGGGAGAAGGGTGCAAGGCAGAGGGGGAGAAGGGTGCAAGGCGGAGGGGGAGAAGGGTGCAAGGCAGAGAGGAGAAGGGTGCAATGCAGAGGGGAGGAGGGTGCAAGGCCGAGGGGAGAAGGGTGCAAGGCCGAGGGGAGAAGGGTGCAAGGCAGAGGGGAGAATGGTGCAAGGTAGAAAAGTGTGCAAGGCGGAGGTGGAGTAGGGTACAAGGGGGAGGGGGAGAAGGGTGCAAGGGGGAGGGCGAGAAGGGTGCAAGGGGGAGGGCGAGAAGGGTGCAAGATAGAGGGGAGAAGGGTGCTAGGCAGAGGGGGAGAAGGGTGCAAGGCTTAATATTAGACAGTACTAAAGATACAATATTGTAAATGACAAGTTCAGTCATTCCACATGGCTGGAATCCGCAATTTAAAGAAGAACATAAAAGTCAACAACCCAATACATAAAATACATAAAATACTATCACACAATGGAATGTAAGGAATATCTCATGGCAATACATGACACTAGTCCCATTATACAGTCTAATCAAAGTGAAGCATGATTTGGCACACAGAAAAATGCAATACTGTTAAAATCGGCAAACATTACACAAGTTTTAGTTTAGCTTAGTTTTACACAAACCAGTGTCATACACTAATGTGAGCGAAGGATGTCATAACCAACGGCTTCACCTCATCACTACAAAAAGGTAACTTGAAAATGTTCCCACAAGTTGGATGATTAAAAAAAGTACAATTCTATCCCAAAATGAATTGCACAATTACCGTATCAATCACTGACATAAACATACTTATTGACTCTCTCATTCACACCTCATTTCTGCCTTATACAAGGGATGGTGTGAATTGTAGTCGAGGTTGCTCTGTAAAGCTTGGCAGTACCTTAGGTCAAGGTATTATCTCCAGATACTACCATAACTTCTGAATATTTTTTTTTCTAATTGCTGTGTAGTAGCCACTGTCAACACAGTCAGCAGTCAGTGTATTAGTGAAACTATTCTGCCTTTCAAGTTTCGTTTATATATATACACAGGGCACAGTCCTAACAAAAGAAGTGGGGGGAACTAACTTAGTTAGGCAGTATGCAAGTGACATCACGGCGTGCGACATCATGGAGCGCAACATCACGGCGCATTACATCACACATGGTATCACAGGAATTGACATTGTGGAAAGTTCCATCACAAGCCCGACATTACAGTAAGTGCCATCACAAGAAGTGACATCCGATCTGAAGCCCTCACATATATGTTTAGCAGATCTATAATGTGTACGTTTGAGCGCATTGCAAGGATAATAGCACAGTGAGCTATGGAAGATGACATGTGACTTCTACACCTTGTAATCCCCCAGTTTTATATAACACATTATGTACATTCATTTACAAACTTACATCATTCATTCAACATGTAATATGCATATTTGGTTGTATAGCGCTCTGACACCCTGCATTGGGATTAGTAGGGCTATACAAGAACAAATAGTGGTACTTAAATTATTTCAACGCCTCCCCAGGGGAAGTAAGCGTTATATAAATGCAATTTGTTTTGTGTAAATACTGGGAAAGACCAACCCATCTGACATTCTTATAGTGCATGAATATCTCCTAAACAGGGACTGAACAAAGTAGAAAAGCTGTCTCTCAAATATGTGTGGAGTGGTAAGAAGGTGTGTACATACGTTTCCCCTCCGCTGCATTTGAATCTAGGTGTGAGGATCCAGATCTGCATTTGCATCAGGTGTGAGGCTCCTGACTGCTCCCAGCCAAGAGACTCAAACAAAAGGAGGTCTGATGACCCCTCAAATTCGACCTTTGTTATTGACCCAGAAGGAGTCGAAAATAAGAAAGCCACTACTGCACTTGCACGTTGTTGCTTGTTACAGATGGAAAGCAGACAACTTGCACAGTGGCGGCTCCTCTATAGGGGCATTTGGGTTCCACCCCCGCTGCTTTCTTGCCGTGCGAGAAGTCAGAAACAAATGGTAGTTATTACCGTAATAACTACCATTTGTTTCTGCCTTCTCACACAGCGAGAAAGCAGAAGTTCCTGGTTGGGGGTGGGCGGTGCTGCTCGAGGACAGGGGGGAGTGGCTTGCCCACTGTTGTTCATAATGACTGTTTGGGCAGCCTCAGACTGCGGGGAGGGAGGCTCCCTGTCCTAATGACGAGAGCTGCTGTCCTGATGACAAGAGCTGCTGCTGGAATTCGAAAGCGCAGGACGATGGGTGAGGTACTGCCCAAACCCCCCCACCCCGCGATGACCCCATTTCCGCCCTCCCACTCGGCCGTCGTATGCCAGCCGTGACTGCGTGTTAGGTTTTGAAGTTAATACAAAATCTTTGTATTAACTTCAAAACCTAACACGCAGTCACGGCCGGCATATGACGGGGGGAGGGGGTTGGAACTGGGTACAACATACATATTCCGAGCATGCTGGTAGCCAATCAAAAGATATGCTAAAGCCTGGGCTGTAGACTGTATCCCAAAAATCAAGAATTTAGTTTAGCAATATGAAAACTTAGGTCTGCACCCTCTCCTACCTGATACAGTGTTCTCTCCCTTTATAGGCATTTGGCCCTTACAAGAATAAGTAAACTGCAAGTGTCCTTAAGTTCCCTCTATCACATGTAGATCTCTTTGTTTCTCTGGGCAGCCCAACCCGTGATGTTTCGTTTATCATCTCACAAGGTAGTAGAGTGGATCCCATCCTCCAAGCAGAGTCAAGCAAGCCTCATGGAACATTATGGAAAATGTGCTTGAGGGCTGGCAGCTTCACTGAAAGAAACAGGCTGGAAAGCTAGAATTGCCGAACTCTGATATCTTGTTTCTTTGAACATATCTGTTTCCATTCAGCTTCCGCTCCACCGCAATTTGGGATGAGGTGTCGGAATGAATTATGCAAAACAATTCTTCTGCAGCAAAAAATTCAGCGAATAGAGCTTTCACATTTTGGCTTGGGGGCGGGATGTGCCAAATTGCAAAGCTGAATGTCTCGCAACTTCATGTAAGTTTTTAAAAAGCTTAGCAAAATTGCAAACCAGCTTTAACTACATTCTTCAGCACCACAAGCTGCACTGGACGGCCGTTCTCTATTCAGAGTACTATCCGCCAAAACATAAGAGAACATCGGAGACTTGAGGACTTGTGACAGTGTGTGGTTGAATGGATGTGATTTATGCTTGTGCATGCCTTTTATTATATCTATGTTGGTGAGAGGTGTTGGTACATGTTTATGCTGCAGAGAGCATGTGTGGCTGTGGATCTGAATACATTAATTCATTGATTGTACAATATATTTCATTGACTAGCATATGTGGGTTACCTGGGGCACATCACTGTGCTGTCAGGTTTGTAGAGGAATACCTGCGCACCAAGGGAACTAACTAGACCAACACAGTAACAGGAGCCCATCAGGAGGTTGGTTGACATATGACGTTGACCTGGGGCATATCATGCCTTTAACTGGAATAGGGAAAAATATCTGGAGCACGTTATGGCCATTGGTTACCTGGAGCACATCATGGCTTTAAAAGTCATTTCAGGATATTCCTGGCACATTGTATCTATAGAATGCTTTAGAGGTGATTCCTGGAGTACACCATGGCTCTAAGTGTGGTAAGGCAGAAGTCTGTCTGAGGCACATCATGGCACTAAATGGCAGATGGGTGCACCATGGGGTTGATTGGAAAATGGGAAATCCCTGGAAAAATCAGGTTATTGGGAGAACATGCGGGAAACAAGAGACGCATCCTCGTGGCACTGAATGGTCTGTGGTGGGTAATTGGTTATATGGAGCGTATATATGCCATATTATAGGGTAACTGTGCACATGAAGATAATGACTGGTGTGTGATGTGGCACTTTAGTATGTGAAAGTAATGACTAGCATGGACCGCAGGCTGTTATGTATTGAAAGAAGGTAGCATATGCCAAAATAAATTGAGTGTATATACTAGAGAAAGTGATGTCATTCTGTGGTTATACTGAATAAGCAGCTATGTATATCATTATCATATGAAATATTTTTATTGATGTCATAACTTTGCTTTCACAACTGCCTTATTAACCTTCTTGCTTTCTCAAATTTGCTTGAGAATACACCATTTGCCCAATCTTTTTTCAAAATGTTCTTAGGGGAAGACTGCCCCCAAGCCCCTCTTTATACCAGTTAGGCTTGCTCGCTGCACTCGCTCACCACACGTCACTCATCCGATCTTTTACACTCACCATTTTCAAATGTCACCAGCCGCCAGTGAACTTGCATGGTCTGCTGAAAGTGTCCCTGTGTATGGAAATTACACCTGGATGAGTTCAGCACATTATTCAGTGGGGCCAAACTTCTTGGCAGGGTGTACAGAGCCCACCCTGCGAAAATAGTGGGTGGACGCCATCGACCCGCGTGTACCCCTGACGCGTGCCCTCTATATACACACATGCGGGCACGAACCAACGCACACACGCACAAACACACAAACACACACACATATATGTATGTCAATCTTGTGGAATAGGTATGCGAGTGCCCTACTGACGAGCCCCCAGACTTTCAAATAAGAAGAGGGTTAAGTGGCGCTGGCTTAGGTGTAGAGGAGGACTTGGCGCGAGGAAGTCGGGAGACTTTCAGCACAGGGACGTTGTTTCTTTACATTAAGATTTGGGTCACAACCAGAATGTCAAAATGGATGTCTGGTTCTGGGCACCGTACAAAGTATCTCTGAATGAGGACTGGGGCTCTTATTGCTTTAATGGGAAGGTCTTACCCAATTTGACAATTTACGACTATGCAGGGTTTGGGACTTCAATGCTTTCACCAATCAAAAAGTCGAAAAAGGGCTTTCAGACATAAGGTGACATTAAATATAAATCAGCACAATGGCAGATTGTGTTAACAAAAGAAATTCAAAAATGCCTGATTAATCTAAAAGTTGCAGATAATATATTAAAGTCACAATTGGCGAGTGGCACAGTTGGTTTGTGTATTTTCATTATGCCTGCACTCATCTTTTTTACAATTTTAAGTGAAAGACTTACGTTATCGTTTTCGTTTTGGGAATGAATGCACATAAAATACTAGCGTAATTTATTTGCTACATTGTAATGAGTTTGAAATTGTGCAAATGCATATATAATGTGGGATTCAGTGAAGTAATTAAAAGTGCTTTTGTGTGGGGTTGTGTGTGTGGGGTTGTATGTGTCGGGTAACAGCATGGGATGGGAGGTGAGGGAGTGAATGGGATGGAAGGGAAGAGGGAATGACAGAAGGGGAGAGGATTAAAGAGGTAAACAAGAAAGTAATGGAAATAAAGGGGGGAGGGGGAGGGGAACAAGGAGGAAAAGGGGTAGTTGGAGGGTTGCGTAAAGGGTTAGGAAAGGAAAGGAAAGGAAAGGAAAGGAAAGGAAAGGAAAGGAAGAATGAGTGGAAGAAGGCGGAGGAGAAGAGAAAGGAGGAGAAAGGCAGGGAAAGGAAGGGAGAAGGGAGGGGCGAGGGCAAATGAGAGAGAGGGAGGTGAGGAGTGCAGATCTCTTTTTTTCACGAAGGGTTATTTCTCCTGGCCAATTTTCCTGTCATTATTCTTGTATTCTTTATCAGCTTCTAATGGGATAAAGTTCTGCTGCCCTTCATCTAGGTAAGTTCACGCTATACAAATACTATATTTCACATTCAGACGTGCATAACAATTTAATTAGAGATAAACTCAGCCAGGCAATTTGTCCATACATTGCAGCAAATTGTACTTGGTGTGAATAGAACTCACTCAGCTTGAGGTGTAGGACACATTTTGTTACTGTGAAGGGCTTGAACAAGTAATCCATACCACTGACATAGTGAGGAGCAATAATAGGAATGGGTATTGGAGGAGGCATGACTAGGGATCCTGCTGAGATAGGATTGGAAGAATTATGTGACTGTTGAAAGGATGGGGGTAAAGACTGGAGTTTATGGCCACAGCGAAGTCCAAATGCAGGAGAACCACAACATGGTTGCAGTTGGCAGCTGAGCGGAATTACTGACAGGAGCTGGATCTAGATGCAGACTGGCAGTCCAAGTAGGTATTAGGCTCTTGGTTGGAACATGTGAGTGGGGGCAAATAAGCCTGTGTGTACATTTGCTGGTCATCAAGTGCTTCCACGAGGTATACTATCTTCTTTAAGGTTACCCACCAGGTGCCTCAGCACACACGTCTAGTAGAGGTTGTGGAATTTGCTGTTTACTTTGAGACACCTCCCTCAAGGGACCAGGGGAGACACTATATAAGACAGGCTGCAGTCAGTTCCCCATTCAAGGCAAGTCCCAAAAATACTAAAGCTGCTCTATAAATCGTAAAAACTCACCAATATTGCTATGCTCCATTTGTGAAGACTGCCACCTGATTTAAAAATATTCCTGAAACTATAAGTGACAGATCCATCCTCCTTTTCCAACAATTAGGGCCTGATTTAGATCTCGGCGAATGGAATACTCCTCACAAACATGAAGGATATCCTGTCCGTCATACCACGATATCCATTGGATATATTGGGATCATAATACAGCTGACGAGCTATACGTCGCGTTTGTGATTCAGTATTGCTCTCTGTCCACATGAAAACAGACCCTTAGTCTTAAAGCTTGCACCCTCCAGGTGTGCTCATCTTGCACTTTCCACAGCTCATGATACTTGTGGTTTTGTTGGCTTGATCAGCATCATTATCTTCCACACTTAATCACATGCCCCATTTTGGTCTTCAATCTAAACAGACTATTATTAAGGAACTGTTTGATGCCAAGGTCCACCTGTGTCTTAATTACCCCACCCCACAATAAACCAAACTCGACCACTGCATAACATGCACCGGTGGTTGGAAGTTAACTTGGCAAAAGGCCAGGACCAAGCAAAACCAGTGGCTGAAAATAATAACTCTTTAGCAGAAATTTGGAAATGTAAAACCTTTATACACTCACAAAGGGGATGAGAGTCTGTTTCATTCCATCTGAATAATAGGGGAACTTCAGGATTCTTCCTTCAAAGATTCTTTACATGCACTGACAAGTTTACATGATATATGCTATCATAAAGTTAATTTGAGAATAAATAAGTACATTTTAAACGACAATGCTTGATTTAAATTAAGGGCTCCAGAGGATGGAGGACGGGGCATGCGAGCATGCCTTCCTGCACATGCTGAGGCAACCCAGCTGGTTCTTTTATCATGTTATTTGGTCCAGCCTAGCTCTACAAGCCTACAAGTAGCAGCAGATTTGGGTCATTGAGTGATACTGCTAGGGATAATGGATGGCTAGCCCGACACTACATATCATAGGTTATTTTTAGGTATTGGGTACCTCGTGGCTAAACGGAACATTGGTGATCACCGATCCTTCTGCCGTGGTCTACCTGGCAGAGTAATATGAACTTCTGCTGTGATGCTGAAATATAGGTGGAGAGGTAGTGTCAAAAAGCATATGAAAGTCTGGGGGGCATGGATCTCATAGTGAGAGTGTACAGGTTGTTTATTCCCTTTTGTGGTTCTGTTCACTTGGACTGGGGTGACTATGTTTGTAAGTGCAAGGTGAGGGATCCATACTTTAAGTTTATCTATAATATTATTGCTTATCCCTTGCAAATATGCAACCTTTTATTGGACAAAGCTTTGTTCAAAATCAAGAAAAAGATTTATAAAAAATAAACAAATACGTGTTTTTCATAAATGCCAACATGTAGTAGTATATCAGCCACTTCTCCCTTTGAAGACACTTCCTGCAAATCCAGAAAAAACTAAAGTACACTACGAAAACTGTAAAGAAGCCCTCTTAAAATTAACAAGCCGATGCTTCAGCACTGTCTCAACATCCTGATGTGCAGTCTGACATTGGGCCGATATATGAACCCCATACTGGCCAGGATTGTAAAATAATGTAAAAGAAGGCATTACATAACCTCACTGTATTTGTAAAGCAGTGGACAGAGATAAAGGATCGCCTGCACCATCCCTGGGACAGATGAAGAGGTAAAGGGCCATCAGCAGTCTTTCATAATTCAGTTTCCGAATGCAAACCGGATTCGAGGGGAAGCATGTGGTGGCAGCACAGGCTGGAAGTGGAGACAAGAATTTCCTGGCCACTGAAGGGACTCCAATGCTGGCAGTTTACAGGGCTGTATCAAAAGTGAAACCCCTATGCATACATGAGCAAAAAGGAAGAACGCTTTCTATCTTGAGGAATGCCCTAATAAATCACAAGACACTGTGGATGGCAGTTTTTATTTACCATCACGTTCCCATAAGACTGTTGGACTATCTACTAAACCCTGGTCATGAAAATGTGCTTTATTCAAGTAGGCACTCTCTGGCCTCTGGAACACCTCCATCCATAATCCTTGTGATGTGGAATGGGACCCTTATCTTTAGGAGCCAATGGATGACTTGTGTGCCTTTGTAAGAAAGAATGTAACTGGCAAAAAGGTATGGGACCCACTCTGAAAGTAGTGAAGTAGTGTGGCTCACTGGTTAGAGGCGGCAGACCCGAGAGCAGAGGACGGCCCGGGACCAGGGTTCGATTCCCGGCGCGGCAGGTTTCTGGACCAGGGTCAGCGGACTCGATAATTCTCTCGCCTCGGTGCCCACTCTGATCAGCGATCACACTCGGCAACTCAGGGCATTAGCTTGCCTCATCTTCACTAACGGCCCCACCAGACCGCCGGGGATGCCTGGTCTCACCCTGGAGATACCCATTAAGGGACCATCTCTCAGGGAAGCCAGGAAGGGTTTCGCAGCGGTCGAAGCGCCTTGGGACCCTACGGGTAAGTAGTGCGCTATATAAATGCCTATACATACATACATACAAAGTAAGGCTCCTTATTTATGGGTCTGTTACATCCATCATATTTAGGGGAAATATGTTTACATCCACCCCTCTCGTAACTCAGTAGGTAAAATCAAAGTATGACATGATTAATAATGACTATTTCTGAAAGGAAATGTGAGCTTCCAGTAAGTAACATGGATATAAAAGGAAGAACACTTACTCTCATTCCAAAACAGCACTACCCACTAGTATGTATCTGGAAGGCACGTGACTTCTCTGCTTCAGTTATACAAAACACTTCCTGTGGTTGCATGCAAATATATTTTGCTAGGGGCACAAGTAGTGCACGTGAGCACACTGCAGGACCTGGCTCTCATTGTTATTGCTAGCGAGCTCAATCAACTGGTAATCCCACGAGCCAAGAAGGCTAGATGGGGGAGCAAAGCTTTTTCCATTCTGGCACCCCAGATGTGGAATTCACTCCCCCTGGAGATCAAGTCACTGCCCTCTCTTGACCTTTTCAGGAAGTCATTGAAAACTTGGCTTTTTATTAAAGCATACCAGTAAGCTCTGTTTCTGACTGCTGACAGCTAGTCATTTGATTTAGGCGCCTTGACGCCCATTGGGCATAGCTGCGCATTACAAATGCCATTCATTCATTCATTCATTCATGTTCTCAAAAGGCATGGGTCCTCCACCTAGCTATGGTTTCTTCTTGACAAGAGTGGACTTTAGGGGGCAATGTGCCACATGATCTGATGTTTCCATCGCTGAGTAAGTAGCAGTTTGAACAGTGTCCCAATGTTTCTAAACCACATTAGATGGTAAAGGTATTTTGCCCATGGATCTGGGAAGTCACGATTTCCACACATGAACGTTGTTCTGTTCTGGGAGAGCCTCCTAGAGTCTATCCTGTTTTCCGCTGAGGTTTCTGGCTGCCACAGGGATTGGTTCTGCTGATTCCCACCACTCCTTAAACTACAACTGGATAAGCTCTAGATGTTTGGGATAGGGTGGCTATACAAAGAGTCATCTGCATTTCTGTTCTCTGTCCCAATTCTGGGTTGGGTTTAAAAATCATGTTGGTATACAGAAGCCAGCCTTTGGTGAGCAGTGGCCTTCAACTTCATTGGCAGCTTTTGCTTATTGTGGTATTATTATCAGTGCTGGCTATGAATTTGTCAACGCTTATTTTAGATGTGAAATTTTAAGTTGACCCTCCAATGCAGGGTGAAAAACTTGGAATTCCTACTGTGATAAGGACAGTAGTGGGCGCTGCAACAACAGCCTAAGGATATGCCGATTTCCCAGAAATGAATTAATCTCTCTGTGTGTACGTGTCTGTGAAATAACTTGTGTGATATGTTGTGAGTGTGTTGTAGTCGATGGGTGTGATCGTTTATAAAGGATAGTATGGGAGAACAAGAGTACCCCGAAAAGCGAACCTGGGTTAACATATGTTTAGGGAAACAATGGTTCAATGTTGGCCCCAATGGGTCTGATGCAGAAAGTATGATCCCTGAGGAGGACACAGAGTTATAATTTAAGCTAGACAATTAATCATCAAAGGAGCACAAAAGTAAGGGAGCATATGTAGTGTAAAATAGACAATTTATTTTCATTTCATTTCATTTCAAAATCTTTATTTCGGTACATTAGAACCATAAAAGATGCATAAAAACTTTTGCAGATGGATAAAAACATAGACTGATATTATTACTAGTGCCAAGTAGAAGTTCAATCAAGTAATTTTTTAAAGGAGACACGGTGGGGGTATACAATCCTTACATATAAAACCTTAATTTAAGTAGTTAAAAAGCCATAATAAATAAAAGTACATATGAATTCGAGGATAAATCCACAGTCAATCAAAAAATATTCCAGTATTATTAAAACGTTTAGACAATTAATATATATATATATACACTTTTGAATCTTAAGCAGTACAATTGGAGCTGCTCTACTGTTTTAATCATTTGCATAACAGTGTAGCATTTCTCAAAAATTTCAGTCCCACTTTGGTTTGTACAAAATTTGTTGCTAGGAAAAACTTGCTAATAGCAAAGATAATAACCTGGCTAATGTCGGTTGTTAAGATCCTTTCCGCCTCTTTGTGTGTTCTCACACCTAAATTTATACAGAGCGGTTTGATCCATGTTTTTCTGGCTGCTGCATAAACAGGATAGACAAACAGAATGCGCGACTCATCTTCTTTGGCTTTGCCTGGGCATAGAGTGCATAAATCATCTTTCTCCTCAATATGAGCGTTTAACCACCTTGCTACATTAGTATTTGTACTCAATACTCCATATCTATATTTCATATATAATGTTTTAGCAAGTGGTGGGTATACTTCATCCCAAAATTGCTCGAAGTAAGCACTATCTTTGAACGTAAGAAACCTTATTGTTAAGGTACCACTCGCTCCTTCATTTAATATCTATTTCAAATCAGGCTCCAACATTTCGCCTTAAAATACATTTTCATCTGGCACAGGCAATAACGTGTGTTTTCAATAATCCTTGTAGTCAGGATCTGCAAATAGATTTTTATAGATCTTAACCAAACAAGGCTGCCTGGTCCTGGCAGACCTATTACTTCTTTCAGTATTTCTCTTTTTAAATGCAGAGCGCATAGTTGCACCAGTTCTTTTCCCAGAAGAGTAGCGGTTTCAGTGCTAACTCATGACTGATACAGATCCCAGGATCCAACAAGAGGGGGATTAAATGATGACACCAGTTAAGATAGTGTTTGCTTCAAACTCTGTCTCTCCGTACCCACAAACACTTCCAATTTACTCGCTCCACACCTCCACTCCATGAGATGCTCTTGAAATTACTAAGGCCTTCTAACAGTCTATCAACCCAACTGCACTGCCATCTTCACTCTTTCTAAATGTTACTACTTTCTGCGTATTTATTGCTATGCTAATCTTTCCCAATTCTCTCATTATTATATTCAATGGTCAGAAATTAAAATCTGAATCTTTCCATGATGGTACCAGCTCACTGCCCTCCCTTCATATAATATCATCACCCCTGCCCTGGCAAAACTCACCACTAAGGATTACCACTGACTCTTCTATGATGATCAGAAACCCAGTTTTTTATATAAAATAATGGCTTGCATTGTCTGAAAAAAATAAAGTAGGGATCAGGTCACCTGTCAAGCAAGGAGCTTCAAGCTGCATGAAAGTCAATGAACTGATCTGGATCGAAGTCAATGAATGGATCTGACCATTAATAAAGGAATTGCAAACTTTAGGCACTAACTTGATGCCGTCCCTGGCCTATAGGGAATTGTTTTGTTCCCTTTCCATCCTGAGCAAGATGTACACATCCATAACTGCTCTTGCGCAGGCTCTTAATGGGCACTAGGGATTAGGTAGGAGTTCCCAGCACCAATAAATTGATCTGTTAGATGTCTGTTAATGGCATCAAACAGTCTTCAAATCTGTGAAAGTGACTGAATACTCATTTCCCAATGTCCAAACGCAACTAATTAATTGTAGGCAGACGACTTGCCCACCCTTCTCTGCCCCTCTTACAAAGAAAGCCTGCATATGTAAAAAAATGGTTCTTTTAGTATTTCCATTGCTCCATATGTACTAAGAGTAATTTGCCAAATTTTGGACAAGTAATCTACACTACAAATACAAAAATAGTACATAAGCAAGAAAAACTTGAAAAAGCTTGGTGGATAATTTGCGAACAGCCAACAAAATATACACTGCATTAATCATTTTAGAAGGTAAAGAAATGAGCATTGACTAAGAAAATCTGGAAAACCTGCTCAAGAGATATTTGACAAGGATGGGTGGGGTTGAGATTCACAGCCAAGGATCTTGCAGTGGAAAGGAATTAAACCAGTCATGAGCAACACAGAGAGGACAGATCAAAAGGGATGATATATTTGCTATGGACATTCTCTATCAACTGCTGATTCACAATTTCCTTGAGAAATTGTTCCTTTCCTTGAAGAAACCTAATTACATTTGACCAGGTAGTCTAAAAATAACACAATGATTTGTATTTATGAGACAATATTGGACAGTAGTCAGATAGATTCTTTTGAAAGTGGTGGTATACCTTGATTTGAAAAGCAAAGCAGTTCAGTAAAGACCTACACAAATCACATACTTCCTTCTTTCAGAGCCTTTGCTATGGAATCAAATGTCCTTATGCATTGTCTAGCTGTCTTTCTGAGAATATTAAAGGTGTAGGAAGTGGTGTGTCTGTAAAAGGAATAAACATCTCTATACAGTATTCATGAAAGGCATCCAAGCGAGGGGTAACATTTTTAAGGTAAAATCGCTGCATCAGTATACCCTTTTAATCACAGAAAACTGCTCAAAAGGATGTACAACTGAATGCTTTCTAGATGAATATATATGGCAGATACAATCACAGAAAACATATTCCACATTCAACTAGGAAAAATGTAAAAGTAAAATAGAAGCCTCAACACTACTTATGTCTTAGTCTTACCTGTCCATTGGCAGCCGTCGCCTTCTTTATAAGTATACGAAAATAATTGTGGACTAAAAAACTATACTTAAGGGATAAAAAAATATACAACTAGGAATTAGTAAAAAAATAATTGTATAAAAAATGATAAATGAATATATATTTAGGGGATAAAAAATATAAGAGTAGGAATTAATACAAAAATAATTGTATAAATAAATTATAAATGAATATATACTTAGGGGATAAAAAAAATGTACAAGTAGGAATAAATCAAAAAATAATTGTATGAAAAAAGTATAAATTAATAGGTTATAAGAAATAGTAAATATCAACTTCTCTCCAGTAAAGCCAATAGTCGCAATGACCAGTCAGGCAACCTGACTACCCTCATGGGCTGCCATTACAACATAACCAGCAGGTGACATGTTCACTACATCATAGAGGATTGTGTTTATGTATAAACTTCAGTCTCCAGCCACAGGTATCATTGCCCTACAGTTTCAGGATATATTTAAGACATTGCATTTGGCCTACAGATTTCGAAAACAAGTTTGCATCAAATGAAGGAGATGAATATTGTTTAATGTACACCTTAAAAATCATTTCCTAAGCATATAATACAGTTCTGATCTAAAAAGTACAGACACTAGTTTTCTCAGCAATCCTGAAGTGCCATCAGTAGGGTACAGTGCTAGCAATATCTTTGTTTCTTCATTTTTGTGAATTTTTTTCAGTGGAAATTAGGCAAGTGTTGGAGTTAGAGTACATCATAGAATGGTGCGATTTACATTCAGTCACATGAGATGCCAGTAGTATTGACTGATATTGAGGATTGAGGATTTTCCACTCTTGAAGGGAAAGATTAACATAGTACCTGTTTTTCTGTTTATTTTTTTTTAAGATCTTTAAAATCAGAAGGATTATCTATTCTTAGGTAAAGTTGTGTACCATCATTTTTTTATGTTTGGCGATTCCATTTTCCAGGAGCAGTGGAACCAGTGGTTTCATGTAGAGCAGTGGTACTCAAAGTATGGCCCTGCAGGCTTTTTCTTGCCACCCGCAGACATTCATCTAGGAAAGAGCAGCAGAGAAATAAAAGCTGCCCCAGTTCCCTTTGTTCCATTCTTACTGACCAATCAACTTTGTTTCCTGATTCTGGGCTTTTTTCCTATAGCTCCGGTTCAGGTGGAACACTCAGGATTTTTTAAACCAAACATGGCTTTATATTAGGTGTCTCCGACCCACAATTGCCTGGGTTTCAACATAAGCTACTGAGGAAAATACATCCCCGTTTTTTTCCAAATCTATTTCAAATCAGGCTCCAACATTTCGCCTTAAAATACATTTTCATCTGGCACAGGCAATAACGTGTGTTTTCAATAATCCTTGTAGTCAGGATCTGCAAATAGATTTTTATAGATCTTAACCAAACAAGGCTGCCTGGTCCTGGCAGACCTATTACTTCTTTCAGTATTTCTCTTTTTAAATGCAGAGCCCATAGTTGCACCAGTTCTTTTCCCAGAAGAGTAGCGGTTTCAGTGCTAACTCATGACTGATACAGATCCCAGGATCCAACAAGAGGGGGACTAAATGATGACACCAGTTAAGATAGTGTTTGCTTCAAACTCTGTCTCTCCGTACCCACAAACACTTCCAATTTACTCGCTCCACACCTCCACTCCATGAGATGCTCTTGAAATTACTAAGGCCTTCTAACAGTCTATCAACCCAACTGCACTGCCATCTTCACTCTTTCTAAATGTTACTACTTTCTGCGTATTTATTGCTATGCTAATCTTTCCCAATTCTCTCATTATTATATTCAATGGTCAGAAATTAAAATCTGAATCTTTCAATGATGGTACCAGCTCACTGCCCTCCCTTCATATAATATCATCTCCCCTGCCCTGGCAAAACTCACCACCAAGGATTACCACTGACTCTTCTATGATGATCAGAAACCCAGTTTTTATATAAAATAATGGCTTGCATTGTCTGAAAAAAATAAAGTAGGGATCAGGTCACCTGTCAAGCAAGGAGCATCAAGCTGCAAGAAAGTCAATGAACTCAACTGGATCGAAGTCAATGAATGGACCTCACCATTAATAAAGGAATTGCAAACTTTAGGCACTAACTTGATGCCGTCCCTGGCCTATAGGGAATTGTTTTGTTCCCTTTCCATCCTGAGCATGATGTACACATCCATAACTGCTCTTGCGCAGGCTCTTAATGGGCACTAGGGATTAGGTAGGAGTTCCCAGCACCAATAAATTGAGCTGTTAGATGTCTGTTAATGGCATAAAACAGTCTTCAAATCTGTGAAAGTGACTGAATACTCATTTCCCAATGTCCAAATGCAACTAATTAATTGTAGGCAGACGACTTGCCCACCCTTCTCTGTACCTCTTACAAAGAAATCCTGCATATGTAAAAAAATTGTTCTTTTAGTATTTCCATTGCTCCATATGTACTAAGAGTAATTTGCCAAACGTTGGGCAAGTAATCTATAAAAGAGCTGGTCTCCAACTAGACAGTGGAGTGCTGAGGTTGTGCTTTCCCAAACTGCTGTTGCTTGTATCCAATATCAAGCTACTACGATATAAGATTTGATGACAGTGAACTAGGGGCCCGATGTAGGTAAATCTCATTTACCGACTCTAGAATACCGAATTTTAACGATTCAGTATTCTAGATTCGGTAAATGAGATGTAGGAAACAATTTGCCAAAATATTCAGGGCCAAATGCTAAATTCGCCCATGAAGCAATCGCTGTGAGGCCGTGGCAGAGGGGACCTACCAGCCACTACAGAAATTGTAGCCACAGCAGATGACACTTGGATCTTAAATGCCTTAATTCTAGCTTATGACTTTATGTAAATGAGTGTTTAATAAACCAAATCCATGCTAAGTGATCATACAGCTTCTGTTCATGAGATAGATTTGGTTAACCCATCCACCTATTAAGAAATCCATTTTAAAACTGCCTACTTTGATAACAGGAATCACACCCATCCTAAAAAACGTTTTATGATCGTAGGTAAACGCTACAAGTCCCCATTATGAATCTGATGGCCAGGAGCAGTGAACTAATTGCTACATTCAAGAGGTTATCTGACACTACATCAAATAACACCACACTACAAATACAAAAATAGTACATAAGCAAGAAAAACTTGAAAAAGCTTGGTGGATAATTTGCGAACAGCCAACAAAATATACACTGCATTAATCATTTTAGAAGGTAAAGAAATGAGCATTGACTAAGAAAATCTGGAAAACCTGCTCAAGAGATATTTGACAAGGATGGGTGGGGTTTAGATTCACAGCCAAGGATCTTGCAGTGGAAAGGAATTAAACCAGCCATGAGCAACGCAGAGAGGACAGATCAAAAGGGATGATATATCTGCTATGGACATTCTCTATCAACTGCTGATTCACAATTTCCTTGAGAAATTGTTCCTTTCCTTGAAGAAACTTAATTACATTTGACCAGGTAGTCTAAAAATAACACAATGATTTGTATTTATGAGACAATATTGGACAGTAGTCAGATAGATTCTTTTGAAAGTGGTGGTATACCTTGATTTGAAAAGCAAAGCAGTTTAGTAAAGACCTACACAAATCACATACTTCCTTCTTTCAGAGCCTTTGCTATGGAATCAAATGTCCTTGTGCATTGTCTAGCTGTCTTTCTGAGAATATTAAAGGTGTAGGAAGTGGTGTGTCTGTAAAAGGAATAAACATCTCTATACAGTATTCATGAAAGGCATCCAAGCGAGGGGTAACATTTTTAAGGTAAAATCGCTGCATCAGTATACCCAGTTAATCACAGAAAACTGCTCAAAAGGATGTACAACTGAATGCTTTCTAGATGAATATATATGGCAGATACAATCACAGAAAACATATTCCACATTCAACTAGGAAAAATGTACAAGTAAAATAGAAGCCTCAACACTACTTATGTCTTAGTCTTACCTGTCCATTGGCAGCCGTCGCCTTCTTTATAAGTATACGAAAATAATTGTGGACTAAAAAACTATACTTAAGGGATAAAAAAATATACAACTAGGAATTAGTAAAAAAATAATTGTATAAAAAATGATAAATGAATATATATTTAGGGGATAAAAAATATACAAGTAGGAATTAATACAAAAATAATTGTATAAATAAATTATAAATGAATATATACTTAGGGGATAAAAAAATATACAAGTAGGAATAAATCAAAAAATAATTGTATGAAAAAGGTATAAATTAATAGGTTATAAGAAATAGTAAATATCAACTTCTCTCCAGTAAAGCCAATAGTCGCAATGACCAGTCAGGCAACCTGACTACCCTCATGGGCAGCCATTACAACATAACCAGCAGGTGACATGTTCACTACATCATAGAGGATTGTGTTTATGTATAAACTTCAGTCTCCAGCCACAGGTATCATTGCCGTACAGTTTCAGGATATATTTAAGACATTGCATTTGGCCTACAGATTTCGAAAACAAGTTTGCATCAAATGAAGGAGATGAATATTGTTTAATGTACACCTTAAAAATCATTTCCTAAGCATATAATACAGTTCTGATCTAAAAAGTACAGACACTAGTTTGCTCAACAATCCTGAAGTGCCATCAGTAGGGTACAGTGCTAGCAATATCTTTGTTTCTTCATTTTTGTGAGTTTTTTTCAGTGGAAATTAGGCAAGTGTTGGAGTTAGAGTACATCATAGAATGGTGCGATTTACATTCAGTCACAGGAGATGCCAGTAGTATTGACTGATATTGAGGATTGAGGATTTTCCACTCTTGGAGGGAAAGATTAACATAGTACCTGTTTTTCTGTTTATTTTTTTTAAGATCTTTAAAATCAGAAGGATTATCTATTCTTAGGTAAAGTTGTGTACCATCCTTTTTTTATGTTTGGCGATTCCATTTTCCAGGAGCAGTGGAACCAGTGGTTTCATGTAGAGCAGTGGTACTCAAAGTATGGCCCTGCAGGCTTTTTCTTGCCACCCGCAGACATTCATCTAGGAAAGAGCAGCAGAGAAATAAAAGCTGCCCCAGTTCCCTTTGTTCCATTCTTACTGACCAATCAACTTTGTTTCCTGATTCTGGGCTTTTTTCCTATAACTCCGGTTCAGGTGGAACACTCAGGATTTTTTAAACCAAACATGGCTTTATATTAGGTATCTCCGACCCACAATTGCCTGGGTTTCAACATAAGCTACTGAGGAAAATACATCCCCGTTTTTTTCTAAATCTATTTCAAATCAGGCTCCAACATTTCCCCTTAAAATACATTTTCATCTGGCACAGGCAATAACGTGTGTTTTCAATAATCCTTGTAGTCAGGATCTGCAAATAGATTTTTATAGATCTTAACCAAACAAGGCTGCCTAGTCCTGGCAGACCTATTACTTCTTTCAGTATTTCTCTTTTTAAATGCAGAGCCCCTAGTTGCACCAGTTCTTTTTCCAGAAGAGTAGCGGTTTCAGTGCTAACTCATGACTGATACCGATCCCAGGATCCAACAAGAGGGGGACTAAATGATGACACCAGTTAAGATAGTGTTTGCTTCAAACACTGTCTCTCCGTACCCACAAACACTTCCAATTTACTCGCTCCACACCTCCACTCCATGAGATGCTCTTGAGATTACTAAGGTCTTTTAACAGTCTATCAACCCAACTGCACTGCCATCTTCACTCTTTCTAAATGTTACTACTTTCTGCGTATTTATTGCTATGCTAATCTTTCCCAATTCTCTCATTATTATATTCAATGGCCAGAAATTAAAATCTGAATCTTTCCATGATGGTACCAGCTCACTGCCCTCCCTTCATATAATATCATCACCCCTGCCCTGGCAAAACTCACCACCAAGGATTACCACTGACTCTTCAATGATGATCAGAAACCCAGTTTTTATAGAAAATAATGGCTTGCATTGTCTGAAAAAAATAAAGTAGGGATCAGGTCACCTGTCAAGCAAGGAGCTTCAAGCTGCATGAAAGTCAATGAACTGATCTGGATCGAAGTCAATGAATGGATCTCACCATTAATAAAGGAATTGCAAACTTTAGGCACTAACTTGATGCCGTCCCTGGCCTATAGGGAATTGTTTTGTTCCCTTTCCATCCTGAGCATGATGTGCACATCCATAACTGCTCTTGCGCAGGCTCTTAATGGGAACTAGGGATTAGGTAGGAGTTCCCAGCACCAATAAATTGAGCTGTTAGATGTCTGTTAATGGCATCAAACAGTCTTCAAATCTGTGAAAGTGACTGAATACTCATTTCCCAATGTCCAAACGCAACTAATTAATTGTAGGCAGACGACTTGCCCACCCTTCTCTGCACCTCTTACAAAGAAAGCCTGCATATGTAAAAAATTGTTCTTTTAGTATTTCCATTGCTCCATATGTACTAAGAGTAATTTGCCAAATTTTGGGCAAGTAATCTACAAAAGAGCTAGTCTCCAACTAGACAGTGGAGTGCTGAGGTTGTGCTTTCTCAAACTGCTGTTGCTTGTATCCAATATCAAGCTACTACGATATAAGATTTGATGACAGTGAACTAGGGGCCCGATGTAGGTAAATCTCATTTACCGACTCTAGAATACCGAATTTTAACGATTCAGTATTCTAGATTCGGTAAATGAGATGTAGGAAACAATTTGCCAAAATATTCAGGGCCAAATGCTAAATTCGCCCATGAAGCAATCGCTGTGAGGCCGTGGCAGAGGGGACCCACCAGCCACTACAGAAATTGTAGCCACAGCAGATGACACTTGGATCTTAAATGCCTTAATTCTAGCTTATGACTTTATGTAAATGAGTGTTTAATAAACCAAATCCATGCTAAGTGATCATACAGCTTCTGTTCATGAGATAGATTTGGTTAACCCATCCACCTATTAAGAAATCCATTTTAAAACTGCCTACTTTGATAACAGGAATCACACCCATCCTAAAAAACGTTTTATGATCGTAGGTAAACGCTACAAGTCCCCATTATGAATCTGATGGCCAGGAGCAGTGAACTAATTGCTACATTCAAGAGGTTATCTGACACTACATCAAATAACACCACACTACAAATACAAAAATAGTACATAAGCAAGAAAAACTTGGAAAAGCTTGGTGGATAATTTGCGAACAGCCAACAAAATATACACTGCATTAATCATTTTAGAAGGTAAAGAAATGAGCATTGACTAAGAAAATCTGGAAAACCTGCTCAAGAGATATTTGACAAGGATGGGTGGGGTTGAGATTCACAGCCAAGGATCTTGTAGTGGAAAGGAATTAAACCAGTCATGAGCAACACAGAGAGGACAGATCAAAAGGGATGATATATCTGCTATGGACATTCTCTATCAACTGCTGATTCACAATTTCCTTGAGAAATTGTTCCTTTCCTTGAAGAAACTTAATTACATTTGACCAGGTAGTCTAAAAATAACACAATGATTTGTATTTATGAGACAATATTGGACAGTAGTCAGATAGATTCTTTTGAAAGTGGTGGTATACCTTGATTTGAAAAGCAAAGCAGTTCAGTAAAGACCTACACAAATCACATACTTCCTTCTTTCAGAGCCTTTGCTATGGAATCAAATGTCCTTATGCATTGTCTAGCTGTCTTTCTGAGAATATTAAAGGTGTAGGACGTGGTGTGTCTGTAAAAGGAATAAACATCTCTATACAGTATTCATGAAAGGCATCCAAGCGAGGGGTAACATTTTTAAGGTAAAATCGCTGCATCAGTATACCCAGTTAATCACAGAAAACTGCTCAAAAGGATGTACAACTGAATGCTTTCTAGATGAATATATATGGCAGATACAATCACAGAAAACATATTCCACATTCAACTAGGAAAAATGTAAAAGTAAAATAGAAGCCTCAACACTTCTTATGTCTTAGTCTTACCTGTCCATTGGCAGCAGTCACCTTCTTTATAAGTATACGAAAATAATTGTGGACTAAAAAACTATACTTAAGGGATAAAAGAATATACAACTAGGAATTAGTAAAAAACATAATTGTATAAAAAATGATAAATGAATATATATTTAGGGGATAAAAAATATACAAGTAGGAATTAATACAAAAATAATTGTATAAATAAATTATAAATGAATATATACTTAGGGGATAAAAAAATATACAAGTAGGAATAAATCAAAAAATAATTGTATGAAAAAAGTATAAATTAATAGGTTATAAGAAATAGTAAATACCAACTTCTCTCCAGTAAAGCCAATAGTCGCAATGACCAGTCAGGCAACCTGACTACCCTCATGGGCAGCCATTACAACATAACCAGCAGGTGACAGGTTCACTACATCATAGAGGATTGTGTTTATGTATAAACTTCAGTCTCCAGTCACAGGTATCATTGCCCTACAGTTTCAGGATATATTTAAGACATTGCATTTGGCCTACAGATTTCGAAAACAAGTTTGCATCAAATGAAGGATATGAATTGTCAGAAGTAGTACCTGAATTTCCTGATTCCGCGGGAGCGAGTGGCCTGGTCTTCTATGCAGAATATTTCCCAATTCCCAAACACCCCTACACCCGGATTTCGCCGAGCCCAGGAATGGAAGGGAAAGGGGAAGTGGATAACGAACAACAAAGAGAGACTTCCACACTGGTGCCTTCTTAGCGTCCTCTATGTATGTGGGACTGGTACACCTGTAACAATTAACAGAGAATTACTACAGTTCTAATAACCCTTGCCTGCTTATTACTCTCTCCCTACATCCCTCTATGTACCTGTAGAAGTGTGGACTGAGCAACTCTCTTAATGGAATACTGAAAACATTTTCTTCAAAAGTGGTACTCCTGTTGTCGTTAGAGTCTTTTAGGTTGACAAGAATAAAGGTGGTAAACTACTGTATTATCATATGCATACAACAATACCCTAATTTACTTGTAGAGAATCTGTTTACACTGAAGTTTCATACAGTCTTTCAATGGAGGCTTCTACTCGAAATACAGAACTTCACTTGTTGAAAGTCTATGAACTGTCTGGAGATAACCTGGCTCTGACTAAGCCTGGGCGGAGCTCTTCAGAATAGCGCTGAGGAACCAATGCGCAAATGACAGTCTTTAGCAAGAAATAGAACTCCTTACCGCTCTCCAGAAGATATAGCGGAGCAGAAGTTCACCTGTGTACCGCCTCAGAATTCCTCTCAGCAGTGCAGGAAATGCGGAAAGGGGCTGAGACTCTAAAGGAAGAGAAGGCGGGTAACTAACAGATGAAACGGAGTGCCGATAATCAGCTCGGCGGACTCCACAGGAATGCGGAACCTGAAGATGGGAGGGGAACTGCAGGCGGGACTTCGGAAGCTGAATACCTGCAAAACCCTACCAAAACTACTAGGAATACCCCAGTGGAAACCCGGCAGCTAACGGGGAAGAAACTGTGACTGAATGACTGGAGCTCGGAACGGACAACCAACCGCCGGGAAATTTCAGTTGAAGTGCGCCAGATAGAACGCACTAGCCCATGAAATGGCGGACGGCTAAAAACGCTAGAATGCTAACCTAGGGGGTCATTAGGATCGCGGACGGACTTGAGTCCGTCCGCGACCCCAGAGCATGAGGGAACGTCCGCATGGGCTGCGGCGTTCCCTCTGTGCAGATTAGGATGTGACCGCCAGGGTGGCGGTCACATCCTCTATTTTTAACATTGCTGCGGGTGGAGCTTCAAGCTGCACCCGCAGCAATGTTAAAAATGCATGCACAGCATTTGCGTGCACAAAGCGGCAGGCACCGCGCGGTGCCTGCTGCATTGTGCACGCAAATGCAGGGGGGTACCATAGGTACCCCCCATGTGCACCCCCCACCCTCCACTACACCTAGGGGGCCCGCAATGGGCCCCTGCAGTGCAGTTACACATGCTTTTCCACGGCAGAAAAGCCGCTGCGGAAAAGCATGTTTCCATGCACATCCTAATCTGGCTGAAGGTGTCTAAGAGACACCTTCACCATTTTAGTGCTTTTCCGCCGCGGTTGTAAGCCAGCCGCGGCGGAAAAGCTGCGGACCTAAACCATGACCCACCAGCCATCCTAATGTGGCGGTGGGTCCTGGTGGGTCCGCAGAGGATTTTCCGCATCCTCCGGGCCGACGGTGGCTTCCGCCGGCCCGGAGGATGCGGAAAATCCTCCATCCTAATGACCCCCCTAGTCTCCAGCGCGGAACAACCAGGAAGCATGAGCCTGCCTTTGAAGTGAGCGCCAGATTGGAATCTGCCTAACAGAGGGACGTAGCACCTTGTAAGAAGGGGCATGGGGCGGTCTAACAGACGTACCTGGCCAGATCCTGACAGTACCCCCCACCAAAGCCCCCTCCCTAGGTTTCGAAGGATGACTCTTATGAAATTCCGTGACCAATCTGGGAGCATGGACGTTGCAAAAAGGTTCCCAAGACCTCTCCTCAGGACCATAACCCTTCCAGTCCACTAAATAGTAGACTTTTCCTCTTCTTAATTTGGAGTCCAAAATTCTCTTAACCTCAAACTCTTCAGAACTCTGCACTGTGATTGGGGCAGGTGGTTTAACAAGTCTAAGATTTGGGGGGTTTCTTTTTATCAATGAGACGTGAAAAGTTGGGTGAATCTTCAGTGCCTTAGGAAGAGCTACTCTAACACTCACTGGATTAACCATCCGAATGACAGCATAGGGACCCACAAATCTCGGTTGAAACTTTCGATTCCCCTTCAACCGCATGTGTCGAGTGGAAATCCAAACCTTTTCCCCAGGCTCAAAAATGGGACTTTCTCTTCGCTTCTTATCTGCCTGAGTCTTGTAAGCCTCTTTAGCCTTATCAAGATTAGAGGTTGCCCTCAGGAAAGATTGGCGTAACTCTTGAACCACCTCCTCAGCAGCCGGAACCTCAACCTCCTCCCGTCCCACTAACATATTGGGATGGCGACCTGAATTCAAGTAGAATGGGGAGAAACCAGTAGCTGAATGGCCAGAACTGTTATAGGAAAACTCTGCAGTACTCAACAAGGTGGGCCATTCCCCTTCCTGATCCATCAGATACATCTGAAGATATTGTTCAAGGTCCTGGTTTACTCTCTCAGTCTGTCCATCCGTTTCTGGATGGTAACTGGTGGACAAACGAGAGTCAACCCCCAATCCTTTGAGGAAGGACTTCCAAAATCGAGAAACAACTTGTGGACCTCGATCTGAAATAACCACCTTGGGAATTCCATGCAACCTGACTATGTGCTCAACAAACAGCGTGGCCAACTGGGGAGCAGTAGGAAGGGTTTTCAAAGGAATAAAATGGCTCATCTTGGAGAATTGGTCCACTACCACCCAAATCAAAGAATAACCTTGACTAGAGGGCAAGTCTACGATGAAATCCATGGATATGGTGTGCCAGGGAGATGGGGCTACAGGTAAAGGCATAAGGAGACCCTGTGGGGATTGTCTCAAACTTTTACCCTTAACACAGGGCTCACAAGTGGCGATGTACTGTCTCACCTGAGTGTCCATGCCCGGCCAAAGGAAGGTTCTCTTAATTAACTCCAGTGTCTTCTTGGGACCTTTATGACCAGCCAGCTGATGATCATGGAAATGCTGAATGACTTCTCGTTGCAGTCTTTCACTAGGGACGAATATTTTTCCAAGTAAGAAGGGCTTCCCATCCTGAACTCTTCTATCAGGGCCTTCCACTTCCCAAGTTGCAAATTCAATCTTGGCGAATTCCTCTCTAATCTGGTTCTCCAGTTTATCCTCAACCGTAATAGCCACAATCTTGTCTTCTGGATTGATGAATTCCTCCTTCTGGGCTTGACTTTCTTCTCCCATACTCAGACGTGAAAGGGCGTCCGCATTTCCATTCGCAGAACCGGGTTTATAAGTCAGAACGAAGTCATAATCTGCAAAAAATAGCGACCACCGCAACTGTCTAGGAGTTAAAGTTCGTGCAGATTTCAAAAATTGCAGATTCCGATGATCGGTGAACACGGTGATGACATGCCTCGCTCCGAACAGATAATGCCTCCATACCTTGAAAGCCTCCTTAACGGCCAGAAGTTCTTTGTCTGCAATTGAATAATTAATCTCAGCAGGAGATAATTTGCGAGAATGATAAGCCACTGGATGGAGTTGACCGGTGTCTTTCTGGCGTTGTGACAGAATTCCTCCAATTGCCAAATTCGAGGCATCAGCTTCAATAAAGAACGGTTCCTTCAAATTAGGGTGTTGCAGAACTGGTGCGGTGACAAAGGCTTCTTTTAAAAGCTGAAAAGCCTCTTCCGATTCTCGTTCCCACATGAATTGGACATTCTTTTTTAGTAGACGAGTAATAGGACTAACCTTTTCGGAGAAATTCTGAATGAATCGCCGATAAAAATTGGCGAATCCCAAAAAACTCTGAATCTCCTTCACAGATCTTGGAGCAGGCCAGGACTTAATTGCCTGAAGTTTGGAATCATCCATTGAGACCCCCTCAGGAGACAGGATGAAACCCAAAAACTCCACACTTGCCGAATGAAACACGCACTTTTCCAGTTTAACATATAGATGATTCTCCAACAGTCGCTCCAAAATTGCTCGTACATGGTCAACATGTTCCTCTAAGCTGTTTGAGAATATAAGGATATCATCTATGTAAACCACAGCTATACGATCCAGAAACTCACGAAGCACATCATTCACAAAATGCTGAAAGGCTGCAGGAGCATTACATAGCCCGAAGGGCATCACTTGGTATTCGAACAGTCCCAGCCTAGTTCGGAAGGCAGTCTTCCACTCCTCGCCCTCTGCCATGCGCACCAAATGATAGGCCCCCCGTAAGTCCAATTTGGTATACACACAAGCATCCTTCACCTGATCAAGGAGTTCAGAGATGAGGGGTAGAGGATAACGATTCTTTTTTGTGACCAGATTCAAGGCTCTATAATCGATTCAGGTTCTCAAGGTCCCATCCTTCTTAGGAATGAAAAACAAAGGTGATGACACAGGAGATTTTGAAGGTCGAATGAATCCGCAAGCCAAATTTTGTTCTATATAGTCTTTCAAATGAATATTCTCTGGTTCCGATAAAGCATAGATCCGGCTACATGGCAAAGAAGCTCCCGGCTCCAATTCGATCCGACAATCGTAGTCCCGATGAGGTGGCAATTTACGTGCTTCCTTTTCGTTGAAAACTTCCTTCAAATCTTGATATTCATCTGGGATGACAGGTAGTTCCAGAGCACCCACCATTTGGATTTGATTGACCAAATTTTGTGACATCGTGGAACCTGTGGCTTCTGGAATAACCTGAAAACAGTGCTCGCCACAGAATTCTGAGTTCATCTTCACAGTGCGGCGGGACCAATCAATTTGTGGGTTATGATCGGTTAGCCAAGGCAAACCCAGGATGAGCTGAAACTGTGGTGCGTCGATCAAATTGAATCGGATGAAACTCTGATGTTCACCCGGGCCAACGACAGTTATCTCCTCAGTATCGTAAGCTATTGGCCCGGAAGACAAATTGGTGCCGTCCACTGCCCAAACTGGTTCTGGCCTTAGCTTCTTTTCAAAATGGATACCAATAGATCTGGCAAATTGGATGTCACAAAAATTTCCAGTTGCCCCCGAATCCACCATCACTGAAACCTCTTCCACATGAGTCTTTCCAAATTGAATCTTACAAGACAAAATCAAATGTGGGGCTGCTGACTGCAGAGTATTTGCCAAAAACTGAGCTTTTGGAGTTGTCTCTTCCTTCGCTCCCACCAGTGCAACTCCGTCTACTGGTGGAGCCTGTCTTTTACCCACGAACTGTTCTTCGATTTCTTCGGACAATCCTTGACAAAGTGACCAGCTTGGCCACAATACATGCACAACTTGCCCAGACGCCTCTTTTCTCTTTCTTCCTGGGTAAGAGGTCCTCGAATTGTTCCAACCTGCATGGGTTCTTCGATTGAATGACTCAGACCATCTTGACTCTTGACAGATTCGGACCTAGCACGGTCAAAACGCGGTGGAATTGTTCGAACTTCTTTCCGGCGTTCATTGCGTCTTTCCGCTTGCCTCTGATCTATCTGCAAAACTAGATCAATTAATTCTGATACCTCCGTAGGCCTCCTAGGAATCTGAGCCAATCCATCCTTCAATTCATCCTTTAATCCTCGATAAAAGATAGCAGCTCTCTTCGCCTCTGGCCAACTAGTTTCTACAATCAATTTATTAAAATGGGCCAGATAAGCCACTAGATCTCGGTTCCCCTGCTTTAACTCTAATAGCTCATTATCTGTGGTTTGAGAAATGGTTCTCCGATCAAAAATGCGCAGAAATTCAGCCTTGAACTCCTCGAATTTGTACAACACTGGATCGTTGCAAGCCACCAAAGGCAATGACCAAGCAGCAGCATCGCCACTCAGGTAGGACAGCACAAACGCCACCTTAGACTGGTCCTCTTTAAACAGGATGGGCTTGCAAAGGAAGTGTAAGGAGCATTGGGTAAGAAAAATCTGTGCCTTATGGGGATCACCCTGAAATCTCTCGGGAGGGGCTAAAGGGATAGTAGGAGACATGGCGTGCACAACCTGTGTGGTGAGTTCTGACGAAGATGAGGAAGAGGGAGTAAAGGCTGGAGACTTGATACTCCCAAAATTAGGACGTGGGCTTTCTGATAATTCCTCCAATCTCTGACGTAAATAACTAGTCTCTTGATTTGACTTTCTCACCTCCTCCCTAGTCTCACTTAACTGTTTCTGTAACCCTTCAAGTACTGAGGCCAAAGCCTTAACATCTAGTCCTTCTGCCATCTCGCTCAGACGGAAGGCAATTGCGGGCACTTCAATCTGTCAGAAGTAGTACCTGAATTTCCTGATTCCGCGGGAGCGAGTGGCCTGGTCTTCTATGCAGAATATTTCCCAATTCCCAAACACCCCTACACCCGGATTTCGCCGAGCCCAGGAATGGAAGGGAAAGGGGAAGTGGATAACGAACAACAAAGAGAGACTTCCACACTGGTGCCTTCTTAGCGTCCTCTATGTATGTGGGACTGGTACACCTGTAACAATTAACAGAGAATTACTACAGTTCTAATAACCCTTGCCTGCTTATTACTCTCTCCCTACATCCCTCTATGTACCTGTAGAAGTGTGGACTGAGCAACTCTCTTAATGGAATACTGAAAACATTTTCTTCAAAAGTGGTACTCCTGTTGTCGTTAGAGTCTTTTAGGTTGACAAGAATAAAGGTGGTAAACTACTGTATTATCATATGCATACAACAATACCCTAATTTACTTGTAGAGAATCTGTTTACACTGAAGTCTCAAACAGTCTTTCAATGGAGGCTTCTACTCGAAATACAGAACTTCACTTGTTGAAAGTCTATGAACTGTCTGGAGATAACCTGGCTCTGACTAAGCCTGGGCGGAGCTCTTCAGAATAGCGCTGAGGAACCAATGCGCAAATGACAGTCTTTAGCAAGAAATAGAACTCCTTACCGCTCTCCAGAAGATATAGCGGAGCAGAAGTTCACCTGTGTACCGCCTCAGAATTCCTCTCAGCAGTGCAGGAAATGCGGAAAGGGGCTGAGACTCTGCAGGAAGAGAAGGCGGGTAACTAACAGATGAAACGGAGTGCCGATAATCAGCTCGGCGGACTCCACAGGAATGCGGAACCTGAAGATGGGAGGGGAACTGCAGGTGGGACTTCGGAAGCTGAATACCTGCAAAACCCTACCAAAACTACTAGGAATACCCCAGTGGAAACCCGGCAGCTAACGGGGAAGAAACTGTGACTGAATGACTGGAGCTCGGAACGGACAACCAACCGCCGGGAAATTTCAGTTGAAGTGCGCCAGATAGAACGCACTAGCCCTTGAAATGGCGGACGGCTAAAAACGCTAGAATGCTAACCTAGTCTCCAGCGCGGAACAACCAGGAAGCATGAGCCTGCCTTTGAAGTGAGCGCCAGATTGGAATCTGCCTAACAGAGGGACGTAGCACCTTGTAAGAAGGGGCATGGGGCGGTCTAACAGACGTACCTGGCCAGATCCTGACATGAATATTGTTTAATGTACACCTTAAAAATCATTTCCTAAGCATATAATACAGTTCTGATCTAAAAAGTACAGACACTAGTTTGCTCAGCAATCCTGAAGTGCCATCAGTAGGGTACAGTGCTAGCAATATCTTTGTTTCTTCATTTTTGTGAGTTTTTTTCAGTGGAAATTAGGCAAGTGTTGGAGTTAGAGTACATCATAGAATGGTGCGATTTACATTCAGTCACAGGAGATGCCAGTAGTATTGACTGATATTGAGGATTGAGGATTTTCCACTCTTGAAGGGAAAGATTAACATAGTACCTGTTTTTCTGTTTATTTTTTTAAGATCTTTAAAATCAGAAGGATTATCTATTCTTAGGTAAAGTTGTGTACCATCATTTTTTTATGTTTGGCGATTCCATTTTCCAGGAGCAGTGGAACCAGTGGTTTCATGTAGAGCAGTGGTACTCAAAGTATGGCCCTGCAGGCTTTTTCTTGCCACCCGCAGACATTCATCTAGGAAAGAGCAGCAGAGAAATAAAAGCTGCCCCAGTTCCCTTTGTTCCATTCTTACTGACCAATCAACTTTGTTTCCTGATTCTGGGCTTTTTTCCTATAGCTCCGGTTCAGGTGGAACACTCAGGATTTTTTAAACCAAACATGGCTTTATATTAGGTGTCTCCGACCCACAATTGCCTGGGTTTCAACATAAGCTACTGAGGAAAATACATCCCCGTTTTTTTCCAAATCTATTTCAAATCAGGCTCCAACATTTCGCCTTAAAATACATTTTCATCTGGCACAGGCAATAACGTGTGTTTTCAATAATCCTTGTAGTCAGGATCTGCAAATAGATTTTTATAGATCTTAACCAAACAAGGCTGCCTGGTCCTGGCAGACCTATTACTTCTTTCAGTATTTCTCTTTTTAAATGCAGAGCCCATAGTTGCACCAGTTCTTTTCCCAGAAGAGTAGCGGTTTCAGTGCTAACTCATGACTGATACAGATCCCAGGATCCAACAAGAGGGGGACTAAATGATGACACCAGTTAAGATAGTGTTTGCTTCAAACACTGTCTCTCCGTACCCACAAACACTTCCAATTTACTCGCTCCACACCTCCACTCCATGAGATGCTCTTGAGATTACTAAGGTCTTCTAACAGTCTATCAACCCAACTGCACTGCCATCTTCACTCTTTCTAAATGTTACTACTTTCTGCGTATTTATTGCTATGCTAATCTTTCCCAATTCTCTCATTATTATATTCAATGGCCAGAAATTAAAATCTGAATCTTTCCATGATGGTACCAGCTCACTGCCCTCCCTTCATATAATATCATCACCCCTGCCCTGGCAAAACTCACCACCAAGGATTACCACTGACTCTTCAATGATGATCAGAAACCCAGTTTTTATAGAAAATAATGGCTTGCATTGTCTGAAAAAAGATAAAGTAGGGATCAGGTCACCTGTCAAGCAAGGAGCTTCAAGCTGCATGAAAGTCAATGAACTGATCTGGATCGAAGTCAATGAATGGATCTGACCATTAATAAAGGAATTGCAAACTTTAGGCACTAACTTGATGCCGTCCCTGGCCTATAGGGAATTGTTTTGTTCCCTTTCCATCCTGAGCAAGATGTACACATCCATAACTGCTCTTGCGCAGGCTCTTAATGGGAACTAGGGATTAGGTAGGAGATCCCAGCACCAATAAAATGAGCTGTTAGATGTCTGTTAATGGCATCAAACAGTCTTCAAATCTGTGAAAGTGACTGAATACTCATTTCCCAATGTCCAAACGCAACTAATTAATTGTAGGCAGACGACTTGCCCACCCTTCTCTGCACCTCTTACAAAGAAAGCCTGCATATGTAAAAAATTGTTCTTTTAGTATTTCCATTGCTCCATATGTACTAAGAGTAATTTGCCAAATTTTGGGCAAGTAATCTACAAAAGAGCTGGTCTCCAACTAGACAGTGGAGTGCTGAGGTTGTGCTTTCTCAAACTGCTGTTGCTTGTATCCAATATCAAGCTACTACGATATAAGATTTGATGACAGTGAACTAGGGGCCCGATGTAGGTAAATCTCATTTACCGACTCTAGAATACCGAATTTTAACGATTCAGTATTCTAGATTCGGTAAATGAGATGTAGGAAACAATTTGCCAAAATATTCAGGGCCAAATGCTAAATTTGCCCATGAAGCAATCGCTGTGAGGCCGTGGCAGAGGGGACCCACCAGCCACTACAGAAATTGTAGCCACAGCAGATGACACTTGGATCTTAAATGCCTTAATTCTAGCTTATGACTTTATGTAAATGAGTGTTTAATAAACCAAGTCCATGCTAAGTGATCATACAGCTTCTGTTCATGAGATAGATTTGGTTAACCCATCCACCTATTAAGAAATCCATTTTAAAACTGCCTACTTTGATAACAGGAATCACACCCATCCTAAAAAACGTTTTATGATCGTAGGTAAACGCTACAAGTCCCCATTATGAATCTGATGGCCAGGAGCAGTGAACTAATTGCTACATTCAAGAGGTTATCTGACACTACATCAAATAACACCACACTACAAATACAAAAATAGTACATAAGCAAAAAAACTTGAAAAAGCTTGGTGGATAATTTGCGAACAGCCAACAAAATATACACTGCATTAATCATTTTAGAAGGTAAAGAAATGAGCATTGACTAAGAAAATCTGGAAAACCTGCTCAAGAGATATTTGACAAGGATGGGTGGGGTTTAGATTCACAGCCAAGGATCTTGCAGTGGAAAGGAATTAAACCAGTCATGAGCAACACAGAGAGGACAGATCAAAAGGGATGATATATTTGCTATGGACATTCTCTATCAACTGCTGATTCACAATTTCCTTGAGAAATTGTTCCTTTCCTTGAAGAAACTTAATTACATTTGACCAGGTAGTCTAAAAATAACACAATGATTTGTATTTATGAGACAATATTGGACAGTAGTCAGATAGATTCTTTTGAAAGAGGTGGTATACCTTGATTTGAAAAGCAAAGCAGTTCAGTGAAGACCTACACAAACCACATACTTCCTTCTTTCAGAGCCTTTGCTATGGAATCAAATGTCCTTATGCATTGTCTAGCTGTCTTTCTGAGAATATTAATGGTGTAGGAAGTGGTGTGTCTGTAAAAGGAATAAACATCTCTATACAGTATTCATGAAAGGCATCCAAGCGAGGGGTAACATTTTTAAGGTAAAATCGCTGCATCAGTATACTCAGTTAATCACAGAAAACTGCTCAAAAGGATGTACAACTGAATGCTTTCTAGGTGAATATATATGGCAGATACAATCACAGAAAACATATTCCACATTCAACTAGGAAAAATGTAAAAGTAAAATAGAAGCCTCAACACTTCTTATGTCTTAGTCTTACCTGTCCATTGGCAGCAGTCGCCTTCTTTATAAGTATACGAAAATAATTGTGGACTAAAAAACTATACTTAAGGGATAAAAACATATACAACTAGGAATTAGTAAAAAAATAATTGTATAAAAAATGATAAATGAATATATATTTTGGGGATAAAAAATATACAAGTAGAAATTAATACAAAAATAATTGTATAAATAAATTATAAATGAATATATACATAGGGGATAAAAAAATATACAAGTAGGAATAAATCAAAAAATAATTGTATGAAAAAAGTATAAATTAATAGGTTATAAGAAATAGTAAATATCAACTTCTCTCCAGTAAAGCCAATAGTCGCAATGACCAGTCAGGCAACCTGACTACCCTCATGGGAAGCCATTACAACATAACCAGCAGGTGACAGGTTCACTACATCATAGAGGATTGTGTTTATGTATAAACTTCAGTCTCCAGCCACAGGTATCATTGCCCTACAGTTTCAGGATATATTTAAGACATTGCATTTGGCCTACAGATTTCGAAAACAAGTTTGCATCAAATGAAGGATATGAATATTGTTTAATGTACACCTTAAAAATCATTTCCTAAGCATATAATACAGTTCTGATCTAAAAAGTACAGACACTAGTTTGCTCAGCAATCCTGAAGTGCCATCAGTAGGGTACAGTGCTAGCAATATCTTTGTTTCTTCATGTTTGTGAGTTTTTTTCAGTGGAAATTAGGCAAGTGTTGGAGTTAGAGTACATCATAGAATGGTGCGATTTACATTCAGTCACAGGAGATGCCAGTAGTATTGACTGATATTGAGGATTGAGGATTTTCCACTCTTGAAGGGAAAGATTAACATAGTACCTGTTTTTCTGTTTATTTTTTTTAAGATCTTTAAAATCAGAAGGATTATCTATTCTTAGGTAAAGTTGTGTACCATCATTTTTTTATGTTTGGCGATTCCATTTTCCAGGAGCAGTGGAACCAGTGGTTTCATGTAGAGCAGTGGTACTCAAAGTATGGCCCTGCAGGCTTTTTCTTGCCACCCGCAGACATTCATCTAGGAAAGAGCAGCAGAGAAATAAAAGCTGCCCCAGTTCCCTTTGTTCCATTCTTACTGGCCAATCAACTTTGTTTCCTGATTCTGGGCTTTTTTCCTATTGCTCCGGTTCAGGTGGAACACTCAGGATTTTTGAAACCAAACATGGCTTTATATTAGGTGTCTCCGACCCACAATTGCCTGGGTTTCAACATAAGCTACTGAGGAAAATACATCCCCGTTTTTTTCTAAATCTATTTCAAATCAGGCTCCAACATTTCGCCTTAAAATACATTTTCATCTGGCACAGGCAATAACGTGTGTTTTCAATAATCCTTGTAGTCAGGATCTGCAAATAGATTTTTATAGATCTTAACCAAACAAGGCTGCCTGGTCCTGGCAGACCTATTACTTCTTTCAGTATTTCTCTTTTTAAATGCAGAGCCCATAGTTGCACCAGTTCTTTTCCCAGAAGAGTAGCGGTTTCAGTGCTAACTCATGACTGATACAGATCCCAGGATCCAACAAGAGGGGGACTAAATGATGACACCAGTTAAGATAGTGTTTGCTTCAAACACTGTCTCTCCGTACCCACAAACACTTCCAATTTACTCGCTCCACACCTCCACTCCATGAGATGCTCTTGAGATTACTAAGGCCTTCTAACAGTCTATCAACCCAACTGCACTGCCATCTTCACTCTTTCTAAATGTTACTACTTTCTGTGTATTTATTGCTATGCTAATCTTTCCCAATTCTCTCATTATTATTTTCAATGGCCAGAAATTAAAATCTGAATCTTTCCATGATGGTACCAGCTCACTGCCCTCCCTTCATATAATATCACCACCCCTGCCCTGGCAAAACTCACCACCAAGGATTACCACTGACTCTTCTATGATGATCAGAAACCCAGTTTTTATATAAAATAATGGCTTGCATTGTCTGAAAAAAATAAAGTAGGGATCACGTCACCTGTCAAGCAAGGAGCTTCAAGCTGCATGAAAGTCAATGAACTGATCTGGATCGAAGTCAATGAATGGATCTCACCATTAATAAAGGAATTGCAAACTTTAGGCACTAACTTGATGCCGTCCCTGGCCTATAGGGAATTGTTTTGTTCCCTTTCCATCCTGAGCATGATGTGCACATCCATAACTGCTCTTGCGCAGGCTCTTAATGGGAACTAGGGATTAGGTAGGAGTTCCCTGCACCAATAAATTGAGCTGTTAGATGTCTGTTAATGGCATCAAACAGTCTTCAAATCTGTGAAAGTGACTGAATACTCATTTCCCAATGTCCAAACGCAACTAATTAATTGTAGGCAGAAGACTTGCCCACCCTTCTCTGCACCTCTTACAAAGAAAGCCTACATATGTAAAAAATTGTTCTTTTAGTATTTCCATTGCTCCATATGTACTAAGAGTAATTGCCAAATTTTGGGCAAGTAATCTACAAAAGAGCTGGTCTCCAACTAGACAGTGGAGTGCTGAGGTTGTGCTTTCTCAAACTGCTGTTGCCTGTATCCAATATCAAGCTACTACGATATAAGATTTGATGACAGTGAACTAGGGGCCCGATGTAGGTAAATCTCATTTACCGACTCTAGAATACCGAATTTTAACGATTCAGTATTCTAGATTCGGTAAATGAGATGTAGGAAACAATTTGCCAAAATATTCAGGGCCAAATGCTAAATTTGCCCATGAAGCAATCGCTGTGAGGCCGTGGCAGAGGGGACCCACCAGCCACTACAGAAATTGTAGCCACAGCAGATGACACTTGGATCTTAAATGCCTTAATTCTAGCTTATGACTTTATGTAAATGAGTGTTTAATAAACCAAGTCCATGCTAAGTGATCATACAGCTTCTGTTCATGAGATAGATTTGGTTAACCCATCCACCTATTAAGAAATCCATTTTAAAACTGCCTACTTTGATAACAGGAATCACACCCATCCTAAAAAACGTTTTATGATCGTAGGTAAACGCTACAAGTCCCCATTATGAATCTGATGGCCAGGAGCAGTGAACTAATTGCTACATTCAAGAGGTTATCTGACACTACATCAAATAACACCACACTACAAATACAAAAATAGTACATAAGCAAAAAAAATTGAAAAAGCTTGGTGGATAATTTGCGAACAGCCAACAAAATATACACTGCATTAATCATTTTAGAAGGTAAAGAAATGAGCATTGACTAAGAAAATCTGGAAAACCTGCTCAAGAGATATTTGACAAGGATGGGTGGGGTTTAGATTCACAGCCAAGGATCTTGCAGTGGAAAGGAATTAAACCAGTCATGAGCAACACAGAGAGGACAGATCAAAAGGGATGATATATTTGCTATGGACATTCTCTATCAACTGCTGATTCACAATTTCCTTGAGAAATTGTTCCTTTCTTTGAAGAAACTTAATTACATTTGACCAGGTAGTCTAAAAATAACACAATGATTTGTATTTATGAGACAATATTGGACAGTAGTCAGATAGATTCTTTTGAAAGTGGTGGTATACCTTGATTTGAAAAGCAAAGCAGTTTAGTAAAGACCTACACAAATCACATACTTCCTTCTTTCAGAGCCTTTGCTATGGAATCAAATGTCCTTATGCATTGTCTAGCTGTCTTTCTGAGAATATTAAAGGTGTAGGAAGTGGTGTGTCTGTAAAAGGAATAAACATCTCTATACAGTATTCATGAAAGGCATCCAAGCGAGGGGTAACATTTTTAAGGTAAAATCGCTGCATCAGTATACCCAGTTAATCACAGAAAACTGCTCAAAAGGATGTACAACTGAATGCTTTCTAGATGAATATATATGGCAGATACAATCACAGAAAACATATTCCACATTCAACTAGGAAAAATGTAAAAGTAAAATAGAAGCCTCAACACTACTTATGTCTTAGTCTTACCTGTCCATTGGCAGCAGTCACCTTCTTTATAAGTATACGAAAATAATTGTGGACTAAAAAACTATACTTAAGGGATAAAAGAATATACAACTAGGAATTAGTAAAAAACATAATTGTATAAAAAATGATAAATGAATATATATTTAGGGGATAAAAAATATACAAGTAGGAATTAATACAAAAATAATTGTATAAATAAATTATAAATGAATATATACTTAGGGGATAAAAAAATATACAAGTAGGAATAAATCAAAAAATAATTGTATGAAAAAAGTATAAATTAATAGGTTATAAGAAATAGTAAATATCAACTTCTCTCCAGTAAAGCCAATAGTCGCAATGACCAGTCAGGCAACCTGACTACCCTCATGGGCAGCCATTACAACATAACCAGCAGGTGACATGTTCACTACATCATAGAGGATTGTGTTTATGTATAAACCTCAGTCTCCAGCCACAGGTATCATTGCCGTACAGTTTCAGGATATATTTAAGACATTGTATTTGGCCTACATATTTCGAAAACAAGTTTGCATCAAATGAAGGAGATGAATATTGTGTAATGTACACCTTAAAAATCATTTCCTAAGCATATAATACAGTTCTGATCTAAAAAGTACAGACACTAGTTTGCTCAACAATCCTGAAGTGCCATCAGTAGGGTACAGTGCTAGCAATATCTTTGTTTCTTCATTTTTGTGAGTTTTTTTCAGTGGAAATTAGGCAAGTGTTGGAGTTAGAGTACATCATAGAATGGTGCGATTTACATTCAGTCACAGGAGATGCCAGTAGTATTGACTGATATTGAGGATTGAGGATTTTCCACTCTTGAAGGGAAAGATTAACATAGTACCTGTTTTTCTGTTTATTTTTTAAAGATCTTTAAAATCAGAAGGATTATCTATTCTTAGGTAAAGTTGTGTACCATCATTTTTTTATGTTTGGCGATTCCATTTTCCAGGAGCAGTGGAACCAGTGGTTTCATGTAGAGCAGTGGTACTCAAAGTATGGCCCTGCAGGATTTTTCTTGCCACCCGCAGACATTCTTCTAGGAAAGAGCAGCAGAGAAATAAAAGCTGCCCCAGTTCCCTTTGTTCCATTCTTACTGACCAATCAACTTTGTTTCCTGATTCTGGGCTTTTTTCCTATAACTCCGGTTCAGGTGGAACACTCAGGATTTTTTAAACCAAACATGGCTTTATATTAGATATCTCCGACCCACAATTGCCTGGGTTTCAACATAAGCTACTGAGGAAAATACATCCCCGTTTTTTCTTTAAATCTATTATAAATCAGGCTCCAACATTTCCCCTTAAAATACATTTTCATCTGGCACAGGCAATAACGTGTGTTTTCAATAATCCTTGTAGTCAGGATCTGCAAATAGATTTTTTATAGATCTTAACCAAACAAGGCTGCCTAGTCCTGGCAGACCTATTACTTCTTTCAGTATTTCTCTTTTTAAATGCAGAGCCCATAGTTGCACCAGTTCTTTTCCCAGAAGAGTAGCGGTTTCAGTGCTAACTCATGACTCATACAGATCCCAGGATCCAACAAGAGGGGGACTAAATGATGACACCAGTTAAAATAGTGTTTGCTTCAAACACTGTCTCTCCGTACCCACAAACACTTCCAATTTACTCGCTCCACACCTCCACTCCATGAGATGCTCTTGAGATTACTAAGGTCTTTTAACAGTCTATCAACCCAACTGCACTGCCATCTTCACTCTTTCTAAATGTTACTACTTTCTGCGTATTTATTGCTATGCTAATCTTTCCCAATTCTCTCATTATTATATTCAATGGCCAGAAATTAAAATCTGAATCTTTCCATGATGGTACCAGCTCACTGCCCTCCCTTCATATAATATCATCATCCCTGCCCTGGCAAAACTCACCACCAAGGATTACCACTGACTCTTCAATGATGATCAGAAACCCAGTTTTTATAGAAAATAATGGCTTGCATTGTCTGAAAAAAATAAAGTAGGGATCAGGTCACCTGTCAAGCAAGGAGCTTCAAGCTGCATGAAAGTCAATGAACTGATCTGGATCGAAGTCAATGAATGGATCTCACCATTAATAAAGGAATTGCAAACTTTAGGCACTAACTTGATGCCGTCCCTGGCCTATAGGGAATTGTTTTGTTCCCTTTCCATCCTGAGCATGATGTGCACATCCATAACTGCTCTTGCGCAGGCTCTTAATGGGAACTAGGGATTAGGTAGGAGTTCCCAGCACCAATAAATTGAGCTGTTAGATGTCTGTTAATGGCATCAAACAGTCTTCAAATCTGTGAAAGTGACTGAAGACTCATTTCCCAATGTCCAAACGCAACTAATTAATTGTAGGCAGACGACTTGCCCACCCTTCTCTGCCCCTCTTACAAAGAAAGCCTGCATATGTAAAAAATTGTTCTTTTAGTATTTCCATTGCTCCATATGTACTAAGAGTAATTTGCCAAATTTTGGGCAAGTAATCTATAAAAGAGCTGGTCTCCAACTAGACAGTGGAGTGCTGAGGTTGTGCTTTCTCAAACTGATGTTGCTTGTATCCAATATCAAGCTACTACAATATAAGATTTGATGACAGTGAACTAGGGGCCCGATGTAGGTAAATCTCATTTACCGACTTTAGAATACCGAATTTTAACTATTCAGTATTCTAGATTCAGTAAATGAGATGTAGGAAACAATTTGCCAAAATATTCAGGGCCAAATGCTAAATTCGCCCATGAAGCAATCGCTGTGAGGCCGTGGCAGAGGGGACCCACCAGCCACTACAGAAATTGTAGCCACAGCAGATGACACTTGGATCTTAAATGCCTTAATTCTAGCTTATGAAGTTATGTAAGTGTTTAATAAACCAAATCCATGCTAAGTGATCATACAGCTTCTGTTCATGAGATAGATTTGGTTAACCCATTCACCTATTAAGAAATCCATTTTAAAACTGCCTACTTTGATAACAGGAATCACACCCATCCTAAAAAACGTTTTAAGATCGTAGGTAAACGCTACAAGTCCCCATTATGAATCTGATGGCCAGGAGCAGTGAACTAATTGCTACATTCAAGAGGTTATCTGACACTACATCAATTAACACCACACTACAAATACAAAAATAGTACATAAGCAAGAAAAACTTGAAAAAGCTTGGTGGATAATTTGCGAAAAGCCAACAAAATATACACTGCATTAATCATTTTAGAAGGTAAAGAAATGAGCATTGACTAAGAAAATCTGGAAAACCTGCTCAATAGATATTTGACAAGGATGGGTGGGGTTGAGATTCACAGCCAAGGATCTTGCAGTGGAAAGGAATTAAACCAGTCATGAGCAACACAGAGAGGACAGATCAAAAGGGATGATATATTTGCTATGGACATTCTCTATCAACTGCTGATTCACAATTTCCTTGAGAAATTGTTCCTTTCCTTGAAGAAACTTAATTACATTTGACCAGGTAGTCTAAAAATAACACAATGATTTGTATTTATGAGACAATATTGGACAGTAGTCAGATAGATTCTTTTGAAAGAGGTGGTATACCTTGATTTGAAAAGCAAAGCAGTTCAGTGAAGACCTACACAAACCACATACTTCCTTCTTTCAGAGCCTTTGCTATGGAATCAAATGTCCTTATGCATTGTCTAGCTGTCTTTCTGAGAATATTAATGGTGTAGGAAGTGGTGTGTCTGTAAAAGGAATAAACATCTCTATACAGTATTCATGAAAGGCATCCAAGCGAGGGGTAACATTTTTAAGGTAAAATCGCTGCATCAGTATACTCAGTTAATCACAGAAAACTGCTCAAAAGGATGTACAACTGAATGCTTTCTAGGTGAATATATATGGCAGATACAATCACAGAAAACATATTCCACATTCAACTAGGAAAAATGTAAAAGTAAAATAGAAGCCTCAACACTTCTTATGTCTTAGTCTTACCTGTCCATTGGCAGCAGTCGCCTTTTTTATAAGTATACGAAAATAATTGTGGACTAAAAAACTATACTTAAGGGATAAAAACATATACAACTAGGAATTAGAAAAAAAATAATTGTATAAAAAATGATAAATGAATATATATTTTGGGGATAAAAAATATACAAGTAGAAATTAATACAAAAATAATTGTATAAATAAATTATAAATGAATATATACATAGGGGATACAAAAATATACAAGTAGGAATAAATCAAAAAATAATTGTATGAAAAAAGTATAAATTAATAGGTTATAAGAAATAGTAAATATCAACTTCTCTCCAGTAAAGCCAATAGTCGCAATGACCAGTCAGGCAACCTGACTACCCTCATGGGAAGCCATTACAACATAACCAGCAGGTGACAGGTTCACTACATCATAGAGGATTGTGTTTATGTATAAACTTCAGTCTCCAGCCACAGGTATCATTGCCCTACAGTTTCAGGATATATTTAAGACATTGCATTTGGCCTACAGATTTCGAAAACAAGTTTGCATCAAATGAAGGATATGAATATTGTTTAATGTACACCTTAAAAATCATTTCCTAAGCATATAATACAGTTCTGATCTAAAAAGTACAGACACTAGTTTGCTCAGCAATCCTGAAGTGCCATCAGTAGGGTACAGTGCTAGCAATATCTTTGTTTCTTCATGTTTGTGAGTTTTTTTCAGTGGAAATTAGGCAAGTGTTGGAGTTAGAGTACATCATAGAATGGTGCGATTTACATTCAGTCACAGGAGATGCCAGTAGTATTGACTGATATTGAGGATTGAGGATTTTCCACTCTTGAAGGGAAAGATTAACATAATACCTGTTTTTCTGTTTATTTTTTTTAAGATCTTTAAAATCAGAAGGATTATCTATTCTTAGGTAAAGTTGTGTACCATCATTTTTTTATGTTTGGCGATTCCATTTTCCAGGAGCAGTGGAACCAGTGGTTTCATGTAGAGCAGTGGTACTCAAAGTATGGCCCTGCAGGCTTTTTCTTGCCACCCGCAGACATTCATCTAGGAAAGAGCAGCAGAGAAATAAAAGCTGCCCCAGTTCCCTTTTTTCCATTCTTACTGGCCAATCAACTTTGTTTCCTGATTCTGGGCTTTTTTCCTATTGCTCCGGTTCAGGTGGAACACTCAGGATTTTTGAAACCAAACATGGCTTTATATTAGGTGTCTCCGACCCACAATTGCCTGGGTTTCAACATAAGCTACTGAGGAAAATACATCCCCGTTTTTTTCTAAATCTATTTCAAATCAGGCTCCAACATTTCGCCTTAAAATACATTTTCATCTGGCACAGGCAATAACGTGTGTTTTCAATAATCCTTGTAGTCAGGATCTGCAAATAGATTTTTATAGATCTTAACCAAACAAGGCTGCCTGGTCCTGGCAGACCTATTACTTCTTTCAGTATTTCTCTTTTTAAATGCAGAGCCCATAGTTGCACCAGTTCTTTTCCCAGAAGAGTAGCGGTTTCAGTGCTAACTCATGACTGATACAGATCCCAGGATCCAACAAGAGGGGGACTAAATGATGACACCAGTTAAGATAGTGTTTGCTTCAAACACTGTCTCTCCGTACCCACAAACACTTCCAATTTACTCGCTCCACACCTCCACTCCATGAGATGCTCTTGAGATTACTAAGGCCTTCTAACAGTCTATCAATCCAACTGCACTGCCATCTTCACTCTTTCTAAATGTTACTACTTTCTGTGTATTTATTGCTATGCTAATCTTTCCCAATTCTCTCATTATTATTTTCAATGGCCAGAAATTAAAATCTGAATCTTTCCATGATGGTACCAGCTCACTGCCCTCCCTTCATATAATATCACCACCCCTGCCCTGGCAAAACTCACCACCAAGGATTACCACTGACTCTTCTATGATGATCAGAAACCCAGTTTTTATATAAAATAATGGCTTGCATTGTCTGAAAAAAATAAAGTAGGGATCACGTCACCTGTCAAGCAAGGAGCTTCAAGCTGCATGAAAGTCAATGAACTGATCTGGATCGAAGTCAATGAATGGATCTCACCATTAATAAAGGAATTGCAAACTTTAGGCACTAACTTGATGCCGTCCCTGGCCTATAGGGAATTGTTTTGTTCCCTTTCCATCCTGAGCATGATGTGCACATCCATAACTGCTCTTGCGCAGGCTCTTAATGGGAACTAGGGATTAGGTAGGAGTTCCCTGCACCAATAAATTGAGCTGTTAGATGTCTGTTAATGGCATCAAACAGTCTTCAAATCTGTGAAAGTGACTGAATACTCATTTCCCAATGTCCAAACGCAACTAATTAATTGTAGGCAGAAGACTTGCCCACCCTTCTCTGCACCTCTTACAAAGAAAGCCTACATATGTAAAAAATTGTTCTTTTAGTATTTCCATTGCTCCATATGTACTAAGAGTAATTGCCAAATTTTGGGCAAGTAATCTATAAAAGAGCTGGTCTCCAACTAGACAGTGGAGTGCTGAGGTTGTGCTTTCTTAAACTGCTGTTGCTTGTATCCAATATCAAGCTACTACGATATAAGATTTGATGACAGTGAACTAGGGGCCCGATGTAGGTAAATCTCATTTACCGACTCTAGAATACCGAATTTTAACGATTCAGTATTCTAGATTCGGTAAATGAGATGTAGGAAACAATTTGCCAAAATATTCAGGGCCAAATGCTAAATTCGCCCATGAAGCAATCGCTGGAAGGCCGTGGCAGAGGGGACCCACCAGCCACTACAGAAATTGTAGCCACAGTAGATGACACTTGGATCTTAAATGCCTTAATTCTAGCTTATGACTTTATGTAAGTGTTTAATAAAACAAATCCATGCTAAGTGATCATACAGCTTCTGTTCATGAGATAGATTTGGTTAACCCATCCACCTATTAAGAAATCCATTTTAAAACTGCCTACTTTGATAACAGGAATCACACCCATCCTAAAAAACATTTTATGATCGTAGGTAAACGCTACAAGTCCCCATTATGAATCTGATGGCCAGGAGCATGAACTAATTCCTACATTCAAGAGGTTATCTGACACTACATCAAAGGTTCAAAGGTTCAAAATAAGCTTTATTCGATTTTATCAAAAAAATCATAAAAGCGTACAGTACAATTTATGCAGAAGAATTAAAAATTTTCACTTGAGCAAGGTTACAAAATGGATAAAACATTTCTCTAAAATTTAAAATCTACAGCAATCATTGGACAAAAGGCCTCGTATTCCACTAATCAATTAATATTGACGTGTACTACTTAACACATTGAGTTTCTAAATTTCATCACTGACTTCAAAAAGCGAGAAACAGCAAAGATAAAATCCACATCTTCTAAGAGCAATAGTTTCAAATATGCAGGTTTACATGTTCTTATCCCCCAGCGCTTAAGTAAGGGTAGAAGGAATAGTTTCCTCGGGCTGGTATATAGATTACAAAAGAACATGATATGAATATTGCTTTGTGTTGAATGGTCATCACATGGACATATTAATTTCAGCGAGGTCCAATCATTCTGTTTCGGTAGAGTGACCATGCGGAAGAAAATCCCTAGGCGCAGCCTAGTCAAAAGCATGCGAGGATAGGGTGCTATTTCAGTCCCAAGATAGGATTGTAAGCCTTCAGTAGGGGTAATTTGTTGATAGCTTAGGATTGTACCTTTAAGTTTCTCTATGTCCCATCTTGCACTTTCTAGGTGTGTAATTAGTAGTTTTTTAAGGACCGGCCTAGTCATGCTTTGTAAAGTCTCTGGATCATCGTAAAATTCAGAGTGTCCAATGTTAGAGAACATCGTTTGTACATATCGCAGCCATTTGACTTTTGCTGCACCATCCAAAACCATGCAGTCTTTAATGAGATTTCTATTCAATTTACACTCCTCTGTAGTCCAAATTTTGTGCCAAAGCAAACAGGGTGATATTTTTATAATGTCACTAAGGTATTTAACGCCGGTCTCAATGTGAGTCATAAAAGTCGACGTAGTTTTTGGCACACCCAGTAGGTAGCAAATGAAAATGTTCTCGCAAGTTTGTAACGAGGACACATTCTCAAAGCCCCAGAGACCTGCGCCATATGTAGCCGTGGCTATACACTTTGCCCGGTAGATCTGTATCATTTCTCGAATGGGTTTACCTCCAATTTTGCCTGCAAAGGTTCGTAGAGCACCTATGGCACGACTGTAGGCAAGTTTCCTGGCTGACACTGCATGTTTCCATCTTCCCCGCCTGTCAAACACGATGCCCAGGTAGCAAAATGTGTCTGTTATGGCAATCTTTTGCTGGTCCAAATATATTGAGCATGGGGGTCTATTGATCTTTTGGGAGCAGGACATGGAGAAAGTTTTAGAAATATTCCCCTTCAAGTTTCTTTTACCCATATAAGATGAAAATTCGTTTACTGCTCTCTGCAAGCCTACTTTTGTCCTTGACATGATTGCCGCGTCATCGGCATATAAAAGAATGGGTACGGGCCTGCCATTGACAGCCGGGTAATCGCTTGACAGAGTTAATAAACTCTCAGCGATAGAATTTATATAAAATGTAAAAAGCAAGGGCGCAAGTATGCAGCCTTGCCTCACCCCTCTATTTATGGCAAATTTTTGTGAGCATTCCCCCTGAGTCCCAAACCTTACTCTAGCCCCTGCGTCTCTGTATAATTCTTTAATGAATGTGAGAATGATTGAGTCCACCCCAATGTCCTCCAACGTCGACCAGAGCAGCGCATGGTCCACGCAATCGAATGCGGAGCTGAGGTCGACGAAGGTTACAAATAGGTCCCCTTTTTTAGCCTGCGTGCACTTAGAGACTAATAGGGACAAATTTAGACATTGCTCAAGAGTCCCTCGTCCCTTTCGGAACCCATATTGGAACTCCGAGATGACATTTTTCTCTTCTTCCCAGTGTTGTATTTTCTTGAGAAGAATCCTTCCTGCGACTTTCATAAGTCCGTCCAGTAACGATATTGGACGGTAACAAGCAGGGTCGTCCCTGTTCCCTTTTTTAAATATGGGGACTACAATCGCGTCCGACCAAGTGGTAATGAACCCGCATTTATTTCCCATATTCAATACATTGGTTAGCAAAGGAACCCAAAAATCCGGCTCTGATTTATAGACATCCACTGGGGTGTAATCAGGGCCGGGGGCTTTGCCTGAGGCACTTTCCCTAAGGGCATCTTCAACTTCTAAGGTAGTAAATACCAGTTCAATCGGGTAAGGGGGTGCTGGGGAAAGAGTTCGCTGATTATCCTGTGTATATTATCTGCAGATGAAATCACCCTACATGGGTTCGGGGCATTCCCCTGGGTATTGTTAGAATAAAGGTTACCATAGTGTTCTACCCAGAGCTCACCCGTTATGGCTACTTCCACGGAGTTATCTCTATCTCTTAAATTATAGACAGGTCTTATGACTTTCCAAAAGGCATTACTATCCTTGTTCCTAGCGGCTTCCCCCAAAGCTTCCCAGGCCTCCTTCTTCAGTGTCGCCCTCCGCTGTTTGATAGCCAGCTTATAATCTTGTCTCGCCTGACGAATTTGAACCCTATCTTTTGGATGGGCGGACAGAGCTTTCTTTAAATTTTTCAATGTAGATGTGCATCTAGAGTCAAACCACCCACGGGTATGCCTCCCATTGTCCTTACAGTTCCTAGTCAGTGCATTTTTTATGTGGCGCTGTATGTTAGAAAATGCAGCCATAATGCTCTTTGGGTCAGTATCTTCCTCTAAGCAGGCAAGAATGTCCGTGGAACAAGAGGATAGGAGGTTTTGAAAGAAGGATGTTGGGTTTGTTTTCTCCCATTTGATTACATACCCATTAGTCTTAGTTAGGGTAACCTCATATGGGTATGAAACCCTACTAGGTTCCTTTAATTTGTCCCCCATCAATTTTACCCCGAAGGTGATTGGATAATGATCGCTCATAGGGTCATCCCCAATTTTCCAGTAGGTTATAAAGTCAGGATGAGTTGGTGATATCAACGCAAAACCAATTGTGGTTTTACAACCTCTTCCATTATACGTTGGGGCAAAGGGAACCGGGGGGAGCATGCCTGGTTGATAAAGGTGAGGTCAAAGGTAAATATAACGTTGTTAAGAAGAGACCCCATGTTGGTATGGGAGAAATGCAATGGACCATCCTCCCCGAGATCTGATAGGCCGCACAAACCTAGCTCAGAAGACGGGCAGATGGTACAATTGAAGTCACCCACCCACAACATTATATGATCCCCTGTACCTTGTTCTCTCAGTTTGTGGATATGATGCATCATAATGTTCATATTTGATTCCACTTCACTAATTGGCAGATTATTATAGAAGTTCACAAGAATCACCCTTTGCGAAGTGCCCCATTTAAGTAATATGATTTGAAAATACTGACTGGATTGGAAGTTGCAAACTTTTATATCCCCTACATTCGAGATGTATGTACACAGGCCCCCCTTGTTGCGACCCTGGGCTGATAGCACAGCAGGAGAGTGAAAGGTTTGATATCCCAACATGTGGGCTTCCTCTATAAGCCAGGTTTCTTGAAGACACAGGATGCCATACTTCTGCACAATCTCTAGCCAAGGTTTGTGGGTGATCTTACTACCAAGGCCTGCTACATTCCAGGAAAGAAGAGAGTGCATTGGGTTTCTATATTCCTGTGGATGATGCCCTCCATTCCCCTTTATGCCTTTCAGATCTTGCGAGTGTGCAGGCTCTACCTGTTGTGTAACCTGGGCAGTAAGAGCATGCTGTTCAGGGGGGTTTAAGTCTAGCCCAATGTAACTTGGAACTTGGGATCTAGGCATTGATTTTTCAGTCGAGTCTGTCTCCGTTGGGGGATTATGGGCATTGGTGGGAATTGAAGCAACACTCATTCCCAGTCAATCCACCTGATCCAGACACTCAAACCTATTCATAGTGGGCGCTCCTTCCCACCAATTGTTAATTGGTTGCCAACCATCCCCGTGTCCTTTCCATCTGCGATTATGAACTATTGACCAAGCCCCAGGTGGCTCAACAGTCTGTATTGGAGGATAGAAAAAAGTAAGGGGTCTGATAACAATAGATTGGTCAGTATCACCTGAATCCCATGAAGTGATATGTTGGGCTGTGTGGGGGTCTGCAAATGAAACCACTATGCAGTCGCCAGGGATGGATTTGTATGTACGACCCACCCATGGCACTCTCCTAACCATTAGAACCCTACTCCTAAGAGTGTTAGGAAGCTGCCTGTTGACATTAAGCCAGTGAATCACCTTATTCTTTAGGGACCACTGGGTCTCCATGGAATGTGGGTCAAGTGCTGGTACACCAGCTAGTACAACAACATAGGGTCCGGCGTCAGGAGGGAGATCAATATAACCCCCACGAAAGTTCTGGCGACCATGGTACTGATTGGCTATATGCGCAGTAGGAGGCATATTAATCTTATTGGACTTGTGGGCAACCTTAGGGACTGGTTTGGGTAAAGTCAGGTTCTCAGGGCCTTTTGTCACTGGTATTGAGAGTTTTGGTATGAGGGGAACTGGAACATTTGGCTTAGACCGGGGTTTGGGTATTGGGGTGGGTTTAGGTGGGGGTAGAGGCAAGACAGGGGGCACCATTTCAGGGGCAGGGGGACTAACGTCAATTACTGGAGCTGGATGGATACCATCATCACCATCCTGGGAAGTACCTTCAGCAATACGAGGAAAACTTGCTTCCAATTGCTTTAGGCTAAGAGTGGCCAGGGAGACTAAGGTCTTATCCATCTCTAAGAGATTGTTCTCAATACGTGAAAGTCTGAGTTCCAAAGGTGACAGTAGCTGTTTTAATGTGGCCCAAACTGTTTTAAGAAAATCTTCGTCATCACCCCCCTTGTCTCTGTCCCTCCCTGGCTCACTTTGCCCTCCCTCTATAAGTTTCTCGTCGTGTGTGGAGAAAGGCCCTAAAATAGGGTCAGGGACCATATTAAGGTTGCTGTGTTCCTTGCCCCCCCCCTATTAGGTGGCTATCCAATTTTGGCACTTCTATGGTCTCCCCCGTGGTGGGTAGTGTTCACCTATTGTTAAAGAACTGTAACCTTGCAATTTTGGCTTTTTTGCGAGCGTAGGCAGACCTCGCGTTGCTTTTCTTTTTTAGAGTTGGCCCCTCTTTATTTTTATTTTTTGCAGCAGGGGGAGGGGGGGTCAGGACTGTCAGGCAAAATAATGGCAGTCCCAGGTCCATTAGGCACGATTCCCTCGAAAGTTTTAGGGGGCACGGCAGTTAAGATGGGTATAGGCTCTAGTGGAAGAGAAAGAGAAAGGGGAACATGGTGAACATCAGCATTAATTAGCAGTGAGGGTGGGCAAGAAGCATGTTGTGGTGATACAGCAGACGCAATTTTCCCCAGAGAAGATTTTTTAGAATGGGCAAAGGTCTGTGAAAGCTTACGTGCAGCGTCAAGCTCAAGTGACACCCTCTTCTGCATTTTAGTGATTTCAACATCAATTGCCAAATTAGTCTTCACAATGAAATCATCCAATGTCCCGCTGGGCTTACACAGCCCCATTGCAGTTTTACTGCGGCTACCCCGTGTGGTCATGGTAAGTCTAAATTACAGTACCGACAATGTGCTTAATAATAACAGTAGGCAAGCCAGTAAACACGAACCAAGGGGGGTGGGCCAGGCCAGTCCTCTTAGTCCTCTAACGGCCTCAAACGGCCCGCTCTTAGCCCGGTCTTCGCCCCGGGCTGCGTCCCGCGCTGCGGGAGACCAAACACTATTTATAGCAGTTGGAAAGGGCGGGGGGCGGAGCTACAGGGAGAGCGGACCAGAAGGTGGACTCGGTCTCGCAGGGACACCTGGGTCAGGTAGTCCCTGCACGCTCGCAGCCCTGTAGCGTTGCTGGTTCCCTTGGTCCCACCAGGCGTGCCCCCAGAGAAAAACAAGCAGAGACAGCACAGGTCCCACGACGAAGCGGAACCCGCGGAGCGGGTGCGGCGAGCCTCAAAGTGCTAGTGCAGGTAAGCGCAATCCAGAAGTGCGCTTGGCTTTGGCAGCGGTTCAGGAGTATCCCAAGGGTCCAGGCGTTGACCAGCTGATTTTACAGCGTTCTGATGGGCGGGGGGCGGAGCTACAGGGAGAGCGGACCGGAAGGTGGACTCGGTCTCGCAGGGACACCTGGGTCAGGTAGTCCCTGCACGCTCGCAGCCCTGTAGCGTTGCTGGTTCCCTTGGTCCCACCAGGCGTGCCCCCAGAGAAAAACAAGCAGAGACAGCACAGGTCCCACGACGAAGCGGCACCCGCGGAGCGGGTGCGGCGAGCCTCAAAGTGCTAGTGCAGGTAAGCGCAATCCAGCAGTGCGCTTGGCTTTGGCAGCGGTTCAGGAGTATCCCAAGGGTCCAGGCGTTGACCAGCTGATTTTACAGCGTTCTGATGGGCGGGGGGCGGAGCTACAGGGAGAGCAGACCGGAAGGTGGACTCGGTCTCGCAGGGACACCTGGGTCAGGTAGTCCCTGCACGCTCGCAGCCCTGTAGCGTTGCTGGTTCCCTTGGTCCCACCAGGCGTGCCCCCAGAGAAAAACAAGCAGAGACAGCACAGGTCCCACGATGAAGCGGCACCCGCGGAGCGGGTGCGGCGAGCCTCAAAGTGCTAGTGCAGGTAAGCGCAATCCAGCAGTGCGCTTGGCTTTGGCAGCGGTTCAGGTGTATCCCCTACATCAAATAACAGCACACTACAAATACAAAAATAGTACATAAGCAAGAAAAACTTGAAAAAGCTTGGTGGTTAATTTGCGAACAGCCAACAAAATATACACTGCATTAATCATTTTAGAAGGTAAAGAAATGAGCATTGACTAAGAAAATCTGGAAAACCTGCTCAAGAGATATTTGACAAGGATGGGTGGGGTTGAAATTCACAGCCAAGGATCTTGCAGGGGAAAGGAATTAAACCAGTCATGAGCAACACAGAGAGGACAGATCAAAAGGGATGATATATTTGCTATGGACATTCTCTATCAACTGATGATTCACAATTTCCATGAGAAATTGTTCCTTTCCTTGAAGAAACTTAATTACATTTGACCAGGTAGTCTAAAAATAACACAATGATTTGTATTTATGAGACAAGATTGGACAGTAGTCAGACAGATTCTTTTGAAAGTGGTGGCATACCTTGATTTGAAAAGCAAAGCAGTTCAGTAAAGACCTACACAAATCACATACTTCCTTCTTTCAGAGCCTTTGCTATGGAATCAAATGTCCTTATGCATTGTCTAGCTGTCTTTCTGAGAATATTAAAGGTGTAGGAAGTGGTGTGTCTGTAAAAGGAATAAACATCTCTATACAGTATTCATGAAAGGCATCCAAGCGAGGGGTAACATTTTTAAGGTAAAATCGCTGCATCAGTATACCCAGTTAATCACAGAAAACTGCTCAAAAGGATGTACAACTGAATGCTTTCTAGGTGAATATATATGGCAGATACAATCACAGAAAACATATTCCACATTCAACTAGGAAAAATGTAAAAGTAAAATAGAAGCCTCAACACTACTTATGTCTTAGTCTTACCTGTCCATTGGCATCAGTCGCCTTCTTTATAAGTATACGAAAATAATTGTGGACTAAAAAACTATACTTAAGGGATAAAAAAGTATACAACTAGGAATTAGTAAAAAAAAATGGTATAAAAAATGATAAATGAATATATATTTAGGGGATAAAAAATATACAAGTAGGAATTAATACAAAAATAATTGTATAAATAAATTATCAATGAATATATACTTAGGGGATAAAAAAATATACAAGTAGGAATAAATCAAAAAATAATTGTATGAAAAAAGTATAAATAATAGGTTATAAGAAATAGTAAATATCAACTTCTCTCCAGTAAAGCCAATAGTCGCAATGACCAGTCAGGCAACCTGACTACCCTCATGAGCAGCCATTACAACATAACCAGCAGGTGACATGTTCACTACATCATAGAGGATTGTGTTTATGTATAAACTTCAGTCTCCAGCCACAGGTATCATTGCCCTACAGTTTCAGGATATATTTAAGACATTGCATTTGGCCTACAGATTTCGAAAACAAGTTTGCATCAAATGAAGGAGATGAATATTGTTTAATGTACACCTTAAAAATCATTTCCTAAGCATATAATACAGTTCTGATCTAAAAAGTACAGACACTAGTTTGCTCAACAATCCTGAAGTGCCATCAGTAGGGTACAGTGCTAGCAATATCTTTGTTTCTTCATTTTTGTGAGTTATTTTCAGTGGAAATTAGGCAAGTGTTGGAGTTAGAGTACATCATAGAATGGTGCGATTTACATTCAGTCACAGGAGATGCCAGTAGTATTGACTGATATTGAGGATTGAGGATTTTCCACTCTTGAAGGGAAAGATTAACATAGTACCTGTTTTTCTGTTTATTTTTTTTAAGATCTTTAAAATCAGAAGGATTATCTATTCTTAGGTAAAGTTGTGTACCATCATTTTTTTATGTTTGGCGATTCCATTTTCCAGGAGCAGTGGAACCAGTGGTTTCATGTAGAGCAGTGGTACTCAAAGTATAGCCCTGCAGGCTTTTTCTTGCCACCCGCAGACATTCATCTAGGAAAGAGCAGCAGAGAAATAAAAGCTGACCCAGTTCCCTTTGTTCCATTCTTACTGACCAATCAACTTTGTTTCCTGATTCTGGGGTTTTTTCCTATAGCTCCGGTTCAGGTGGAACACTCAGGATTTTTGAAACCAAACATGGCTTTATATTAGGTGTCTCCGACCCACAATTGCCTGGGTTTCAACATAAGCTACTGAGGAAAATACATCCCCGTTTTTTTCTAAATCTATTTCAAATCAGGCTTCAACATTTCGCCTTGAAATACATTTTCATCTGGCACAGGCAATAACGTGTGTTTTCAATAATCCTTGTAGTCAGGATCTGCAAATAGATTTTTATAGATCTTAACCAAACAAGGCTGCCTGGTCCTGGCAGACCTATTACTTCTTTCAGTATTTCTCTTTTTAAATGCAGAGCCCATAGTTGCACCAGTTCTTTTCCCAGAAGAGTAGCGGTTTCAGTGCTAACTCATGACTGATACAGATCCCAGGATCCAACAAGAGGGGGACTAAATGATGACACCAGTTAAGATAGTGTTTGCTTCAAACACTGTCTCTCCGTACCCACAAACACTTCCAATTTACTCGCTCCACACCTCCACTCCATGAGATGCTCTTGAGATTACTAAGGCCTTCTAACAGTCTATCAACCCAACTGCACTGCCATCTTCACTCTTTCTAAATGTTACTACTTTCTGCGTATTTATTGCTATGCTAATCTTTCCCAATTCTCTAATTATTATATTCAATGGCCAGAAATTAAAATCTGAATCTTTCCATGATGGTACCAGCTCACTGCCCTCCCTTCATATAATATCATCACCCCTGCCCTGGCAAAACTCACCACCAAGGATTACCACTGACTCTTCTATGATGATCAGAAACCCAGTTTTTATATAAAATAATGGCTTGCATTGTCTGAAAAAAATAAAGTAGGGATCAGGTCACCTGTCAAGCAAGGATCTTCAAGCTGCATGAAAGTCAATGAACTGATCTGGATCGAAGTCAATGAATGGATCTCACCATTAATAAAGGAATTGCAAACTTTAGGCACTAACTTGATGCCGTCCCTGGCCTATAGGGAATTGTTTTGTTCCCTTTCCATCCTGAGCATGATGTGCACATCCATAACTGCTCTAGCGCAGGCTCTTAATGGGCACTAGGGATTAGGTAGGAGTTCCCAGCACCAATAAATTGAGCTGTTAGATGTCTGTTAATGGCATCAAACAGTCTTCAAATCTGTGAAAGTGACTGAATACTCATTTCCCAATGTCCAAACGCAACTAATTAATTGTAGGCAGAAGACTTGCCCACCCTTCTCTGCACCTCTTACAAAGAAAGCCTGCATATGTAAAAAATTGTTCTTTTAGTATTTCCATTGCTCCATATGTACTAAGAGTAATTTGCCAAATTTTGGGCAAGTAATCTATAAAAGAGCTGGTCTCCAACTAGACAGTGGAGTGCTGAGGTTGTGCTTTCTCAAACTGCTGTTGCTTGTATCCAATTTCAAGCTACTACGATATAAGATTTGATGACAGTGAACTAGGGGCCCGATGTAGGTAAATCTCATTTACCGACTCTAGAATACCGAATTTTAACGATTCAGTATTCTAGATTCGGTAAATGAGATGTAGGAAACAAGTTGCCAAAATATTCAGGGCCAAATGCTAAATTCGCCCATGAAGCAATCGCTGTGAGGCCGTGGCAGAGGGGACCCACCAGCCACTACAGAAATTGTAGCCACAGCAGATGACACTTGGATCTTAAATGCCTTAATTCTAGCTTATGACTTTATGTAAGTGTTTAATAAAACAAATCCATGCTAAGTGATCATACAGCTTCTGTTCATGAGATAGATTTGGTTAACCCATCCACCTATTAAGAAATCCATTTTAAAACTGCCTACTTTGATAACAGGCATCACACCCATCCTAAAAAACATTTTATGATCGTAGGTAAACGCTACAAGTCCCCATTATGAATCTGATGGCCAGGAGCAGTGAACTAATTGCTACATTCAAGAGGTTATCTGACACTACATCAAATAACAGCACACTACAAATACAAAAATAGTACATAAGTAAGAAAAACTTGAAAAAGCTTGGTGGTTATTTGCGAACAGCCAACAAAATATACACTGCATTAATCATTTTAGAAGGTAAAGAAATGAGCATTGACTAAGAAAATCTGGAAAACCTGCTCAAGAGATATTTGACAAGGATGGGTGGGGTTGAGATTCACAGCCAAAGATCTTGCAGTGGAAAGGAATTAAACCAGTCATGAGCAACACAGAGAGGACAGATCAAAAGGGATGATATATTTGCTATGGACATCCTCTATCAACTGCTGATTCACAATTTCCTTGAGAAATTGTTCCTTTCCTTGAAGAAACTTAATTACATTTGACCAGGTAGTCTAAAAATAACACAATGATTTGTATTTATGAGACAAGATTGGACAGTAGTCAGACAGATTCTTTTGAAAGTGGTGGCATACCTTGATTTGAAAAGCAAAGCAGTTCAGTAAAGACCTACACAAATCACATACGTCCTTCTTTCAGAACCTTTGCTATGGAATCAAATGTCCTTATGCATTGTCTAGCTGTCTTTCTGAGAATATTAAAGGTGTAGGAAGTGGTGTGTCTGTAAAAGGAATAAACATCTCTATACAGTATTCATGAAAGGCATCCAAGCGAGGGGTAACATTTTTAAGGTAAAATCGCTGCATCAGTATACCCAGTTAATCACAGAAAACTGCTCAAAAGGATGTACAACTGAATGCTTTCTAGGTGAATATATATGGAAGATACAATCACAGAAAACATATTCCACATTCAACTAGGAAAAATGTAAAAGTAAAATAGAAGCCTCAACACTACTTATGTCTTAGTCTTACCTGTCCATTGGCATAAGTCGCCTTCTTTATAAGTATACGAAAATAATTGTGTACTAAAAAACTATACTTAAGGGATGAAAAAATATACAACTAGGAATTAGTAAGAAAATAATTGTATAAAAAATGATAAATGAATATATATTTAGGGGATAAAAAATATACAAGTAGGAATTAATACAAAAATAATTGTATAAATAAATTATAAATGGATATATACTTAGGGGATAAAAAAATATACAAGTAGGAATAAATCAAAAAATAATTGTATGAAAAAAGTATAAATTAATAGGTTATAAGAAATAGTAAATATCAACTTCTCTCCAGTAAAGCCAATAGTCGCAATGACCAGTCAGGCAACCTGACTACCCTCATGGGCAGCCATTACAACATAACCAGCAGGTGACATGTTCACTACATCATAGAGGATTGTGTTTATGTATAAACTTCAGTCTCCAGCCACAGGTATCATTGCCCTACAGTTTCAGGATATATTTAAGACATTGCATTTGGCCTACAGATTTCGAAAACAAGTTTGCATCAAATGAAGGAGATGAATATTGTTTAATGTACACCTTAAAAATCATTTCCTAAGCATATAATACAGTTCTGATCTAAAAAGTACAGACACTAGTTTGCTCAACAATCCTGAAGTGCCATCAGTAGGGTACAGTGCTAGCAATATCTTTGTTTCTTCATTTTTTTGAGTTTTTTTCAGTGGAAATTAGGCAAGTGTTGGAGTTATAGTACATCATAGAATGGTGCGATTTACATTCAGTCACAGGAGATGCCAGTAGTATTGACTGATATTGAGGATTGAGGATTTTCCACTCTTGAAGGGAAAGATTAACATAGTACCTGTTTTTCTGTTTCTTTTTTTAAGATCTTTAAAATCAGAAGGATTATCTATTCTTAGGTAAAGTTGTGTACCATCATTTTTTTATGTTTGGCGATTCCATTTTCCAGGAGCAGTGGAACCAGTGGTTTCATGTAGAGCAGTGGTACTCAAAGTATGGCCCTGCAGGCTTTTTCTTGCCACCCGCAGACATTCATCTAGGAAAGAGCAGCAGAGAAATAAAAGCTGCCCCAGTTCCCTTTGTTCCATTCTTACTGACCAATCAACTTTGTTTCCTGATTCTGGGCTTTTTTCCTATAGCTCCGGTTCAGGTGGAACACTCAGGATTTTTGAAACCAAACATGGCTTTATATTAGGTGTCTCCGACCCACAATTGCCTGGGTTTCAACATAAGCTACTGAGGAAAATACATCCCCGTTTTTTTCTAAATCTATTTCAAATCAGGCTCCAACATTTCGCCTTAAAATACATTTTCATCTGGCACAGGCAATAACGTGTGTTTTCAATAATCCTTGTAGTCAGGATCTGCAAATAGATTGTTATAGATCTTAACCAAACAAGGCTGCCTGGTCCTGGCAGACCTATTACTTCTTTCAGTATTTCTCTTTTTAAATGCAGAGCCCATAGTTGCACCAGTTCTTTTCCCAGAAGAGTAGCGGTTTCAGTGCTAACTCATGACTCATACAGATCCCAGGATCCAACAAGAGGGGGACTAAATGATGACACCAGTTAAGATAGTGTTTGCTTCAAACACTGTCTCTCCGTACCCACAAACACTTCCAATTTACTCGCTCCACACCTCCACTCCATGAGATGCTCTTGAGATTACTAAGGCCTTCTAACAGTCTATCAACCCAACTGCACTGCCATCTTCACTCTTTCTAAATGTTACTACTTTCTGCGTATTTATTGCTATGCTAATCTTTCCCAATTCTCTAACTATTATATTCAATGGCCAGAAATTAAAATCTGAATCTTTCCATGATGGTACCAGCTCACTGCCCTCCCTTCATATAATATCATCACCCCTGCCCTGGCAAAACTCACCACCAAGGATTACCACTGACTCTTCTATGATGATCAGAAACCCAGTTTTTATATAAAATAATGGCTTGCATTGTCTGAAAAAAATAAAGTAGGGATCAGGTCACCTGTCAAGCAAGGAGCTTCAAGCTGCATGAAAGTCAATGAACTGATCTGGATCGAAGTCAATGAATGGATCTCACCATTAATAAAGGAATTGCAAACTTTAGGCACTAACTTGATGCCGTCCCTGGCCTATAGGGAATTGTTTTGTTCCCTTTCCATCCTGAGCATGATGTACACATCCATAACTGCTCTTGCGCAGGCTCTTAATGGGAACTAGGGATTAGGTAGGAGTTCCCAGCACCAATAAATTGAGCTGTTAGATGTCTGTTAATGGCATCAAACAGTCTTCAAATCTGTGAAAGTGACTGAATACTCATTTCCCAATGTCCAAACGCAACTATTTAATTGTAGGCAGAAGACTTGCCCACCCTTCTCTGCACCTCTTACAAAGAAAGCCTGCATATGTAAAAACTTGTTCTTTTAGTATTTCCATTGCTCCATATGTACTAAGAGTAATTGCCAAATTTTGGGCAAGTAATCTATAAAAGAGCTGGTCTCCAACTAGACAGTGGATTACTGAGGTTGTGCTTTCTCAAACTGCTGTTGCTTGTATCCAATATCAAGCTACTACGATATAAGATTTGATGACAGTGAACTAGGGGCCCGATGTAGGTAAATCTCATTTACCGACTCTAGAATACCGAATTTTAACGATTCAGTATTCTAGATTCGGTAAATGAGATGTAGGAAACAATTTGCCAAAATATTCAGGGCCAAATGCTAAATTCGCCAATGAAGCAATCGCTGTGAGGCCTTGGCAGAGGGGACCCACCAGCCACTACAAAAATTGTAGCCACAGCAGATGACACTTGGATCTTAAATGCCTTAATTCTAGCTTATGACTTTATGTAAGTGTTTAATAAAACAAATCCATGCTAAGTGATCTTACAGCTTCTGTTCATGAGAAAGATTTGGTTAACTCATCCACCTATTAAGAAATCCATTTTAAAACTGCCTACTTTGATAACAGGCATCACACCCATCCTAAAAAACATTTTATGATCGTAGGTAAACGCTACAAGTCCCCATTATGAATCTGATGGCCAGGAGCAGTGAACTAATTGCTACATTCAAGAGGTTATCTGACACTACATCAAATAACAGCACACTACAAATACAAAAATAGTACATAAGCAAGAAAAACTTGAAAAAGCTTGGTGGTTATTTGCGAACAGCCAACAAAATATACACTGCATTAATCATTTTAGAAGGTAAAGAAATGAGCATTGACTAAGAAAATCTGGAAAACCTGCTGAAGAGATATTTGACAAGGATGGGTGGGGTTGAGATTCACAGCCAAGGATCTTGCAGTGGAAAGGAATTAAACAGTCATGAGCAACACAGAGAGGACAGATCAAAAGGGATGATATATTTGCTATGGACATTCTCTATCAACTGCTGATTCACAATTTCCTTGAGAAATTGTTCCTTTCCTTGAAGAAACTTAATTACATTTGACCAGGTAGTCTAAAATAACACAATGATTTGTATTTATGAGACAAGATTGGACAGTAGTCAGACAGATTCTTTTGAAAGTGGTGGCATACCTTGATTTGAAAAGCAAAGCAGTTCAGTAAAGACCTACACAAATCACATACTTCCTTCTTTCAGAGCCTTTGCTATGGAATCAAATGTCCTTATGCATTGTCTAGCTGTCTTTCTGAGAATATTAAAGGTGTAGGAAGTGGTGTGTCTGTAAAAGGAATTAACATCTCTATACAGTATTCATGAAAGGCATCCAAGCGAGGGGTAACATTTTTAAGGTAAAATCGCTGCATCAGTATACCCAGTTAATCACAGAAAACTGCTCAAAAGGATGTACAACTGAATGCTTTCTAGGTGAATATATATGGCAGATACAATCACAGAAAACATATTCCACATTCAACTAGGAAAAATGTAAAAGTAAAATAGAAGCCTCAACACTACTTATGTCTTAGTCTTACCTGTCCATTGGCATCAGTCGCCTTCTTTATAAGTATACGAAAATAATTGTGGACTAAAAAACTATACTTAAGGGATAAAAAAATATACAACTAGGAATTAGTAAAAAAAAAATGGTATAAAAAATGATAAATGAATATATTTAGGGGATAAAAAATATACAAGTAGGAATTAATACAAAAATAATTGTATAAATAAATTATCAATGAATATATACTTAGGGGATAAAAAAATATACAAGTAGGAATAAATCAAAAAATAATTGTATGAAAAAAGTATAAATTAATAGGTTATAAGAAATAGTAAATATCAACTTCTCTCCAGTAAAGCCAATAGTCGCAATGACCAGTCAGGCAACCTGACTACCCTCATGGGCAGCCATTACAACATAACCAGCAGGTGACATGTTCACTACATCATAGAGGATTGTGTTTATGTATAAACTTCAGTCTCCAGCCACAGGTATCATTGCCCTACAGTTTCAGGATATATTTAAGACATTGCATTTGGCCTACAGATTTCGAAAACAAGTTTGCATCAAATGAAGGAGATGAATATTGTTTAATGTACACCTTAAAAATCATTTCCTAAGCATATAATACAGTTCTGATCTAAAAAGTACAGACACTAGTTTGCTCAACAATCCTGAAGTGCCATCAGTAGGGTACAGTGCTAGCAATATCTTTGTTTCTTCATTTTTGTGAGTTTTTTTCAGTGGAAATTAGGCAAGTGTTGGAGTTAGAGTACATCATAGAATGGTGCAATTTACATTCAGTCACAGGAGATGCCAGTAGTATTGACTGATATTGAGGATTGAGGATTTTCCACTCTTGAAGGGAAAGATTAACATAGTACCTGTTTTTCTGTTTATTTTTTTTAAGATCTTTAAAATCAGAAGGATTATCTATTCTTAGGTAAAGTTGTGTACCATCATTTGTTTATGTTTGGCGATTCCATTTTCCAGGAGCAGTGGAACCAGTGGTTTCATGTAGAGCAGTGGTACTCAAAGTATGGCCCTGCAGGCTTTTTCTTGCCACCCGCAGACATTCATCTAGGAAAGAGCAGCAGAGAAATAAAAGCTGCCCCAGTTCCCTTTGTTCCATTCTTACTGACCAATCAACTTTGTTTCCTGATTCTGGGCTTTTTTCCTATAGCTCCGGTTCAGGTAGAACACTCATGATTTTTGAAACCAAACATGGCTTTATATTAGGTGTCTCCGACCCACAATTGCCTGGGTTTCAACATAAGCTACTGAGGAAAATACATCCCCGTTTTTTTCTAAATCTATTTCAAATCAGGCTCCAACATTTCGCCTTAAAATAGATTTTCATCTGGCACAGGCAATAACGTGTGTTTTCAATAATCCTTGTAGTCAGGATCTGCAAATAGATTGTGATAGATCTTAACCAAACAAGGCTGCCTGGTCCTGGCAGACCTATTACTTCTTTCAGTATTTCTCTTTTTAAATGCAGAGCCCATAGTTGCACCAGTTCTTTTCCCAGAAGAGTAGCGGTTTCAGTGCTAACTCATGACTCATACAGATCCCAGGATCCAACAAGAGGGGGACTAAATGATGACACCAGTTAAGATAGTGTTTGCTTCAAACACTGTCTCTCCGTACCCACAAACACTTCCAATTTACTCGCTCCACACCTCCACTCCATGAGATGCTCTTGAGATTACTAAGGCCTTCTAACAGTCTATCAACACAACTGCACTGCCATCTTCACTCTTTCTAAATGTTACTACTTTCTGCGTATTTATTGCTATGCTAATCTTTCCCAATTCTCTAATTATTATATTCAAAGGCCAGAAATTAAAATCTGAATCTTTCCATGATGGTACCAGCTCACTGCCCTCCCTTCATATAATATCATCACCCCTGCCCTGGCAAAACTCACCACCAAGGATTACCACTGACTCTTCTATGATGATCAGAAACCCAGTTTTTATATAAAATAAGGGCTTGCATTGTCTGAAAAAAATAAAGTAGGGATCAGGTCACCTGTCAAGCAAGGAGCTTCAAGCTGCATGAAAGTCAATGAACTGATCTGGATCGAAGTCAATGAATGGATCTCACCATTAATAAAGGAATTGCAAACTTTAGGCACTAACTTGATGCCGTCCCTGGCCTATAGGGAATTGTTTTGTTCCCTTTCCATCCTGAGCATGATGTGCACATCCATAACTGCTCTTGCTCAGGCTCTTAATGGGAACTAGGGATTAGGTAGGAGTTCCCAGCACCAATAAATTGAGCTGTTAGATGTCCGTTAATGGCATCAAACAGTCTTCAAATCTGTGAAAGTGACTGAATACTCATTTCCCATTGTCCAAACGCAACTAATTAATTGTAGGCAGAAGACTTGCCCACCCTTCTCTGCACCTCTTAAAAAGAAAGCCTGCATATTTAAAAAATTGTTCTTTTAGTATTTCCATTGCTCCATATGTACTAAGAGTAATTGCCAAATTTTGGGCAAGTAATCTATAAAAGAGCTGGTCTCCAACTAGACAGTGGAGTGCTGAGGTTGTGCTTTCTCAAACTGCTGTTGCTTGTATCCAATATCAAGCTACTACGATATAAGATTTGATGACAGTGAACTAGGGGCCCGATGTAGGTAAATCTCATTTACCGACTCTAGAATACAGAATTTTAACGATTCAGTATTCTAGATTCGGTAAATGAGATGTAGGAAACAATTTGCTAAAATATTCAGGGCCAAATGCTAAATTCGCCCATGAAGCAATCGCTGTGAGGCCGTGGCAGAGGGGACCCACCAGCCACTACAAAAATTGTAGCCACAGCAGATGACACTTGGATTTTAAATGCCTTAATTCTAGCTTATGACTTTATGTAAGTGTTTAATAAAACAAATCCATGCTAAGTGATCTTACAGCTTCTGTTCATGAGATAGATTTGGTTAACCCATCCACCTATTAAGAAATCCATTTTAAAACTGCCTACTTTGATAACAGGAATCACACCCATCCTAAAAAACATTTTATGATCGTAGGTAAACGCTACAAGTCCCCATTATGAATCTGATGGCCAGGAGCAGTGAACTAATTGCTACATTCAAGAGGTTATCTGACACTACATCAAATAACAGCACACTACAAATACAAAAATAGTACATAAGCAAGAAAAACTTGAAAAAGCTTGGTGGTTAATTTGCGAACAGCCAACAAAATATACACTGCAATAATCATTTTAGAAGGTAAAGTAATGAGCATTGACTAAGAAAATCTGGAAAACCTGCTCAGGAGATATTTGACAAGGATGGGTGGGGTTGAAATTCACAGCCAAGGATCTTGCAGGGGAAAGGAATTAAACCAGTCATGGGCAACACAGAGAGGACAGATCAAAAGGGATGATATATTTGCTATGGACATTCTCTATCAACTGATGATTCACAATTTCCATGAGAAATTGTTCCTTTCCTTGAAAAAACGTAATTACATTTGACCAGGTAGTCTACAAATAACACAATGATTTGTATTTATGAGACAAGATTGGACAGTAGTCAGACAGATTCTTTTGAAAGTGGTGGCATACCTTGATTTGAAAAGCAAAGCAGTTCAGTAAAGACCTACACAAATCACATACTTCCTTCTTTCAGAGCTTTTGCTATGGAATCAAATGTCCTTATGCATTGTCTAGCTGTCTTTCTGAGAATATTAAAGGTGTAGGAAGTGGTGTGTCTGTAAAAGGAATAAACATCTCTATACAGTATTCATGAAAGGCATCCAAGCGAGGGGTAACATTTTTAATGTAAAATCGCTGCATCAGTATACCCAGTTAATCACAGAAAACTGCTCAAAAGGATGTACAACTGAATGCTTTCTAGGTGAATATATATGGCAGATACAATCACAGAAAACATATTCCACATTCAACTAGGAAAAATGTAAAAGTAAAATAGAAGCCTCAACACTACTTATGTCTTAGTCTTACCTGTCCATTGGCATCAGTCGCCTTCTTTATAAGTATACGAAAATAATTGTGGACTAAAAAACTATACTTAAGGGATAAAAAAATATACAACTAGGAATTAGTAAAAAAATAATTGTATAAAAAATGATAAATGAATATATATTTAGGGGATAAAAAATATACAAGTAGGAATTAATACAAAAATAATTGTATAAATAAATTATCAATGAATATATACTTAGGGGATAAAAAAATATACAAGTAGGAATAAATCAAAAAATAATTGTATGAAAAAAGTATAAATTAATAGGTTATAAGAAATAGTAAATATCAACTTCTCTCCAGTAAAGCCAATAGTCGCAATGACCAGTCAGGCAACCTGACTACCCTCATGGGCAGCCATTACAACATAACCAGCAGGTGACATGTTCACTACATCATAGAGGATTGTGTTTATGTATAAACTTCAGTCTCCAGCCACAGGTATCATTGCCCTAGAGTTTCAGGATATATTTAAGACATTGCATTTGGCCTACAGATTTCGAAAACAAGTTTGCATCAAATGAAGGAGATGAATATTGTTTAATGTATACCTTAAAAATCATTTCCTAAGCATATAATACAGTTCTGATCTAAAAAGTACAGACACTAGTTTGCTCAACAATCCTAAAGTGCCATCAGTAGGGTACAGTGCTAGCAATATCTTTGTTTCTTCATTTTTGTGAGTTTTTTTCAGTGGAAATTAGGCAAGTGTTGGAGTTACAGTACATCATAGAATGGTGCGATTTACATTCAGTCACAGGAGATGCCAGTAGTATTGACTGATATTGAGGATTGAGGATTTTCCACTCTTGAAGGGAAAGATTAACATAGTACCTGTTTTTCAGTTTATTTTTTTAAGATCTTTAAAATCAGAAGGATTATCTATTCTTAGGTAAAGTTGTGTACCATCATTTTTTATGTTTGGCGATTCCATTTTCCAGGAGCAGTGGAACCAGTGGTTTCATGTAGAGCAGTGGTACTCAAAGTATGGCCCTGCAGGCTTTTTCTTGCCACCCGCAGACATTCATCTAGGAAAGAGCAGCAGAGAAATAAAAGCTGCCCCAGTTCCCTTTGTTCCATTCTTACTGACCAATCAACTTTGTTTCCTGATTCTTGGCTTTTTTCCTATAGCTCCGGTTCAGGTGGAACACTCAGGATTTTTGAAACCAAACATGGCTTTATATTAGGTGTCTCCGACCCACAATTGCCTGGGTTTCAACATAAGCTACTGAGGAAAATACATCCCCGTTTTTTTCTAAATCTATTTCAAATCAGGCTTCAACATTTCGCCTTAAAATACATTTTCATCTGGCACAGGCAATAACGTGTGTTTTCAATAATCCTTGTAGTCAGGATCTGCAAATAGATTTTTATAGATCTTAACCAAACAAGGCTGCCTGGTCCTGGCAGACCTATTACTTCTTTCAGTATTTCTCTTTTTAAATGCAGAGCCCATAGTTGCACCAGTTCTTTTCCCAGAAGAGTAGCGGTTTCAGTGCTAACTCATGACTGATACAGATCCCAGGATCCAACAAGAGGGGGACTAAATGATGACACCAGTTAAGATAGTGTTTGCTTCAAACACTGTCTCTCCGTACCCACAAACACTTCCAATTTACTCGCTCCACACCTCCACTCCATGAGATGCTCTTGAGATTACTAAGGCCTTCTAACAGTCTATCAACCCAACTGCACTGCCATCTTCACTCTTTCTAAATGTTACTACTTTCTGCGTATTTATTGCTATGCTAATCTTTCCCAATTCTCTAATTATTATATTCAATGGCCAGAAATTAAAATCTGAATCTTTCCATGATGGTACCAGCTCACTGCCCTCCCTTCATATAATATCATCACCCCTGCCCTGGCAAAACTCACCACCAAGGATTACCACTGACTCTTCTATGATGATCAGAAACCCAGTTTTTATATAAAATAATGGCTTGCATTGTCTGAAAAAAATAAAGTAGGGATCAGGTCACCTGTCAAGCAAGGAGCTTCAAGCTGCATGAAAGTCAATGAACTGATCTGGTTCGAAGTCAATGAATGGATCTCACCATTAATAAAGGAATTGCAAACTTTAGGCACTAACTTGATGCCGTCCCTGGCCTATAGGGAATTGTTTTGTTCCCTTTCCATCCTGAGCATGATGTGCACATCCATAACTGCTCTTGCGCAGGCTCTTAATGGGAACTAGGGATTAGGTAGGAGTTCCCAGCACCAATAAATTGAGCTGTTAGATGTCTGTTAATGGCATCAAACAGTCTTCAAATCTGTGAAAGTGACTGAATACTCATTTCCCAATGTCCAAACGCAACTAATTAATTGTAGGCAGAAGACTTGCCCACCCTTCCCTGCACCTCTTACAAAGAAAGCCTGCATATGTAAAAAATTGTTCTTTTAGTATTTCCATTGCTCCATATGTACTAAGAGTAATTGCCAAATTTTGGGCAAGTAATCTATAAAAGAGCTGGTCTCCAACTAGACAGTGGAGTGCTGAGGTTGTGCTTTCTCAAACTGCTGTTGCTTGTATCCAATATCAAGCTACTACGATATAAGATTTGATGACAGTGAACTAGGGGCCCGATGTAGGTAAATCTTTTACCGACTCTAGAATACCGAATTTTAACGATTCAGTATTCTAGATTCGGTAAATGAGATGTAGGAAACAATTTGCCAAAATATTCAGGGCCAAATGCTAAATTCGCCCATGAAGCAATCGCTGGGAGGCCGTGGCAGAGGGGACCCACCAGCCACTACAGAAATTGTAGCCACAGTAGATGACACTTGGATCTTAAATGCCTTAATTCTAGCTTATGACTTTATGTAAGTGTTTAATAAAACAAATCCATGCTAAGTGATCATACAGCTTCTGTTCATGAGATAGATTTGGTTAACCCATCCACCTATTAAGAAATCCATTTTAAAACTGCCTACTTTGATAACAGGAATCACACCCATCCTAAAAAACATTTTATGATCGTAGGTAAACGCTACAATTCCCCATTATGAATCTGATGGCCAGGAGCAGTGAACTAATTCCTACATTCAAGAGGTTATCTGACACTACATCAAAGGTTCAAAGGTTCAAAATAAGCTTTATTCGATTTTATCAAAAAAATCATAAAAGCGTACAGTACAATTTATGCAGAAGAATTAAAAACAATTTTCACTTGAGCAAGGTTACAAAATGGATAAAACATTTCTCTAAAATTTAAAATCTACAGCAATCATTGGACAAAAGGCCTCGTATTCCACTAATCAATTAATATTGACGTGTACTACTTAACACATTGAGTTTCTAAATTTCATCACTGACTTCAAAAAGCGAGAAACAGCAAAGATAAAATCCACATCTTCTAAGAGCAATAATTTCAAATATGCAGGTTTACATGTTCTTATCCCCCAGCGCTTAAGTAAGGGTAGAAGGAATAGTTTCCTCGGGCTGGTATACAGATTACAAAAGAACATGATATGAATATTGCTTTGTGTTGAATGGTCATCACATGGACATATTAATTTCAGCGAGGTCCAATCATTCTGTTTCGGTAGAGTGACCATGCGGAAGAAAATCCCTAGGCGCAGCCTAGTCAAAAGCATGCGAGGATAGGGTGCTATTTCAGTCCCAAGATAGGATTGTAAGCCTTCAGTAGGGGTAATTTGTTGATAGCTTAGGATTGTACCTTTAAGTTTCTCTATGTCCCATCTTGCACTTTCTAGGTGTGTAATTAGTAGTTTTTTAAGGACCGGCCTAGTCATGCTTTGTAAAGTCTCTGGATCATCGTAAAATTCAGAGTGTCCAATGTTAGAGAACATCGTTTGTTCATATCGCAGCCATTTGACTTTTGCTGCACCATTCAAAACCATGCAGTCTTTAATGAGATTTCTATTCAATTTACACTCCTCTGTAGTCCAAATCTTGTGCCAAAGCAAACAGGGTGATATTTTTATAATGTCACTAAGGTATTTAACGCCGGTCTCAATGTGAGTCATAAAAGTCGACGTAGTTTTTGGCACACCCAGTAGGTAGCAAATGAAAATGTTCTCGCAAGTTTGTAACGAGGACACATTCTCAAAGCCCCAGAGACCTGCGCCATATGTAGCCGTGGCTATAAACTTTGCCCGGTAGATCTGTATCATTTCTCGAATGGGTTTACCCCCAATTTTGCCTGCAAAGGTTCGTAGAGCACCTATGGCACGACTGTAGGCGAGTTTCCTGGCTGACACTGCATGTTTCCATCTTCCCCGCCTGTCAAACACGATGCCCAGGTAGCAAAATGTGTCTGTTATGGCAATCTTTTCCTGGTCCAAATATATTGAGCATGGGGGTCTATTGATCTTTTGGGAGCAGGACATGGAGAAAGTTTTAGAAATATTCACCTTCAAGTTTCTTTTACCCATATAAGATGAAAATTCGTTTACTGCTCTCTGCAAGCCTACTTTTGTCCTTGACATGATTGCCGCGTCATCGGCATATAAAAGAATGGGTACGGGCCTGCCATTGACAGCCGGGTAATCGCTTGACAGAGTTAATAAACTCTCAGCGATAGAATTTATATAAAATGTAAAAAGCAAGGGCGCAAGTATGCAGCCTTGCCTCACCCCTCTATTTATGGCAAATTTTTGTGAGCATTCCCCCTGAGTCCCAAACCTTACTCTAGCCCCTGCGTCTCTGTATAATTCTTTAATGAATGTGAGAATGATTGAGTCCACCCCAATGTCCTCCAACGTCGACCAGAGCAGCGCATGGTCCACGCAATCGAATGCGGAGCTGAGGTCGACGAAGGTTACAAATAGGTCCCCTTTTTTAGCCTGCGAGCACTTAGAGACTAATAGGGACAAATTTAGACATTGCTCAAGAGTCCCTTGTCCCTTTCGGAACCCATATTGGAACTCCGAGATGACATTTTTCTCTTCTTCCCAGTGTTGTATTTTCTTGAGAAGAATCCTTCCTGCGACTTTCATAAGTCCGTCCAGTAACGATATTGGACGGTAACAAGCAGGGTCGTCCCTGTTCCCTTTTTTAAATATGGGGACTACAATCGCGTCCGACCAAGTGGTAATGAACCCGCATTTATTTCCCATATTCAATACATTGGTTAGCAAAGGAACCCAAAAATCCGTCTCTGATTTATAGACATCCACTGGGGTGTAATCAGGGCCGGGGGCTTTGCCTGAGGCACTTTCCCTAAGGGCATCTTCAACTTCTAAGGTAGTAAATACCAGTTCAATCGGGTAAGGGGGTGCTGGGGAAAGAGTTAGCTGATTATCCTGTGTATATTATCTGCAGATGAAATCACCCTACATGGGTTCGGGGCATTCCCCTGGGTATTGTTAGAATAAAGGTTACCATAGTGTTCTACCCAGAGCTCACCCGTTATGGCTACTTCCACGGAGTTATCTCTATCTCTTAAATTATAGACAGGTCTTATGACTTTCCAAAAGGCATTACTATCCTTGTTCCTAGCGGCTTCCCCCAAAGCTTCCCAGGCCTCCTTCTTCAGTGTCGCCCTCCGCTGTTTGATAGCCAGCTTATAATCTTGTCTCGCCTGACGAATTTGAACCCTATCTTTTGGATGGGCGGACAGAGCTTTCTTTAAATTTTTCAATGTAGATGTGCATCTAGAGTCAAACCACCCACGGGTATGCCTCCCATTGTCCTTACAGTTCCTAGTCAGTGCATTTTTTATGTGGCGCTGTATGTTAGAAAATGCAGCCATAATGCTCTTTGGGTCAGTATCTTCCTCTAAGCAGGCAAGAATGTCCGTGGAACAAGAGGATAGGAGGTTTTGAAAGAAGGATGTTGGGTTCGTTTTCTCCCATTTGATTACATACCCATTAGTCTTAGTTAGGGTAACCTCATATGGGTATGAAACCCTACTAGGTTCCTTTAATTTGTCCCCCATCAATTTTACCCCAAAGGTGATTGGATAATGATCGCTCATAGGGTCATCCCCAATTTTCCAGTAGGTTATAAAGTCAGGATGAGTTGGTGATATCAACGCAAAACCAATTGTGGTTTTACAACCTCTTCCATTATACGTTGGGGCAAAGGGAACCGGGGGGAGCATGCCTGGTTGATAAAGGTGAGGTCAAAGGTAAATATAACGTTGTTAAGAAGAGACCCCATGTTGGTATGGGAGAAATGCAAGGGACCATCCTCCCAGAGATCTGATAGGCCGCACAAACCTAGCTCAGAAGACGGGCAGATGGTACAATTGAAGTCACCCACCCACAACATTATATGATCCCCTGTACCTTGTTCTCTCAGTTTGTGGATATGATGCATCATAATGTTCATATTTGATTCCACTTCACTAATTGGCAGATTATTATAGAAGTTCACAAGAATCACCCTTTGCGAAGTGCCCCATTTAAGTAATATGATTTGAAAATACTGACTGGATTGGAAGTTGCAAACTTTTATATCCCCTACATTCGAGATGTATGTACACAGGCCCCCCTTGTTGCGACCCTGGGCTGATAGCACAGCAGGAGAGTGAAAGGGTTGATATCCCAACATGTGGGCTTCCTCTATAAGCCAGGTTTCTTGAAGACACAGGATGCCATACTTCTGCACAATCTCCAGCCAAGGTTTGTGGGTGATCTTACTACCAAGGCCTGCTACATTCCAGGAAAGAAGAGAGTGCATTGGGTTTCTATATTCCTGTGGATGATGCCCTCCATTCCCCTTTATGCCTTTCAGATCTTGCGAGTGTGCAGGCTCTACCTGTTGTGTAACCTGGGCAGTAAGAGCATGCTGTTCAGGGGGGTTTAAGTCTAGCCCAATGTAACTTGGAACTTGGGATCTAGGCATTGATTTTTCAGTCGAGTCTGTCTCCGTTGGGGGATTATGGGCATTGGTCGGAATTGAAGCAACACTCATTCCCAGTCAATCCACCTGATCCAGACACTCAAACCTATTCATAGTGGGCGCTCCTTCCCACCAATTGTTAATTGGTTGCCAACCATCCCCGTGTCCTTTCCATCTGCGATTATGAACTATTGACCAAGCCCCAGGCAGCTCAACAGTCTGTATTGAAGGATAGAAAAAAGTAAGGGGTCTGATAACAATAGATTGGTCAGTATCACCTGAATCCCATGAAGTGATATGTTGGGCTGTGTGGGGGTCTGCAAATGAAACCACTATGCAGTCGCCAGGGATGGATTTGTATGTACGACCCACCCATGGCACTCTCCTAACCATTAGAACCCTACTCCTAAGAGTGTTAGGAAGCTGCCTGTTGACATTAAGCCAGTGAATCACCTTATTCTTTAGGGACCACTGGGTCTCCATGGAATGTGGGTCAAGTGCTGGTACACCAGCTAGTACAACAACATAGGGTCCGGCGTCAGGAGGGAGATCAATATAACCCCCACGAAAGTTCTGGCGACCATGGTACTGATTGGCTATATGCGCAGTAGGAGGCATATTAATCTTATTGGACTTGTGGGCAACCTTAGGGACTGGTTTGGGTAAAGTCAGGTTCTCAGGGCCTTTTGTCACTGGTATTGAGAGTTTTGGTATGAGGGGAACTGGAACATTTGGCTTAGACCGGGGTTTGGGTATTGGGGTGGGTTTAGGTGGGGGTAGAGGCAAGACAGGGGGCACCATTTCAGGGGCAGGCGGACTAACGTCAATTACTGGAGCTGGATGGATACCATCATCACCATCCTGGGAAGTACCTTCAGCAATACGAGGAAAACTTGCTTCCAATTGCTTTAGGCTAAGAGTGGCCAGGGAGACTAAGGTCTTATCCATCTCTAAGAGATTGTTCTCAATACGTGAAAGTCTGAGTTCCAAAGGTGACAGTAGCTGTTTTAATGTGGCCCAAACTGTTTTAAGAAAATCTTCGTCATCACCCCCCTTGTCTCTGTCCCTCCCTGGCTCACTTTGCCCTCCCTCTATAAGTTTCTCGTTGTGTGTGGAGAAAGGCCCTAAAATAGGGCCAGGGACCATATTAAGGTTGCTGTGTTCCTTGCCCCCCCCCTATTAGGTGGCTATCCAATTTTGGCACTTCTATGGTCTCCCCCGTGGTGGGTAGTGTTCGCCTATTGTTAAAGAACTGTAACCTTGCAATTTTGGCTTTTTTGCGAGCGTAGGCAGACCTCGCGTTGCTTTTCTTTTTTAGAGTTGGCCCCTCTTTATTTTTATTTTTTGCAGCAGGGGGAGGGGGGGTCAGGACTGTCAGGCAAAATAATGGCAGTCCCAGGTCCATTAGGCACGATTCCCTTGAAAGTTTTAGGGGGCACGGCAGTTAAGATGGGTATAGGCTCTAGTGGAAGAGAAAGAGAAAGGGGAACATGGTGAACATCAGCATTAATTAGCAGTGAGGGTGGGCAAGAAGCATGTTGTGGTGATACAGCAGACGCAATTTTCCCCAGAGAAGATTTTTTAGAATGGGCAAAGGTCTGTGAAAGCTTACGTGCAGCGTCAAGCTCAAGTGACACCCTCTTCTGCATTTTAGTGATTTCAACATCAATTGCCAAATTAGTCTTCACAATGAAATCATCCAATGTCCCGCTGGGCTTACACAGCCCCATTGCAGTTTTACTGCGGCTACCCCGTGTGGTCATGGTAAGTCTAAATTACAGTACCGACAATGTGCTTAATAATAACAGTAGGCAAGCCAGTAAACACGAACCAAGGGGGGTGGGCCAGGCCAGTCCTCTTAGTCCTCTAACGGCCTCAAACGGCCCGCTCTTAGCCCGGTCTTCGCCCCGGGCTGCGTCCCGCGCTGCGGGAGACCAAACACTATTTATAGCAGTTGGAAAGGGCGGGGGGCGGAGCTACAGGGAGAGCGGACCAGAAGGTGGACTCGGTCTCGCAGGGACACCTGGGTCAGGTAGTCCCTGCACGCTCGCAGCCCTGTAGCGTTGCTGGTTCCCTTGGTCCCACCAGGCGTGCCCCCAGAGAAAAACAAGCAGAGACAGCACAGGTCCCACGACGAAGCGGAACCCGCGGAGCGGGTGCGGCGAGCCTCAAAGTGCTAGTGCAGGTAAGCGCAATCCAGAAGTGCGCTTGGCTTTGGCAGCGGTTCAGGAGTATCCCAAGGGTCCAGGCGTTGACCAGCTGATTTTACAGCGTTCTGATGGGCGGGGGGCGGAGCTACAGGGAGAGCGGACCGGAAGGTGGACTCGGTCTCGCAGGGACACCTGGGTCAGGTAGTCCCTGCACGCTCGCAGCCCTGTAGCGTTGCTGGTTCCCTTGGTCCCACCAGGCGTGCCCCCAGAGAAAAACAAGCAGAGACAGCACAGGTCCCACGACGAAGCGGCACCCGCGGAGCGGGTGCGGCGAGCCTCAAAGTGCTAGTGCAGGTAAGCGCAATCCAGCAGTGCGCTTGGCTTTGGCAGCGGTTCAGGAGTATCCCAAGGGTCCAGGCGTTGACCAGCTGATTTTACAGCGTTCTGATGGGCGGGGGGCGGAGCTACAGGGAGAGCAGACCGGAAGGTGGACTCGGTCTCGCAGGGACACCTGGGTCAGGTAGTCCCTGCACGCTCGCAGCCCTGTAGCGTTGCTGGTTCCCTTGGTCCCACCAGGCGTGCCCCCAGAGAAAAACAAGCAGAGACAGCACAGGTCCCACGATGAAGCGGCACCCGCGGAGCGGGTGCGGCGAGCCTCAAAGTGCTAGTGCAGGTAAGCGCAATCCAGCAGTGCGCTTGGCTTTGGCAGCGGTTCAGGTGTATCCCCTACATCAAATAACAGCACACTACAAATACAAAAATAGTACATAAGCAAGAAAAACTTGAAAAAGCTTGGTGGTTAATTTGCGAACAGCCAACAAAATATACACTGCATTAATCATTTTAGAAGGTAAAGAAATGAGCATTGACTAAGAAAATCTGGAAAACCTGCTCAAGAGATATTTGACAAGGATGGGTGGGGTTGAAATTCACAGCCAAGGATCTTGCAGGGGAAAGGAATTAAACCAGTCATGAGCAACACAGAGAGGACAGATCAAAAGGGATGATATATTTGCTATGGACATTCTCTATCAACTGATGATTCACAATTTCCATGAGAAATTGTTCCTTTCCTTGAAGAAACTTAATTACATTTGACCAGGTAGTCTAAAAATAACACAATGATTTGTATTTATGAGACAAGATTGGACAGTAGTCAGACAGATTCTTTTGAAAGTGGTGGCATACCTTGATTTGAAAAGCAAAGCAGTTCAGTAAAGACCTACACAAATCACATACTTCCTTCTTTCAGAGCCTTTGCTATGGAATCAAATGTCCTTATGCATTGTCTAGCTGTCTTTCTGAGAATATTAAAGGTGTAGGAAGTGGTGTGTCTGTAAAAGGAATAAACATCTCTATACAGTATTCATGAAAGGCATCCAAGCGAGGGGTAACATTTTTAAGGTAAAATCGCTGCATCAGTATACCCAGTTAATCACAGAAAACTGCTCAAAAGGATGTACAACTGAATGCTTTCTAGGTGAATATATATGGCAGATACAATCACAGAAAACATATTCCACATTCAACTAGGAAAAATGTAAAAGTAAAATAGAAGCCTCAACACTACTTATGTCTTAGTCTTACCTGTCCATTGGCATCAGTCGCCTTCTTTATAAGTATACGAAAATAATTGTGGACTAAAAAACTATACTTAAGGGATAAAAAAGTATACAACTAGGAATTAGTAAAAAAAAATGGTATAAAAAATGATAAATGAATATATATTTAGGGGATAAAAAATATACAAGTAGGAATTAATACAAAAATAATTGTATAAATAAATTATCAATGAATATATACTTAGGGGATAAAAAAATATACAAGTAGGAATAAATCAAAAAATAATTGTATGAAAAAAGTATAAATAATAGGTTATAAGAAATAGTAAATATCAACTTCTCTCCAGTAAAGCCAATAGTCGCAATGACCAGTCAGGCAACCTGACTACCCTCATGGGCAGCCATTACAACATAACCAGCAGGTGACATGTTCACTACATCATAGAGGATTGTGTTTATGTATAAACTTCAGTCTCCAGCCACAGGTATCATTGCCCTACAGTTTCAGGATATATTTAAGACATTGCATTTGGCCTACAGATTTCGAAAACAAGTTTGCATCAAATGAAGGAGATGAATATTGTTTAATGTACACCTTAAAAATCATTTCCTAAGCATATAATACAGTTCTGATCTAAAAAGTACAGACACTAGTTTGCTCAACAATCCTGAAGTGCCATCAGTAGGGTACAGTGCTAGCAATATCTTTGTTTCTTCATTTTTGTGAGTTATTTTCAGTGGAAATTAGGCAAGTGTTGGAGTTAGAGTACATCATAGAATGGTGCGATTTACATTCAGTCACAGGAGATGCCAGTAGTATTGACTGATATTGAGGATTGAGGATTTTCCACTCTTGAAGGGAAAGATTAACATAGTACCTGTTTTTCTGTTTATTTTTTTTAAGATCTTTAAAATCAGAAGGATTATCTATTCTTAGGTAAAGTTGTGTACCATCATTTTTTTATGTTTGGCGATTCCATTTTCCAGGAGCAGTGGAACCAGTGGTTTCATGTAGAGCAGTGGTACTCAAAGTATAGCCCTGCAGGCTTTTTCTTGCCACCCGCAGACATTCATCTAGGAAAGAGCAGCAGAGAAATAAAAGCTGACCCAGTTCCCTTTGTTCCATTCTTACTGACCAATCAACTTTGTTTCCTGATTCTGGGGTTTTTTCCTATAGCTCCGGTTCAGGTGGAACACTCAGGATTTTTGAAACCAAACATGGCTTTATATTAGGTGTCTCCGACCCACAATTGCCTGGGTTTCAACATAAGCTACTGAGGAAAATACATCCCCGTTTTTTTCTAAATCTATTTCAAATCAGGCTTCAACATTTCGCCTTGAAATACATTTTCATCTGGCACAGGCAATAACGTGTGTTTTCAATAATCCTTGTAGTCAGGATCTGCAAATAGATTTTTATAGATCTTAACCAAACAAGGCTGCCTGGTCCTGGCAGACCTATTACTTCTTTCAGTATTTCTCTTTTTAAATGCAGAGCCCATAGTTGCACCAGTTCTTTTCCCAGAAGAGTAGCGGTTTCAGTGCTAACTCATGACTGATACAGATCCCAGGATCCAACAAGAGGGGGACTAAATGATGACACCAGTTAAGATAGTGTTTGCTTCAAACACTGTCTCTCCGTACCCACAAACACTTCCAATTTACTCGCTCCACACCTCCACTCCATGAGATGCTCTTGAGATTACTAAGGCCTTCTAACAGTCTATCAACCCAACTGCACTGCCATCTTCACTCTTTCTAAATGTTACTACTTTCTGCGTATTTATTGCTATGCTAATCTTTCCCAATTCTCTAATTATTATATTCAATGGCCAGAAATTAAAATCTGAATCTTTCCATGATGGTACCAGCTCACTGCCCTCCCTTCATATAATATCATCACCCCTGCCCTGGCAAAACTCACCACCAAGGATTACCACTGACTCTTCTATGATGATCAGAAACCCAGTTTTTATATAAAATAATGGCTTGCATTGTCTGAAAAAAATAAAGTAGGGATCAGGTCACCTGTCAAGCAAGGATCTTCAAGCTGCATGAAAGTCAATGAACTGATCTGGATCGAAGTCAATGAATGGATCTCACCATTAATAAAGGAATTGCAAACTTTAGGCACTAACTTGATGCCGTCCCTGGCCTATAGGGAATTGTTTTGTTCCCTTTCCATCCGGAGCATGATGTGCACATCCATAACTGCTCTAGCGCAGGCTCTTAATGGGCACTAGGGATTAGGTAGGAGTTCCCAGCACCAATAAATTGAGCTGTTAGATGTCTGTTAATGGCATCAAACAGTCTTCAAATCTGTGAAAGTGACTGAATACTCATTTCCCAATGTCCAAACGCAACTAATTAATTGTAGGCAGAAGACTTGCCCACCCTTCTCTGCACCTCTTACAAAGAAAGCCTGCATATGTAAAAAATTGTTCTTTTAGTATTTCCATTGCTCCATATGTACTAAGAGTAATTTGCCAAATTTTGGGCAAGTAATCTATAAAAGAGCTGGTCTCCAACTAGACAGTGGAGTGCTGAGGTTGTGCTTTCTCAAACTGCTGTTGCTTGTATCCAATTTCAAGCTACTACGATATAAGATTTGATGACAGTGAACTAGGGGCCCGATGTAGGTAAATCTCATTTACCGACTCTAGAATACCGAATTTTAACGATTCAGTATTCTAGATTCGGTAAATGAGATGTAGGAAACAAGTTGCCAAAATATTCAGGGCCAAATGCTAAATTCGCCCATGAAGCAATCGCTGTGAGGCCGTGGCAGAGGGGACCCACCAGCCACTACAGAAATTGTAGCCACAGCAGATGACACTTGGATCTTAAATGCCTTAATTCTAGCTTATGACTTTATGTAAGTGTTTAATAAAACAAATCCATGCTAAGTGATCATACAGCTTCTGTTCATGAGATAGATTTGGTTAACCCATCCACCTATTAAGAAATCCATTTTAAAACTGCCTACTTTGATAACAGGCATCACACCCATCCTAAAAAACATTTTATGATCGTAGGTAAACGCTACAAGTCCCCATTATGAATCTGATGGCCAGGAGCAGTGAACTAATTGCTACATTCAAGAGGTTATCTGACACTACATCAAATAACAGCACACTACAAATACAAAAATAGTACATAAGTAAGAAAAACTTGAAAAAGCTTGGTGGTTATTTGCGAACAGCCAACAAAATATACACTGCATTAATCATTTTAGAAGGTAAAGAAATGAGCATTGACTAAGAAAATCTGGAAAACCTGCTCAAGAGATATTTGACAAGGATGGGTGGGGTTGAGATTCACAGCCAAAGATCTTGCAGTGGAAAGGAATTAAACCAGTCATGAGCAACACAGAGAGGACAGATCAAAAGGGATGATATATTTGCTATGGACATCCTCTATCAACTGCTGATTCACAATTTCCTTGAGAAATTGTTCCTTTCCTTGAAGAAACTTAATTACATTTGACCAGGTAGTCTAAAAATAACACAATGATTTGTATTTATGAGACAAGATTGGACAGTAGTCAGACAGATTCTTTTGAAAGTGGTGGCATACCTTGATTTGAAAAGCAAAGCAGTTCAGTAAAGACCTACACAAATCACATACGTCCTTCTTTCAGAACCTTTGCTATGGAATCAAATGTCCTTATGCATTGTCTAGCTGTCTTTCTGAGAATATTAAAGGTGTAGGAAGTGGTGTGTCTGTAAAAGGAATAAACATCTCTATACAGTATTCATGAAAGGCATCCAAGCGAGGGGTAACATTTTTAAGGTAAAATCGCTGCATCAGTATACCCAGTTAATCACAGAAAACTGCTCAAAAGGATGTACAACTGAATGCTTTCTAGGTGAATATATATGGAAGATACAATCACAGAAAACATATTCCACATTCAACTAGGAAAAATGTAAAAGTAAAATAGAAGCCTCAACACTACTTATGTCTTAGTCTTACCTGTCCATTGGCATAAGTCGCCTTCTTTATAAGTATACGAAAATAATTGTGTACTAAAAAACTATACTTAAGGGATGAAAAAATATACAACTAGGAATTAGTAAGAAAATAATTGTATAAAAAATGATAAATGAATATATATTTAGGGGATAAAAAATATACAAGTAGGAATTAATACAAAAATAATTGTATAAATAAATTATAAATGGATATATACTTAGGGGATAAAAAAATATACAAGTAGGAATAAATCAAAAAATAATTGTATGAAAAAAGTATAAATTAATAGGTTATAAGAAATAGTAAATATCAACTTCTCTCCAGTAAAGCCAATAGTCGCAATGACCAGTCAGGCAACCTGACTACCCTCATGGGCAGCCATTACAACATAACCAGCAGGTGACATGTTCACTACATCATAGAGGATTGTGTTTATGTATAAACTTCAGTCTCCAGCCACAGGTATCATTGCCCTACAGTTTCAGGATATATTTAAGACATTGCATTTGGCCTACAGATTTCGAAAACAAGTTTGCATCAAATGAAGGAGATGAATATTGTTTAATGTACACCTTAAAAATCATTTCCTAAGCATATAATACAGTTCTGATCTAAAAAGTACAGACACTAGTTTGCTCAACAATCCTGAAGTGCCATCAGTAGGGTACAGTGCTAGCAATATCTTTGTTTCTTCATTTTTTTGAGTTTTTTTCAGTGGAAATTAGGCAAGTGTTGGAGTTATAGTACATCATAGAATGGTGCGATTTACATTCAGTCACAGGAGATGCCAGTAGTATTGACTGATATTGAGGATTGAGGATTTTCCACTCTTGAAGGGAAAGATTAACATAGTACCTGTTTTTCTGTTTCTTTTTTTAAGATCTTTAAAATCAGAAGGATTATCTATTCTTAGGTAAAGTTGTGTACCATCATTTTTTTATGTTTGGCGATTCCATTTTCCAGGAGCAGTGGAACCAGTGGTTTCATGTAGAGCAGTGGTACTCAAAGTATGGCCCTGCAGGCTTTTTCTTGCCACCCGCAGACATTCATCTAGGAAAGAGCAGCAGAGAAATAAAAGCTGCCCCAGTTCCCTTTGTTCCATTCTTACTGACCAATCAACTTTGTTTCCTGATTCTGGGCTTTTTTCCTATAGCTCCGGTTCAGGTGGAACACTCAGGATTTTTGAAACCAAACATGGCTTTATATTAGGTGTCTCCGACCCACAATTGCCTGGGTTTCAACATAAGCTACTGAGGAAAATACATCCCCGTTTTTTTCTAAATCTATTTCAAATCAGGCTCCAACATTTCGCCTTAAAATACATTTTCATCTGGCACAGGCAATAACGTGTGTTTTCAATAATCCTTGTAGTCAGGATCTGCAAATAGATTGTTATAGATCTTAACCAAACAAGGCTGCCTGGTCCTGGCAGACCTATTACTTCTTTCAGTATTTCTCTTTTTAAATGCAGAGCCCATAGTTGCACCAGTTCTTTTCCCAGAAGAGTAGCGGTTTCAGTGCTAACTCATGACTCATACAGATCCCAGGATCCAACAAGAGGGGGACTAAATGATGACACCAGTTAAGATAGTGTTTGCTTCAAACACTGTCTCTCCGTACCCACAAACACTTCCAATTTACTCGCTCCACACCTCCACTCCATGAGATGCTCTTGAGATTACTAAGGCCTTCTAACAGTCTATCAACCCAACTGCACTGCCATCTTCACTCTTTCTAAATGTTACTACTTTCTGCGTATTTATTGCTATGCTAATCTTTCCCAATTCTCTAAATATTATATTCAATGGCCAGAAATTAAAATCTGAATCTTTCCATGATGGTACCAGCTCACTGCCCTCCCTTCATATAATATCATCACCCCTGCCCTGGCAAAACTCACCACCAAGGATTACCACTGACTCTTCTATGATGATCAGAAACCCAGTTTTTATATAAAATAATGGCTTGCATTGTCTGAAAAAAATAAAGTAGGGATCAGGTCACCTGTCAAGCAAGGAGCTTCAAGCTGCATGAAAGTCAATGAACTGATCTGGATCGAAGTCAATGAATGGATCTCACCATTAATAAAGGAATTGCAAACTTTAGGCACTAACTTGATGCCGTCCCTGGCCTATAGGGAATTGTTTTGTTCCCTTTCCATCCTGAGCATGATGTACACATCCATAACTGCTCTTGCGCAGGCTCTTAATGGGAACTAGGGATTAGGTAGGAGTTCCCAGCACCAATAAATTGAGCTGTTAGATGTCTGTTAATGGCATCAAACAGTCTTCAAATCTGTGAAAGTGACTGAATACTCATTTCCCAATGTCCAAACGCAACTATTTAATTGTAGGCAGAAGACTTGCCCACCCTTCTCTGCACCTCTTACAAAGAAAGCCTGCATATGTAAAAACTTGTTCTTTTAGTATTTCCATTGCTCCATATGTACTAAGAGTAATTGCCAAATTTTGGGCAAGTAATCTATAAAAGAGCTGGTCTCCAACTAGACAGTGGATTACTGAGGTTGTGCTTTCTCAAACTGCTGTTGCTTGTATCCAATATCAAGCTACTACGATATAAGATTTGATGACAGTGAACTAGGGGCCCGATGTAGGTAAATCTCATTTACCGACTCTAGAATACCGAATTTTAACGATTCAGTATTCTAGATTCGGTAAATGAGATGTAGGAAACAATTTGCCAAAATATTCAGGGCCAAATGCTAAATTCGCCAATGAAGCAATCGCTGTGAGGCCTTGGCAGAGGGGACCCACCAGCCACTACAAAAATTGTAGCCACAGCAGATGACACTTGGATCTTAAATGCCTTAATTCTAGCTTATGACTTTATGTAAGTGTTTAATAAAACAAATCCATGCTAAGTGATCTTACAGCTTCTGTTCATGAGAAAGATTTGGTTAACTCATCCACCTATTAGGAAATCCATTTTAAAACTGCCTACTTTGATAACAGGCATCACACCCATCCTAAAAAACATTTTATGATCGTAGGTAAACGCTACAAGTCCCCATTATGAATCTGATGGCCAGGAGCAGTGAACTAATTGCTACATTCAAGAGGTTATCTGACACTACATCAAATAACAGCACACTACAAATACAAAAATAGTACATAAGCAAGAAAAACTTGAAAAAGCTTGGTGGTTATTTGCGAACAGCCAACAAAATATACACTGCATTAATCATTTTAGAAGGTAAAGAAATGAGCATTGACTAAGAAAATCTGGAAAACCTGCTGAAGAGATATTTGACAAGGATGGGTGGGGTTGAGATTCACAGCCAAGGATCTTGCAGTGGAAAGGAATTAAACAGTCATGAGCAACACAGAGAGGACAGATCAAAAGGGATGATATATTTGCTATGGACATTCTCTATCAACTGCTGATTCACAATTTCCTTGAGAAATTGTTCCTTTCCTTGAAGAAACTTAATTACATTTGACCAGGTAGTCTAAAATAACACAATGATTTGTATTTATGAGACAAGATTGGACAGTAGTCAGACAGATTCTTTTGAAAGTGGTGGCATACCTTGATTTGAAAAGCAAAGCAGTTCAGTAAAGACCTACACAAATCACATACTTCCTTCTTTCAGAGCCTTTGCTATGGAATCAAATGTCCTTATGCATTGTCTAGCTGTCTTTCTGAGAATATTAAAGGTGTAGGAAGTGGTGTGTCTGTAAAAGGAATTAACATCTCTATACAGTATTCATGAAAGGCATCCAAGCGAGGGGTAACATTTTTAAGGTAAAATCGCTGCATCAGTATACCCAGTTAATCACAGAAAACTGCTCAAAAGGATGTACAACTGAATGCTTTCTAGGTGAATATATATGGCAGATACAATCACAGAAAACATATTCCACATTCAACTAGGAAAAATGTAAAAGTAAAATAGAAGCCTCAACACTACTTATGTCTTAGTCTTACCTGTCCATTGGCATCAGTCGCCTTCTTTATAAGTATACGAAAATAATTGTGTACTAAAAAACTATACTTAAGGGATGAAAAAATATACAACTAGGAATTAGTAAAAAAATAATTGTATAAAAAATGATAAATGAATATATATTTAGGGGATAAAAAATATACAAGTAGGAATTAATACAAAAATAATTGTATAAATAAATTATAAATGGATATATACTTAGGGGATAAAAAAATATACAAGTAGGAATAAATCAAAAAATAATTGTATGAAAAAAGTATAAATTAATAGGTTATAAGAAATAGTAAATATCAACTTCTCTCCAGTAAAGCCAATAGTCGCAATGACCAGTCAGGCAACCTGACTACCCTCATGGGCAGCCATTACAACATAACCAGCAGGTGACATGTTCACTACATCATAGAGGATTGTGTTTATGTATAAACTTCAGTCTCCAGCCACAGGTATCATTGCCCTACAGTTTCAGGATATATTTAAGACATTGCATTTGACCTACAGATTTCGAAAACAAGTTTGCATCAAATGAAGGAGATGAATATTGTTTAATGTACACCTTAAAAATCATTTCCTAAGCATATAATACAGTTCTGATCTAAAAAGTACAGACACTAGTTTGCTCAACAATCCTGAAGTGCCATCAGTAGGGTACAGTGCTAGCAATATCTTTGTTTCTTCATTTTTGTGAGTTTTTTTCAGTGGAAATTAGGCAAGTGTTGGAGTTATAGTACATCACAGAATGGTGCGATTTACATTCAGTCACAGGAGATGCCAGTAGTATTGACTGATATTGAGGATTGAGGATTTTCCACTCTTGAAGGGAAAGATTAACATAGTACCTGTTTTTCTGTTTATTTTTTTTAAGATCTTTAAAATCAGAAGGATTATCTATTCTTAGGTAAAGTTGTGTACCATCATTTTTTTATGTTTGGCGATTCCATTTTCCAGGAGCAGTGGAACCAGTGGTTTCATGTAGAGCAGTGGTACTCAAAGTATGGCCCTGCAGGCTTTTTCTTGCCACCCGCAGACATTCATCTAGGAAAGAGCAGCAGAGAAATAAAAGCTGCCCCAGTTCCCTTTGTTCCATTCTTACTGACCAATCAACTTTGTTTCCTGATTCTGGGCTTTTTTCCTATAGCTCCGGTTCAGGTGGAACACTCAGGATTTTTGAAACCAAACATGGCTTTATATTAGGTGTCTCCGACCCACAATTGCCTGGGTTTCAACATAAGCTACTGAGGAAAATACATCCCCGTTTTTTTCTAAATCTATTTCAAATCAGGCTCCAACATTTCGCCTTAAAATACATTTTCATCTGGCACAGGCAATAACGTGTGTTTTCAATAATCCTTGTAGTCAGGATCTGCAAATAGATTGTTATAGATCTTAACCAAACAAGGCTGCCTGGTCCTGGCAGACCTATTACTTCTTTCAGTATTTCTCTTTTTAAATGCAGAGCCCATAGTTGCACCAGTTCTTTTCCCAGAAGAGTAGCGGTTTCAGTGCTAACTCATGACTCATACAGATCCCAGGATCCAACAAGAGGGGGACTAAATGATGACACCAGTTAAGATAGTGTTTGCTTCAAACACTGTCTCTCCGTACCCACAAACACTTCCAATTTACTCGCTCCACACCTCCACTCCATGAGATGCTCTTGAGATTACTAAGGCCTTCTAACAGTCTATCAACACAACTGCACTGCCATCTTCACTCTTTCTAAATGTTACTACTTTCTGCGTATTTATTGCTATGCTAATCTTTCCCAATTCTCTAATTATTATATTCAATGGCCAGAAATTAAAATCTGAATCTTTCCATGATGGTACCAGCTCACTGCCCTCCCTTCATATAATATCATCACCCCTGCCCTGGCAAAACTCACCACCAAGGATTACCACTGACTCTTCTATGATGATCAGAAACCCAGTTTTTATATAAAATAATGGCTTGCATTGTCTGAAAAAAATAAAGTAGGGATCAGGTCACCTGTCAAGCAAGGATCTTCAAGCTGCATGAAAGTCAATGAACTGATCTGGATCGAAGTCAATGAATGGATCTCACCATTAATAAAGGAATTGCAAACTTTAGGCACTAACTTGATGCCGTCCCTGGCCTATAGGGAATTGTTTTGTTCCCTTTACATCCTGAGCATGATGTGCACATCCATAACTGCTCTTGCGCAGGCTCTTAATGGGAACTAGGGATTAGGTAGGAGTTCCCAGCACCAATAAATTGAGCTGTTAGATGTCTGTTAATGGCATCAAACAGTCTTCAAATCTGTGAAAGTGACAGAATACTCATTTCCCAATGTCCAAACGCAACTAATTATTTGTAGGCAGAAGACTTGCCCACCCTTCTCTGCACCTCTTAAAAAGAAAGCCTGCATATGTAAAAAAGTTGTTCTTTTAGTATTTCCATTGCTCCATATGTACTAAGAGTAATTGCCAAATTTTGGGCAAGTAATCTATAAAAGAGCTGGTCTCCAACTAGACAGTGGAGTGCTGAGGTTGTGTTTTCTCAAACTGCTGTTGCTTGTATCCAATATCAAGCTACTACGATATAAGATTTCATGACAGTGAACTAGGGGCCCGATGTAGGTAAATCTCATTTACCGACTCTAGAATACCGAATTTTAACGATTCAGTATTCTAGATTCGGTAAATGAGATGTAGGAAACAATTTGCCAAAATATTCAGGGCCAAATGCTAAATTCGCCCATGAAGCAATCGCTGTGAGGCCGTGGCAGAAGGGGACCCACCAGCCACTACAGAAATTGTAGCCACAGTAGATGACACTTGGATCTTAAATGCCTTAGTTCTAGCTTATGACTTTATGTAAGTGTTTAATAAAACAAATCCATGCTAAGTGATCTTACAGCTTCTGTTCATGAGATAGATTTGGTTAACCCATCCACCTATTAAGAAATCCATTTTAAAACTGCCTACTTTGATAACAGGAATCACAACCATCCTAAAAAACATTTTATGATCGTAGGTAAACGCTACAAGTCCCCATTATGAATCTGATGGCCAGGAGCAGTGAACTAATTGCTACATTCAAGAGGTTATCTGACACTACATCAAATAACAGCACACTACAAATACAAAAATAGTACATAAGCAAGAAAAACTTGAAAAAGCTTGGTGGTTAATTTGCGAACAGCCAACAAAATATACACTGCATTAATCATTTTAGAAGGTAAAGAAATGAGCATTGACTAAGAAAATCTGGAAAACCTGCTCAAGAGATATTTGACAAGGATGGGTGGGGTTGAGATTCACAGCCAAGGATCTTGCAGTGGAAAGGAATTAAACCAGTCATGAGCAACACAGAGAGGACAGATCAAAAGGGATGATATATTTGCTATGGACATTCTCTATCAACTGCTGATTCACAATTTCCTTGAGAAATTGTTCCTTTCCTTGAAGAAACTTAATTACATGTGACCAGGTAGTCTAAAAATAACACAATGATTTGTATTTATGAGACAAGATTGGACAGTAGTCAGACAGATTCTTTTGAAAGTGGTGGCATACCTTGATTTGAAAAGCAAAGCAGTTCAGTAAAGACCTACACAAATCACATACTTCCTTCTTTCAGAACCTTTGCTATGGAATCAAATGTCCTTATGCATTGTCTAGCTGTCTTTCTGAGAATATTAAAGGTGTAGGAAGTGGTGTGTCTGTAAAAGGAATTAACATCTCTATACAGTATTCATGAAAGGCATCCAAGCGAGGGGTAACATTTTTAAGGTAAAATCGCTGCATCAGTATACCCAGTTAATCACAGAAAACTGCTCAAAAGGATGTACAACTGAATGCTTTCTAGGTGAATATATATGGCAGATACAATCACAGAAAACATATTCCACATTCAACTAGGAAAAATGTAAAAGTAAAATAGAAGCCTCAACACTACTTATGTCTTAGTCTTACCTGTCCATTGGCATCAGTCGCCTTCTTTATAAGTATACGAAAATAATTGTGGACTAAAAAACTATACTTAAGGGATAAAAACATATACAACTAGGAATTAGTAAAAAAATAATTGTATAAAAAATGATAAAAGAATATATATTTTGGGGATAAAAAATATACAAGTAGGAATTAATACAAAAATAATTGTATAAATAAATTATAAATGAATATATACTTAGGGGATAAAAAAATATACAAGTAGGAATAAATCAAAAAATAATTGTATGAAAAAAGTATACATTAATAGGTTATAAGAAATAGTAAATATCAACTTCTCTCCAGTAAAGCCAATAGTCGCAATGACCAGTCAGGCAACCTGACTACCCTCATGGGCAGCCATTACAACATAACCAGCAGGTGACAGGTTCACTACATCATAGAGGAATGTGTTTATGTATAAACTTCAGTCTCCAGCCACAGGTATCATTGCCCTACAGTTTCAGGATATATTTAAGACATTGCATTTGGCCTACAGATTTCGAAAACAAGTTTGCATCAAATGAAGGATATGAATATTGTTTAACGTACACCTTAAAAATCATTTCCTAAGCATATAATACAGTTCTGATCTAAAAAGTACAGACACTAGTTTGCTCAGCAATCCTGAAGTGCCATCAGTAGGGTACAGTGCTAGCAATATCTTTGTTTCTTCATTTTTGTGAGTTTTTTTCAGTGGAAATTAGGCAAGTGTTGGAGTTAGAGTACATCATAGAATGGTGCGATTTACATTCAGTCACAGGAGATGCCAGTAGTATTGACTGATATTGAGGATTGAAGATTTTCCACTCTTGAAGGGAAAGATTAACATAGTACCTGTTTTTCTGTTTATTTTTTTTAAGATCTTTAAAATCAGAAGGATTATCTATTCTTAGGTAAAGTTGTGTACCATCATTTTTTTATGTTTGGCGATTCCATTTTCCAGGAGCAGTGGAACCAGTGGTTTCATGTAGAGCAGTGGTACTCAAAGTATGGCCCTGCAGGCTTTTTCGTGCTACCCGCAGACATTCATCTAGGAAAGAGCAGCAGAGAACTAAAAGCTGCCCCAGTTCCCTTTGTTCCATTCTTACTGACCAATCAACTTTGTTTCCTGATTCTGGGCTTTTTTTCTATAGCTCCGGTTCAGGTGGAACACTCAGGATTTTTGAAACCAAACATGGCTTTATATTAGGTGTCTCCGACCCACATTTGCCTGGGTTTCAACATAAGCTACTGAGGAAAATACATCCCCGTTTTTTTCTAAATCTATTTCAAATCAGGCTCCAACATTTCGCCTTAAAATACATTTTCATCTGGCACAGGGAATAACGTGTGTTTTCAATAATCCTTGTAGTCAGGATCTGCAAATAGATTTTTATAGATCTTAACCAAACAAGGCTGCCTGGTCCTGGCAGACCTATTACTTCTTTCAGTATTTCTCTTTTTAAATGCAGAGCCCATAGTTGCACCAGTTCTTTTCTCAGAAGAGTAGCGGTTTCAGTGCTAACTCATGACTGATACAGATCCCAGGATCCAACAAGAGGGGGACAAAATGATGACACCAGTTAAGATAGTGTTTGCTTCAAACACTGTCTCTCCGTACCCACAAACACTTCCAATTTACTCGCTCCACACCTCCACTCCATGAGATGCTCTTGAGATTACTAAGGCCTTCTAACAGTCTATCAACCCAACTGCACTGCCATCTTCACTCTTTCTAAATGTTACTACTTTCTGCGTATTTATTGCTATGCTAATCTTTCCCAATTCTCTCATTATTATATTCAATGGCCAGAAATTAAAATCTGAATCTTTCCATGATGGTACCAGCTCACTGCCCTCCCTTCATATAATATCATCACCCCTGCCCTGGCAAAACTCACCACCAAGGATTACCACTGACTCTTCTATGATGATCAGAAACCCAGTTTTTATATAAAATAATGGCTTGCATTGTCTGAAAAAAATAAAGTAGGGATCAGGTCACCTGTGAAGCAAGGAGCTTCAAGCTGCATGAAAGTCAATGAACTGATCTGGATCGAAGTCAATGAATGGATCTCACCATTAATAAAGGAATTGCAAACTTTAGGCACTAACTTGATGCCGTCCCTGGCCTATAGGGAATTGTTTTGTTCCCTTTCCATCCTGAGCATGATGTGCACATCCATAACTGCTCTTGCGCAGGCTCTTAATGGGAACTAGGTATTAGGTAGGAGTTCCCAGCACCAATAAATTGAGCTATTAGATGTCTGTTAATGGCATCAAACAGTCTTCAAATCTGTGAAAGTGACTGAATACTCATTTCCCAATGTCCAAACGCAACTAATTAATTGTAGGCAGAAGACTTGCCCACCCTTCTCTGCACCTCTTACAAAGAAAGCCTGCATATGTAAAAAATTGTTCTTTTAGTATTTCCATTGCTCCATATGTACTAAGAGTAATTGCCAAATTTTGGGCAAGTAATCTATAAAAGAGCTGGTCTCCAACTAGACAGTGGAGTGCTGAGGTTGTGCTTTCTCAAACTGCTGTTGCTTGTATCCAATATCAAGCTACTACGATATAAGATTTGATGACAGTGAACTAGGGGCCCGATGTAGGTAAATCTCATTTACCGACTCTAGAATACCGAATTTTAACGATTCAGTATTCTAGATTCGGTAAATGAGATGTAGGAAACAATTTGCCAAAATATTCAGGGCCAAATGCTAAATTCGCCCATGAAGCAATCGCTGGGAGGCCGTGGCAGAGGGGACCCACCAGCCACTACAGAAATTGTAGCCACAGTAGATGACACTTGGATCTTAAATGCCTTAATTCTAGCTTATGACTTTATGTAAGTGTTTAATAAAACAAATCCATGCTAAGTGATCATACAGCTTCTGTTCATGAGATAGATTTGGTTAACCCATCCACCTATTAAGAAATCCATTTTAAAACTGCCTACTTTGATAACAGGAATCACACCCATCCTAAAAAACATTTTATGATCGTAGGTAAACGCTACAATTCCCCATTATGAATCTGATGGCCAGGAGCAGTGAACTAATTCCTACATTCAAGAGGTTATCTGACACTACATCAAAGGTTCAAAGGTTCAAAATAAGCTTTATTCGATTTTATCAAAAAAATCATAAAAGCGTACAGTACAATTTATGCAGAAGAATTAAAAACAATTTTCACTTGAGCAAGGTTACAAAATGGATAAAACATTTCTCTAAAATTTAAAATCTACAGCAATCATTGGACAAAAGGCCTCGTATTCCACTAATCAATTAATATTGACGTGTACTACTTAACACATTGAGTTTCTAAATTTCATCACTGACTTCAAAAAGCGAGAAACAGCAAAGATAAAATCCACATCTTCTAAGAGCAATAATTTCAAATATGCAGGTTTACATGTTCTTATCCCCCAGCGCTTAAGTAAGGGTAGAAGGAATAGTTTCCTCGGGCTGGTATACAGATTACAAAAGAACATGATATGAATATTACTTTGTGTTGAATGGTCATCACATGGACATATTAATTTCAGCGAGGTCCAATCATTCTGTTTCGGTAGAGTGACCATGCGGAAGAAAATCCCTAGGCGCAGCCTAGTCAAAAGCATGCGAGGATAGGGTGCTATTTCAGTCCCAAGATAGGATTGTAAGCCTTCAGTAGGGGTAATTTGTTGATAGCTTAGGATTGTACCTTTAAGTTTCTCTATGTCCCATCTTGCACTTTCTAGGTGTGTAATTAGTAGTTTTTTAAGGACCGGCCTAGTCATGCTTTGTAAAGTCTCTGGATCATCGTAAAATTCAGAGTGTCCAATGTTAGAGAACATCGTTTGTTCATATCGCAGCCATTTGACTTTTGCTGCACCATTCAAAACCATGCAGTCTTTAATGGGATTTCTATTCAATTTACACTCCTCTGTAGTCCAAATCTTGTGCCAAAGCAAACAGGGTGATATTGTTATAATGTCACTAAGGTATTTAACGCCGGTCTCAATGTGAGTCATAAAAGTCGACGTAGTTTTTGGCACACCCAGTAGGTAGCAAATGAAAATGTTCTCGCAAGTTTGTAACGAGGACACATTCTCAAAGCCCCAGAGACCTGCGCCATATGTAGCCGTGGCTATAAACTTTGCCCGGTAGATCTGTATCATTTCTCGAATGGGTTTACCCCCAATTTTGCCTGCAAAGGTTCGTAGAGCACCTATGGCACGACTGTAGGCGAGTTTCCTGGCTGACACTGCATGTTTCCATCTTCCCCGCCTGTCAAACACGATGCCCAGGTAGCAAAATGTGTCTGTTATGGCAATCTTTTGCTGGTCCAAATATATTGAGCATGGGGGTCTATTGATCTTTTGGGAGCAGGACATGGAGAAAGTTTTAGAAATATTCACCTTCAAGTTTCTTTTACCCATATAAGATGAAAATTCGTTTACTGCTCTCTGCAAGCCTACTTTTGTCCTTGACATGATTGCAGCGTCATCGGCATATAAAAGAATGGGTACGGGCCTGCCATTGACAGCCGGGTAATCGCTTGACAGAGTTAATAAACTCTCAGCGATAGAATTTATATAAAATGTAAAAAGCAAGGGCGCAAGTATGCAGCCTTGCCTCACCCCTCTATTTATGGCAAATTTTTGTGAGCATTCCCCCTGAGTCCCAAACCTTACTCTAGCCCCTGCGTCTCTGTATAATTCTTTAATGAATGTGAGAATGATTGAGTCCACCCCAATGTCCTCCAACGTCGACCAGAGCAGCGCATGGTCCACGCAATCTAATGCGGAGCTGAGGTCGACGAAGGTTACAAATAGGTCCCCTTTTTTAGCCTGCGTGCACTTAGAGACTAATAGGGACAAATTTAGACATTGCTCAAGAGTCCCTTGTCCCTTTCGGAACCCATATTGGAACTCCGAGATGACATTTTTCTCTTCTTCCCAGTGTTGTATTTTCTTGAGAAGAATCCTTCCTGCGACTTTCATAAGTCCGTCCAGTAACGATATTGGACGGTAACAAGCAGGGTCGTCCCTGTTCCCTTTTTTAAATATGGGGACTACAATCGCGTCCGACCAAGTGGTAATGAACCCGCATTTATTTCCCATATTCAATACATTGGTTAGCAAAGGAACCCAAAAATCCGGCTCTGATTTATAGACATCCACTGGGGTGTAATCAGGGCCGGGGGCTTTGCCTGAGGCACTTTCCCTAAGGGCATCTTCAACTTCTAAGGTAGTAAATACCAGTTCAATCGGGTAAGGGGGTGCTGGGGAAAGAGTTAGCTGATTATCCTGTGTATATTATCTGCAGATGAAATCACCCTACATGGGTTCGGGGCATTCCCCTGGGTATTGTTAGAATAAAGGTTACCATAGTGTTCTACCCAGAGCTCACCCGTTATGGCTACTTCCACGGAGTTATCTCTATCTCTTAAATTATAGACAGGTCTTATGACTTTCCAAAAGGCATTACTATCCTTGTTCCTAGCGGCTTCCCCCAAAGCTTCCCAGGCCTCCTTCTTCAGTGTTGCCCTCCGCTGTTTGATAGCCAGCTTATAATCTTGTCTCGCCTGACGAATTTGAACCCTATCTTTTGGATGGGCGGACAGAGCTTTCTTTAAATTTTTCAATGTAGATGTGCATCTAGAGTCAAACCACCCACGGGTATGCCTCCCATTGTCCTTACAGTTCCTAGTCAGTGCATTTTTTATGTGGCGCTGTATGTTAGAAAATGCAGCCATAATGCTCTTTGGGTCAGTATCTTCCTCTAAGCAGGCAAGAATGTCCGTGGAACAAGAGGATAGGAGGTTTTGAAAGAAGGATGTTGGGTTCGTTTTCTCCCATTTGATTACATACCCATTAGTCTTAGTTAGGGTAACCTCATATGGGTATGAAACCCTACTAGGTTCCTTTAATTTGTCCCCCATCAATTTTACCCCAAAGGTGATTGGATAATGATCGCTCATAGGGTCATCCCCAATTTTCCAGTAGGTTATAAAGTCAGGATGAGTTGGTGATATCAACGCAAAACCAATTGTGGTTTTACAACCTCTTCCATTATACGTTGGGGCAAAGGGAACCGGGGGGAGCATGCCTGGTTGATAAAGGTGAGGTCAAAGGTAAATATAACGTTGTTAAGAAGAGACCCCATGTTGGTATGGGAGAAATGCAAGGGACCATCCTCCCAGAGATCTGATAGGCCGCACAAACCTAGCTCAGAAGACGGGCAGATGGTACAATTGAAGTCACCCACCCACAACATTATATGATCCCCTGTACCTTGTTCTCTCAGTTTGTGGATATGATGCATCATAATGTTCATATTTGATTCCACTTCACTAATTGGCAGATTATTATAGAAGTTCACAAGAATCACCCTTTGCGAAGTGCCCCATTTAAGTAATATGATTTGAAAATACTGACTGGATTGGAAGTTGCAAACTTTTATATCCCCTACATTCGAGATGTATGTACACAGGCCCCCCTTGTTGCGACCCTGGGCTGATAGCACAGCAGGAGAGTGAAAGGTTTGATATCCCAACATGTGGGCTTCCTCTATAAGCCAGGTTTCTTGAAGACACAGGATGCCATACTTCTGAACAATCTCCAGCCAAGGTTTGTGGGTGATCTTACTACCAAGGCCTGCTACATTCCAGGAAAGAAGAGAGTGCATTGGGTTTCTATATTCCTGTGGATGATGCCCTCCATTCCCCTTTATGCCTTTCAGATCTTGCGAGTGTGCAGGCTCTACCTGTTGTGTAACCTGGGCAGTAAGAGCATGCTGTTCAGGGGGGTTTAAGTCTAGCCCAATGTAACTTGGAACTTGGGATCTAGGCATTGATTTTTCAGTCGAGTCTGTCTCCGTTGGGGGATTATGGGCATTGGTGGGAATTGAAGCAACACTCATTCCCAGTCAATCCACCTGATCCAGACACTCAAACCTATTCATAGTGGGCGCTCCTTCCCACCAATTGTTAATTGGTTGCCAACCATCCCCGTGTCCTTTCCATCTGCGATTATGAACTATTGACCAAGCCCCAGGCGGCTCAACAGTCTGTATTGGAGGATAGAAAAAAGTAAGGGGTCTGATAACAATAGATTGGTCAGTATCACCTGAATCCCATGAAGTGATATGTTGGGCTGTGTGGGGGTCTGCAAATGAAACCACTATGCAGTCGCCAGGGATGGATTTGTATGTACGACCCACCCATGGCACTCTCCTAACCATTAGAACCCTACTCCTAAGAGTGTTAGGAAGCTGCCTGTTGACATTAAGCCAGTGAATCACCTTATTCTTTAGGGACCACTGGGTCTCCATGGAATGTGGGTCAAGTGCTGGTACACCAGCTAGTACAACAACATAGGGTCCAGCGTCAGGAGGGAGATCAATATAACCCCCACGAAAGTTCTGGCGACCATGGTACTGATTGGCTATATGCGCAGTAGGAGGCATATTAATCTTATTGGACTTGTGGGCAACCTTAGGGACTGGTTTGGGTAAAGTCAGGTTCTCAGGGCCTTTTGTCACTGGTATTGAGAGTTTTGGTATGAGGGGAACTGGAACATTTGGCTTAGACCGGGGTTTGGGTATTGGGGTGGGTTTAGGTGGGGGTAGAGGCAAGACAGGGGGCACCATTTCAGGGGCAGGCGGACTAACGTCAATTACTGGAGCTGGATGGATACCATCATCACCATCCTGGGAAGTACCTTCAGCAATACGAGGAAAACTTGCTTCCAATTGCTTTAGGCTAAGAGTGGCCAGGGAGACTAAGGTCTTATCCATCTCTAAGAGATTGTTCTCAATACGTGAAAGTCTGAGTTCCAAAGGTGACAGTAGCTGTTTTAATGTGGCCCAAACTGTTTTAAGAAAATCTTCGTCATCACCCCCCTTGTCTCTGTCCCTCCCTGGCTCACTTTGCCCTCCCTCTATAAGTTTCTCGTTGTGTGTGGAGAAAGGCCCTAAAATAGGGCCAGGGACCATATTAAGGTTGCTGTGTTCCTTGCCCCCCCCTATTAGGTGGCTATCCAATTTTGGCACTTCTATGGTCTCCCCCGTGGTGGGTAGTGTTCGCCTATGGTTAAAGAACTGTAACCTTGCAATTTTGGCTTTTTTGCGAGCGTAGGCAGACCTCGCGTTGCTTTTCTTTTTTAGAGTTGGCCCCTCTTTATTTTTATTTTTTGCAGCAGGGGGAGGGGGGGTCAGGACTGTCAGGCAAAATAATGGCAGTCCCAGGTCCATTAGGCACGATTCCCTCGAAAGTTTTAGGGGGCACGGCAGTTAAGATGGGTATAGGCTCTAGTGGAAGAGAAAGAGAAAGGGGAACATGGTGAACATCAGCATTAATTAGCAGTGAGGGTGGGCAAGAAGCATGTTGTGGTGATACAGCAGACGCAATTTTCCCCAGAGAAGATTTTTTAGAATGGGCAAAGGTCTGTGAAAGCTTACGTGCAGCGTCAAGCTCAAGTGATACCCTCTTCTGCATTTTAGTGATTTCAACATCAATTGCCAAATTAGACTTCACAATGAAATCATCCAATGTCCCGCTGGGCTTACACAGCCCCATTGCAGTTTTACTGCGGCTACCCCGTGTGCTCATGGTAAGTCTAAATTACAGTACCGACAATGTGCTTAATAATAACAGTAGGCAAGCCAGTAAACACGAACCAAGGGGGGTGGGCCAGGCCAGTCCTCTTAGTCCTCGAACGGCCTCAAACGGCCCACTCTTAGCCCGGTCTTCGCCCCGGGCTGCGTCCCGCGCTGCGGGAGACCAAACACTATTTATAGCAGTTGGAAAGGGCGGGGGGCGGAGCTACAGGGAGAGCGGACCGGAAGGTGGACTCGGTCTCGCAGGGACACCTGGGTCAGGTAGTCCCTGCACGCTCGCAGCCCTGTAGCGTTGCTGGTTCCCTTGGTCCCACCAGGCGTGCCCCCAGAGAAAAACAAGCAGAGACAGCACAGGTCCCACGACGAAGCGGCACCCGCAGAGCGGGTGCGGCGAGCCTCAAAGTGCTAGTGCAGGTAAGCGCAATCCAGAAGTGCGCTTGGCTTTGGCAGCGGTTCAGGAGTATCCCAAGGGTCCAGGCGTTGACCAGCTGATTTTACAGCGTTCTGATGGGCGGGGGGCGGAGCTACAGGGAGAGCGGACCGTAAGGTGGACTCGGTCTCGCAGGGACACCTGGGTCAGGTAGTCCCTGCACGCTCGCAGCCCTGTAGCGTTGCTGGTTCCCTTGGTCCCACCAGGCGTGTCCCCAGAGAAAAACAAGCAGAGACAGCACAGGTCCCACAACGAAGCGGCACCCGCAGAGCGGGTGCGGCGAGCCTCAAATTGCTAGTGCAGGTAAGCGCAATCCAGCAGTGCGCTTGGCTTTGCAGCGGCTCAGGAGTATCCCAAGGGTCCAGGCGTTGACCAGCTGATTTTACAGCGTTCTGATGGGCGGGGGGCGGAGCTACAGGGAGAGCGGACCGGAAGGTGGACTCGGTCTCGCAGGGACACCTGGGTCAGGTAGTCCCTGCACGCTCGCAGCCCTGTAGCGTTGCTGGTTCCCTTGGTCCCACCAGGCGTGCCCCCAGAGAAAAACAAGCAGAGACAGCACAGGTCCCACGGCGAGCCTCAAAGTGCTAGTGCAGGTAAGCGCAATCCAGCAGTGCGCTTGGCTTTGGCAGCGGTTCAGGAGTATCCCAAGGGTCCAGGCATTGACCAGCTGATTTTACAGCGTTCTGATGGGCGGGGGGCGGAGCTACAGGGAGAGCAGACCGGAAGGTGGACTCGGTCTCGCAGGGACACCTGGGTCAGGTAGTCCCTGCACGCTCGCAGCCCTGTAGCGTTGCTGGTTCCCTTGGTCCCACCAGGCGTGCCCCCAGAGAAAAACAAGCAGAGACAGCACAGGTCCCACGATGAAGCGGCACCCGCGGAGCGGGTGCGGCGAGCCTCAAAGTGCTAGTGCAGGTCAGCGCAATCCAGCAGTGCGCTTGGCTTTGGCAGCGGTTCAGGATTATCCCCTACATCAAATAACAGCACACTACAAATACAAAAATAGTACATAAGCAAGAAAAACTTGAAAAAGCTTGGTGGTTAATTTACGAACAGCCAACAAAATATACACTGCATTAATCATTTTAGAAGGTAAAGAAATGAGCATTGACTAAGAAAATCTGGAAAACCTGCTCAAGAGATATTTGACAAGGATGGGTGGGGTTGAAATTCACAGCCAAGGATCTTGCAGGGGAAAGGAATTAAACCAGTCATGAGCAACACAGAGAGGACAGATCAAAAGGGATGATATATTTGCTATGGACATTCTCTATCAACTGATGATTCACAATTTCCATGAGAAATTGTTCCTTTCCTTGAAGAAACTTAATTACATTTGACCAGGTAGTCTAAAAATAACACAATGATTTGTATTTATGAGACAAGATTGGACAGTAGTCAGACAGATTCTTTTGAAAGTGGTGGCATACCTTGATTTGAAAAGCAAAGCAGTTCAGTAAAGACCTACACAAATCACATACTTCCTTCTTTCAGAGCCTTTGCTATGGAATCAAATGTCCTTATGCATTGTCTAGCTGTCTTTCTGAGAATATTAAAGGTGTAGGAAGTGGTGTGTCTGTAAAAGGAATAAACATCTCTATACAGTATTCATGAAAGGCATCCAAGCGAGGGGTAACATTTTTAAGGTAAAATCGCTGCATCAGTATACCCAGTTAATCACAGAAAACTGCTCAAAAGGATGTACAACTGAATGCTTTCTAGGTGAATATATATGGCAGATACAATCACAGAAAACATATTCCACATTCAACTAGGAAAAATGTAAAAGTAAAATAGAAGCCTCAACACTACTTATGTCTTAGTCTTACCTGTCCATTGGCATCAGTCGCCTTCTTTATAAGTATACGAAAATAATTGTGGACTAAAAAACTATACTTAAGGGATAAAAAAATATACAACTAGGAATTAGTAAAAAAAAATGGTATAAAAAATGATAAATGAATATATTTAGGGGATAAAAAATATACAAGTAGGAATTAATACAAAAATAATTGTATAAATAAATTATCAATGAATATATACTTAGGGGATAAAAAAATATACAAGTAGGAATAAATCAAAAAATAATTGTATGAAAAAAGTATAAATTAATAGGTTATAAGAAATAGTAAATATCAACTTCTCTCCAGTAAAGCCAATAGTCGCAATGACCAGTCAGGCAACCTGACTACCCTCATGGGCAGCCATTACAACATAACCAGCAGGTGACATGTTCACTACATCATAGAGGATTGTGTTTATGTATAAACTTCAGTCTCCAGCCACAGGTATCATTGCCCTACAGTTTCAGGATATATTTAAGACATTGCATTTGGCCTACAGATTTCGAAAACAAGTTTGCATCAAATGAAGGAGATGAATATTGTTTAATGTATACCTTAAAAATCATTTCCTAAGCATATAATACAGTTCTGATCTAAAAAGTACAGACACTAGTTTGCTCAACAATCCTGAAGTGCCATCAGTAGGGTACAGTGCTAGCAATATCTTTGTTTCTTCATTTTTGTGAGTTTTTTTCAGTGGAAATTAGGCAAGTGTTGGAGTTAGAGTACATCATAGAATGGTGCGATTTACATTCAGTCACAGGAGATGCCAGTAGTATTGACTGATATTGAGGATTGAGGATTTTCCACTCTTGAAGGGAAAGATTAACATAGTACCTGTTTTTCAGTTTATTTTTTTTAAGATCTTTAAAATCAGAAGGATTATCTATTCTTAGGTAAAGTTGTGTACCATCATTTTTTTATGTTTGGCGATTCCATTTTCCCGGAGCAGTGGAACCAGTGGTTTCATGTAGAGCAGTGGTACTCAAAGTATGGCCCTGCAGGCTTTTTCTTGCCACCCGCAGACATTCATCTAGGAAAGAGCTGCAGAGAAATAAAAGCTGCCCCAGTTCCCTTTGTTCCATTCTTACTGACCAATCAACTTTGTTTCCTGATTCTGGGCTTTTTTCCTATAGCTCCGGTTCAGGTGGAACACTCAGGATTTTTGAAACCAAACATGGCTTTATATTAGGTGTCTCCGACCCACAATTGCCTGGGTTTCAACATAAGCTACTGAGGAAAATACATCCCCGTTTTTTTCTAAATCTATTTCAAATCAGGCTTCAACATTTCGCCTTGAAATACATTTTCATCTGGCACAGGCAATGTGTGTTTTCAATAATCCTTGTAGTCAGGATCTGCAAATAGATTTTTATAGATCTTAACCAAACAAGGCTGCCTGGTCCCGGCAGACCTATTACTTCTTTCAGTATTTCTCTTTTTAAATGCAGAGCCCATAGTTGCACCAGTTCTTTTCCCAGAAGAGTAGCGGTTTCAGTGCTAACTCATGACTGATACAGATCCCAGGATCCAACAAGAGGGGGACTAAATGATGACACCAGTTAAGATAGTGTTTGCTTCAAACACTGTCTCTCCGTACCCACAAACACTTCCAATTTACTCGCTCCACACCTCCACTCCATGAGATGCTCTTGAGATTACTAAGGCCTTCTAACAGTCTATCAACCCAACTGCACTGCCATCTTCACTCTTTCTAAATGTTACTACTTTCTGCGTATTTATTGCTATGCTAATCTTTCCCAATTCTCTAATTATTATATTCAATGGCCAGAAATTAAACTCTGAATCTTTCCATGATGGTACCAGCTCACTGCCCTCCCTTCATATAATATCATCACCCCTGCCCTGGCAAAACTCACCACCAAGGATTACCACTGACTCTTCTATGATGATCAGAAACCCAGTTTTTATATAAAATAATGGCTTGCATTGTCTGAAAAAAATAAAGTAGGGATCAGGTCACCTGTCAAGCAAGGAGCTTCAAGCTGCATGAAAGTCAATGAACTGATCTGGATCGAAGTCAATGAATGGATCTCACCATTAATAAAGGAATTGCAAACTTTAGGCACTAACTTGATGCCGTCCCTGGCCTATAGGGAATTGTTTTGTTCCCTTTCCATCCTGAGCATGATGTGCACATCCATAACTGCTCTTGCGCAGGCTCTTAATGGGAACTAGGGATTAGGTAGGAGTTCCCAGAACCCATAAATTGAGCTGTTAGATGTCTGTTAATGGCATCAAACAGTCTTCAAATCTGTGAAAGTGACTGAATACTCATTTCCCAATGTCCAAACGCAACTAATTAATTGTAGGCAGAAGACTTGCCCACCCTTCTCTGCACCTCTTAAAAAGAAAGCCTGCATATTTAAAAAATTGTTCTTTTAGTATTTCCATTGCTCCATATGTACTAAGAGTAATTGCCAAATTTTGGGCAAGTAATCTATAAAAGAGCTGGTCTCCAACTAGACAGTGGAGTGCTGAGGTTGTGCTTTCTCAAACTGCTGTTGCTTGTATCCAATATCAAGCTACTACGATATAAGATTTGATGACAGTGAACTAGGGGCCCGATGTAGGTAAATCTCATTTACCGACTCTAGAATACCGAATTTTAACGATTCAGTATTCTAGATTCGGTAAATGAGATGTAGGAAACAATTTGCCAAAATATTCAGGGCCAAATGCTAAATTCACCCATGAAGCAATCGCTGTGAGGCCGTGGCAGAGGGGACCCACCAGCCACTACAGAAATTGTAGCCACAGCAGATGACACTTGGATCTTAAATGCCTTAATTCTAGCTTATGACTTTATGTAAGTGTTTAATAAAACAAATCCATGCTAAGTGATCATACAGCTTCTGTTCATGAGATAGATTTGGTTAACCCATCCACCTATTAAGAAATCCATTTTAAAACTGCCTACTTTGATAACAGGAATCACACCCATCCTAAAAAACATTTTATGATCGTAGGTAAACGCTACAAGTCCCCATTATGAATCTGATGGCCAGGAGCAGTGAACTAATTGCTACATTCAAGAGGTTATCTGACACTACATCAAATAACAGCACACTACAAATACAAAAATAGTACATAAGCAAGAAAAACTTGAAAAAGCTTGGTGGGTAATTTGCGAACAGCCAACAAAATATACACTGCATTAATCATTTTAGAAGGTAAAGAAATGAGCATTGACTAAGAAAATCTGGAAAACCTGCTCAAGAGATATTTGACAAGGATGGGTGGGGTTGAAATTCACAGCCAAGGATCTTGCAGGGGAAAGGAATTAAACCAGTCATGAGCAACACAGAGAGGACAGATCAAAAGGGATGATATATTTGCTATGGACATTCTCTATCAACTGATGATTCACAATTTCCATGAGAAATTGTTCCTTTCCTTGAAGAAACTTAATTACATTTGACCAGGTAGTCTAAAAATAACACAATGATTTGTATTTATGAGACAAGATTGGACAGTAGTCAGACAGATTCTTTTGAAAGTGGTGGCATACCTTGATTTGAAAAGCAAAGCAGTTCAGTAAAGACCTACACAAATCACATACTTCCTTCTTTCAGAGCCTTTGCTATGGAATCAAATGTCCTTATGCATTGTCTAGCTGTCTTTCTGAGAATATTAAAGGTGTAGGAAGTGGTGTGTCTGTAAAAGGAATAAACATCTCTATACAGTATTCATGAAAGGCATCCAAGCGAGGGGTAACATTTTTAAGGTAAAATCGCTGCATCAGTATACCCAGTTAATCACAGAAAACTGCTCAAAAGGATGTACAACTGAATGCTTTCTAGGTGAATATATATGGCAGATACAATCACAGAAAACATATTCCACATTCAACTAGGAAAAATGTAAAAGTAAAATAGAAGCCTCAACACTACTTATGTCTTAGTCTTACCTGTCCATTGGCATCAGTCGCCTTCTTTATAAGTATACGAAAATAATTGTGGACTAAAAAACTATACTTAAGGGATAAAAAAATATACAACTAGGAATTAGTAAAAAAAAATGGTATAAAAAATGATAAATGAATATATATTTAGGGGATAAAAAATATACAAGTAGGAATTAATACAAAAATAATTGTATAAATAAATTATCAATGAATATATACTTAGGGGATAAAAAAATATACAAGTAGGAATAAATCAAAAAATAATTGTATGAAAAAAGTATAAATTAATAGGTTATAAGAAATAGTAAATATCAACTTCTCTCCAGTAAAGCCAATAGTCGCAATGACCAGTCAGGCAACCTGACTACCCTCATGGGCAGCCATTACAACATAACCAGCAGGTGACATGTTCACTACATCATAGAGGATTGTGTTTATGTATAAACTTCAGTCTCCAGCCACAGGTATCATTGCCCTACAGTTTCAGGATATATTTAAGACATTGCATTTGGCCTACAGATTTCGAAAACAAGTTTGCATCAAATGAAGGAGATGAATATTGTTTAATGTACACCTTAAAAATCATTTCCTAAGCATATAATACAGTTCTGATCTAAAAAGTACAGACACTAGTTTGCTCAACAATCCTGAAGTGCCATCAGTAGGGTACAGTGCTAGCAATATCTTTGTTTCTTCATTTTTGTGAGTTTTTTTCAGTGGAAATTAGGCAAGTGTTGGAGTTAGAGTACATCATAGAATGGTGCAATTTACATTCAGTCACAGGAGATGCCAGTAGTATTGACTGATATTGAGGATTGAGGATTTTCCACTCTTGAAGGGAAAGATTAACATAGTACCTGTTTTTCTGTTTATTTTTTTTAAGATCTTTAAAATCAGAAGGATTATCTATTCTTAGGTAAAGTTGTGTACCATCATTTGTTTATGTTTGGCGATTCCATTTTCCAGGAGCAGTGGAACCAGTGGTTTCATGTAGAGCAGTGGTACTCAAAGTATGGCCCTGCAGGCTTTTTCTTGCCACCCGCAGACATTCATCTAGGAAAGAGCAGCAGAGAAATAAAAGCTGCCCCAGTTCCCTTTGTTCCATTCTTACTGACCAATCAACTTTGTTTCCTGATTCTGGGCTTTTTTCCTATAGCTCCGGTTCAGGTAGAACACTCATGATTTTTGAAACCAAACATGGCTTTATATTAGGTGTCTCCGACCCACAATTGCCTGGGTTTCAACATAAGCTACTGAGGAAAATACATCCCCGTTTTTTTCTAAATCTATTTCAAATCAGGCTCCAACATTTCGCCTTAAAATAGATTTTCATCTGGCACAGGCAATAACGTGTGTTTTCAATAATCCTTGTAGTCAGGATCTGCAAATAGATTGTGATAGATCTTAACCAAACAAGGCTGCCTGGTCCTGGCAGACCTATTACTTCTTTCAGTATTTCTCTTTTTAAATGCAGAGCCCATAGTTGCACCAGTTCTTTTCCCAGAAGAGTAGCGGTTTCAGTGCTAACTCATGACTCATACAGATCCCAGGATCCAACAAGAGGGGGACTAAATGATGACACCAGTTAAGATAGTGTTTGCTTCAAACACTGTCTCTCCGTACCCACAAACACTTCCAATTTACTCGCTCCACACCTCCACTCCATGAGATGCTCTTGAGATTACTAAGGCCTTCTAACAGTCTATCAACACAACTGCACTGCCATCTTCACTCTTTCTAAATGTTACTACTTTCTGCGTATTTATTGCTATGCTAATCTTTCCCAATTCTCTAATTATTATATTCAAAGGCCAGAAATTAAAATCTGAATCTTTCCATGATGGTACCAGCTCACTGCCCTCCCTTCATATAATATCATCACCCCTGCCCTGGCAAAACTCACCACCAAGGATTACCACTGACTCTTCTATGATGATCAGAAACCCAGTTTTTATATAAAATAAGGGCTTGCATTGTCTGAAAAAAATAAAGTAGGGATCAGGTCACCTGTCAAGCAAGGAGCTTCAAGCTGCATGAAAGTCAATGAACTGATCTGGATCGAAGTCAATGAATGGATCTCACCATTAATAAAGGAATTGCAAACTTTAGGCACTAACTTGATGCCGTCCCTGGCCTATAGGGAATTGTTTTGTTCCCTTTCCATCCTGAGCATGATGTGCACATCCATAACTGCTCTTGCTCAGGCTCTTAATGGGAACTAGGGATTAGGTAGGAGTTCCCAGCACCAATAAATTGAGCTGTTAGATGTCCGTTAATGGCATCAAACAGTCTTCAAATCTGTGAAAGTGACTGAATACTCATTTCCCATTGTCCAAACGCAACTAATTAATTGTAGGCAGAAGACTTGCCCACCCTTCTCTGCACCTCTTAAAAAGAAAGCCTGCATATTTAAAAAATTGTTCTTTTAGTATTTCCATTGCTCCATATGTACTAAGAGTAATTGCCAAATTTTGGGCAAGTAATCTATAAAAGAGCTGGTCTCCAACTAGACAGTGGAGTGCTGAGGTTGTGCTTTCTCAAACTGCTGTTGCTTGTATCCAATATCAAGCTACTACGATATAAGATTTGATGACAGTGAACTAGGGGCCCGATGTAGGTAAATCTCATTTACCGACTCTAGAATACAGAATTTTAACGATTCAGTATTCTAGATTCGGTAAATGAGATGTAGGAAACAATTTGCTAAAATATTCAGGGCCAAATGCTAAATTCGCCCATGAAGCAATCGCTGTGAGGCCGTGGCAGAGGGGACCCACCAGCCACTACAAAAATTGTAGCCACAGCAGATGACACTTGGATTTTAAATGCCTTAATTCTAGCTTATGACTTTATGTAAGTGTTTAATAAAACAAATCCATGCTAAGTGATCTTACAGCTTCTGTTCATGAGATAGATTTGGTTAACCCATCCACCTATTAAGAAATCCATTTTAAAACTGCCTACTTTGATAACAGGAATCACACCCATCCTAAAAAACATTTTATGATCGTAGGTAAACGCTACAAGTCCCCATTATGAATCTGATGGCCAGGAGCAGTGAACTAATTGCTACATTCAAGAGGTTATCTGACACTACATCAAATAACAGCACACTACAAATACAAAAATAGTACATAAGCAAGAAAAACTTGAAAAAGCTTGGTGGTTAATTTGCGAACAGCCAACAAAATATACACTGCAATAATCATTTTAGAAGGTAAAGTAATGAGCATTGACTAAGAAAATCTGGAAAACCTGCTCAGGAGATATTTGACAAGGATGGGTGGGGTTGAAATTCACAGCCAAGGATCTTGCAGGGGAAAGGAATTAAACCAGTCATGGGCAACACAGAGAGGACAGATCAAAAGGGATGATATATTTGCTATGGACATTCTCTATCAACTGATGATTCACAATTTCCATGAGAAATTGTTCCTTTCCTTGAAAAAACGTAATTACATTTGACCAGGTAGTCTACAAATAACACAATGATTTGTATTTATGAGACAAGATTGGACAGTAGTCAGACAGATTCTTTTGAAAGTGGTGGCATACCTTGATTTGAAAAGCAAAGCAGTTCAGTAAAGACCTACACAAATCACATACTTCCTTCTTTCAGAGCTTTTGCTATGGAATCAAATGTCCTTATGCATTGTCTAGCTGTCTTTCTGAGAATATTAAAGGTGTAGGAAGTGGTGTGTCTGTAAAAGGAATAAACATCTCTATACAGTATTCATGAAAGGCATCCAAGCGAGGGGTAACATTTTTAATGTAAAATCGCTGCATCAGTATACCCAGTTAATCACAGAAAACTGCTCAAAAGGATGTACAACTGAATGCTTTCTAGGTGAATATATATGGCAGATACAATCACAGAAAACATATTCCACATTCAACTAGGAAAAATGTAAAAGTAAAATAGAAGCCTCAACACTACTTATGTCTTAGTCTTACCTGTCCATTGGCATCAGTCGCCTTCTTTATAAGTATACGAAAATAATTGTGGACTAAAAAACTATACTTAAGGGATAAAAAAATATACAACTAGGAATTAGTAAAAAAATAATTGTATAAAAAATGATAAATGAATATATATTTAGGGGATAAAAAATATACAAGTAGGAATTAATACAAAAATAATTGTATAAATAAATTATCAATGAATATATACTTAGGGGATAAAAAAATATACAAGTAGGAATAAATCAAAAAATAATTGTATGAAAAAAGTATAAATTAATAGGTTATAAGAAATAGTAAATATCAACTTCTCTCCAGTAAAGCCAATAGTCGCAATGACCAGTCAGGCAACCTGACTACCCTCATGGGCAGCCATTACAACATAACCAGCAGGTGACATGTTCACTACATCATAGAGGATTGTGTTTATGTATAAACTTCAGTCTCCAGCCACAGGTATCATTGCCCTAGAGTTTCAGGATATATTTAAGACATTGCATTTGGCCTACAGATTTCGAAAACAAGTTTGCATCAAATGAAGGAGATGAATATTGTTTAATGTATACCTTAAAAATCATTTCCTAAGCATATAATACAGTTCTGATCTAAAAAGTACAGACACTAGTTTGCTCAACAATCCTAAAGTGCCATCAGTAGGGTACAGTGCTAGCAATATCTTTGTTTCTTCATTTTTGTGAGTTTTTTTCAGTGGAAATTAGGCAAGTGTTGGAGTTACAGTACATCATAGAATGGTGCGATTTACATTCAGTCACAGGAGATGCCAGTAGTATTGACTGATATTGAGGATTGAGGATTTTCCACTCTTGAAGGGAAAGATTAACATAGTACCTGTTTTTCAGTTTATTTTTTTAAGATCTTTAAAATCAGAAGGATTATCTATTCTTAGGTAAAGTTGTGTACCATCATTTTTTATGTTTGGCGATTCCATTTTCCAGGAGCAGTGGAACCAGTGGTTTCATGTAGAGCAGTGGTACTCAAAGTATGGCCCTGCAGGCTTTTTCTTGCCACCCGCAGACATTCATCTAGGAAAGAGCAGCAGAGAAATAAAAGCTGCCCCAGTTCCCTTTGTTCCATTCTTACTGACCAATCAACTTTGTTTCCTGATTCTTGGCTTTTTTCCTATAGCTCCGGTTCAGGTGGAACACTCAGGATTATTGAAACCAAACATGGCTTTATATTAGGTGTCTCCGACCCACAATTGCCTGGGTTTCAACATAAGCTACTGAGGAAAATACATCCCCGTTTTTTTCTAAATCTATTTCAAATCAGGCTTCAACATTTCGCCTTAAAATACATTTTCATCTGGCACAGGCAATAACGTGTGTTTTCAATAATCCTTGTAGTCAGGATCTGCAAATAGATTTTTATAGATCTTAACCAAACAAGGCTGCCTGGTCCTGGCAGACCTATTACTTCTTTCAGTATTTCTCTTTTTAAATGCAGAGCCCATAGTTGCACCAGTTCTTTTCCCAGAAGAGTAGCGGTTTCAGTGCTAACTCATGACTGATACAGATCCCAGGATCCAACAAGAGGGGGACTAAATGATGACACCAGTTAAGATAGTGTTTGCTTCAAACACTGTCTCTCCGTACCCACAAACACTTCCAATTTACTCGCTCCACACCTCCACTCCATGAGATGCTCTTGAGATTACTAAGGCCTTCTAACAGTCTATCAACCCAACTGCACTGCCATCTTCACTCTTTCTAAATGTTACTACTTTCTGCGTATTTATTGCTATGCTAATCTTTCCCAATTCTCTAATTATTATATTCAATGGCCAGAAATTAAAATCTGAATCTTTCCATGATGGTACCAGCTCACTGCCCTCCCTTCATATAATATCATCACCCCTGCCCTGGCAAAACTCACCACCAAGGATTACCACTGACTCTTCTATGATGATCAGAAACCCAGTTTTTATATAAAATAATGGCTTGCATTGTCTGAAAAAAATAAAGTAGGGATCAGGTCACCTGTCAAGCAAGGAGCTTCAAGCTGCATGAAAGTCAATGAACTGATCTGGATCGAAGTCAATGAATGGATCTCACCATTAATAAAGGAATTGCAAACTTTAGGCACTAACTTGATGCCGTCCCTGGCCTATAGGGAATTGTTTTGTTCCCTTTCCATCCTGAGCATGATGTGCACATCCATAACTGCTCTTGCGCAGGCTCTTAATGGGAACTAGGGATTAGGTAGGAGTTCCCAGCACCAATAAATTGAGCTGTTAGATGTCTGTTAATGGCATCAAACAGTCTTCAAATCTGTGAAAGTGACTGAATACTCATTTCCCAATGTCCAAACGCAACTAATTAATTGTAGGCAGAAGACTTGCCCACCCTTCTCTGCACCTCTTACAAAGAAAGCCTGCATATGTAAAAAATTGTTCTTTTAGTATTTCCATTGCTCCATATGTACTAAGAGTAATTGCCAAATTTTGGGCAAGTAATCTATAAAAGAGCTGGTCTCCAACTAGACAGTGGAGTGCTGAGGTTGTGCTTTCTCAAACTGCTGTTGCTTGTATCCAATATCAAGCTACTACGATATAAGATTTGATGACAGTGAACTAGGGGCCCGATGTAGGTAAATCTTTTACCGACTCTAGAATACCGAATTTTAACGATTCAGTATTCTAGATTCGGTAAATGAGATGTAGGAAACAATTTGCCAAAATATTCAGGGCCAAATGCTAAATTCGCCCATGAAGCAATCGCTGGGAGGCCGTGGCAGAGGGGACCCACCAGCCACTACAGAAATTGTAGCCACAGTAGATGACACTTGGATCTTAAATGCCTTAATTCTAGCTTATGACTTTATGTAAGTGTTTAATAAAACAAATCCATGCTAAGTGATCATACAGCTTCTGTTCATGAGATAGATTTGGTTAACCCATCCACCTATTAAGAAATCCATTTTAAAACTGCCTACTTTGATAACAGGAATCACACCCATCCTAAAAAACATTTTATGATCGTAGGTAAACGCTACAATTCCCCATTATGAATCTGATGGCCAGGAGCAGTGAACTAATTCCTACATTCAAGAGGTTATCTGACACTACATCAAAGGTTCAAAGGTTCAAAATAAGCTTTATTCGATTTTATCAAAAAAATCATAAAAGCGTACAGTACAATTTATGCAGAAGAATTAAAAACAATTTTCACTTGAGCAAGGTTACAAAATGGATAAAACATTTCTCTAAAATTTAAAATCTACAGCAATCATTGGACAAAAGGCCTCGTATTCCACTAATCAATTAATATTGACGTGTACTACTTAACACATTGAGTTTCTAAATTTCATCACTGACTTCAAAAAGCGAGAAACAGCAAAGATAAAATCCACATCTTCTAAGAGCAATAATTTCAAATATGCAGGTTTACATGTTCTTATCCCCCAGCGCTTAAGTAAGGGTAGAAGGAATAGTTTCCTCGGGCTGGTATACAGATTACAAAAGAACATGATATGAATATTGCTTTGTGTTGAATGGTCATCACATGGACATATTAATTTCAGCGAGGTCCAATCATTCTGTTTCGGTAGAGTGACCATGCGGAAGAAAATCCCTAGGCGCAGCCTAGTCAAAAGCATGCGAGGATAGGGTGCTATTTCAGTCCCAAGATAGGATTGTAAGCCTTCAGTAGGGGTAATTTGTTGATAGCTTAGGATTGTACCTTTAAGTTTCTCTATGTCCCATCTTGCACTTTCTAGGTGTGTAATTAGTAGTTTTTTAAGGACCGGCCTAGTCATGCTTTGTAAAGTCTCTGGATCATCGTAAAATTCAGAGTGTCCAATGTTAGAGAACATCGTTTGTTCATATCGCAGCCATTTGACTTTTGCTGCACCATTCAAAACCATGCAGTCTTTAATGAGATTTCTATTCAATTTACACTCCTCTGTAGTCCAAATCTTGTGCCAAAGCAAACAGGGTGATATTTTTATAATGTCACTAAGGTATTTAACGCCGGTCTCAATGTGAGTCATAAAAGTCGACGTAGTTTTTGGCACACCCAGTAGGTAGCAAATGAAAATGTTCTCGCAAGTTTGTAACGAGGACACATTCTCAAAGCCCCAGAGACCTGCGCCATATGTAGCCGTGGCTATAAACTTTGCCCGGTAGATCTGTATCATTTCTCGAATGGGTTTACCCCCAATTTTGCCTGCAAAGGTTCGTAGAGCACCTATGGCACGACTGTAGGCGAGTTTCCTGGCTGACACTGCATGTTTCCATCTTCCCCGCCTGTCAAACACGATGCCCAGGTAGCAAAATGTGTCTGTTATGGCAATCTTTTCCTGGTCCAAATATATTGAGCATGGGGGTCTATTGATCTTTTGGGAGCAGGACATGGAGAAAGTTTTAGAAATATTCACCTTCAAGTTTCTTTTACCCATATAAGATGAAAATTCGTTTACTGCTCTCTGCAAGCCTACTTTTGTCCTTGACATGATTGCCGCGTCATCGGCATATAAAAGAATGGGTACGGGCCTGCCATTGACAGCCGGGTAATCGCTTGACAGAGTTAATAAACTCTCAGCGATAGAATTTATATAAAATGTAAAAAGCAAGGGCGCAAGTATGCAGCCTTGCCTCACCCCTCTATTTATGGCAAATTTTTGTGAGCATTCCCCCTGAGTCCCAAACCTTACTCTAGCCCCTGCGTCTCTGTATAATTCTTTAATGAATGTGAGAATGATTGAGTCCACCCCAATGTCCTCCAACGTCGACCAGAGCAGCGCATGGTCCACGCAATCGAATGCGGAGCTGAGGTCGACGAAGGTTACAAATAGGTCCCCTTTTTTAGCCTGCGAGCACTTAGAGACTAATAGGGACAAATTTAGACATTGCTCAAGAGTCCCTTGTCCCTTTCGGAACCCATATTGGAACTCCGAGATGACATTTTTCTCTTCTTCCCAGTGTTGTATTTTCTTGAGAAGAATCCTTCCTGCGACTTTCATAAGTCCGTCCAGTAACGATATTGGACGGTAACAAGCAGGGTCGTCCCTGTTCCCTTTTTTAAATATGGGGACTACAATCGCGTCCGACCAAGTGGTAATGAACCCGCATTTATTTCCCATATTCAATACATTGGTTAGCAAAGGAACCCAAAAATCCGTCTCTGATTTATAGACATCCACTGGGGTGTAATCAGGGCCGGGGGCTTTGCCTGAGGCACTTTCCCTAAGGGCATCTTCAACTTCTAAGGTAGTAAATACCAGTTCAATCGGGTAAGGGGGTGCTGGGGAAAGAGTTAGCTGATTATCCTGTGTATATTATCTGCAGATGAAATCACCCTACATGGGTTCGGGGCATTCCCCTGGGTATTGTTAGAATAAAGGTTACCATAGTGTTCTACCCAGAGCTCACCCGTTATGGCTACTTCCACGGAGTTATCTCTATCTCTTAAATTATAGACAGGTCTTATGACTTTCCAAAAGGCATTACTATCCTTGTTCCTAGCGGCTTCCCCCAAAGCTTCCCAGGCCTCCTTCTTCAGTGTCGCCCTCCGCTGTTTGATAGCCAGCTTATAATCTTGTCTCGCCTGACGAATTTGAACCCTATCTTTTGGATGGGCGGACAGAGCTTTCTTTAAATTTTTCAATGTAGATGTGCATCTAGAGTCAAACCACCCACGGGTATGCCTCCCATTGTCCTTACAGTTCCTAGTCAGTGCATTTTTTATGTGGCGCTGTATGTTAGAAAATGCAGCCATAATGCTCTTTGGGTCAGTATCTTCCTCTAAGCAGGCAAGAATGTCCGTGGAACAAGAGGATAGGAGGTTTTGAAAGAAGGATGTTGGGTTCGTTTTCTCCCATTTGATTACATACCCATTAGTCTTAGTTAGGGTAACCTCATATGGGTATGAAACCCTACTAGGTTCCTTTAATTTGTCCCCCATCAATTTTACCCCAAAGGTGATTGGATAATGATCGCTCATAGGGTCATCCCCAATTTTCCAGTAGGTTATAAAGTCAGGATGAGTTGGTGATATCAACGCAAAACCAATTGTGGTTTTACAACCTCTTCCATTATACGTTGGGGCAAAGGGAACCGGGGGGAGCATGCCTGGTTGATAAAGGTGAGGTCAAAGGTAAATATAACGTTGTTAAGAAGAGACCCCATGTTGGTATGGGAGAAATGCAAGGGACCATCCTCCCAGAGATCTGATAGGCCGCACAAACCTAGCTCAGAAGACGGGCAGATGGTACAATTGAAGTCACCCACCCACAACATTATATGATCCCCTGTACCTTGTTCTCTCAGTTTGTGGATATGATGCATCATAATGTTCATATTTGATTCCACTTCACTAATTGGCAGATTATTATAGAAGTTCACAAGAATCACCCTTTGCGAAGTGCCCCATTTAAGTAATATGATTTGAAAATACTGACTGGATTGGAAGTTGCAAACTTTTATATCCCCTACATTCGAGATGTATGTACACAGGCCCCCCTTGTTGCGACCCTGGGCTGATAGCACAGCAGGAGAGTGAAAGGGTTGATATCCCAACATGTGGGCTTCCTCTATAAGCCAGGTTTCTTGAAGACACAGGATGCCATACTTCTGCACAATCTCCAGCCAAGGTTTGTGGGTGATCTTACTACCAAGGCCTGCTACATTCCAGGAAAGAAGAGAGTGCATTGGGTTTCTATATTCCTGTGGATGATGCCCTCCATTCCCCTTTATGCCTTTCAGATCTTGCGAGTGTGCAGGCTCTACCTGTTGTGTAACCTGGGCAGTAAGAGCATGCTGTTCAGGGGGGTTTAAGTCTAGCCCAATGTAACTTGGAACTTGGGATCTAGGCATTGATTTTTCAGTCGAGTCTGTCTCCGTTGGGGGATTATGGGCATTGGTCGGAATTGAAGCAACACTCATTCCCAGTCAATCCACCTGATCCAGACACTCAAACCTATTCATAGTGGGCGCTCCTTCCCACCAATTGTTAATTGGTTGCCAACCATCCCCGTGTCCTTTCCATCTGCGATTATGAACTATTGACCAAGCCCCAGGCAGCTCAACAGTCTGTATTGAAGGATAGAAAAAAGTAAGGGGTCTGATAACAATAGATTGGTCAGTATCACCTGAATCCCATGAAGTGATATGTTGGGCTGTGTGGGGGTCTGCAAATGAAACCACTATGCAGTCGCCAGGGATGGATTTGTATGTACGACCCACCCATGGCACTCTCCTAACCATTAGAACCCTACTCCTAAGAGTGTTAGGAAGCTGCCTGTTGACATTAAGCCAGTGAATCACCTTATTCTTTAGGGACCACTGGGTCTCCATGGAATGTGGGTCAAGTGCTGGTACACCAGCTAGTACAACAACATAGGGTCCGGCGTCAGGAGGGAGATCAATATAACCCCCACGAAAGTTCTGGCGACCATGGTACTGATTGGCTATATGCGCAGTAGGAGGCATATTAATCTTATTGGACTTGTGGGCAACCTTAGGGACTGGTTTGGGTAAAGTCAGGTTCTCAGGGCCTTTTGTCACTGGTATTGAGAGTTTTGGTATGAGGGGAACTGGAACATTTGGCTTAGACCGGGGTTTGGGTATTGGGGTGGGTTTAGGTGGGGGTAGAGGCAAGACAGGGGGCACCATTTCAGGGGCAGGCGGACTAACATCAATTACTGGAGCTGGATGGATACCATCATCACCATCCTGGGAAGTACCTTCAGCAATACGAGGAAAACTTGCTTCCAATTGCTTTAGGCTAAGAGTGGCCAGGGAGACTAAGGTCTTATCCATCTCTAAGAGATTGTTCTCAATACGTGAAAGTCTGAGTTCCAAAGGTGACAGTAGCTGTTTTAATGTGGCCCAAACTGTTTTAAGAAAATCTTCGTCATCACCCCCCTTGTCTCTGTCCCTCCCTGGCTCACTTTGCCCTCCCTCTATAAGTTTCTCGTTGTGTGTGGAGAAAGGCCCTAAAATAGGGCCAGGGACCATATTAAGGTTGCTGTGTTCCTTGCCCCCCCCCTATTAGGTGGCTATCCAATTTTGGCACTTCTATGGTCTCCCCCGTGGTGGGTAGTGTTCGCCTATTGTTAAAGAACTGTAACCTTGCAATTTTGGCTTTTTTGCGAGCGTAGGCAGACCTCGCGTTGCTTTTCTTTTTTAGAGTTGGCCCCTCTTTATTTTTATTTTTTGCAGCAGGGGGAGGGGGGGTCAGGACTGTCAGGCAAAATAATGGCAGTCCCAGGTCCATTAGGCACGATTCCCTTGAAAGTTTTAGGGGGCACGGCAGTTAAGATGGGTATAGGCTCTAGTGGAAGAGAAAGAGAAAGGGGAACATGGTGAACATCAGCATTAATTAGCAGTGAGGGTGGGCAAGAAGCATGTTGTGGTGATACAGCAGACGCAATTTTCCCCAGAGAAGATTTTTTAGAATGGGCAAAGGTCTGTGAAAGCTTACGTGCAGCGTCAAGCTCAAGTGATACCCTCTTCTGCATTTTAGTGATTTCAACATCAATTGCCAAATTAGTCTTCACAATGAAATCATCCAATGTCCCGCTGGGCTTACACAGCCCCATTGCAGTTTTACTGCGGCTACCCCGTGTGCTCATGGTAAGTCTAAATTACAGTACCGACAATGTGCTTAATAATAACAGTAGGCAAGCCAGTAAACACGAACAAAGGGGGGTGGGCCAGGCCAGTCCTCTTAGTCCTCGAACGGCCTCAAACGGCCCACTCTTAGCCCGGTCTTCGCCCCGGGCTGCGTCCCGCGCTGCGGGAGACCAAACACTATTTATAGCAGTTGGAAAGGGCGGGGGGCGGAGCTACAGGGAGAGCGGACCGGAAGGTGGACTCGGTCTCGCAGGGACACCTGGGTCAGGTAGTCCCTGCACGCTCGCAGCCCTGTAGCGTTGCTGGTTCCCTTGGTCCCACCAGGCGTGCCCCCAGAGAAAAACAAGCAGAGACAGCACAGGTCCCACGACGAAGCGGCACCCGCAGAGCGGGTGCGGCGAGCCTCAAAGTGCTAGTGCAGGTAAGCGCAATCCAGAAGTGCGCTTGGCTTTGGCAGCGGTTCAGGAGTATCCCAAGGGTCCAGGCGTTGACCAGCTGATTTTACAGCGTTCTGATGGGCGGGGGGCGGAGCTACAGGGAGAGCGGACCGTAAGGTGGACTCGGTCTCGCAGGGACACCTGGGTCAGGTAGTCCCTGCACGCTCGCAGCCCTGTAGCGTTGCTGGTTCCCTTGGTCCCACCAGGCGTGTCCCCAGAGAAAAACAAGCAGAGACAGCACAGGTCCCACGACGAAGCGGCACCCGCAGAGCGGGTGCGGCGAGCCTCAAAGTGCTAGTGCAGGTAAGCGCAATCCAGCAGTGCGCTTGGCTTTGCAGCGGTTCAGGAGTATCCCAAGGGTCCAGGCGTTGACCAGCTGATTTTACAGCGTTCTGATGGGCGGGGGGCGGAGCTACAGGGAGAGCGGACCGGAAGGTGGACTCGGTCTCGCAGGGACACCTGGGTCAGGTAGTCCCTGCACGCTCGCAGCCCTGTAGCATTGCTGGTTCCCTTGGTCCCACCAGGCGTGCCCCCAGAGAAAAACAAGCAGAGACAGCACAGGTCCCACGGCGAGCCTCAAAGTGCTAGTGCAGGTAAGCACAATCCAGCAGTGCGCTTGGCTTTGGCAGCGGTTCAGGAGTATCCCAAGGGTCCAGGCATTGACCAGCTGATTTTACAGCGTTCTGATGGGCGGGGGGCGGAGCTACAGGGAGAGCAGACCGGAAGGTGGACTCGGTCTCGCAGGGACACCTGGGTCAGGTAGTCCCTGCACGCTCGCAGCCCTGTAGCGTTGCTGGTTCCCTTGGTCCCACCAGGCGTGCCCCCAGAGAAAAACAAGCAGAGACAGCACAGGTCCCACGATGAAGCGGCACCCGCGGAGCGGGTGCGGCGAGCCTCAAAGTGCTAGTGCAGGTAAGCGCAATCCAGCAGTGCGCTTGGCTTTGGCAGCGGTTCAGGATTATCCCCTACATCAAATAACAGCACACTACAAATACAAAAATAGTACATAAGCAAGAAAAACTTGAAAAAGCTTGGTGGTTAATTTACGAACAGCCAACAAAATATACACTGCATTAATCATTTTAGAAGGTAAAGAAATGAGCATTGACTAAGAAAATCTGGAAAACCTGCTCAAGAGATATTTGACAAGGATGGGTGGGGTTGAGATTCACAGCCAAGGATCTTGCAGTGGAAAGGAATTAAACCAGTCATGAGCAACACAGAGAGGACAGATCAAAAGGGATGATATATTTGCTATGGACATTCTCTATCAACTGTTGATTCACAATTTCCTTGAGAAATTGTTCCTTTCCTTGAAGAAACTTAATTACATTTGACCAGGTAGTCTAAAAATAACACAATGATTTGTATTTATGAGACAAGATTGGACAGTAGTCAGACAGATTCTTTTGAAAGTGGTGGCATACCGTGATTTGAAAAGCAAAGCAGTTCAGTAAAGACCTACACAAATCACATACTTCCTTCTTTCAGAGCCTTTGCTATGGAATCAAATGTCCTTATGCATTGTCTAGCTGTCTTTCTGAGAATATTAAAGGTGTAGGAAGTGGTGTGTCTGTAAAAGGAATAAACATCTCTATACAGTATTCATGAAAGGCATCCAATCGAGGGGGTAACATTTTTAAGGTAAAATCGCTGCATCAGTATACTCAGTTAATCACAGAAAACTGCTCAAAAGGATGTACAACTGAATGCTTTCTAGGTGAATTTATATGGCATATACAATCACAGAAAACATATTCCACATTCAACTAGGAAAAATGTAAAAGTAAAATAGAAGCCTCAACACTTCTTATGTCTTAGTCTTACCTGTCCATTGGCAGCAGTCGCCTTCTTTATAAGTATACGAAAATAATTGTGGACTAAAAAACTATACTTAAGGGATAAAAACATATACAACTAGGAATTAGTAAAAAAATAATTGTATAAAAAATGATAAATGAATATATATTTTGGGGATAAAAAATATACAAGTAGGAATTAATACAAAAATAATTGTATAAATAAATTATAAATATATATACTTAGGGGATAAAAAAATATACAAGTAGGAATAAATCAAAAAATAATTGTATGAAAAAAGTATAAATTAATAGGTTATAAGAAATAGTAAATATCAACTTCTCTCCAGTAAAGCCAATAGTCGCAATGACCAGTCAGGCAACCTGACTACCCTCATGGGCAGCCATTACAACATAACCAGCAGGTGACATGTTCACTACATCATAGAGGATTGTGTTTATGTATAAACTTCAGTCTCCAGCCACAGGTATCATTGCCCTACAGTTTCAGGATATACTTAAGACATTGCATTTGGCCTACAGATTTCGAAAACAAGTTTGCATCAAATGAAGGAGATGAATATTGTTTAATGTACACCTTAAAAATCATTTCCTAAGCATATAATACAGTTCTGATCTAAAAAGTACAGACACTAGTTTGCTCAACAATCCTGAAGTGCCATCAGTAGGGTACAGTGCTAGCAATATCTTTGTTTCTTCATTTTTGTGAGGTTTTTTCAGTGGAAATTAGGCAAGTGTTGGAGTTATAGTACATCATAGAATGGTGCGATTTACATTCAGTCACAGGAGATGCCAGTAGTATTGACTGATATTGAGGATTGAGGATTTTCCACTCTTGAAGGGAAAGATTAACATAGTACCTGTTTTTCTGTTTATTTTTTTTAAGATCTTTAAAATCAGAAGGATTATCTATTCTTAGGTAAAGTTGTCTACCATCATTCTTTTATGCTTGGCGATTCCATTTTCCAGGAGCAGTGGAACCAGTCAAGTCAAGTCAAGTCAAAGAATTTGTATAGCGCACTACATACCCAGAGGGTTTCAAGGCGCTTAGGGAAAGGAGGGGGATTACTTGTCAAATATCCAAGTTTTAAGTTGCTTTCTGAATGCTAGGTGGTTCTGGGTAAGGCGAAGGTAAGTGGGGAGTGAGTTCCATGTTTTAGCCGCAAGGTATGAGAAGGATCTTCCTCCCATAGTGGTCTTGTTGATGCGGGGTACAGTGGCGAGGGCTTGGCTGGAAGAGCGTAGTTGGCGGGAGGGGGTGTAGAAGGACAGTCGAGAGTTGAGGCATTCTGGTCCAATGTCGTAGAGTGATTTGTGTGCGTGGGTCAGCAGACGGAAAGTGATCCTCTTATCGATGGGCAGCCAGTGGAGGTCTTTCAGGTGGCCAGAGATGTGTTCATTACGCGGGATGTCTAGTATGATCCAGTGGTTTCATGTAGAGCAGTGGTACTCAAAGTATGGCCCTGCAGGCTTTTTCTTGCCACCCGCAGACATTCATCTAGGAAAGAGCAGCAGAGAAATAAAAGCTTCCCCAGTTCCCTTTGTTCCATTCTTACTGACCAATCAACTTTGTTTCCTGATTCTGGGCTTTTTTCCTATAGCTCCGGTTCAGGTGGAACACTCAGGATTTTTTAAACCAAACATGGCTTTATATTAGGTGTCTCCGACCCACAATTGCCTGGGTTTCAACATAAGCTACTGAGGAAAATACATCCCCGTTTCTTTCTAAATCTATTTCAAATCAGGCTCCAACATTTCGCCTTAAAATACATTTTCATCTGGCACAGGCAATAACGTGTGTTTTCAATAATCCTTGTAGTCAGGATCTGCAAATAGATTTTTATAGATCTTAACCAAACAAGGCTGCCTGGTCCTGGCAGACCTATTACTTCTTTCAGTATTTCTCTTTTTAAATGCAGAGCCCATAGTTGCACCAGTTCTTTTCCCAGAAGAGTAGCGGTTTCAGTGCTAACTCATGACTGATACAGATCCCAGGATCCAACAAGAGGGGGACTAAATGATGACACCAGTCAAGATAGTGTTTGCTTCAAACACTGTCTCTCCGTACCCACAAACACTTCCAATTTACTCGCTCCACACCTCCACTCCATGAGATGCTCTTGAGATTACTAAGGCCTTCTAACAGTCTATCAACCCAACTGCACTGCCATCTTCACTCTTTCTAAATGTTACTACTTTCTGCGTATTTATTGCTATGCTAATCTTTCCCAATTCTCTCATTATTATATTCAATGGCCAGAAATTAAAATCTGAATCTTTCCATGATGGTACCAGCTCACTGGCCTCCCTTCATATAATATCATCACCCCTGCCCTGGCAAAACTCACCACCAAGGATTACCACTGACTCTTCTATGATGATCAGAAACCCAGTTTTTATATAAAATAATGGCTTGCATTGTCTGAAAAAAATAAAGTAGGGATCAGGTCACCTGTCAAGCAAGGAGCTTCAAGCTGCATGAAAGTCAATGAACTGATCTGGATCGAAGTCAATGAATGGATCTCACCATTAATAAAGGAATTGCAAACTTTAGGCACTAACTTGATGCCTAAAGTTTGCCTAAAGTTGGCCTATAGGGAATTGTTTTGTTCCCTTTCCATCCTGAGCACGATGTACACATCCATAACTGCTCTTGCGCAGGCTCTTAATGGGCACTAGGGATTAGGTAGGAGTTCCCAGCACCAATAAATTGAGCTGTTAGATGTCTGTTAATGGCATCAAACAGTCTTCAAATCTGTGAAAGTGACTGAATACTCATTTCCCAATGTCCAAACGCAACTAATTAATTGTAGGCAGACGACTTGCCCACCCTTCTCTGCACCTCTTACAAAGAAAGCCTGCATATGTAAAAAATTGTTCTTTTAGTATTTCCATTGCTCCATATGTACTAAGAGTAATTTGCCAAATTTTGGGCAAATAATCTATAAAAGAGCTGGTCTCCAATTAGACAGTGGAGTGCTGAGGTTGTGCTTTCTCAAACTGCTGTTGCTTGTATCCAATATCCAATATCAAGCTACTACGATATATGATTTGATGACAGTGAACTAGGGGCCCGATGTAGGTAAATCTCATTTAAAGACTCTAGAATACCGAATTTTAACGATTCAGTATTCTAGATTCGGTAAATGAGATGTAGGAAACAATTTGCCAAAATATTCAGGGCCAAATGCTAAATTCGCCCATGAAGCAATCGCTGTGAGGCCGTGGCAGAGGGGACCCACCAGCCACTACAGAAATTGTAGCCACAGCAGATGACACTTGGATCTTAAATGCCTTAATTTTAGCTTATGACTTTATGTAAATGAGTGTTTAATAAAACAAATCCATGCTAAGTGATCATACAGCTTCTGTTCATGAGATAGATTTGGTTAACCCATCCACCTATTAAGAAATCCATTTTAAAACTGCCTACTTTGATAACAGGAATCACACCCATCATAAAAAACGTTTTATGATCGTAGGTAAACGCTACAAGTCCCCATTATGAATCTGATGGCCAGGAGCAGTGAACTAATTGCTACATTCAAGAGGTTATCTGACACTACATCAAATAACACCACACTACAAATACAAAAATAGTACATAAGCAAGAAAAACTTGAAAAAGCTTGGTGGATAATTTGCGATCAGCCAACAAAATATACACTGCATTAATCATTTTAGAAGGTAAAGAAATGAGCATTGACTAAGAAAATCTGGAAAACCTGCTCAAGAGATATTTGACAAGGATGGGTGGGGTTGAGATTCACAGCCAAGGATCTTGCAGTGGAAAGGAATTAAACCAGTCATGAGCAACACAGAGAGGACAGATCAAAAGGGATGATATATTTGCTATGGACATTCTCTATCAAATGCTGATTCACAATTTCCTTGAGAAATTGTTCCTTTCCTTGAAGAAACTTAATTACATTTGACCAGGTAGTCTAAAAATAACACAATGATTTGTATTTATGGGACAAGATTGGACAGTAGTCAGATAGATTATTTTGAAAGTGGTGGTATACCTTGATTTGAAAAGCAAAGCAGTTTAGTAAAGACCTACACAAATCACATACTTCCTTCTTTCAGAGCCTTTGCTATGGAATCAAATGTCCTTATGCATTGTCTAGCTGTCTTTCTGAGAATATTAAAGGTGTAGGAAGTGGTGTGTCTGTAAAAGGAATAAACATCTCTATACAGTATTCATGAAAGGCATCTAAGCGAGGGGTAACATTTTTAAGGTAAAATCGCTGCATCAGTATACCCAGTTAATCACAGAAAACTGCTCAAAAGGATGTACAACTGAATGCTTTCTAGATGAATATATATGGCAGATACAATCACAGAAAACATATTCCACATTCAACTAGGAAAAATGTAAAAGTAAAATAGAAGCCTCAACACTACTTATGTCTTAGTCTTACCTGTCCATTGGCAGCAGTCGCCTTCTTTATAAGTATACAAAAATAATTGTGGACTAAAAAACTATACTTAAGGGATAAACAAATATACAACTAGGAATTAGTAAAAAAATAATTGTATAAAAAATGATAAATGAATATATATTTAGGGGATAAAAAATATACAAGTGGGAATTAATACAAAAATAATTGTATAAATAAATTATAAATGAATATATACTTAGGGGATACAAAAATATACAAGTAGGAATAAATCAAAAAATAATTGTATTAAAAAAGTATAAATTAATAGGCTATAAGAAATAGTAAATATCAACTTCTCTCCAGTAAAGCCAATAGTCGCAATGACCAGTCAGGCAACCTGACTACCCTCATGGGCAGCCATTACAACATAACCAGCAGGTGACATGTTCACTACATCATAGAGGATTGTGTTTATGTATAAACTTCAGTCTCCAGCCACAGGTATCATTGCCCTACAGTTTCAATATATTTTTAAGACATTGCATTTGGCCTACAGATTTTGAAAACAAGTTTGCATCAAATGAAGGAGATGAATATTGTTTAATGTACACCCTAAAAATCATTTCCTAAGCATATAATACAGTTCTGATTTAAAAAGTACAGGCACTAGTTTGCTCAGCAATCCTGAAGTGCCATCAGTAGGGTACAGTGCCAGCAATATCTTTGTTTCTTCATTTTTGTGAGTTTTTTTCAGTGGAAATTAGGCAAGTGTTGGAGTTAGAGTACATCATAGAATGGTGCGATTTACATTCAGTCACAGGAGATGCCAGTAGTATTGACTGATATTGAGGATTGAGGATTTTCCACTCTTGAAGGGAAAGATTAACATAGTACCTGTTTTTCTGTTTATTTTTTTTAAGATCTTTAAAATCAGAAGGATTATCTATTCTTAGGTAAAGTTGTGTACCATCATTCTTTTATGTTTGGCGATTCCATTTTCCAGGAGCAGTGGAACCAGTGGTTTCATGTAGAGCAGTGGTACTCAAAGTATGGCCCTGCAGGCTTTTTCTTGCCACCCGCAGACATTCATCTAGGAAAGAGCAGCAGAGAAATAAAAGCTTCCCCAGTTCCCTTTGTTCCATTCTTACTGACCAATCAACTTTGTTTCCTGATTCTGGGCTTTTTTCCTATAGCTCCGGTTCAGGTGGAACACTCAGGATTTTTGAAACCAAACATGGCTTTATATTAGGTGTCTCCGACCCACAATTGCCTGGGTTTCAACATAAGCTACTGAGGAAAATACATCCCCATTTTTTTTCTAAATCTATTTCAAATCAGGCTCCAACATTTCGCCTTAAAATACATTTTCATCTGGCACAGGCAAGAACGTGTGTTTTCAATAATCCTTGTAGTCAGGATCTGCAAATAGATTGTTATAGATCTTAACCAAACAAGGCTGCCTGGTCCTGGCAGACCTATTACTTCTTTCAGTATTTCTCTTTTTAAATGCAGAGCCCATAGTTGCACCAGTTCTTTTCCCAGAAGAGTAGCGGTTTCAGTGCTAACTCATGACTGATACAGATGCCAGGATCCAACAAGAGGGGGACTAAATGATGACACCAGTTAAGATAGTGTTTGCTTCAAACACTGTCTCTCCGTACCCACAAACACTTCCAATTTACTCGTTCCACACCTCCACTCCATGAGATGCTCTTGAGATTACTAAGGTCTTCTAACAGTCTATCAACCCAACTGCACTGCCATCTTCACTCTTTCTAAATGTTACTACTTTCTGCGTATTTATTGCTATGCTAATCTTTCCCAATTCTCTCATTATTATATTCAATGGCCAGAAATTAAAATCTGAATCTTTCCATGATGGTACCAGCTCACTGCCCTCCCTTCATATAATATCATCACCCCTGCCCTGGCAAAGCTCACCACCAAGGATTACCACTGACTCTTCTATGATGATCAGAAACCCAGTTTTTATATAAAATAATGGCTTGCATTGTCTGAAAAAAATAAAGTAGGGATCAGGTCACCTGTCAAGCAAGGAGCTTCAAGCTGCATAAAGTCAATGAACTGATCTGGATCGAAGTCAATGAATGGATCTCACCATTAATAAAGGAATTGCAAACTTTAGGCACTAACTTGAGTTCAAGTTCAAGTTCAAGGATTTATATAGCGCACTACTCACCCAGAGGGTCTCAAGGCGCTTGGGGAGGGGGGGGTTCATTTTTTGTCGAATAGCCAGGTTTTAAGTTCTTTTTTGAAGGAGATGTGGTTCTGAGTAAGGCAGAGGTGAGTGGGGAGTGAGTTCCAGGTCTTGGCCGCCAGGAAGGAGAAGGATCTGCCACCCATGGTGGATTTTCGGATGCGCAGGACTGCGGCGAGGGCTTGATTGGAGGATCTTAGTTGGCGGGTGGGTGTGTAGAAGGACAGTCGAGTGTTGAGGCATTCGGGTCCTAGTTTGTAGAGGGCCTTGTGTGCGTGGGTGAGGAGACGGAACGTAATTCTCTTGTTGACGCGAAGCCAGTGGAGGTCTTTTAGGTGTCCGGTAATGTGATCTTGGCGAGGGATGTCTAAAATGAGTCTCGCTGATGCGTTTTGGATGCGTTGGAGTTTTTTCTGTAATTTGGCTGTGATTCCGGCGTATAGTGTGTTTCCATAGTCCAGTCAACTCGTGACCAGTGCGTGGGTGACAGTCTTTCTTGTCTCGGGGGGGATCCAGTGGAAGATTTTTTTGAGAATACGAAGTACGTTGAAGCAGGAGGATGAGACTGCGTTGACTTGTCTGGACATCGAGAGTGAGTAGTCTAGGATGAAGCCAAGGTTACGTGCGTGGTCTGTGGTTATGGGTGCTGAGCCCAGAGCCGAAGGCCACCAAGAGTCGTCCCAGGCAGAGGGGGAAGATCCTAGGATGAGCATCTCCGTTTTGTCTGAGTTGAGTTTTAGGCGGCTGTGTTTCATGCCGTCCCTGGCCTATAGGGAATTGTTTTGTTCCGTTTCCATCCTGAGCATGTTGTACACATCCATAACTGCTTTTGCGCAGGCTCTTAATGGGAACTAGGGATTAGGTAGGAGTTCCCAGCACCAATAAATTGAGCTGTTAGATGTCTGTTAATGGACCAGGTTTCTGGACCAGGGTCAGCGGACTCGATAATTCTCTCGCCTCGGTGCCCACTCTGATCAGCGATCACACTCGGCAACTCTGGGCATTAGCTTGCCTCATCTTCACTAACGGCCCCACCAGACCGCCGGGGATGCCTGGTCTCACCCTGGAGATACCCATTAAGGGACCATCTCTCAGGGAAGCCAGGAAGGGTTTCGCAGCGGTCGAAGCGCCTTGGGACCCTCCGGGTAAGTCGTGCGCTATATAAATGCCTATACATTTACACATACATTAATGGCATCAAACAGTCTTCAAATCTGTGAAAGTGACTGAATACTCATTTCCCAATGTCCAAACGCAACTAATTAATTGTAGGCAGAAGACTTGCCCACCCTTCTCTGCACCTCTTACAAAGAAAGCCTGCATATGTAAAAAATTGTTCTTTTAGTATTTTCATTGCTCCATATGTACTAAGAGTAATTTGCCAAATTTTGGGCAAGTAATCTATAAAAGAGCTGGTCTCCAACTAGACAGTGGAGTGCTGAGGTTGTGCTTTCTCAAACTGCTGTTGCTTGTATCCAATATCAAGCTACTACGATATAAGATTTGATGACAGTGAACTAGGGGCCCGATGTAGGTAAATACCATTTACCGACTCTAGAATACCGAATTTTAACGATTCAGTATTCTAGATTCGGTAAATGAGATGTAGGAAACAATTTGCCAAAATATTCAGGGCCAAATGCTAAATTCGCCCATGAAGCAATCGCTGTGAGGCCGTGGCAGAGGGGACCCACCAGCCACTACAGAAATTGTAGCCACAGCAGATGACACTTGGATCTTAAATGCCTTAATTCTAGCTTATGATTTTATGTAAATGAGTGTTTAATAAAATAAATCCATGCTAAGTGATCATACAGCTTCTGTTCATGAGATAGATTTGGTTAACCCATCCACCTATTAAGAAATCCATTTTAAAACTGCCTACTTTGATAACAGGAATCACACCCATCCTAAAAAACGTTTTATGATCGTAGGTAAACGCTACAAGTCCCCATTGTGAATCTGATGGCCAGGAGCAGTGAACTAATTGCTACATTCAAGAGGTTATCTGACACTACATCAAATAACACCACACTACAAATACAAAAATAGTACATAAGCAAGAAAAACTTGAAAAAGCTTGGTGGATAATTTGCGAACAGCCAACAAAATATACACTGCATTAATCATTTTAGAAGGTAAAGAAATGAGCATTGACCAAGAAAATCTGGAAAACCTGCTCAAGAGATATTTGACAAGGATGGGTGGGGTTGAAATTCACAGCCAAGGATCTTGCAGTGGAAAGGAATTAAACCAGTCATGAGCAACACAGAGAGGACAGATGAAAAAGGATGATATATTTGCTATGGACATTCTCTATCAACTGCTGATTCACAATTTCCTTGAGAAATTGTTCCTTTCCTTGAAGAAACGTAATTACATTTGACCAGGTAGTCTAAAAATAACACAATGATTTGTATTTATGAGACAAGATTGGACAGTAGTCAGATTATTTTGAAAGTGGTGGTATACCTTGATTTGAAAAGCAAAGCAGTTCAGTAAAGACCTACACAAATCACATACTTCCTTCTTTCAGAGCCTTTGCTATGGAATCAAATGTCCTTATGCATTGTCTAGCTGTCTTTCTGAGAATATTAAAGGTGTAGGAAGTGGTGTGTCTGTAAAAGGAATAAACATCTCTATACAGTATTCATGAAAGGCATCCAAGCGAGGGGTAACATTTTTAAGGTAAAATCGCTGCATCAGTATACCCAGTTAATCACAGAAAACTGCTCAAAAGGATGTACAACTGAATGCTTTCTAGATGAATATATATGGCAGATACAATCACAGAAAACATATTCCACATTCAACTAGGAAAAATGTAAAAGTAAAATAGAAGCCTCAACACTACTTATGTCTTAGTCTTACCTGTCCATTGGCAGCAGTCGCCTTCTTTATAAGTATACGAAAATAATTGTGGACTAAAAAACTATACTTAAGGGATAAAAAATATACAACTAGGAATTAGTAAAAAAATAATTGTATAAAAAATGATAAATGAATATATATTTAGGGGATAAAAAATATACAAGTAGGAATTAATACAAAAATAATTGTATAAATAAATTATAAATGAATATATACTTAGGGGATAAAAAAATATACAAGTAGGAATAAATCAAAAAATAATTGTATGAAAAAAGTATAAATTAATAGGTTATAAGAAATAGTAAATATCAACTTCTCTCCAGTAAAGCCAATAGTCGCAATGACCAGTCAGGCAACCTGACTACCCTCATGGGCAGCCATTACAACATAACCAGCAGGTGACATGTTCACTACATCATAGAGGATTGTGTTTATGTATAAACTTCAGTCTCCAGCCACAGGTATCATTGCCCTACAGTTTCAGGATATATTTAAGACATTGCATTTGGCCTACAGATTTCGAAAACAAGTTTGCATCAAATGAAAGAGATGAATATTGTTTAATGTACACCTTAAAAATCATTTCCTAAGCATATAATACAGTTCTGATCTAAAAAGTACAGACACTAGTTTGCTCAGCAATCCTGAAGTGCCATCAGTAGGGTACAGTGCTAGCAATATCTTTGTTTCTTCATTTTTGTGAGTTTTTTCAGTGGAAATTAGGCAAGTGTTGGAGTTAGAGTACATCATAGAATGGTGCGATTTACATTCAGTCACAGGAGATGCCAGTAGTATTGACTGATATTGAGGATTGAGGATTTTCCACTCATGAAGGGAAAGATTAACATAGTACCTCTTTTTCTGTTTATTTTTTTTAAGATCTTTAAAATCAGAAGGATTATCTATTCTTAGGTAAAGTTGTGTACCATCATTTATTTATGTTTGGAGATTCCATTTTCCAGGAGCAGCGGAACCAGTGGTTTCATGTAGATCAGTGGTACTCAAAGTATGGCCCTGCAGGCTTTTTCTTGCCACCCGCAGACATTCATCTAGGAAAGAGCAGCAGAGAAATAAAAGCTGCCCCAGTTCCCTTTGTTCCATTCTTACTGACCGATCAACTTTGTTTCCTGATTCTGGGCTTTTGTCCTATAGCTCCGGTTCAGGTGGAACACTCAGGATTTTTGAAACCAAACATGGCTTTATATTAGGTGTCTCCGACCCACAATTGCCTGGGTTTCAACATAAGCTACCGAGGAAAATACATCCCCGTTTTTTTCTAAATCTATTTCAAATCAGGCTCCAACATTTCGCCTTAAAATACATTTTCATCTGGCACAGGCAATAACGTGTGTTTTCAATAATCCTTGTAGTCAGGATCTGCAAATAGATTTTTATAGATCTTAACCAAACAAGGCTGCCTGGTCCTGGCAGACCTATAACTTCTTTCAGTAATTCTCTTTTTAAATGCAGAGCCCATAGTTGCACCAGTTCTTTTCCCAGAAGAGTAGCGGTTTCAGTGCTAACTCATGACTAATACAGATCCCAGGATCCAACAAGAGGGGGACTAAATGATGACACCAGTTAAGATAGTGTTTGCTTCAAACACTGTCTCTCCGTACCCACAAACACTTCCAATTTACTCGCTCCACACCTCCACTCCATGAGATGCTCTTAAGATTACTAAGGTCTTCTAACAGTCTATCAACCCAACTGCACTGCCATCTTAACTCTTTCTAAATGTTACTACTTTCTGCCTATTTAATGCTATGCTAATCTTTCCCAATTCTCTCATTATTATATTCAAAGGCCAGAAATTAAAATCTGAATCTTTCCATGATGGTACCAGCTCACTGCCCTCCCTTCATATAATATCATCACCCCTGCCCTGGCAAAACTCACCACCAAGGATTACCACTGACTCTTCTATGATGATCAGAAACCCAGTTTTTATATAAAATAATGGCTTGCATTGCCTGAAAAAAATAAAGTAGGGATCAGGTCACCTGTCAAGCAAGGAGCTTCAAGCTGCATGAAAGTCAATGAACTGATCTGGATCGAAGTCAATGAATGGATCTCACCATTAATAAAGGAATTGCAAACTTTAGGCACTAACTTGAGTTCAAGTTCAAGTTCAAGGATTTATATAGCGCACTACTCACCCAGAGGGTCTCAAGGCGCTTGGCGAGGGGGGGTTCATTTTTTGTCGAATAGCCAGGTTTTAAGTTATTTTCTGAAGGAGATGTGGTTCTGAGTAAGGCAGAGGTGAGTGGGGAGTGAGTTCCAGGTCTTGGCCGCCAGGAAGGAGAAGGATCTGCCACCCATGGTGGTTTTTCGGATGCGCGGGACTGCGGCGAGGGCTTGATTGGAGGATCTTAGTTGGCGGCTGGGTGTGTAGAAGGACAGTCGAGTGTTAAGGCATTCGGGTCCTAGTTTGTAGAGGGCCTTGTGTGCGTGGGTGAGGAGACAGAACGTAATTCTCTTGTTGACGGGAAGCCAGTGGAGGTCTTTTAGGTGTCCGGTAATGTGATCTTGGCGAGGGATGTCTAAAATGAGTCTCGCTGATGCGTTTTGGATGCGTTGGAGTTTTTTCTGTAATTTGGCTGTGATTCCGGCGTATAGTGTGTTTCCATAGTCCAGTCAACTCGTGACCAGTGCGTGGGTGACAGTCTTTCTTGTCTCGGGGGGATCCAGCGGAAGATTTTTTTGAGAATACGAAGTACGTTGAAGCAGGAGGTTTAGACTGCGTTGACTTGTCTGGACATCGAGAGTGAGGAGTCTAGGATGAAGCCAAGGTTACGTGCGTGGTCTGTGGGTATGGGTGCTGAGCCCAGAGCCGAAGGCCACCAAGAGTCGTCCCAGGCAGAGGGGGAAGATCCTAGGATGAGCACCTCCGTTTTGTCTGAGTTGAGTTTTAGGCGGCTGTGTTTCATGCCGTCCCTGGCCTATAGGGAATTGTTTTGTTCCCTTTCCATCCTGAGCATGATGTACACATCCATAACTGCTTTTGCGCAGGCTCTTAATGGGAACTAGGGATTAGGTAGGAGTTCCCAGCACCAATAAATTGAGCTGTTAGATATCTGTTAATGGCATCAAACAGTCTTCAAATCTGTGAAAGTGACTGAATACTCATTTCCCAATGTCCAAATGCAACTATTTAATTGTAGGCAGAAGACTTGCCCACCCTTCTCTGCACCTTTTACAAAGAAAGCCTGCATATGTAAAAAATTGTTCTTTTAGTATTTCCATTGCTCCATATGTACTAAGAGTAATTTGCCAAATTTTGGGCAAGTAATCTATAAAAGAGTTGGTCTCCAACTAGACAGTGGAGTGCTGAGGTTGTGCTTTCTCAAACTGCTGTTGCTTGTATCCAATATCAAGATACTACAATATGAGATTAGATGACAGTGAACTAGGGGCCCGATGTAGGTAAATCTCATTTACCGACTCTAGAATACCGAATTTTAACGATTCAGTATTCTAGATTCGGTAAATGAGATATAGGAAACAATTTGCCCAAATATTCAGGGCCAAATGCTAAATTCGCCCATGAAGCAATCGCTGTGAGGCCGTGGCAGAGGAGACCCACCAGCCACTACAGAAATTGTAGCCACAGCAGATGACACTTGGATCTTAAATGCCTTAATTCTAGCTTATGATTTTATGTAAATGAGTGTTTAATAAACAAATTCATGCTAAGTGATCATACAGCTTCTGTTCATGAGATAGATTTGGTTAACCCATCCACCTATTAAGAAATCCATTTTAAAACTGCCTACTTTGATAACAGGAATCACACCCATCCTAAAAAAAACGTTTTATGATCGTAGGTAAACGCTACAAGTCCCCATTATGAATCTGATGGCCAGGAGCAGTGAACTAATTGCTACATTCAAGAGGTTATCTGACACTACATCAAATAACACCACACTACAAATACAAAAATAGTACATAAGCAAGAAAAACTTGAAAAAGCTTGGTGGATAATTTGCGAACAGCCAACAAAATATACACTGCATTAATCATTTTAGAAGGTAAAGAAATGAGCATTGACTAAGAAAATCTGGAAAACCTGCTCAAGAGATATTTGACAAGGATGGGTGGGGTTGAGATTCACAGCCAAGGATCTTGCAGTGGAAAGGAATTAAACCAGTCATGAGCAACACAGAGAGGACAGATCAAAAGGGATGATATATTTGCTATGGACATTCTCTATCAACTGCTGATTCACAATTTCCTTGAGAAATTGCTCCTTTCCTTGAAGAAACTTAATTACATTCGACCAGGTAGTCTAAAAATAACACAATGATTTGTATTTATGAGACAAGATTGGACAGTAGTCAGATTATTTTGAAAGTGGTGGTATACCTTGATTTGAAAAGCAAAGCAGTTCAGTAAAGACCTACACAAATCACATACTTCCTTCTTTCAGAGCCTTTGCTATGGAATCAAATGTCCTTATGCATTGTCTAGCTGTCTTTCTGAGAATATTAAAGGTGTAGGAAGTGGTGTGTCTGTAAAAGGAATAAACATCTCTATACAGTATTCATGAAAGGCATCCAAGCGAGGGGTAACATTTTTAAGGTAAAATCGCTGCATCAGTATACCCAGTTAATCACAGAAAACTGCTCAAAAGGATGTACAACTGAATGCTTTCTAGATGAATATATATGGCAGATACAATCACAGAAAACATATTCCACATTCAACTAGGAAAAATGTAAAAGTAAAATAGAAGCCTCAACACTACTTATGTCTTAGTCTTACCTGTCCATTGGCAGCAGTCGCCTTCTTTATAAGTATACGAAAATAATTGTGGACTAAAAAACTATACTTAAGGGATAAAAAATATACAACTAGGAATTAGTAAAAAAATAATTGTATAAAAAATGATAAATGAATATATATTTAGGGGATAAAAAAGTATACAAGTAGGAATTAATACAAAAATAATTGTATAAATAAATTATAAATGAATATATACTTAGGGGATAAAAAAATATACAAGTAGGAATAAATCAAAAAATAATTGTATGAAAAAAGTATAAATTAATAGGTTATAAGAAATAGTAAATATCAACTTCTCTCCAGTAAAGCCAATAGTCGCAATGACCAGTCAGGCAACCTGACTACCCTCATGGGCAGCCATTGCAACATAACCAGCAGGTGACATGTTCACTACATCATAGAGGATTGTGTTTATGTATAAACTTCAGTCTCCAGCCACAGGTATCATTGCCCTACAGTTTCAGGATATATTTAAGACATTGCATTTGGCCTACAGATTTCGAAAACAAGTTTGCATCAAATGAAAGAGATGAATATTGTTTAATGTACACCTTAAAAATCATTTCCTAAGCATATAATACAGTTCTGATCTAAAAAGTACAGACACTAGTTTGCTCAGCAATCCTGAAGTGCCATCAGTAGGGTACAGTTCTAGCAATATCTTTGTTTCTTCATTTTTGTGAGTTTTTTCAGTGGAAATTAGGCAAGTGTTGGAGTTAGAGTACATCATAGAATGGTGCGATTTACATTCAGTCACAGGAGATGCCAGTAGTATTGACTGATATTGAGGATTGAGGATTTTCCACTCATGAAGGGAAAGATTAACATAGTACCTCTTTTTCTGTTTATTTTTTTTAAGATCTTTAAAATCAGAAGGATTATCTATTCTTAGGTAAAGTTGTGTACCATCATTTATTTATGTTTGGAGATTCCATTTTCCAGGAGCAGCGGAACCAGTGGTTTCATGTAGATCAGTGGTACTCAAAGTATGGCCCTGCAGGCTTTTTCTTGCCACCCGCAGACATTCATCTAGGAAAGAGCAGCAGAGAAATAAAAGCTGCCCCAGTTCCCTTTGTTCCATTCTTACTGACCGATCAACTTTGTTTCCTGATTCTGGGCTTTTTTCCTATAGCTCCGGTTCAGGTGGAACACTCAGGATTTTTGAAACCAAACATGGCTTTATATTAGGTGTCTCCGACCCACAATTGCCTGGGTTTCAACATAAGCTACCGAGGAAAATACATCCCCGTTTTTTTCTAAATCTATTTCAAATCAGGCTCCAACATTTCGCCTTAAAATACATTTTCATCTGGCACAGGCAATAACGTGTGTTTTCAATAATCCTTGTAGTCAGGATCTGCAAATAGATTTTTATAGATCTTAACCAAACAAGGCTGCCTGGTCCTGGCAGACCTATAACTTCTTTCAGTATTTCTCTTTTTAAATGCAGAGCCCATAGTTGCACCAGTTCTTTTCCCAGAAGAGTAGCGGTTTCAGTGCTAACTCATGACTAATACAGATCCCAGGATCCAACAAGAGGGGGACTAAATGATGACACCAGTTAAGATAGTGTTTGCTTCAAACACTGTCTCTCCGTACCCACAAACACTTCCAATTTACTCGCTCCACACCTCCACTCCATGAGATGCTCTTAAGATTACTAAGGTCTTCTAACAGTCTATCAACCCAACTGCACTGCCATCTTAACTCTTTCTAAATGTTACTACTTTCTGCGTATTTAATGCTATGCTAATCTTTCCCAATTCTCTCATTATTATATTCAAAGGCCAGAAATTAAAATCTGAATCTTTCCATGATGGTACCAGCTCACTGCCCTCCCTTCATATAATATCATCACCCCTGCCCTGGCAAAACTCACCACCAAGGATTACCACTGACTCTTCTATGATGATCAGAAACCCAGTTTTTATATAAAATAATGGCTTGCATTGCCTGAAAAAAATAAAGTAGGGATCAGGTCACCTGTCAAGCAAGGAGCTTCAAGCTGCATGAAAGTCAATGAACTGATCTGGATCGAAGTCAATGAATGGATCTCACCATTAATAAAGGAATTGCAAACTTTAGGCACTAACTTGAGTTCAAGTTCAAGTTCAAGGATTTATATAGCGCACTACTCACCCAGAGGGTCTCAAGGCGCTTGTCGAGGGGGGGTTCATTTTTTGTCGAATAGCCAGGTTTTAAGTTATTTTCTGAAGGAGATGTGGTTCTGAGTAAGGCAGAGGTGAGTGGGGAGTGAGTTCCAGGTCTTGGCCGCCAGGAAGGAGAAGGATCTGCCACCCATGGTGGTTTTTCGGATGCGCTGGACTGCGGCGAGGGCTTGATTGGAGGATCTTAGTTGGCGGCTGGGTGTGTAGAAGGACAGTCGAGTGTTAAGGCATTCGGGTCCTAGTTTGTAGAGGGCCTTGTGTGCGTGGGTGAGGAGACAGAACGTAATTCTCTTGTTGACGGGAAGCCAGTGGAGGTCTTTTAGGTGTCCGGTAATGTGATCTTGGCGAGGGATGTCTAAAATGAGTCTCGCTGATGCGTTTTGGATGCGTTGGAGTTTTTTCTGTAATTTGGCTGTGATTCCGGCGTATAGTGTGTTTCCATAGTCCAGGCAACTCGTGACCAGTGCGTGGGTGACAGTCTTTCTTGTCTCGGGGGGATCCAGCGGAAGATTTTTTTGAGAATACGAAGTACGTTGAAGCAGGAGGTTTAGACTGCGTTGACTTGTCTGGACATCGAGAGTGAGGAGTCTAGGATGAAGCCAAGGTTACGTGCGTGGTCTGTGGGTATGGGTGCTGAGCCCAGAGCCGAAGGCCACCAAGAGTCGTCCCAGGCAGAGGGGGAAGATCCTAGGATGAGCACCTCCGTTTTGTCTGAGTTGAGTTTTAGGCGGCTGTGTTTCATGCCGTCCCTGGCCTATAGGGAATTGTTTTGTTCCCTTTCCATCCTGAGCATGATGTACACATCCATAACTGCTTTTGCGCAGGCTCTTAATGGGAACTAGGGATTAGGTAGGAGTTCCCAGCACCAATAAATTGAGCTGTTAGATATCTGTTAATGGCATCAAACAGTCTTCAAATCTGTGAAAGTGACTGAATACTCATTTCCCAATGTCCAAATGCAACTATTTAATTGTAGGCAGAAGACTTGCCCACCCTTCTCTGCACCTTTTACAAAGAAAGCCTGCATATGTAAAAAATTGTTCTTTTAGTATTTCCATTGCTCCATATGTACTAAGAGTAATTTGCCAAATTTTGGGCAAGTAATCTATAAAAGAGTTGGTCTCCAACTAGACAGTGGAGTGCTGAGGTTGTGCTTTCTCAAACTGCTGTTGCTTGTATCCAATATCAAGATACTACGATATGAGATTAGATGACAGTGAACTAGGGGCCCGATGTAGGTAAATCTCATTTACCGACTCTAGAATACCGAATTTTAACGATTCAGTATTCTAGATTCGGTAAATGAGATATAGGAAACAATTTGCCCAAATATTCAGGGCCAAATGCTAAATTCGCCCATGAAGCAATCGCTGTGAGGCCGTGGCAGAGGAGACCCACCAGCCACTACAGAAATTGTAGCCACAGCAGATGACACTTGGATCTTAAATGCCTTAATTCTAGCTTATGATTTTATGTAAATGAGTGTTTAATAAAACAAATTCATGCTAAGTGATCATACAGCTTCTGTTCATGAGATAGATTTGGTTAACCCATCCACCTATTAAGAAATCCATTTTAAAACTGCCTACTTTGATAACAGGAATCACACCCATCCTAAAAAAAACGTTTTATGATCGTAGGTAAACGCTACAAGTCCCCATTATGAATCTGATGGCCAGGAGCAGTGAACTAATTGCTACATTCAAGAGGTTATCTGACACTACATCAAATAACACCACACTACAAATACAAAAATAGTACATAAGCAAGAAAAACTTGAAAAAGCTTGGTGGATAATTTGCGAACAGCCAACAAAATATACACTGCATTAATCATTTTAGAAGGTAAAGAAATGAGCATTGACTAAGAAAATCTGGAAAACCTGCTCAAGAGATATTTGACAAGGATGGGTGGGGTTGAGATTCACAGCCAAGGATCTTGCAGTGGAAAGGAATTAAACCAGTCATGAGCAACACAGAGAGGACAGATCAAAAGGGATGATATATTTGCTATGGACATTCTCTATCAACTGCTGATTCACAATTTCCTTGAGAAATTGCTCCTTTCCTTGAAGAAACTTAATTACATTCGACCAGGTAGTCTAAAAATAACACAATGATTTGTATTTATGAGACAAGATTGGACAGTAGTCAGATAGATTCTTTTGAAAGTGGTGGTATACCTTGATTTGAAAAGCAAAGCAGTTCAGTAAAGACCTACACAAATCACATACTTCCTTCTTTCAGAGCCTTTGCTATGGAATCAAATGTCCTTATGCATTGTCTAGCTGTCTTTCTGAGAATATTAAAGGTGTAGGAAGTGGTGTGTCTGTAAAAGAAATAAACATCTCTATACAGTATTCATGAAAGGCATCCAAGCGAGGGGTAACATTTTTAAGGTAAAATCGCTGCATCAGTATACCCAGTTAATCACAGAAAACTGCTCAAAAGGATGTACAACTGAATGCTTTCTAGATGAATATATATGGCAGATACAATCACAGAAAACATATTCCACATTCAACTAGGAAAAATGTAAAAGTAAAATAGAAGCCTCAACACTACTTATGTCTTAGTCTTACCTGTCCATTGGCAGCAGTCACCTTCTTTATAAGTATACGAAAATAATTGTGGACTAAAAAACTATACTTAAGGGATAAAAAAATATACAACTAGGAATTAGTAAAAAAAAATATTGTATAAAAAATGATAAATTAATATATATTTAGGGGATAAAAAATATACAAGTAGGAATTAATACAAAAATAGGGGGGGCGCTAGGGGGCGCACAAGCTAATGGCCGCACTTCAGTGAGGCTCTGGCTGCCTGGCCAGAAACATCCTGCATTTATCTGCTTAGCCTGAGGGTGGACGCCTGAAATTCACACCGAGGGCGGACCTACCTATGCTGCAGTGCCTGTCCAAGTTTGGCGAAGATCCGAGGTCCGGCGCCTAAGATACGGGGCTGTGAACTTCCACCGGGGGAAGGCACCACGGAGAGCTACTGCGGCGCACTGGACGCTGACCTACGCGAGGCCGCGGCTTTCCACGAGGCGGCTAGGCCTTGAAGACACAGAGTACGGCCTGAAGGGCGGGCGACCAGCGGATGGATCACCGGAGGCAAGCGGAGGTGAGTCTCGCCCCCTCTGAGGGCATAGCAGCGAGGGGCGAGCCGGAGCGCTGTGCCTAGATCCAGATGGCACTTCCGATATAAACGGCGTACTCCGCCTGGGCCTGCCGAAGGAGATAGCCGAGCACCCAGCCCTGCTGCACGCCTCCCTGCCGGCCCCCTTGGAATACCTGAATGTCACTGCTGCCACCGGACATAGCGGCTGGAGTGACGGCGGACGGCCGCTTTGGATAATCTTAGAGGTCAGATTTGCGAACTGTGTAAGGGCGTGTTGGGCCTGCCCTTGCCCCACTGCCTCCCGCCTCCTGGGTGCCCCCGCCGCCGAGGCTTGCCTGACACTGCCCAGACGAGCTGCGACCCGCCTGCCAACACGTGTGCTCCAGGGGCGCCCTGGTCATCGTGATTGTGGCGCGGAGGGGGAAAGAGGGTCATTGGGAATTGCCGACCTGCTTGCCTACTCGGCTGATACTGCCTCGGGAGTGATCACCACGTTGGGGACTACCGGTTCGAGCGCTTTAGCTTGGCGGAGGGGAAATTTGCAACTGCTCGCCACTCACCGGCCCCGATCGGTGCCAACAGACTGGGCACTATGGGCAAAAACGACGCCAAACAGCCCAAACTTTCCTTCGAACCCACAGCCGCCAAAAAACCATTGCGAGGCAGCGCGGGGACCGGCGGTGCCCCAGGACCGTCGAACACCGAGCCATCCCCTGCACCTGTGGCTCCAGAACTGCGATTGCTTATCGACGAGATGCGACAGGGCTTCGCCACAATCGTGGATAAGGTTGACCGCCTGTCTTCCAGGATGGATGGAGTTGCGCAGAAGATAGAGGTCCACGAGGAGCGGCTGACGGAGGCGGAACGGCGCATCTCCACTGCAGAGGACACCTCCACTACTCACGAAACACGCCTGACCCGTATGGATAATATCCTCAGAGTGATCGCAGCTAAGAATGAGGAGTTGGAGGCGAGGAGTAGACGCAATAACATCCGCGTCACGGGGGTTCCGGAATCCACCAACACCGGACGGATGGAGGACTACGTAGAACGCATACTACTCACCGCAGTGGGTAGGGAGGCCTTCTCTACTCAGTTTATTGTTGAACGGGCGCACCGCTCTCTGGGCCCGGTCCCTAAACCGGGGGCGCAACCGCGTCCCATTATCGCCCGGTTGCTCAACTACCGCGATAGGGATGTGGCGTTAAGAGCAGCCCGTACAAGCCGAAATCTGGCCTGCGATGGTGTACAGTTCTCCCTATACCCAGATTTCACACCCATGGTACAGGACCAGCGGAGAAAATTCTTGGATGTGAAAAAGAAACTGAGGGACTTGCAGGTGGACTATGCTCTTCTATACCCGGCACGCCTCAGGGTGACCCATCAGGGCAAACAACATTTCTTTACGAACCCACAGCAAGCTGAGGACTACGTTAAAAAACTCTGCGCTACTAGGAGGGACAGGTGTAATGATGAGGAGGACGAGGCAGGAGGAAATCCGGCCGAGCAAGATGAGTCATAATGGTGGTCTACTGTTCGTTTAATCGTTGACTCCTTGTTTGAACTACTGGTGCTTGCTTCGGAAACTGTATCCTGTGGGTACTAGAGCTGCCCTGCACTACCTACAGAGGCATGGATAACTGCTTCTTTGCATTTTAGACAAGCTGCTGAGCGATAACTGGTCTTGAGCATTTTGTCCCGCTGCTGGTATGGTGCTGAGAACGCGCAGATGTATGGCGCAGCGGAAGAGAGTATGGGCAGCGGAGGATATCTGGGCAACCTGTTTACATTGCACAGTACATTGTTTGATGGGAGGGGTCGTCGGAGGGATGAAGCCCTCACGACCGCTTGTTTACTAGACCACTGTTGAACTAATAGAGATTGCTTCGGAGCATATGCCCTGCTTCAGATGGGGCAGACCTACCTACCAGTGGCGCCATGAGTGGCTGCTCGCTTGCCATACAGACGTGCTGCTGAGAGATGACTGAGTTGGTCCAATATGCGCTGCTGGGATGGCTAGTGGATTGCGTAAGCTGGTGGCAATACAGGAGACAGGGGAGGCGTTGGCTGAACTATGGCTGATCCCCCTGTCCTCAATGGTGACTTAGCCTAATGGGAGACGATGAACAGATATGATGGTGTGCAATACAGGCTTAAACCTACAGGAGTTATACATGCCAGGCACCACCCCTTCTTCTCTGTCTTCCCCGTAAGGCATATGCGGGGTGGGAGGGGAGTGTAGGGGTGAATGGGTGCGTACCTCTAATGCCCCCAGGAGGGGATTCCCCACATGGTTTGGCTATGGTTCTTGAGTATGGGGATTGGGGTGGAGGGAGGGTTCATGGTACTGGCAAGTTTGGGTTGCTTCAGTGGGTTGGGGGAGGAATAGAGATACAGGAGTTGTGGGATTGTGCGTGGAGGGGGGGAGGGAGTTTGACTGTTGGGATGGGTGTTGTTGAGAGTGGCAGAGTTCTTGAGAACGGAGTACATGACGCGTGTGCTAGAGCTGGAGATGCGAAATGTGTCAGTGTGGATGATCGAGCACAACGACTGTTCTTGACGACAGAGAAGCTGGTACTTGTTACGCTCCTACGGAGGGCTGGAGCGTTGAAAATTTGCATGTTTCAAGATGGTGGTAACATGCGCAGGTGATCACGCCTTGACTACTGTATCCATATTGTCCTGGAATGTTAGAGGTCTTAATAACCCCCGGAAATGTAGAAATGTAATTGCATATCTGGATTGGCATCAGGTGCAGGTAGCGATGCTCCAGGAGACCCACCTGAGCCCACGCTGTGTCCCCCAGTTCGCAAGCAGATGGGCAAATGTGAGAGAGTTTTCTTCCTATTCCACCTACTCCAGGGGAGCGGTCATCCTGATCAATAAACGGTTGATGTTCCAGAAGTTGGGGGTTCGGGCAGATAGTGAGGGGAGGTATGTGATTCTGTGGGGGCGGCTGGGCACTGATGTGATAATGTTTGTGAATTGCTATGCACCTAATGTGGACACACCTGGATTTTTCTTGACGCTTTGGGGGCATGTGCTGGAGGTCGAAGCCACACACATAGTCTGGGGAGGGGATTTCAACCTTTCACTGCATCCGGGGATGGACAGATCGGACGGTAGTGGACAATATAACACGAAAGCTAGGGACACGCTACAGGGCATACTGACAGAGGCGGGTTTACTGGATAGCTGGAGACATTTACACCCGGCAACTAGGGAAGGCACCCACTTTACCACACACGCACGCTCGTGGGCTAGAATCGACTACTGCTTTGTCTCACGGGGCCTAGCTGGAGGAGTCACCCAGGTAAAACATCTGCCTCGTACATACTTGGACCATTGCCCTGTACTGACTGTTATGGAGATGCCTGGCTATGCAAGAATGCGGCCCCCGTGGAGACTCTTCCCTTCGGCCCTGCTTGATCCTGTCTTTAAACAGGAACTCGGCGAGGAAATTGAAGCCTTCTTTCCTAGGAACAAGGGGTCTGTTGACAAGGTCGAAACGATATGGGAGGCTTTTAAAGTTACCGTGAGAGGCGTCACAATCTCCAAGAGCTGTGGCGTGCTTAGGGAAATCGTGCGCACATTGACTACTCTTGAAACGGAACTTAAGACGCTAGAGGCGGAGATGGTTGGGAATCCTTGCCCTGACTTAGAAAGAGCATTTAGAGCCAAACTGTCGTCTTACGAAGAAGAAGCTGCCAGAGAAGTGAAATTCCGTGGCAAATACTGGACAGCCGGGCGATATTGCGAGGGGGATCGGCCGGGAAAAGTTCTAGCAGCACTCACGAGGCACCAACGGTTCGCCACACATATCTTGGAAATCTCTGATGAAGAGGGCAGGGCCTACCGGGATACTAAAGGGATACAAGACACATTCCTACAGCATTATAAACGGCTATACTCCACTCAACAGACAGGTGAGGTGGAGTTTGGAAATTTCCTAGATGATATAGCACTCTGCTGGCTAAGTGATAGCGACAGGGCGTTCTTGGGATGCCCCTTCGAGCTGGATGAAATCCGGGAGGCGATCATGTCGCTCAGTAATGGCAAAGCTGCAGGGCTGGACGGACTTCCGGCCGAATTTTATAAATGCTATATCGACATCATGGCACCAGTACTGAAGGAGGTATTTGAAGAGTCTCTAGAGGAGGGAATACTGCCGGGTTCTATGAGAGAGGTGGCGATCACCTCGCTACTGAAACCAGGGAAGAATCCAGTGGATACCGATGCCTATAGACCCCTGCCATTACTAAACTGCGATGCGAAGATCTTAGCGAAAGTACTTGCGACTAGGCTATCCCTTCTTATGAATACCCTGGTTCTGCCAGATCAATCTGGATTCATCCCAGGGAGAGCTACATCCCATAACCTCCGCACACTGTTCTCCCTCGTACCCACCATATCGCCCGAGCTCCCGGTCGCTGCTGTGTTTTTAGACGCCACCAAGGCGTTCGACTCGGTGGAGTGGGGATATCTCTTGGGCATACTGGGCAGAATGGGGTTCCCCCGGATATTCATCGCCTGGGTAACGCTACTCTACACTTCTCCAGTCGCCAGGGTCGTCGTTAACGGTGTACTGTCGGCACAGATGCCGATCACGAGGGGAACTAGGCAGGGATGCCCCCTGTCACCCCTGCTCTTCGCCCTGTCAATCGAGCCGCTAGCCTGCAGGATCCGGCAACTACATAAGGCCAGCGCCTTTAATTGCAATCAACGGCAGATTGGCATATCCCTCTATGCGGATGACGTCACTCTGTATGTGCTACACCCACAAGACCATCTCAACCCACTGCTGAGAGAATTTGTTCTGTTCGGTGGCATTTCTGGAGTGCACATCAATTGGAAAAAGTCACAATTCTTCCCCCTCACGGCATCCGTAACCCGCTTCCCGCTAGATTACCCCTTGGAGTGGTGCGACTCTGACTTAAAATACTTGGGCATCGAGGTGACACTCAGCAGGGAAGACACTTTCCGCTTGAACTATGGGGTGGCCATTTCACAATTGACCGACAATGTGACTCGCTGGATGGCCCTCCCGCAGTCGATGGCAGGTAGAGCCTCCCTGATAAAAATGGTTGTTCTCCCACGGTTCCTATACCTATTCCAGAACATACCCTACTATCTGGGGGCCTACTTTTTTAAAAGGCTTCGGTCTGAGTTGCTGCGACTATTCTGGGGAGGCAAGCAGCCACGCCTCCGCTGGAGTGTCCTCACACAGCCGTATGGCAGGGGAGGATTTGACATACCCGACCTGGAGGTGTACTACCTCAGTGCTCAGGCACAGCATGCTTACCACTGGGTTAACCCCGCTCCCTTTATGCCCCAAGTTGCTGCTGAGGACTGGATCGTACACCCACTGCCACTCAAGGGTATGCTGATGGGTTTGGTTGGAGATATCGAGACACCAGCTACCACTGTCACCTGCACCATAGACTCGTGGCGGAGAGTGACGAAACTGCTTGGAGCCCCTATGCTCTATTCACCGGCAATGCCCCTTGCATACCACCCGAAGCTATCGCTTTTAACGGAACGTGGATTCCGATCCATGTGCACCCGCGTACATCTCAACACCTGGGGCGATTTATTTCAGGATGGACGGTTCCGTACCAAGGACCAGATCTTCCTGAGCGCTTCGCCGACGCCAATGGAGGTGTTCTATTATATTCGGCTTCGTAAGGGTATGAGGGATATACTCCCCAACTTCCCGGAGGAACCGGGCACAGTTTTGCCATTACACATCTTGCTTGTGTCAGACGGCAGACATTTGGTGTCGACATTGTATGCAGCCATTCGAGAGCAACGCCCTCTGGTTCTGGCCAAAGCGCGAGCTGCCTGGGACTCTGACCTCCCTACTGCACTCAGCGATGAACAATGGAAGTTTTGCTGCTCAGTCACGGCCAAAATCTCCTCCAGCTGTAGACTAAAAATTATTCACTACAAGTTCGTACAGAGATATTACTATACCCCAGTTAGGAAGCTGCGATTTCACCTTTCGGAGGACGATAGATGTGCGAGATGCCGGGCGGAGGGTGCGGATTTCCTCCACTTGGCCTGGGAGTGCGGAGCGATTCAGGAATACTGGGAGCAGGTACATGCTGCGCTCCAGGTTATGATTGCTGGCCCTCTTCCCATGGACCCGGTGGTGATGCTGCTGGGTTACACCAAGAATGTGCCCAAGGCTGACCGCCGATATGTTGATATAGCGTTGCTACTTGCAAAGAGAAGGATTGCTTGCAGATGGGGGAGGGGAAGGGCGCCAAAATTGAAGGAGTGGTTGGACGATCTCAAGTATTGCCAGGATCAGCATGGCGTTTATGCAGAACTGTTGCCTGCCCGTTGTAAACCCAGCGACTTTTGGTCCCCCTTGCAAGTGTACTGGGCGTCTCAGGCGACTCACAGCGACTCCTCTGGGGACGACGAGTCGGTGCCGGGCCCATGAGCGTGTATAGAGGTCTCACACCACACCCACCACACTATATATCACACGTTAATATGGGCCTTGACCCGCCCTGCACGGGGAGGTATGGGGTGATTACCGCTGGGGTGGTGCTGGGAGGTCCGGATTGTGCACGTTTCACATAGCATCGCTTGGACGGCAGGACTTTCTCCACCTTCTGATACCCTGACGTAATAAGCCAATGAGAGCGGTCCAATGCGCCGGACCCTGCAGACGCAAGTCATTAAAGATGGCTTCTGTGCTGATGAGCGCTGCGCCCTGACTTAAGCTGTGCCCTATTCTGATTGCTTTCACGCTGACTACCATTGGTGTACTTGACGGAACCGCGCTCACTTGATACACATAAGACACACTACTATACAGGGTGAGGTAGCTAGCTGACTAATTGATACCAAGACAAACATGGGTTGATGCGACCGGTGATGATTCCCCATCCTGCGAGCCGAGATGCCTATATATATGAGAGTGGGATATTATCTCTGCTACCTCTGCCCCTAATTAGGGGGGGGGCTTCATGGGGTGATGCCTCTAATTCCAGGACGTTGTATGTAGTGTATGCTTTGTACCAGCCCTTGTGAAGACGATCTTTATCCACTGTATGTACCATGACTATTATTGTATTGGATTATTGATGCTATGACTGTCATGACTCTCTGTTGAATGCCACTAATAAAAAAGGTTTAAAAAAAAAAAAAGGAATTAATACAAAAATAATTGTATAAATAAATTATAAATGAATATATACTTAGGGGATACAAAAATATACAAGTAGGAATAAATCAAAAAATAATTGTATGAAAAAAGTATAAATTACTAGGTTATAAGAAATAGTAAATATCAACTTCTCTCCAGTAAAGCCAATAGTCGCAATGACCAGCCAGGCAACCTGGCTACCCTCATGGGCAGCCATTACAACATAACCAGCAGGTGACATGTTCACTACATCATAGAGGATTGTGTTTATGTATAAACTTCAGTCTCCAGCCACAGGTATCATTGCCCTACAGTTTCAGGATATATTTAAGACATTGCATTTGGCCTACAGATTTCAAAACCAAGTTTGCATCAAATGAAGGAGATGAATATTGTTTAATGTACACCTTAAAAAAAATTCCTAAGCATATTATACAGTTATGATCTAATGAAGATGTTACATGGATCAAAACACAATTTTTAGAGTCTAGGAACATGCGGCGAGAAGCACAAGAAATAGAGAAAACTACTGTGAGGGCTCACTATATTGTTGTATCCACCATGTCCATCCAGCCTTATTTAAGGGTAGTGAACAGGCCGTATCATCGGTGGCTTCTCACCAAATTCCGTTTCAACCAGATGCACCTTCTTCTGGGAGAATACCAGAAATGGAATAAACCAAGGGATAACATCCCATGTAAATGTGATTCCTTTTCCGACCAAGACCTGACCCATTTTGTATTTTTCTGTCCCTTTTTTGCGGAGGGGAGAAAAAAATACATACTACCACTGATGAGAAACAGGGGATTTATGCAAGTGAAACCCGCATTGCTGTTTTTACAAATTATGGAGACCCCTATTGTGATGTATGGGGTCGCAAGTTTTTTGGTGGCAGCCATGAGAGCTAAACGTCTCAGATCAATGAATTCCTTAAATATTGATTGAATCACGTAAATATAGGTGTAGTATATTACACAACCTATGTCTGTAGATTTGTATAAATAACTTACCATATAGTTTTTTAAATGTTTTCTGAAATTGCCAATGAATGAAGTACTCATAGAATATAAATGTGATGTTGTATCAAGGGGTTTGATTTACTTTAAAAAGTAAAAGTAAAAAGTAAAAAGGAAAATGTAAAAGTAACACCTGACCCCGTTTTTCCCTTCATAATTGTACATTTTAATGTCTTTTAAAATACTTTTTATATGTATACCACATCCCTGAACCGTATTGTTGAAATATGAATGAAATGCCATCCCCATCTTTATATTTCTTTATATGTCTTCATATGCCGTATATGCCTTATATGTGCTTATATGTGTTTATGTGTGTTTGTAGTATACTTTTATGATTTTAACTAATCGAATAAAGTATTTTTGACTCTTGACTCTGACTCAGTTATGATCTAAAAAGTACAGACACTAGTTTGCTCAGCAATCCTGAAGTGCCATCAGCAGGGTACAGAGCTAGCAATATCTTTGTTTGTTCATTTTTGGGAGTTTTTTTCAGTGGAAATTAGGCAAGTGTTGGAGTTAGAGTACATCATAGAATGGTGCGATTTACATTCAGTCACAGGAGATGCCAGTAGTATTGACTGATATTGAGGATTGAGGATTTTCCACTCTTGAAGGGAAAGATTAACATAGTACCTATTTTTCTGTTTATTTTTTTTAAGATCTTTAAAATCAGAAGGATTATCTATTCTTAGGTAAGGTTGTGTACCATCATTTTTTATGTTTGGCGATTCCATTTTCCAGAAGCAGTGGAACCAGTGGTTTCATGTAGAGCAGTGGTACTCAAAGTATAGCCCTGCAGGCTTTTTCTTTCCACCCGCAGACATTCATCTAGGAAAGAGCAGCAGAGAAATAAAAGCTGCCCCAGTTCCCTTTGTTCCATTCTTACTGACCAATCAACTTTGTTTCCTGATTCTGGGCTTTTTTCCTATAGCTCCGGTTCAGGTGGAACACTCAGGATTTTTGAAACCAAACATGGCTTTATATTAGGTGTCTCCGACCCACAATTGCCTGGGTTTCAACATAAGCTACTGAGGAAAATACATCCCCGTTTTTTTCTAAATCTATTTCAAATCAGGCTCCAACATTTCGCCTTAAAATACATTTTCATCTGGCACAGGCAATAACGTGTGTTTTCAATAATCCTTGTAGTCAGGATCTGCAAGTAGATTTGTATAGATCTTAACCAAACAAGGCTGCCTGGTCCTGGCAGACCTATTACTTCTTTCAGTATTTCTCTTTTTAAATGCAGAGCCCATAGTTGCACCAGTTCTTTTCCCAGAAGAGTAGCGGTTTCAGTGCTAACTCATGACTGATACAGATCCCAGGATCCAACAAGAGGGGGACTAAATGATGACACGAGTTAAGATAGTGTTTGCTTCAAACACTGTCGCTCCGTACCCACAAACACTTCCAATTTACTCGCTCCACACCTCCACTCCATGAGATGCTCTTGAAATTACTAAGGCCTTCTAACAGTCTATCAACCCAACTGCACTGCCATCTTCACTCTTTCTAAATGTTACTACTTTCTGCGTATTTTTTGCTATGCTAATCTTTCCCAATTCTCTCATTATTATATTCAATGGCCAGAAATTAAAATCTGAATCTTTCCATGATGGTACCAGCTCACTGCCCTCCCTTCATATAATATCATCACCCCTGCCCTGGCAAAACTCACCACCAAGGATTACCACTGACTCTTCTATGATGATGAGAAACCCAGTTTTTATATAAAATAATGGCTTGCATTGTCTGAAAAAAATAAAGTAGGGATCAGGTCACCTGTCAAGCAAGGAGCTTCAAGCTGCATGAAAGTCAATGAACTGATCTGGATCGAAGTCAATGAATGGATCTCACCATTAATAAAGGAATTGCAAACTTTAGGCACTAACTTGAGTTCAAGTTCAAGTTCAAGGATTTATATAGCGCACTACTCACCCAGAGGGTCTCAGGGCGCTTGGGGAGGGGGAGGTTCATTTTTTGTCGAATAGCCAGGTTTTAAGTTATTTTCTGAAGGAGATGTGGTTCTGAGTAAGGTAGAGGTGAGTGGGGAGTGAGTTCCAGGTCTTGGCCGCCAGGAATGAGAAGGGTCTGCCACCCATGGTGGATTTTCGGATGCGCGGGACTGCGGCGAGGGCTTGATTGGAGGATCTTAGTTGGCGGGTGGGTGTGTAGAAGGACAGTCGAGTGTTGAGGCATTCGGGTCCTAGTTTGTAGAGGGCCTTGTGTGCGTGGGTGAGGAGACGGAACGTAATTCTCTTGTTGACGGGAAGCCAGTGGAGGTCTTTTAGGTGTCCGGTAATGTGATCTTGGCGAGGGATGTCTAAAATGAGTCTCGCTGATGCGTTTTGGATGCGTTGGAGTTTTTTCTGTAATTTGGCTGTGATTCCGGAGTATAGTGTGTTTCCATAGTCCAGTCAACTCGTGACCAGTGCGTGGGTGACAGTCTTTCTTGTCTCGGCGGGGATCCAGAGGAAGATTTTTTTGAGAATACGAAGTACGTTGAAGCAGGAAGATGAGACTTCGTTGACTTGTCTGGACATCGAGAGTGAGGAGTCTAGGATGAAGCCAGGTTACGTGCGTAGTCTGTGGGTATGGGTGCTGAGCCCAGAGCCGAAGGCCACCAAGAGTCGTCCCAGGCAGAGGGGGAAGATCCTAGGATGAGCACCTCCGTTTTGTCTGAGTTGAGTTTTAGGCGGCTGTGTTTCATGCCGTCCCTGGCCTATAGGGAATTGTTTTGTTCCCTTTCCATCCTGAGCATGATGTACACATCCATAACTGCTTTTGCGCAGGCTCTTAATGGGAACTAGGGATTAGGTAGGAGTTCCCAGCACCAATAAATTGAGCTGTTAGATGTCTGTTAATGGCATCAAACAGTCTTCAAATCTGTGAAAGTGACTGAATACTCATTTCCCAATGTCCAAACGCAAATAATTAATTGTAGGCAGAAGACTTGCCCACCCTTCTCTGCACCTCTTACAAAGAAAGCCTGCATATGTAAAAAATTGTTCTTTTAGTATTTCCATTGCTCCATATGTACTAAGAGTAATTTGCCAAATTTTGGGCAAGTAATCTATAAAAGAGCTGGTCTCCAACTAGACAGTGGAGTGCTGAGGTTGTGCTTTCTCAAACTGCTGTTGCTTGTATCCAATATCAAGCTACTACGATATAAAATTTGATGACAGTGAACTAGGGGCCCGATGTAGGTAAATCTCATTTACCGACTCTAGAATACCGAATTTTAACGATTCAGTATTCTAGATTCGGTAAATGAGATGTAGGAAACAATTTGCCAAAATATTCAGGGCCAAATGCTAAATTCGCCCATGAAGCAATCGCTGTGAGGCCGTGGCAGAGGGGACCCACCAGCCACTACAGAAATTGTAGCCACAGCAGATGACACTTGGATCTTAAATGCCTTAATTCTAGCTTATGACTTTATGTAAACGAGTGTTTAATAAAACAAATCCATGCTAAGTGATCATACAGCTTCTGTTCATGAGATAGATTTGGTTAACCCATCCACCTATTAAGAAATCCATTTTAAAACTGCCTACTTTGATAACAGGAATCACACCCATCCTAAAAAACATTTTATGATTGTAGTTAAACGCTACAAGTCCCCATTATGAATCTGATGGCCAGGAGCAGTGAACTAATTGCTACATTCAAGAGGTTATCTGACACTACATCAAATAACACCACACTACAAATACAAAAATAGTACATAAGCAAGAAAAACTTGAAAAAGCCTGGTGGATAATTTGCGAACAGCCAACAAAATGTACACTGCATTAATCATTTTAGAAGGTAAAGAAATGAGCATTGACTAAGAAAATCTGGAAAACCTGCTCAAGGGATATTTGACAAGGATGGGTGGGGTTGAGATTCACAGCCAAGGATCTTGCAGTGGAAAGGAATTAAACCAGTCATGAGCAACACAGAGAGGACAGATCAAAAGGGATGATATATTTGCTATGGACATTCTCTATCAACTGCTGATTCACAATTTCCTTGAGAAATTGTTCCTTTCCTTGAAGAAACTTAATTACATTTGACCAGGTAGTCTAAAAATAACACAACGATTTGTATTTATGAGACAAGATTGGACAGTAGTCAGATAGATTCTTTTGAAAGTGGTGGCATACCTTGATTTGAAAAGCAAAGCAGTTCAGTAAAGACCTACACAAATCACATACTTCCTTCTTTCAGAGTCTTTGCTATGGAATCAAATGTCCTTATGCATTGTCTAGCTGTCTTTCTGAGAATATTAAAGGTGTAGGAAGTGGTGTGTCTGTAAAAGGAATAAACATCTCTATACAGTATTCATGAAAGGCATCCAAGCGAGGGGTAACATTTTTTTTTTTTTTAAATTTTTTGAAAACCTTTATTGTGCACGAAATACAGAACAAATACGGGCCCACAACCATCCGGCCGGCCACGAACTCTCATGTAGCACTAAAGCATGCAATACGGTGACATAGTAATACAGCTGCACATCGGCTATTAATCAGAAATCAGACTGGAGGATGCCGCAAGACCATGACACAGGAATAATTAAGGTTAAGTTTTTAAGTTTTTGTGCAACTAGTAAATTCAGGTCGTATTGTTCCGTACTCATAAAATAATAAAGTAAGAGCAAGGACCATGCAGGTGGGACATGACAGTAGCTACAATTCACGGGCAATCCACATCTCAACAAGCAGTCCCGACCGGGCAGGATGGCCACACAATATCCACGTTACAGGGTAGCAATCCCAACTACCCACTCATATCTACACCGCCACCCTTCGCCCAATATGCCTGAACACGGGCCAAGAAAAAGGAAAAAATATAAAAGAAGCAAAAACAGGTCCCATAGAAACTAACCAAAAATAAAATATAACCCCCCACCCTACACACATGCAGAGGCTATGGCCTACCCCCCCCCTAGCAGAGTGTCTGTCGCCCCATAAACCCGAAATAAAGCAAGAGAAGAAAAGAAGTAGAAGAAAAAGGCAAGATAAAGCAAGAAAAATGTAGAAAGGGAAGAAAGAAAGGAATAAGAAACGAAGAATTTCAACACTTGAATATAGGGAGGAAGAAAAGAACAAGCTGATCTACCACTCCCAAAAAGAAGGAAGCGGGGAGGAGCCCTCACAATATCAGAACTCCCGGACTCCCAGCCATCCACAACCCCTACGTCATTTTAGTGTTCCGGTCCGGATCCCCCCCGGCTAGTCAAATACAAGGTCCGCAGCCATCAACCGCAACATCTGTCCCTGAGCCACCTGCCCGCAAAACAACAGTCGCCCCATAAAGAGGAACCAAAAATGATAAAACACAATACTTGCGACTTGAAATGAAGGGAGAGGCCAGCGCGCAGAACAGGAAATACAATATGAAATAGGTGGAAGTCTCACTGAATGCGCAATCAATACATCAACAAGTATTTCAGTCCGGGGTCACAACCAGGCAGACAGTCAGTGCCAGTAAGGGAAGAGTCATCAGCCCTGTCCCGAACGTCGGAATCCCACCAGGCATAGCCACAGCGAAGCAGTGAGACAATATGGCCACAGAGAGAGTGAGAGTGTCACAGGAACACAAAATGGCCGTCGAGAGCCATCAGTAACTCCATCGACTGTAGTAGTGAGTTCCCCAGGAACCTGCAGCGCGTACGAGTTCTTCGAATACAAAGTCGGAGGGCACAGCCCAGGGGCCGGTGATAAGGTCGACAATGTCTTAGATATGTCCCAAGGCACTCGCGGTGAGAATTCCAACAATGTTGCACTCTCCGGTGAAAGGAGAAACAAAGTATCCCAGATAGAGGCAGCAGGCGGACGGTCTCGGGCATCAGTAGATTCGGGAGCGGGCACCTCTGTCCAGCTGGCAGAAGGAAGCACTGTATCTCCATGGAGCGCAGGCGGAGATGAGTGTAGACTTTGCGGGGTCAGTACGTTGCAGTCCCGCCGCAGCGACGACGCCATGTCGTCCAGCTTCCTTCGCAGCACTTGGCAGCCTTGGCGCATATCAGCGCGGAGGTCGTGCAGGGCAGTCAGGATGATTTTGAGAGAAAGTGTAGGCTGAAGCCCCCGGCTCTCACTTCCCAAGGAAGGTATTCGAGAATCGGACCCCATCACAGGCGGGGCAACACAGGCCAGTGACAGGGACGGGCGCTCTCCCCCACACCTCGGAGCCTCAAACAAAGCCATCATGGCGAAATTCCGGGGAAATCGCAGGATAAGTGTGGCACAGGCGAGCATCCTTGCGGGGCTACAGCATCACAAAGTACAGCGCCAGTGAGGCATACATCGCGGAGAGGCGCCCCGTACCAGAGGGGGGTAGTGAGGCGTGGGGTCAGGCAAGCATAGGCTATCAAACATGGCCGTGCGACACTCTCCGTTCGTATCTGCCCCAAACAAAGGATCCGTTGCGATAGGGTGCCTCAGCTCAACAAGCGCTCGCTCCTGGCCGCCTTCTGCAAATCGCCGTAAGCGTCGCAGCACAGACAGTGCATCGTGAGGTCCCCACCGGTGCTCAGGTCGTCAGCGCCGATCAGGTATCCTGGCCGCCATCAGGTCTCCGGGGAACGGCAGAGAACTTTTGTGCAGGCGGGCTCCCGGGCTGCAAGCAGTACCGCGGCTATCTCCGGCCGCCGGGCAGGTCGAGAGACCAGAAACACACCGCTGGAATCAGCGCCGCGCCGCACTTCATCCAATAGTGAGTTGCATCAGGATTTATGCCAGGATCACGGTGCGGCGGTAGCAGGCTGAAGGAGCCGGGAGCCTACAGGTCTGCTCCGGTCGCCATCTTGCCTCCTCCCCCCGCGGGGGGTAACATTTTTAAGGTAAAATCGCTGCATCAGTATACCCAGTTAATCACAGAAAACTGCTCAAAAGGATGTACAACTGAATGCTTTCTAGATGAATATATATGGCAGATACAATCACAGAAAACATATTCCACATTCAACTAGGAAAAATGTAAAAGTAAAATAGAAGCCTCAACACTACTTATGTCTTAGTCTTACCTGTCCATTGGCAGCAGTCGCCTTCTTTATAAGTATACGAAAATAATTGTGGACTAAAAAACTATACTTAAGGGATAAAAAAATATACAACTAGGAATTAGTAAAAAAATAATTGTATAAAAAATGATAAATGAATATATATTTAGGGGATAAAAAATATACAAGTAGGAATTAATACAAAAATAATTGTATAAATAAATTATAAATGAATATATACTTAGGGGATAAAAAAATATACAAGTAGGAATAAATCAAAAAATAATTGTATGAAAAAAGTATAAATTAATAGGTTATAAGAAATAGTAAATATCAACTTCTCTCCAGTAAAGGCAATAGTCGCAATGACCAGTCAGGCAACCTGACTACCCTCATGGGCAGCCATTACAACATAACCAGCAGGTGACATGTTCACTACATCATAGAGGATTGTGTTTATGTATAAACTTCAGTCTCCAGCCACAGGTATCATTGCCCTACAGTTTCAGGATATATTTAAGACATTGCATTTGGCCTCCAGATTTCGAAAACAAGTTTGCATCAAATGAAGGAGATGAATATTGTTTAATGTACACCCTAAAAATCATTTCCTAAGCATATAATACAGTTCTGATCTAAAAAGTACAGACACTAGTTTGCTCAGCAATCCTGAAGTGCCATCAGTAGGGTACAGTGCTAGCAATATCTTTGTTTCTTCATTTTTGTGAATTTTTTTCAGTGGAAATTAGGCAAGTGTTAGAGTTAGAGTACATCACAGAATGGTGCGATTTACATTCAGTCACAGGAGATGCCAGTAGTATTGACTGATATTGAGGATTGAGGATTTTCCACTCTTGAAGGGAAAGATTAACATAGTACCTGTTTTTCTGTTTATTTTTTTTAAGATCTTTAAAATCAGAAGGATTATCTATTCTTAGGTAAAGTTGTGTACCATCATTTTTTATGTTTGGCGATTCCATTTTCCAGGAGCAGTGGAACCAGTGGTTTCATGTAGAGCAGTGGTACTCAAAGTATGGCCCTGCAGGCTTTTTCTTGCCACCCGCAGACATTCATCTAGGAAAGAGCAGCAGAGAACTAAAAGCTGCCCCAGTTCCCTTTGTTCCATTCTTACCGACCAATCAACTTTGTTTCCTGATTCTGGGCTTTTTTCCTATAGCTCCGGCTCAGGTGGAACACTCAGGATTTTGAATGTTGAATATCTTTATTCGGCAAATTGATCACCATAAAAGAATACATTTACATAATACATTCTAATACACCAGTAAAACTTTAAAAGGATACGGTTAAAAGGGAAGAAATGCCACAGTCACTAGTTTGCTACAGGCGGTTTCAAGCATCAGACCATAGGTCCCCCCGAGTGCAATTTCAGTAGACGGGAGCGCGTCACCCACGCACTGCCCAAGAATTCTGCCACCCCGCAAATCATGGTGGAGGAAGAAGAGTCAGTAGAAAGTACACGTAGTGTCTGGCTATGACACCTCAGCCCCAATTCCCTACACACAGGATTCAGCCAAAATTTCCACGCCACTTTGTAAGCGGGGCAGGCAAAAAATAGGTGGGCCACAGACTCCTTAGGTGCAGCACAGCCAGGGCACGAACGCAGGGGGGCACCAGAGTTCGACCACCTCGCCGTGAAGTCACCCACCGGAAGCGTCCCATATCTCAGTTTTAGATATAGCGCTCGATCTAGAGGTTTGGTTATCAGGTCAAGGAAGGGTTCCAGTTTTTTCACCCATTTAATTAACAGAAATTGATCCGTGAGTGAACCCCCATCCATGTCCCTCAGTGCATTACTCTGTACCCAATCCCAATATAGCTTTTTGATCACTTCCTTGGGTGGCGGCGTTTGTGACTCCCAAGCATCCCTTAGTCCCAAGTTGAGAACCAGGTCTCTCAATTTATTCAGCCATCCTATTTTTTTCCCCGTGTCCAACAGAAGAAGATCATCCAACCCTTCAGCATATTTTCCGAGCTCCTCAGTTCTTCTTAAACGAGTCCAGAAGAGCAACGGGCGTAGCCCTACCAAGTCCTTTAGTGCTCTTCTGCCCAGATCTAGTCTCAGGGGGATCAGCGGGGTGGAAGCGGGGAGAGCCACCACCTTCCTTAAAAAATTGTTTTCCGCTGTCGATAAGTCTGAAACATTTTCGAACCCCCAGAGTTCGGAGCCATATAATGCCGCCGGAAGAATCTGACCCTCATAGATCGTCATGGCCGGGGAGACTGGTTTGCTACTTGACTCGCGGAGCTCCCTCAGAGTCACCCCAGATACTCTTTGGTGGCTGAGTAACATTTTGGCCAAGTGGTCCTTCCAGGTCATTCGACTATTTATCCGGACACCAAGATAGTCAAATGAATCAACCAATTCCAGGGGCGCACCCTTGAGCAAAAAGTTATTTTTAAATCTTTTAGAGGGGGAGAGTGCCATCAGTTTAGTTTTCGAGGTATTGATGGTTAAGCCTCTGTTAGTACAAAAAGAACTAAACCGGTTCAGGAGTTTTTGCAGACCCACTGGGGATTTGGAGATCAATAACGTGTCGTTGGTGAAGAGTAAAGTGGGGATTCTTTCCCCCGCCAGGGATGGGGCATCCGACTCTTCCCCTTTCAGATGGTCCACCACTCCATTCACGAATAAGGAAAAGAGGGTCGGAGCCATAACACAGCCCTGGCGTACTCCTCTCCTCACAGGGACCCTATCTGTTAACTGTCCCTGGGATCCCCATCTGACCCTCGCGTAGTTCCCCTCATGGAGCTTTACGATTAGACTCAGGAGCCCACTGGGAAATCCCATCACACCTAGGATCTCCCATAATTTTGCCCGGGGGACCAGGTCAAAAGTCGTTTTGAGATCTATGAAGGCCATGTATAAACTGCCTTTCTTGATGGTAACTGCCTTCCAATAGATAACAAAGAAACGAAAGACCTGGTCCATCGTGCCTACCTTCCTTCTAAAGCCCGCTTGAAGGTGGGAGAGAATACTGGCCTCCTCCATCCAATCGCCTACCCTTGAAATGATGACCCTGCCAACCACTTTCTGAATTATATCTATCAAGCTGATAGGTCTGTAGTTCGCAGGGTCATCTCTTGCCCCCTTCTTGAACACAGTTACCACCTCTGCCCCCTTCCAAGAATCCATAGGTACGTATATAATGGTCAGGTTCTATGGATTCTGGTCAAGAGTTAATCATGAATAAATTTTCAAAAGAATTATTTAACGAAGATTACCAATATGTAGTACACAAAAGCATTTATTTCAACATTACTGTGACATTGTGATTCACACTAATGAAATGGAAACCACAAACAATAAAGAAAGAAAGAAACCAATTACTTCATTGGATCAAGTGAGGACAATAGGACATAAGTCTCAGATATTTTCTTATAAAGCAACGTTCTTGTGGAGACAATTCTTAAGATTATAATACACGTTAAATATTTACAAAATGCGCTCGAAGTGACAAGGAAAAGGAGACAGTTGAGTGGGTTGGGTGTGATTGGGTGGAGGTGAGGACTGGGTAAAGGGTGTTGTGACCTTATTACAATCACAGTGGTTTCAAGTGCAACCTTTACAGACTAATTTAGTTCATTAGTTCCGTTCTGTTCTTTAACATAGGATCCGTATTAATCAATGGGTTGCTTCCTATGTTAAGAAAGTAATAAGCAATCCGGTCTACGTTTCGACCCCCTGGATTAAGGGTTGATTGAAGCCTCAAGCTGGGGTCTTCTTCAGGACAAAGAGGTGCAGGAGCGCCTAAAAATAATATATTTGTAGTGAGGACTATATCAAAGCTATATTTAGATAAGGTACTATGTTACTACAAGGGGCTCAATTGGAAAAATGGGCTTCTTACTTCATGTAGGGCCGTCCAGTGGCCTATTGAGAATGGACCTGCGTCGGTTCCATAGTGTTGTAAGGAAGCCTGAAAGTGTATTAAAAATGGAGGTTGAGGTACTAGGTTACTTAGGATGAAACTGTGAGCATGTGTGCTCAAAGAGATAACATCCAGGGACACTTACTATGGCATCCGTGGTTTTCCAATCATATGGTTCATAGTCTCAGGTCTGGATGCGTCTGGATAATATGGATCAATCTGAAGATTAAAAGAGAAAAGGGTTGTATAGGTATTACCCTATCTTAATACATGGAGGGGTAGTGTGACCGTAGTCGATATTTAAAACCCTTTTAAAAAAATGTGATTGGACATCTTACTGTGAAAGGATGTCGTTTTTAACAAGACATGGTTAGGCTAAAACCCACCGCATACCGGCATAATAATCAAGCGTGTGAATTACCTTGAAAAAAGGAAAGCACAGCATAGTCGAATAATACACCTTTTTAAAGAATGCAGTTCGACATACTTATTGTGGGTAAAAGATGCCGTTATTGTCAAAACATAGTCTGGCTAATGATCCATGTCAGATCGGCATATTTGTCAAGAAGGGTAGAGTCAGAGCGTGTAAGTTACCTTATTTTCAAGTAAAGCACAGCGTGTCCTCAGGATTCAATCCGAATGGGTGCTTGTCTCAGCGCTGCCCGATCGCGAGTGAACCGCGAGGTGCAGGCGCTGAATACTTCCTGGAGGCTCGGCGGGTTCCACCAATCAGGTGGCGGCGGGAGCCTTCTCGCAAGGGAGTGTCTCACAAGTTCGAAATGGAAAGGGTTGGGCGGTCTCCTTCGCATCCAGGCACCGTCATGGCGCGAGTGCGTTATTAGACAGATTATACTATGGAATTTATGCCCTTATCAGAAAAAAGCGGATGAAGCGTCCAGCGCTTTTTAATCTCCTATATATAACTACACCCCAAAGGAGTGGGTGCTTTCTTATATAAGATTCCTACCCAGACATGGTTATCATTAATCTAAGGTTGGATTAATTCCGTATATAGTACATATGCATACGTTAAACACTCTCTGTATCATGCAGACGTGAGTCAGAAAGCTGTACATTAGAATATAACAGACATATGATGACTCTCACACAAAAATGTTATAACTTGAACATTAAATAGCTGTATGGTCTGCATAGTCTCATTAGTGTATATTGAGCATTCCATCATACAAAAACCATAGGAGTGTTGTGAGAAAACAGTATACATGTTCACATGATGAATCAGAGTCATAGGGCTATTCGCAGTTAATCAAAGCCATTTGGGAGAATGTTGCATCAGTTTCATTTAGTCCATTCCGTACAGAGTCAAATCGCTGCATCCATTTACATTCTCTTATATTCAAGACAGAGTCTAAGTCCCCACCCCTGGGTCCAAGCGTGATTTTTTCTACAACCACCCATTTGAGGGATTCAGGTGTGTGGTTTTGTGACTGAAAGTGTTCCACTAGGGGCGCTCCCACAGTTTGACATCTTATTCTGCTGCAGTGCTGTAGTATCCTGTTTTTAATCTTCTGCTTAGTTTGGCCAATGTAAATAAGGCCACATGGGCACAGAATAGCATATATCACACTGTTACTATTGCAGTTCGTCAGTGTTTTCAAATCAATGGTAATGTTGTTGTGGGTAATGCTCTTGGTTTCAATGCATTATGCACATGCCTTGCAGTTACTGCATTTGTAATTCCCAATGATGTTGGGGAGATTCCACATTGATTGTATGGTAGAAGCTGGTGGGGTGTCTAACATAGAACGAACCACCACGTCTCTGATGCTTTTGGCCTTTTTAAATGCATGCATAGGTGGTTCTGGGACTTCAATCACGTCTGATATAATACTCCAATGGTTGTTGATTATCTTGCGGATCTGGTTGCTTTTGCTACAAAAGGTTGTGACACAGATCTGATCTGTGTCACAACCTTTTGTAGCAAAAGCAACCAGATCCGCAAGATAATCAACAACCATTGGAGTATTATATCAGACGTGATTGAAGTCCCAGAACCACCTATGCATGCATTTAAAAAGGCCAAAAGCATCAGAGACGTGGTGGTTCGTTCTATGTTAGACACCCCACCAGCTCCTACCATACAATCAATGTGGAATCTCCCCAACATCATTGGGAATTACAAATGCAGTAACTGCAAGGCATGTGCATAATGCATTGAAACCAAGAGCATTACCCACAACAACATTACCATTGATTTGAAAACACTGACGAACTGCAATAGTAACAGTGTGATATATGCTATTCTGTGCCCATGTGGCCTTATTTACATTGGCCAAACAAAGCAGAAGATTAAAAACAGGATACTACAGCACTGCAGCAGAATAAGATGTCAAACTGTGGGAGCGCCCCTAGTGGAACACTTTCAGTCACAAAACCACACACCTGAATCCCTCAAATGGGTGGTTGTAGAAAAAATCACGCTTGGACCCAGGGGTGGGGACTTAGACTCTGTCTTGAATATAAGAGAATGTAAATGGATGCAGCGATTTGACTCTGTACGGAATGGACTAAATTAAACTGATGCAACATTCTCCCAAATGGCTTTGATTAACTGCGAATAGCCCTATGACTCTGATTCATCATGTGAACATGTATACTGTTTTCTCACAACACTCCTATGGTTTTTGTATGATGGAATGCTCAATATACACTAATGAGACTATGCAGACCATACAGCTATTTAATGTTCAAGTTATAACATTTTTGTGTGAGAGTCATCATATGTCTGTTATATTCTAATGTACAGCTTTCTGACTCACGTCTGCATGATACAGAGAGTGTTTAACATATGCATATGTACTATATACGGAATTAATCCAACCTTAGATTAATGATAACCATGTCTGGGTAGGAATCTTATATAAGAAAGCACCCACTTCTTTGGGGTGTAGTTATATATAGGAGATTAAAAAGCGCTGGACGCTTCATCCGCTTTTTTCTGATAAGGGCATAAATTCCATAGTATAATCTGTCTAATAACGCACTCGCGCCATGACGGTGCCTGGATGCGAAGGAGACCGCCCAACCCTTTCCATTTCGAACTTGTGAGACACTCCCTTGCGAGAAGGCTCCCGCCGCCACCTGATTGGTGGAACCCGCCGAGCCTCCAGGAAGTATTCAGCGCCTGCACCTCGCGGTTCACTCGCGATCGGGCAGCGCTGAGACAAGCACCCATTCGGATTGAATCCTGAGGACACGCTGTGCTTTACTTGAAAATAAGGTAACTTACACGCTCTGACTCTACCCTTCTTGACAAATATGCCGATCTGACATGGATCATTAGCCAGACTATGTTTTGACAATAACGGCATCTTTTACCCACAATAAGTATGTCGAACTGCATTCTTTAAAAAGGTGTATTATTCGACTATGCCGTGCTTTCCTTTTTTCAAGGTAATTCACACGCTTGATTATTATGCCGGTATGCGGTGGGTTTTAGCCTAACCATGTCTTGTTAAAAACGACATCCTTTCACAGTAAGATGTCCAATCACATTTTTTTAAAAGGGTTTTAAATATCGACTACGGTCACACTACCCCTCCATGTATTAAGATAGGGTAATACCTATACAACCCTTTTCTCTTTTAATCTTCAGATTGATCCATATTATCCAGACGCATCCAGACCTGAGACTATGAACCATATGATTGGAAAACCACGGATGCCCTAGTAAGTGTCCCCGGATGTTATCTCTTTGAGCACGCATGCTCACAGTTTCATCCTAAGTAACCTAGTACCTCAACCTCCATTTTAATACACTTTCAGGCTTCCTTACAACACTATGGAACCGACGCAGGTCCATCCTCAATAGGCCACTGGACGGCCCTACATGAAGTAAGAAGCCCATTTTTCCAATTGAGCCCCTTGTAGTAACATAGTACCTTATCTAAATATAGCTTTGATATAGTCCTCACTACAAATATATTATTTTTAGGCGCTCCTGCACCTCTTTGTCCTGAAGAAGACCCCAGCTTGAGGCTTCAATCAACCCTTAATCCAGGGGGTCGAAACGTAGACCGGATTGCTTATTACTTTCTTAACATAGGAAGCAACCCATTGATTAATACGGATCCTATGTTAAAGAACAGAACGGAACTAATGAACTAAATTAGTCTGTAAAGGTTGCACTTGAAACCACTGTGATTGTAATAAGGTCACAACACCCTTTACCCAGTCCTCACCTCCACCCAATCACACCCAACCCACTCAACTGTCTCCTTTTCCTTGTCACTTCGAGCGCATTTTGTAAATATTTAACGTGTATTATAATCTTAAGAATTGTCTCCACAAGAACGTTGCTTTATAAGAAAATATCTGAGACTTATGTCCTATTGTCCTCACTTGATCCAATGAAGTAATTGGTTTCTTTCTTTCTTTATTGTTTGTGGTTTCCATTTCATTAGTGTGAATCACAATGTCACAGTAATGTTGAAATAAATGCTTTTGTGTACTACATATTGGTAATCTTCGTTAAATAATTCTTTTGAAAATTTATTCATGATTAACTCTTGACCAGAATCCATAGAACCTGACCATTATATACGTACCTATGTTAACTGACCCAGGTCTGAGAGTTCTTAGGGTATACCCCATTGTAAACTCACTACCCTTCCAAGAGTCCGGCACCTGGTGACCCCTAGTAATCAGATTCATAATTGTGGCGATTAACTTGGCCCAGGCCTGCAGCTCCGCGATCAACAAGTCCCCAGGGATCCCATCCGGCCCGGCCGCCTTCTTTGGGGTGAGATGTCTAATCGCCGTCACTACTTCGATGGTTGAAAATGGAAGATCATCCACCCCTAAGGTGTCCCCAGCGCCAAAACTAGCTGCCCCGGGGCTGATTGATTCATCATTACCTCCATATAGGGATGAGAAGTGACTAAACCATTGCTGGCTGGTTATATGAGCTGCTAAAGGTTGCGATTTCCTCTGCCTGGTTCTATTAATCAGATCCCAAAAAAGGTTCGGGTTCCTTCTTCTCACAGCATTGGATAGGTCCTGCCAATGCTGTTCCTCCCACTCACGTTTGGCCAGCGATAGTGCTTTTAGGTAGTCCTTCCTGGCCGCTCTAACCAGCAAAGGATCCCCAGAAAGCAGGGCTTTTGTCAGATTTTTCCTTTTGCCCTTACACTGATCTGTATACCAAGGTTTATTTGAAGTGGGAGGTGTAATGGATTTCCTGTGGCTTTTCCCTTTCGAGATAAAGAATTGACTGACATGGTCAACTGTAGCTTTATAAGCTAAGTCGAGGGAAGAGTGTGGCAGCATACTAGTCTGATTTTCACAGACCCCGGCCTCCAGATCAGAGGACAGGCCCTCTACCAGGGATTTAATGGCCCCTAGGTCATCCTCCTTCAGGTTAGCCTTGTCCCATTTCAGTCTGCGATTGTTGTTGTATGGGATGATCTCTTTAGATGTTTTTAAGGGGGCATTCACCCTACTGTCTTTAAAAATGCCCCAATTAAACTTACAACACAGGGGATTATGGTCGCTATCCTGACTTGGGAGCACTTCCATGTCAATAAGGTCTGCCCAAAAACTAACATCCATTAGGATGTAGTCAATTCGGGACGGCCCAGTAAGTCTATTGAAGGTCAGTGCACCTGTCTGGTCGGATATAGTCCTGCCATTGAGGGCTCTTAACTTGTGATCCCTAGTTAGTGCATTGATTTGGATCGCCCTAGCTGACCATTTTCCAATAGGGGGCAGGGATAGGGTTGGGATGGACCAGTTTGCATCTTCGTCTTCAATACCCAGGGGGTCATCTCCGAGGAGGGGTTCAAACATACAATTGAAATCACCCCCCACAATGATTTTTGCTAATGAAGGGCAGTTAGCTAAGGCGGAGTCCAGAGCTGATAAAGTTGAAGAGGCGGAGTCCCCAGGTGCCCATCTGGCATAAACGTTGAAGAGGTCAAGCCTGCTACCCTCCGCATTCCCTCTAGAAGAGAGGTGGAGTATGTCACTACACTCCAAGTTGTGGCGTGTGACCACCCAGTCCAGCTCTATTTTAATCCAGACCACGAGGCCACCCGCTGGTCTACCCTTTCCTTTACTTACTGCTGGCGAAAAGTGGGTGGTATACCCTGACTTGTGTAAGGGTAATAGGCTCCAAGTTTCCTGAAACAGGCAAATATCGAACCTCTCAATGAACGTATGCCACTCTGGTAAGTCTAACTTCCTTTTTAGCCCCGCAACGTTCCAAGATAGGAGGTTTATTACCCGCCGTCCCTTGGGCACTATGGTGTGTCCCCCCTTATTCACACCCTCATTATCCGCCATGGTCATAAAGCTGCCCCCATCTTGAACCAAGGGAGTAGGGTTTACAGGACAACTAGCCATGCTAGCCACAGATTCGGCTAACATAGAAGCCTCAATAGTGTTGTTAGTAGTGGCAATTTGAGCTAAAGGTGGACTAACTTGCCCTGCGTCTATACTGCCACAAAGTCGTGGGGCCTCCTCCCCAGAGAGTTCACATATCTCCCCCCCGGTCGCTGAACTTCAATCGCAGTCTTCCAGCCCAGAGAGCTGCGAAAACCGATTGTAAGTGTCCAAGGGAGTGAAGGGTCTTAGATGTTCCATCCTGATGTCGTGGTTCATCGTGTGTCTATAGGGCACCGTAGACCAGGCAGAATGCTGGTCAAGCACCGAGGCAAAGTGTTGCCCATACTGGGGATAATTGTTGTTATATGGCAGGGTGAGAGGTGGCCCATAGGTTTGGAACTTATTTGGATATATGGGAGGAATAGACTCTGACCTGGGATAGAAGTGAGTTAGGGCCTGAGGGATGATGCGAGTTTCCCCGTTTCCAGGTTGTCAATTTAAGATATAATCTACTGCTCTGGGGTCTCTAAAGTTGACCACCACTAGGTCCCCCTCTATATCTTTAGTTCTGCTCCCCAGCCAGTTGATCCGTCTGACATGCACTATATCCCATCTATATTGGGCGCTATCGGCCTATGTGTCCTCAACCAATGAATAATTTTATTTTTGAGATCAGCATATCCCTCTTTCTTATTTTCTGCTAACGGGGGGACCCCAGTCAAAACCACCACAAAGGGCACTGCTTCTGGGGGAATCTCCACTTGTGGCACCTTTTTCCGTGGTATACTATTATATCTACCTTCCCCAATGCCATTCTGGTTGTTGTTACTTGTCAGAGCCTTTGGGGCAGGTTTTTTTGGGTCACCACCCTTTTCAATTGCAGGTGTATTTAACTGTTTGGGAGGCAATGGGTTTTGGGAGGGAAGGTCAACCCTACCCTGAGGCTGTGTAGTTTGTTTGGCCGGCTGAGCTGGTACAGTTGGGTTTTTTGGAACGGTGGTAGAAGGGGGCCTGACCATAGGTGTTGGGTGTGCCACCCCGCTCCCCTGGGTTTTAGTCATGGTAACCATGCTAGATATGGCGGTTTCCAATATGGTCAGTCTAATTTCCACCTTTTTAATGGACTCATTAATAGGTAAAAGGAGTGATCTCAACAAAAACTCCAAATTCCCTATTAATGTGGGGGGTGGTGGAGTAACAGATGCTGTGGCTCCAGCATTGTTGTCAGAAACCACAGCCTGTGCAGCTGCCACAAATGAACTATTTACCGATGGTGGTACTACTGCTGGTATGGGATCCGGCTCCTCTAGAGGGGTAGTCTCAATAGAATTGAGAGTTTTTGCCCCTTTACCAAAATCAGTATACGGGATTTTAACTTTACCTGGTGCCACCCTTAGTTTCCTCCTTTTTTTACTAGGTGGTGGGCGGTGGATCTGGGCAGCAACTAAATGCTTTGGTTTCTGTTTCCTAGGCTTGGTTATGGCAGTGATGCGACTAGGACTAGGGGTAGGAGAAACAGTTATAATGTTATCCAAGGGCAAACAAGGTGTGGATACAAAATCACGAAACAAAAGGGGAACGCCTTCCTGACTAGCATTATCCCCGCTCAAATCTACTGAGCCTCCCTCCCGGGTCCAAACAAGCAGGGAACTGTCAATGAGGGGTCTACATTTCATGCTCTCAACTGAGCGACGCCGCTCAGCCCTACGCTCTGCTAAGATAGAATCCTTATCACCCTCACTCTGAACCTTGGGAAAATAATTATCCAACGACCCATTGCGTAATCTTCCTTTTTTCCCAGGTGTTTCCTCTTCATTCGACATATCCGACGTGGCAGGGCACGGGCCGCTGAACTGCGGGTGTAAAGGGGTAGGCCCAGCCCAGCCTACTCTGGCCTCAGAGGGCCTCAGAGGGCCTGCCCTTTGCCCGAGCTTCGTCCTGCGCGCGTCCCGCTGCGCGAGACGGGTAGGCTGGTTATATCCTCCTAATGGAGGGGGCGGGCCGCTGCGGGAAGAGGCTTCAGGTGTTGGAGTGCCTCGCAGTCCCGCAGCGGTGTGGGCGGAGGGCGGTTTCTGATCCAATCGATGGCAGCTCGGTGCCAAGAGCCGCGTCCCAAGGCAATCAGGAAGCAAAAAGTCACGGCGTCTCCTCGCCAGAAGCAGAGCAGGAGAGTCAGCCCTCAGCGCTGGTCAGCCCACGTTAACGATGTGAGTAGCACCCGCGCAGCGGGTGCTGCGAAAGTTTATGCAGACCCAACCGGGCGGGGGGCGGGGCCGCTGCGGGAAGAGGCTTCAGGTGTTGGAGTGCCTCGCAGTCCCGCAGCGGTGTGGGCGGAGGCGGGTTCTGATCCAATCGATGGCAGCTCGGGGCCAAGAGCCGTGTCCCAAGGCAATCAGGAAGCAAAAAGTCACGGCGTCTCCTCGCCAGAAGCAGAGCAGGAGAGTCAGCCCTCAGCACTGGTCAGCCCACGTTAACGATGTGAGTAGCACCCGCGCAGCGGGTGCTGCGAAAATTTATGCAGACCCAACCGGGCGGGGGGCGGGGGCGCTTCCGGAAGAGGCTTCAGGTGTTGGAGTGCCTCGCAGTCCCGCAGCGGTGTGGGCGGAGGGCGGGTTCTGATCCAATTGATGGCAGCTCGGGGCCAAGAGCCGCGTCCCAAGGCAATCAGGAAGCAAAAAGTCACGGCGTCTCCTCGCCAGAAGCAGAGCAGGAGAGTCAGCCCTCAGCACTGGTCAGCCCACGTTAACGATGTGAGTAGCCAGGATTTGAAACCAAACATGGCTTTATATTAGGTGTCTCCGACCCACAATTGCCTGGGTTTCAACATAAGCTACTGAGGAAAATACATCCCCGTTTTTTTCTAAATCTATTTCAAATCAGGCTCCAACATTTCACCTTAAAATACATTTTCATCTGGCACAGGCAATAACATGTGTTTTCAATAATCCTTGTAGTCAGGATCTGCAAATAGATTTTTATAGATCTTAACCAAACAAGGCTGCCTGGTCCTGGCAGACCTATTACTTCTTTCAGTATTTCTCTTTTTAAATGCAGAGCCCATAGTTGCACCAGTTCTTTTCCCAGAAGAGTAGCGGTTTCAGTGCTAACTCATGACTGATACAGATCCCAGGATCCAACAAGAGGGGGACTAAATGATGACACGAGTTAAGATAGTGTTTGCTTCAAACACTGTCTCTCCGTACCCACAAACACTTCCAATTTACTCGCTCCACACCTCCACTCCATGAGATGCTCTTGAGATTACTAAGGCCTTCTAACAGTCTATCAACCCAACTGCACTGCCATCTTCACTCTTTCTAAATGTTACTACTTTCTGCGTATTTATTGCTATGCTAATCTTTCCCAGTTCTCTCATTATTATATTCAATGGCCAGAAATTAAAATCTGAATCTTTCCATGATGGTACCAGCTCACTGCCCTCCCTTCATATAATATCATCACCCCTGCCCTGGCAAAACTCACCACCAAGGATTACCACTGACTCTTTTATGATGATCAGAAACCAGTTTTTATATAAAATAATGGCTTGCATTGTCTGAAAAAAATAAAGTAGGGATCAGGTCACCTGTCAAGCAAGGAGCTTCAAGCTGCATGAAAGTCAATGAACTGATCTGGATCGAAGTCAATGAATGGATCTCACCATTAATAAAGGAATTGCAAACTTTAGGCACTAACTTGATGCCGTCCCTGGCCTATAGGGAATTGTTTTGTTCCCTTTCCATCCTGAGCATGATGTGCACATCCATAACTGCTCTTGCGCAGGCTCTTAATGGGAACTAGTGATTAGGTAGGAGTTCCCAGCACCAATAAATTGAGCTGTTAGATGTCTGTTAATGGCATCAAACAGTCTTCAAATCTGTGAAAGTGACTGAATACTCATTTCCCAATGTCCAAACGCAACTAATTAATTGTAGGCAGAAGACTTGCCCACCCTTCTCTGCACCTCTTACAAAGAAAGCCTGCATATGTAAAAAATTGTTCTTTTAGTATTTCCATTGCTCCATATGTACTAAGAGTAATGTGCCAAATTTTGGGCAAGTAATCTATAAAAGAGCTGGTCTCCAACTAGACAGTGGAGTGCTGAGGTTGTGCTTTCTCAAGCTGCTGTTGCTTGTATCCAATATCAAGCTACTACGATATAAGATTTGATGACAGTGAACTAGGGGCCCGATGTAGGTAAATCTCATTTACCGACTCTAGAATACCGAATTTTAACGATTCAGTATTCTAGATTCGGTAAATGAGATGTAGGAAACAATTTGGTAATTGCCATTGATTCCTATGGGCCTTGAGGCCCATAGGAATCAATGTCAATTACCGAATCGGTAAATACTGATTCGGTTAAATTACCGACTTGTCAAGGGGGACAGGGTGTTACTATGACACCCTGTTGCACCCCTGATTCGGGCTTGTGTGCCATGTGACACACATACATGCCCTTAGGGCATGTATGTTTGTCCACATGGCACAGGTGTACATGCACAGATGTGCATGTACACAGGAATTCGTTATTTACCACAAAAAAGTATTTCGGTGGTAGCTATGAATTCTTAAGGGCCTGTGGCACTGTTTTCAGTGCCACCTACATTTAGATTTACCGATTCGGTAAATTGACAGATTCGGTATTTTACCGAATCGGTAAATTTACAGATTCTGTACATTTTAGGCCCCCTGCATATCAAAAACCAAATACCTATCGGTAACGGCCGAAATCGTCCGTTACCGACCGGTATTTGGTGTCCTACATCTGGCCCTTAGAGCTCCAAGAAGGGTAGAAAGCAGAGTGTTGATGTTCACAGATGACATTATGCTGTTAGCTGCTACTGCAATCTTCTGAGATTTCTGCAAATGGCCTGTAGTACCAATATGTTGCACGGAAGGGGACAAACCCTAAGATTTTGCACTTTCTCCTTGTCTTACTAGATCCTCTGTTGTGAGTTCTCTGCGTGACTCTCATAATGCATCAACTGTAGCCACTCCAAATACGAATAGAAAGCATATTTATATGAAGCTTTATATTGCTGATTGAATATGTGACGTGAACTTCATATCAGAAATTGATTTAAACCTCACTGGTTTACAACATTTTCTATTCACTGTATTGAATGAACCATTTGAGCAAATTTTGAATTTCCCTGGTGTCAACTTAGAAATGTGTGCCCTTTGGAATAAAAAGAAAATGTATACCTGAGGCAATATTGAATGTGCTACAGCTGGTAACTGAAGTCAAAGAAATAGCTTTTGTGTTTTCCATTGATTAGTATAATGATCTAGATATTGTAGCACTAACAACAAATTGGGACTCAAGGGCTTGTTAAAGGGCTCCAGCATACGTGCCCTGACATTACTAAACAATAGAAATATGCTGCTCCTCCAGTCAGACAACGAGATAAAGGGATATGAGGAGGGAAGTCCTCCTTGTCGGAACAAGAGTCCTCACACACCAAGCAAGCTAGCTGTCATGCTTCATCATATGGACCTGCTCCTCGTCGGGTCAGCTCTGCAAACCCCGACGGGCACCCTTAAAGGGGCACTTTAGCGGATGTCTTTTTGTTCCTGCCGTTTGGTGCATGGGTGTGAGGGCCCTAAAGAACAGTTAGATGTGGTGCAGGTGACTGGCATTAGCCCCTTGCATGCTCATGACGAGCTTGGCTTGTCATGGCACACAGTCGCTGTGTGCTCATGACAAGCCCCCCGTGGCCGGTCGATCTGCATGCTGGTACCGGGGAAGGCAGGGGTAGTCCTTCCCCTACCTCCCCCCGGCCCTCCTCTGCGCCATCAATGACGTCAGCGAGCGACACGCACTGACGTCATTGGAGGTTTCCCTTTGTTCCCCTAAGCGCAGGAAGATATTTGCTTCCTGCACGACGGGGAACAAACAGGTAATTTTTGAAGCTTGGGAGGCGGGATTTAAAGGAAAGAGGCATTGGGGGAAAAGGAAAGGGTTTTCCTTTCCCTCAATGCCTCTTTCTTGCACTCCTGCTGCACGATCGTGCAATCGTGCAGCAGGAATGCCAACAAGCGCCAGGGATTATTTTTGGGGGGATTTGAAAATAATTTTTTTCTTTAAATCTGTCCACTGTGCCAATGTGCTGGGGAGTGGCCCCTTGGGCAAGGGTCACTCCCCTTTGGGGGCCATTTTAGGAAGCCCATGATGTTAGGTTTTGTTTTGGGGAGTGGCCCCTTAAGACAGGATGGCTCCCCTTTTGGGGGCCTACATTTTTGCTTTGTTTGCCCCCCTCGGGGGCAGATATTTAAATTTTTAAAAATGTTTTCGGCCCACTGGGCCAATAGAATAAATGTAGTGGGAGGCGGCCCCTTGGGCAAGGGTCACTCCCCTTTTGGGGGCATACATTTTGGATTTTTCTGCAACCTGGGTGGGCAGTTTTAATTTCATTTTAAAAAATCGGCCCACTGGGCCAATGTAATAAATGTACTGGGGAGTGGTCCCTTGGGCAAGGGTCACCTCCCTTTGGGGGCCATTTTAGTATGCCCATTGATGTTTGGTTTTGTTTGGGGGAGCTGCCCCTTAGGCAAGGGTCGCTCCTCTTTTGGGTGACTACACTTTTGCTTTGTTTGCCCCCCTTGGGAGGGCAGATTTACATTTTAAAAAATGTATTCGGCCCACTGGGCCATTAGAATAAATGTAGTGAGGAGTGGCCCCTTGGGCAAGGGTCACTCCCCTTTTGGGGGCATACATTTTGGCTTTGTCTGCCCCCGGGGGGCAGATTTAATTTTTTTCAAATAACATCGGCCCACTGGGCCAATGGAATAAATGCAGTGGGGAGTGGCCCCTTGGGTAAGGGTCACTCCCCTTTTGGGGCCATTTTAGAAAGCCTATGTAGGTAAGTTTTGTTTGGGAGAGCGGCCCCTTAGGCAAGGGTGGCTCCCCTTTTGGGGGCATACATTTTGGCTTTGTCTGCCTCCTGGGGGGCAGATTTAAATGTTTAAAATAAAATTAGCCCACTGGACCAATAGATTAAATGTACACTCACCCTGGGTTTAATCCTTCATCATGCTTTAGCGCATTCCACCACGCCAGTTCAGACATGGCCATATGCAAGTTAGTCTGATCCTGTGCCTCAAGGGAACAGTCCAGCCCGAACTGCCAAGCCATGTCTTCCCTGACCCGGAAACAACCATCCTGGGACTGGTTTCTGACTAATCAGCCGTCATCAGCCAGGCTAGCTTGAGTCCAGTGGCAAAGTGAGCAAGGGACCCACATCTGGACATACCCTGCCAACTTAGGGCAATAAAAGCGCACACAGTCAGACTGATTTGCATATGGCCATGTCTGAACTGGGGTGGTGGAGTGAGCTAAAGAATGATGATGGATTAAACCCAGATCAGTTGTTGCGAGTGAGTGTTAAATTTGCTCAAGCGCTCCGTCCATCATCCCCTTTGGTATCACCCTGAGGGGCAGTTCGGCTGATTTTCTTTTTTTTTCATGGCCACTAGGCCACCAGGTTTTTTTTATGTTGGGGAGCCTCCCCTTGTGCATGAGTCGCTACCCTTTACGGGAGAATGATTTTGGACATTTCTGTCTCTTTAGGTGGCAGAGTAGCAGTATGTTTTTAGGCCCATCTTCCTCCAAGGGGGGCAGAAGACACTAGACACCAGAGTTTTAAAATGTTTTGTCTTGGGGTGGCCTCAAGGGCAATATTTGCTCCCCTTTTACGGGGGTGAATATTTAATTTATACTCTTAGGCCCACCTACCCCTTAGCGTGGCAGGTGGACTGGTGCATTATTTGCATATGTAATTGTAATGTTTTTTTCTCATTTTTCATCTAGTGTAAAGCATTTGATTCCTGTTTGCGTTTTCGACAGTGGTTGTTCTGCAGTTTTGCAAAGTTGCATTTTTTTGGTAAGAAAAACATGTTTGTTGTATTTACTCCAAATGAGTAAGATTGTAATGTATGAATGGATTTTTTTGTAAGTGGTGTCTTAATGGCAGCATATTTAGTTAGTGTTTTGAGCATAAAAATCTTTGTGTTGATGTTCACAGATGACATTATGCTGTTAGCTGCTTCTGCGATCTTCTGAGATTTCTGCAAATGGCCTGTAGTACCAATATGTTGCACGGAAGGAGACAAACCCTAAGATTTTGCACTTTCTCCTTGTCTTACTAGATCCTCTGTTGTGAGTTCTCTGCGTGACTCTCATAATGCATCAACTTTAGCCACTCCAAATACAAATAGAAAGCATATCTATATGAAGCTTTATATTGCTGATTGAATATGTGACATAAACTCATGCTCATGACGAGCTTGGCTTGTCATGGCACACAGTCGCCGTGTGCTCATGACGAGCCTCCCGTGGGCGGTCGATCTGCATGCTGGTACCGGGGAAGGCAGTTGAAATCCTTCCCCTCCCTCAACCCGCCCCCCATCTGGGTCATCAATGACGTCAGCGAGCGACATGCGCTGACATCATTGGAGGTGTCCCTTTGTTCCCCATAGCGCAGGGAGATTTTTGCTTCCTGCACGACGGGGAACAAACAGGTAAGCTTTGGGGCTGGGGAGGGGGGATTTAAAGGAAAGAGGCATTGGGGGAAAAGGAAAGGGTTTTCCTTTCCCTCAATGCCTCTTTCTTGCACTCCTGCTGCATGATCGTGCAATCGTGCAGCAGGAATGCCAGCAAGCGCCAGGGATTATTTTTGGGGGGATTTGGCCAGTGTTATTTTGGTTGGTGGAGCGGCCCCTTGTGCAAGGGTCGCTCCCCTTTTTGGGGCAATACTGATGGCTTTGTCTGCCCCCCTGGGGGGGCAGAATATAATTTTTTTCTTTAAATCTGTCCACTGTGCCAATGTGCTGGGAAGTGGCCCCTTGGGCAAGGGTCACTCCCCTTTGGGGGCCATTTTACGAAGCCCATGATGTTAGGTTTTGTTTTGGGGAGCGGCCCCTTAAGCAAGGGTGGCTCCCCTTTTTGGGGCCTATATTTTTGCTTTGTTTGCCCCCCTCGGGGCAGATATTTACATTTAGAAAAATGTTTTCGGCCCACTGGGCCAATAGAATAAATGTAGTGGGGAACGGTGGTGGTGAGTTTAGCTGCTTCTGGCAAGTGAGTGGTATCGGTTTGTAGTGTATAGGTATTTCTGATAAAGGTGCATTTTGTTTATCACTTATTTTACAAAGTGTTTGTTGTTGTTGACTTGTTTGACAAGTTACCTTAATTAGTAATCATTATGGCTAGCCGTAGAATGACTGCTCAGCAGGTGGTTGGTATGCTTCTTGAATCTTCCTCTGAGTCGGAATATTAGACTGACAGTGCCCCTGAGGGAGAGGAGGGAGGGGAAGATTCTGGCAGTGAGTTTTCTCTTCACATGGAATCATCGGATGATGAAGGATCTCTAAGTGCAGAGGAAGTGCCTGTTTTAGAGGAGGATACTGCTGTGCCGATGGTGCAAGAGGCATCTGGATTGCAGCCTGAGGCTGCTGGGCTTCCTACTGGAGGGCTGGTATCTGGGTTGATCCAAACATGGTACAGCCGGTGTTGCCTGCCCTTAGTGGTGATGTAGGGTGTGTAGTGGATTGTGAATGTTTTTTACCTATACAGTTTTTTCAGTTGTTTATGGATGATGTAATTTTAGGTGAGATTGTGGAGCAGACTAATTTGAATGCTGAACAGTTTTTGAGGGACAAAAGTGACAAACTTAGACCCCACTCTAGAGCTACCCGGTGGACTCTCACAAATCTGGAAGAGATTACGAAGTTTTTGGGTTTGACTTTATTGTTGGGTTTGCTAAGGAAGCTAAACCTGGCATCATATTGGTCTACCAGCCCCTTGATGGCAACAGCCATTTTTCCTGCAGTTATGACTCGTGATCAGTATTTACTTTTGCTACGTATGCTGCATTTTCTTGATAATTCTTTGGCGTTGCCAAGTATTCACCCTGACTGTGACCGTCTTTTTAAGATTTGGCCTGTTCTTGATCACTTTTCAGATCGATTTTCAGAGATCTATACTCCAGGAAAAGAAACGTCTATTGATGAGTCTTTGGTTTTGTTCAAGGGTCGTTTGGATTTTAGGCAGGACATCCCTAGCAAGAGGGCACACTATGGAATTAAGCTGTTTATGTTGTCTGAGAGTAGGACAGGATATGTTTTTAATTTTTGTGTATACACTGGTAAAGATTTTACTATTGACCCCCAGGTTGCTGTCCACTTTTGGAGTTTCAGAGAAATTGTGTGGGATCTTGCTAGAAGACAGTTTAACAGAGGCCACCATTTAAACCTTGATAACTTCTACACTGCTGGGCAATTATTTAAGGAATTGTTTAAAGTGGACACTTTTGCATGTGGGACAATCCGCTCTAACCGCAAAGGCTATTCGAAAGAGCTTGATTGCAAAAAACTTCAGAGGGGACAGTGCAGTTCCTTGCATAGTGATGAACTACTAGCTGTGAAATTTGTGGACAGGAGGGATGTGTACATGCTGACTACCATCCATGATGAGAGTACTTCACCTGTGCCTGTTTGGGTTCAGGTTGCTGAAGTGCACAAACCTGTGTGCATTGTAGACTACAATAAGCACATGGGTGGTGTTGACGGTGTAGATTAGGGGTTCGAACCTTACACTGCTATTCGGAAGGCTTATGTTTAGTATAAGAAGTTGGCCATCCATTTCTTCAACTTAGCACCTTTCAATGCTTTTATTGTGTTCAAGGATTGTTCTCCTGCCTCAAAGTTGACATTTCTTCAGTTTCTGCACTCTGTGATAGCTAGCCTTGTTGTTGTGGAACAGGTAAGAGTTCCTAGATTTGGAGTGGTGGAGGATGTGGATGATTGAAAGATCCCCACTTTCCTGATTACATTCCTCCCACATCTTCAAAAGACTGTCCCACTAGGAGATCTGTTGGCAAAGAGGTTTCCGGAAGGAGACTCGTCTTTTCTGCCCTGGGTGTCCTTCTAACCTTGGGCTGTGTCTGCCTGCTTGTTATAGAGTGAACCACACGCAAAATAATTTTTGGGAGCATCCAGAGTTGTAAAGTAAACTGCCTGGTCTGTATTGTTTAAAAATGTGTATTCTGTTTCAAGGTTGGCATTAGTGCAATGTATATAGTTTCAGATTTTGTGTTAGTAGATTTGTATCTATTTGCAATTTGTTTGTGTTTTTTTAGTATAAAAAATCCTAAATGTGATGGCTGTGTGTGTAGGCTGGCGCTTGGCTGGCGGTGTGCGTGGACTGGCACTTGGCTGGCAGTGTGCATGGATTGGCGCTTGGCTGGCGGTGTGCGTTGACTGGTGCTTGGCTGGCGGTGTGCATGGATTGGCGCTTGGCTGGGGGTGTGCTTGGACTGGCGCTTGGCTGGGGGTGTGAGTGGACTGGTGCTCGGCTGGTTGTGTGCGTGGACTGGTATTTGGCTGCCGGTGTGCGCCGACTGGTGCTTGGCTGACGGTGTGCGTGGACTGGTGCTCAGCTGGCGGTGTGTAAGCAGTGACGTGCTGCTGGTCACTACACAGTCTGCTAGCTGAGCGCCACTCCATGCAATCCATCAGTTTGTGTAGTTGCTGTATCAGGAATGTGGGCTTGTGAAAGTGATGGGCCCTTGAATGCCGCTGTTTGCTGGTGTGAGTGTTGTAATGTGATGGGCTGGAGGTGTGAATGTTTTGTATGTGTCACACGTATGAAAGGTGTATGAATGGCCTGTAAAGAGGTTGGTGCCTTGTCGTGGCTTTTCAGCTCACGAGCTGTGAGACAATGGTTCAGTTTCTCGTCCTTTCAATTATTAACAGTGCATTTCATTGTTGTGAAATCACTTGCTAATACAATTGTATATACTGAACCATCATTCACCCTTGTGCCAAATCCAACCAGTATGCCTGTGTGTTTGAGGAATAGATGGCTGTGCAGGAATCTGTCGTTTTAGTCTCTCTGCCATGGTGTACATTCCATCTAAGAATAACCTACCAACTGTAAATATTATCGTTAACCATTGGGAATACATGGTGATGTCTCTCTTGTGAATTCCAACAAGTTATTTTATCAACAATGTGCTGCAAACTTAAAAATGTCTATCACATTTTCCTTGCAATATTGTGCCAAAATTCTCACGCTGTAGAAACAAACACATAATTACCACCCAGCGTTCCTCCAGGTCTCCCATGTCTCCTGATAAAAATTGTGCCTCAGTTGGGTGGTAGGCCCAAGTACCCGCGACAGGCAAGGGCCCAAAGTGTAGTGAGGCAGCACCAAAATTGCCAATCTCAAAACCACCTGGTTTTGCAAGTGGGGTCACCTGGATTTTTGGTCCTGTGCTCGACGGCCATCTAGAGCTTCCAAGCTGGTATGGCTTGCGTGGATCCCCCAATGTTTCTTTACCCAAAATCTCTTGCAAACCTCATTTTTATTTGAAAAAATCACGTTTTATGGACATTTTTCAGTGGGAAAGTGTGGCATCACCGGGCTCAGACAAATTTCCTACCACCCAGCGTTCCCTCAGGTCTACCAATAAAAATGGTGCCTCACTTGTGTGGGAGGCCCAAGTACCTGCGACAGGCATGGGCCCAAAACGTAGTGAGGCGACATCAAAATTGCCAATCTCAAAATTTGCAAGGGGGTTCACCTGGCTTTTTGGTCCTGTGCTCGACGGCCATCTAGGGAAACCTACCAAACATTTTCATTTCTGAAATCTACACACCCGGGGGCTTCCAATCTGGTATGGCTTGCGTGGATCCCCCAATGTTTCCTTACCCAAAATCCCTTGCAAACCTCAATTTTAGTTGAAAATGTCACTTTTTACAGACATTTGTCTGTGGGAAAGTGTAGCATCACCGGGCTCACACAAATTTCCCACCACCCAGCATTTCCCCAGATCTCCCAATAAAAATGGTGCCTCACTTGTGTGGGAGGCCGAAGTACCTGCGACAGGCAAGGGCCCAAAACTTAGTGAGGCGACATCAAAATTGCCTATCAAAAAACCACCTGGTTTTGCAAGGGGTGTAACCTGGGTTTTTGGCCCCGTGCTCGACGGCCATCTAGAGAAACCTACCAAACATTTTCATTTCTGAAAGCTAGACACCCGGGGGCTTCCAAGCTGGTATGGCTTGTGTGGATCCCCCAATGTTTCTTTACCCAAAATCGCTGGCAAACCTCAATTTTAGTTGAAAAAATCATGTTTTACAGACATTTTTCAGTGGGAAAGTGTGGCATCACCAGGCTCACACAAATTTCCTACCACCCAGCGTTTCCTCAGGTCTCCCAATAAAAATGGTGCCTCACTTGTGTAGGAGGCCCAAGTACCTGTGACAGGCAAGGGCCCAAAACGTAGTGAGGCGGCATCAAAATTGCCAATCTCAAAACCACCTGGTTTTGCAAGCGGGGGTCACCTAGCTTTTTGGTCCTGTGCTCGACGGCCATCTAGGGAAACCTACCAAACATTTTCATTTATGAAATCTAGACACCCGGGGGCTTTCAATCTGGTATGGCTTGCGTGGATCCCCCAATGTTTCCTTACCCAAAATCCCTTGCAAACCTCAATTTTAGTTGAAAAAATCACTTTGTTCACACATTTTTGTGTGCCAAAGTGTGGCATCACCAGGCTCACACAAATTTCCTACCACCCAGCGTTCCCCCAGGTCTCCCGATAAATATGGTGCCTCACTACCCGCGACAGGCAAGGACCCAAAACGTAGTGAGGGGACATCAAAATTGCCAATCTCAAAACCACCTAGTTTCAAAGCCACACCTCCCTGGAATTCCCTGGGTGTCTAGTTTTCAAAAATGTATAGAATTGCTAAGTTTCCCTAGGTGCCGGCAAAGGTAGGGTTTAAGATCTACATCTAGGCACTTTGCCAAAACAGGGTCATTTTTCACTGCGAAATTGAGGTGTTGACGTTTCCTGTCGCGGGCACTAGGCTGACGCACACAAGAGAGGAGCCATTTTTCTCGTAAGACTTTGGGGAACGCAGGGGGTGGAAATTTGTGGATCCACGCAGATTCCAGAACTTTTCATCACAGAAATGTGTAAAAATGTGTTCTTTTTGACAATTTTTTAGGTTTGCAAGGGATTCTGGGTAACAGAACCTGGTGGGAGGCAGTCAAGTCACCCCATCCTGGATTTCCCTGGGTGTCTAGTTTTCAAAAATGTATATGTTTGCTAGGTTTCCCTAAGTGCGGCAAAGGTAGAGTTAAAAAACTACAGCTAGGCACTTTACCAAAAAAGGGTCATTTTTCACTACGAAATTGAGGTGGGATCAGGTTGTGTTTTGCGCCGTTTCCCGTGGCGGGCACTAGGCCGACCCACACAAGGGAGGTACCATTTTTCTCGTAAGGCTTTGGGAAACGCGGGGTGTGTGGAAATTTGTGGATCCAGGCAGATTCCAGAACTTTCCACCATAGAAATGTGGGGAAAATGTGGGTTTTTTTGACAATTATTTAGGTTTGCAAGGGATTCTGGGTAACAGAACCTGGTGGGAGGCAGTCAAGTCACCACATCCTAGATTTCCCTGGGTGTCTAGTTTTGAAAAATGTATAGGTTTGCTAGGTTTCCCTAGGTGCCCGCAGAGCTAGTGTTCAAAAACTACAGCTAGACACTTCGCAAAAAAAAGGTAAATTTTCATTGTGAAAATGTGGTGTGTTGACATTGGGTTTTGAGCCATTCCCTGTCTTGGTCACTGTGCATACCCACACACGTGAGGTACCATTTTTATCGGGAGACTTAGGGTAATTCAGATTTGTAAAGCAACTGTTATTGTCTATTGATTGTTGATGCATTTCTGCCTTCCAAATGAAAGACATTGTTAAAAAAAAGTCATTTTGAAAAATGACCGATAATACTCATGCTTGCATGAGTATTCCCAATTTAAAAAATGTGCAAATATGTACTGTTTCTAAACTCTATATTTTGTTCCAATTTCAGAAATACATAGGTGTCTTTCATGCCGATTTTTCCATGTATACATAAATCTCCCACAATAATTGCTATGTAGCCGGTACATAATAAAAAGCCATTGCTGCTCAGTTTTTGACTTGGGGTTCGACTGGTTCTTGGTGAACTTACAAGTCCTATATATCTCCACGACCATGACAGTCCAGCGGACATAACTCTATATTGCTTTTAAAGAGCTGTCATAATTACAAGAAGTTAGAGGTGAAAACGTTGACACAAAAGGCTGTTTTTTTAACTAATTTTCAATTTTTCCTCTATTTAACTGTTAGTTTCTATAAAGAAACCTTGCTGGATCTACAGAAATGACCCCTTGCTGAATTCAGAATTGTATCTACTTTTCTAAAATGTATAGATTACCAGAATTCATTATTTCCTTCACACCCTTAACTTACGGATGTTGAAAGCACAAATAATAGCGAAAATAATGCCATGTCCCAGACAAATGCCAAAACTGTTTAAAAAAAGTTGTTTTTCTGACAAAAGTCTGTAATTTCCTAAAAGCTGGGAAAATGTTAATTTCAGCCCCACAAACCCTTTTTTGATAACATTTGCAGGGAAAAAATCCAGACGCTTTCATTTGTAGCCTGTTTTTCCCATTTGTCCGGAAAAACACAAAATGTTACTGTATTTTGGCTAATTTCTTGGACCTCTCCAAGGGAAACCACAAACCCTGGGTACCTTTAGAATCCCCATGATGTTGGAAGAAAAGTACACAAGAAAATTTGACATGGATACCTTATGTGGTCAAAAAGTTACAGGGGCATAAGCGCGCACTACCGCAAATAGCTCAAAAAAGGCTTAGCATGGGGGGGGGGGCGGGGGCCTAGCAGCGAAGGGGTTAATAAAGGTTGGGTAATCCACATAAACTATTCAAATGGTAATCCACCTCATTAAAAACTAACTGATTGGCTGCTCTCTGGCTCAATGGTCCAGTGGAGCTCAGCTCATCCAATTTCGTGTGGTCGACATGTTTCATGCTTCGTGGTCAATACTGATCCATTGCATCTCATCAGGACCTAGTGGTTAATTACTATCTACACATGGTGGTGGTGGGCAATGAGGCTACTATCTACCTCACTTCTTGGAAGCGAGCATGCAGTCCAGCCAATCCTAGTGGTAACCTACACAAGGAGGATGACATAAGGAGACAATATGCAGTCACAAGATACTTCACTCTAGCTGACAGATATACATTCCCCCCAACCCAGGGGAGGGTAAAACCTTCATCTCAGCTGTCAAATATGCGGTCCAACTTAGTGTATAGTCTGACCTTTGATCAAAGAGGAGTACTAAAATTTTAAAGTAAAAGTTAAAATCAATACTATTGCGACTGGACTACAGACCAGGCTTAAGAAGACTAAAAAGGCAGTCCAGCGGAAAGAATGATAGTAGATCATACACGAAACATTGTAAAGTATTACCTCGAAGGGTCGTCAAAAAGCATGCAGGAGCAGACTCACCTAATGAAGGGATAAAACTCACTCCATACAGTTTGTTGGGGCTCTTAGACACCAGCATTGTGGTGTCCTGTTGAGAAGGAAGCAAGGGTAAGGGATACAGATTATAGCTGAACCTGTCATATGTACTGTCATGCTCAAATCTCTTGGTAACCTGCCCCAGTAGTGCCAACGAGCAAGTCTGTGGGAGGCACTCCTGCAAGGAAGAGGGTAGGGACACAAGACCTCCCTCCCCAAAATATTCAGGGCCAAATGCTAAATTTGCCCATGAAGCAAACGCTGTGAGCCCGTGGTAGCGGTGACCCACCAGCCGCTACAGAAATTGTAGGCACAGCACATGACACTTGTATCTTAACAGCCTTAATTCTAGCTTATGTCTTCATGTAACTGAGTTTTTATTAAAAAAAATCCATGCTAGGTGAGCACACAGCTTCTGTTCATGAGATTGATTCAGTCAACCCATCCACCTATTAAGCAATCCATTTTGAAACTGCCTACTTTGATAACTGGAATCACACCCATCCCATACAATGTTTGATGATCGTAGGTAAACACTACAAGTCCCCATTATGAATCTGGTGGCCAGGAGCAGTAAAGTAATTTCTACATTCAATAGGTTATCTGACACTACATTAAATAACACCACACTACAAATACAAAAATAGTACATAACCAAGAAAAACTTGAAAAAGCATCGGGATAATTTGCTAACAGCCAACAAAATATACACTGCATCAATCATTCCAGAAGGTAAAGATATGAGCATTAACTAAGAAAATCTGGAAAACCTGCTCAAGAGATATTTGACAAGGATAAGTGGGGTTGAGATTCACAGCCAAGGTTCTTGCAGTGGAAAGGAATTAAACCAGTCATGAGCAACACAGAGAGGACAGATCAAAAGGGGTGATATATTTGCTATGGACATTCCCTACCAACTGCTGATTCACAATTTCCTTGAGAAATTGTTCTTTTCCTTGAAGAAACTTAATTACATTTGAGCAGGTAGTCTAGAAATAACACAATGATTTGCATTTATGAGTCAATATAGGACAGTAGTAAGATAGATTCTTTTGAAAGTGGTGGTATACCTTGATTTGAAAAGCAAAGCAGTTCAGTAAAGACCTACAAAAATCACATACTTCCTTCTTTCAGAGCCTTCGCTATGGAATCAAATGTCCTTATGCATTGTCTAGCTGTCTTTCTGAGAATATTAAAGGTGTAGGAAGTGGTGTGTCTGTAAAAGGAATAAACATCTCTATACAGTATTCATGAAAGGCATCCAAGCGAGGGGTAACATTTTTAAGGTAAAATCGCTGCATCAGTATACCCAGTTAATCACAGAAAACTGCTCAAAAAGATGTACAACTGAATGCTTTCTAGATGAATGTATATGGCAGATACAATCACAGAAAACATATTCCACATTCAACTAGGAAAAATGTAAAAGTAAAATAGAAGCCTCAACACTACTTATGTCTTAGCCTTACCTGTCCATTGGCAGCAGTCGCCTTCTTTATAAGTATACAAAAATAATTTTGGACTAAAAAACTATACTTAAGGGATAAAAAAATATACAACTAGGAATTAGTAAAAAAATAATTGTATAAAAAATTATAAATGAATATATATTTAGGGGATAAAAAAATATACAAGTAGGAATTAATACAAAAATAATTGTATAAATAAATTATAAATGAATATATACTTAGGGGATAAAAAAATATACAAGTAGGAATAAATCAAAAAATAATTGTATGAAAAAAGTATAAATTAATAGGTTATAAGAAATAGTAAATATCAACTTCTCTCCAGTAAAGCCAATAGTCGCAATGACCAGTCAGGCAACCTGACTACCCTCATGGGCAGCCATTACAACATAACCAGCAGGTGACATGTTCACTACATCATAGAGGATTGTGTTTATGTATAAACTTCAGTCTCCAGCCACAGGTATCATTGCCCTACAGTTTCAGGATATATTTAAGACATTGCATTTGGCCTACAGAAAACAAATTTGCATCAAATGAAGGAGATGAATATTGTTTAATGTACACCTTAAAAATCATTTCCTAAGCATATAATATAGTTCTGATCTAAAAAGTACAGACACTAGTTTGCTCAGCAATCCTGAAGTGCCATCAGTAGGGTACAGCGCTATCAATATCTTTGTTTCTTCATTTTTGTGAGTTTTTTTCAGTGGAAATTAGGAAAGTGTTGGAGTTACAGTACATCATAGAATGGTGCGATTTACATTCAGTCACAGGAGATGCCAGTAGTATTGACTGATGTTGAGGATTGAGGATTTTCCACTCTTGAAGGGAAAGATTAACATAGTACCTGTTTTTCTGTTTATTTTTTTAAGATCTTTAAAATCAAAAGGATTATCTATTCTTAGGTAAAGTTGTGTACCATCATTTTTTTAAGTTTGGCGATTCCATTTTCCAGGAGCAGTGGAACCAGTGGTTTCATGTAGAGCAGTGGTACTCAAAGTATGGCCTTGCAGGATTTTTCTTGCCACCCGCAGACATTCATGTAGGAAAGAGCAGCAGAGAACTAAAAGCTGCCCCAGTTCCCTTTGTTCCATTCTTACTGACCAATCAACTTTGTTTCCTGATTCTGGGCTTTTTTCCTATAGCTCCGATTCAGGTGGAACACTCAGGATTTTTGAAATCAAACATGACTGTATATTAGGTGTCTCCGGCCCACAATTGCCTGGGTTTCAACATAAGCTACTGAGGAAAATACATTCCCCGTTTTTTTCTAAATCTCCCATTTTCCAGATTTGAAAAGGCTTTGTTTTTTACCTGTCCCAATAATCTTCCTTTCATCAATGCTGCCCTCAAGCACATCCCAGACTCTACTGTGTGGCACTTGAGAACATATTTATGAGTACCCACGATGTAGAGGCTTGACAAGAAAAGGATAAGGTAGAAGCAAATGTGAGATCTGAAGTCATACATTTTCATGAATTTTGATCATGAAGTAAAGGTTGAAAAACATTTCAGCACTCAACCCTCTTTTCCTATTCAGTGGGAGGAGCTGTTGAAGAGTGTTTAGTAATCTACTGTAAGATAGGTCTAACAGAGCTGGAAGGACAATGTCACTCTCATCCATAATGTAATCAACGAACTTGATACATTTTGGATGAAAACCAGATTGGAAAGAGATTAGTCAGTCCCCATTCCATACACTAAACATGACTTACTGGGCCTATGCCCTACCCTGCCTAAAGCTTGCTGTGAATAAGCATTGGCGAAATTTGCAAATTTGCGTTCCGCGAATTCGCGGATTTTCCCGAGAAATCGCAAAAAAAATCTGGAATTTGCGAATTTTCCAGCGAAATCGCTGATTTTTTTGCGATTTGCCCTGGAGTACTTTCTACTGGCTAATCCAGTAAGTGCTCCCTCATTGGGCAAATGTATAGTGCTTTTACTACACTGCAGCTGCGTAAAGGGCCAGAAGATGTGTCTCCAGTGACCATGTGTGCCTGTAACACAGGCACAGGCACAGGCACACATGGTCACTGGAGACACATCTTCTGGCCCTTTACGCAGCTACAGTGTAGTAAAAGCACTATGGGGCAGATTTACAAGCTGCTTGCGCCTCTTTTGCGCCACAGTTGTATCACTTTTGTGACGCAGCGGCAGCACAAAAGATGCGCCATGGTGCTGGGTATTAACAACGTGACGCATCTGAGAGATGCGTCACATTGTAAAGCCCTGCGCCTTCAGGAGGCGTTCCGGCACAGAGGAGGGCGTTCCTGCGCAGGAACGCCTCCTAAAAGTGGCTGAGTGAAATCTACAAGATTTCACTCATTCACTTTTAGACCAATGCTGCGTCAAAACCCTGCGCCTGCTTGAAGCAGGCGCAAGGCTTGACGCAGCATTGGGGAGATAGGGCCCCCCAGAGCATTGCTGGAGCTGCATCGCGCTTGCGATCCAGCTCCAGCAATGCGCTGCTTTTACGGCACAGATGCGTGACGCATCTGTGACGTTTTTGCCACATGGTGCGCCGCATTGTAAATGCGGCACACCATGGGTGGCGGAGCTGCGGCGCACAATAACTGGCTCATCCCAGGGGATGCGCCAGTTATTGTAAATCTGCCCCTATACATTTAGCCAACGAGAGAGCACTCACTGATTAGACAGTAGAAAGTACTCCAGTTGAGTAGAGGTATTGCACAATAAGGTGGCATCTTCGTGGACAAACACGCAGGGCGGGATTCATTCTTACCCTGTTTGACTCGTTTTTTGTGCCCTTCTGCCCCCTGTTAGACTTGTTTTTCCCTTGTTTTTGTGCCCTTCTGCCCTCTGTTAGACTCGTTTTTCCCTTGTTTTTCTGCCCTTATGCCCCCTGTTAGACTCGTTTTTTGTGCCCTTCTGCCCTCTGTTAGACTCATTTTTCCCTTGTTTTTCGGCCCTTCTGCCCTCTGTTAGACTCACTTTTTGTGCCCTTCTGCCCTCTGTTATTCCCTTGTTTTTGTGCCCTTCTGCCCTCTGTTAGACTCTTCGTTTGTGCCCTTCTGCCCTCTGTTAGGCTCGTTTTTCCCTTGTTTTTCTGCCCTTATGCCCCCTGTTAGACTCGTTTTTTGTGCCCTTCTGCCCTCTGTTAGACTCATTTTTCCCTTGTTTTTCTGCCCTTCTGCCCTCTGTTAGACTCACTTTTTGTGCCCTTCTGCCCTCTGTTATTCCCTTGTTTTTGTGCCCTTCTTCCCTCTGTTAGACTCATTTTCCCTTGTTTTTCTGCCCTTCTGTCCTCTGTTAGACTGTTTATTGTGCCCTTCTGCCCTCTGTTAGGCTCGTTTTTCCCTTGTTTTTCTGCCCTTATGCCCCCTGTTAGACTCGTTTTTTGTGCCCTTCTGCCCTCTGTTAGACTCGTTTTCCCTTGTTTTTCTGCCCTTCTGTCCTCTGTTAGACTGTTTTGTTGTGCCCTTCTGCCCTCTGTTAGGCTCGTTTTTCCCTTGTTTTTCTGCCCTTATGCCCCCTGTTAGAATCGTTTTTTGTGCCCTTCTGCCCTCTGTTAGGCTCGTTTTTCCCTTGTTTTTTCTGCCCTTCTGCCCTTTGTTAGACTGCTTTTTGTGCCTTTCTGCCCTCTGCATCACCACATCATCACTCAGCGCTACCCCAGCACCACTCAGCACCACTCAGCACCCCCACAGCACCACTCAGCACCACCACAGCACAACTCAGCACCACCACAGCATCACTCAGCACCACCACAGCACCACTCAGCACCACCACAGCATCACTCAGTACTACCACAGCACCACTCAGCACCACCACAGCACCACTCAGCGCCACCACAGTGTCAGAACTCAAGCTTATATATTTTAATGGCTTACCAGTTCCTGCACAGGAACAGAGATGCTAGGTCCCAATTCCGCTCGACAATGCCAGTAGGTCGTACTAAGAACCCTCTAACATTACCTTGGGGGACGGGGGAATTGGATAAAATAATAAACAAAGAAGAGACTGGTCCAGAATGGCTCCTTCCGTCAGCTGTCAGCAGACGTCGTCTGAGTTTTCAGTGGAACCTGTAAATTAATACATCATTACTATCCTTACTTCTACTCTACTCTAGAATTACTCTGCTATATATCTCACCCACCCTAGTTCTCCTGGACCTTAGCTCCTCTTCTGATTTAAGTGAGATTCTGTCTTCCTCGCCAGCTAGTTGTTACTGATAGAAAAAGACAAGCATTAGTTCCACCAGTCTATTTTTATTCTAATTAGTCCATATAATATTGATATTGTAAGTGCACTTACTTCACTAAACTGAGGAGTACTTCTTTTATTGGGTTTCTGTGTTTTTTCTCTTTTTCTTCTAGCTGCTGTCTTTTACATGTGTCTTCTCTTTTGAACACTGTCTTTTTCTCTTACAGGGTTCCAGAGTTTACACTTTTCCAGCTCAGGTGATTATTTACAATGTACATGCAGCCTTTGGTTTGCATTCTGTGTCCTTTAACATAACTAATCTAACTCTGTCCTTTCCTCTCACAGGTTTCCTGAATTAATTCACTTTCAGTCCTGGTAAGTATTTACAATTTACAAGTGACGTTTTTTCAATTGCATTTCCTGGTTTCTATGAAGTGACACTAATATTGTCTCTCTCTCTCACAGGCTTCAGATAAGCACAATTCAGTTCAGTAAAGAATTATTTTGCAAATGTTCGTGACAATTTTCCCTTAGCTTTTGACTCTGCTGTTCTCCACAGCTGCCGGGAACGTGACCTCTGCTGAACTCTCTCTCACAGGCTTCAGATAAACACAATTCAGTTCATTAAAGAATTATTGCGCAAATGTTCATGACAATTTTCACTTAGCTTTTGACTCTGGTGTTCTCCATAGCTGCCGGGAACGTGACCTTTGCTGAACTCTCTCTGCTAATGAAGCTCTTGTTCCGTGAAAGCTTTGTCTTCAAACTTTGAAAATGTTACGCGATAATTCTATTTCTTCTGCTCCCGAATTATAAAAGGTGACAAGACATTATTTATTTCAGAACTAAGACTCTAGGGGCATGAACGCTACTACGAACGACCTTCCTGGTGAAAATCTTCAGTGAAGTGCGTCGTTTCTAGAACGCTCGCGCTTCACCTCTACTCTCCTGCAGCTGTGTGCTCAGTGACTAGACTGCACACCTCCAGTCCTACCTTGGCGGCCATCTTACTTCTCCAACAGCGAATTAGTCCAGTCCAAGTGCTATAACTAGGTAACTCCTGACCCTTAGTCAATGAATCTACTCCGCAAATGCTGGCACCTGATTTTGCGGTTCTGACAGTACCCCCCAACAAGGTAGTTCCTTTCCCTCTCGGTTTTGTGGGGAATCGTCGATGAAAAGACCTAATTAACCTAGGAGCATGAACATCCTCTTCCAGTTCCCAAGACCGCTCCTCTGGACCATAACCCTTCCAGTCAATTAAGTAGTACAATTTCCCTCTGGACCTTTTGGAGTCTAACATTTATTTTACCTCAAACTCAGTTCCTGTCTCTAACTGAAGTGGTTTTGGGGGCGATTGAGCTCTAAGATCTGTGGAAGCTTTCTTTAACAAGGAAACGTGGAAAACTGGGTGAATCTTTAACTTAGATGGTAACTTCACTCGGTAGGTGACCTGATTGATTTTCTCTTCCACCGGATAGGGGCCAATGAATCGGGGCTGAAATTTCCGATTACCCTTTAATCTTAAATTCCTAGTGCTCAACCAGACTGGGTCTCCTATATTCAGAGTTGGCCCTTCTCGTCTTTTCCTATCTGCATAACCTTTATACTTTTTCTTAGCCATTGTGAGATTGTCTACTGCCCTTAGCTGTATTTGGTGCAAATGCGATACTGCTTCTTTAACTGCAGGAACTGAGATATCAGTTTGCCGGATAGTCGCATTTGGATGCCTGCCATAATTTAGGTAAAAGGGCGAGTAACCTGTCGAGCTGTTATTTGCATTATTGTGAGCAAATTCTGCCGTCCACAAATAATCTGACCAATCTCCCTCCTCTTTTAAAAGGAATAGTCGCAGATACTGTTCTAATTCTTGGTTCACCCTCTCTGTCTGCCCATCAGTTTCTGGATGATAACTTGTGGAGAATCTAACTTCCGTTCCTAACCCTTCCATAAAGGCCCTCCAGAAGTGAGATACAAACTGGGAACCTCTGTCTGAAATCACTATCTTCGGTATTCCATGTATTCTTACAATCTGGGAGCTGAAATGGGTAGCTAACTGTTTGGCAGAGGGAACCCCTTTTAGAGCAGTAAAATGGGCCATCTTGGAAAAGGCATCTACCACTACTAGGATAGTATCAAACCCCTGACTATTGGGTAAGTCTGTAATGAGGTCTAATGTGACTGTATGCCATGGGTAAGGGGGAGTGGGCAAGGGCTGCAAAAGACCCTTTGGAGCTTGCCGTTCCGACTTCCCCTGAGCGCAGATCTCACAGGACTTAACATACCTCTCAATATCTGAAGTCATCTTCGGCCACCAATAGTGTCTCTTTATCAATTCCTCGGTTTTGGCTTCTCCTTTGTGACCAGCTAGTTTGTCATCATGACACTCTCGCATTATTTGTTGTTGCAATTCAATTGTGGGAATATACAAGGCCTTTCGATGGTAGGGCAACTGCTGGATGATCTCCCTATTTGAATCTTCTTTTGCCCAATTCTGCATGGCTTCCGGACTCATGGCTTCTGCGACATCTTTTTCTAGACTGATAGAGGTGGTGGCCCCAATAATCCTTGCACTCCGAATGATTGGTTGATTCTCAGTAAGGGTTTTCTGTGCTTCTGTGCCTATTCTGGACAACGCATCAGCTTTTCCAATTTGGGCCCCAGGACGATATGTGATCGCGAAATCGTAGTCCGCAAAATACAAGGACCACCTCAACTGGCTTGGTGTAAGGGTTCGGGCAGTTTTTAAGAATTTTAGATTACGATGATCCGTAAACACAGTCACTTGATGTTGAGCCCCCATCAGGTAATGTCGCCACTCCTTAAAGGCGTCTTTAATAGCCAGTAATTCCTTCTCCGTGATGGTGTAATTAATCTCGGCTGAGGTTAATTTTCTGGAGCGATAAGCGACCGGGTGCAACTGACCTGTGGTTTTATGTCATTGAGACAATACTCCGCCCACAGCTTGATCGGATGCATCCGTCTCAACATAGAAGGGTTCAGTAGGATCGGCATGCAACAGGACTGGCGCGGTGGTGAAATCTGTCTTCAAAGATTGAAAGGCTTCCTCGGCCTCTTTTGTCCATTCGAACTTGATTCCTTTTCTCAGCAACTTGGTAAGAGGGAGAATCTTCCTGGAGAATTCACTAATAAATCTCCGATAGAAATTGGCAAAGCCAATAAAGCTTTGGACTTCTTTTACACTTCCAGGAGATTCACAGTTCATTACTGCTTCCACCTTTCCCCGATCCATCAATATTCCAGAAGGTGAAAGAACAAAACCCAAGAACTCCACTTGTGAAACATCAAAGGCACACTTTTCCAATTTCACAAACAATTTATGTTCTTGTAGTTTCCTCAAAACCTCTTTTACTTGCTCGTGGTGTCTTAACACATCGGATGAGTATATTAAAATGTCATCAATGTACACAATTGCACACTGATCTAAAAATTCCTTCAAGATGTCATTGATGAAGTGCTGAAAAGCAGCCGGAGCATTGCACAAACCATAGGGCATTACCTGATATTCGAAAAGCCCAAACCTAGTCCGAAATGCCGTCTTCCACTCATCTCCTTCACGCATTCCGACTAGATGATAGGCGCCCCTCAGGTCTAGTTTAGTATAAATTTTGGCTCCCTTAACCTGGTCCAAAAGTACGGAGATTAATGGCAGAGGGTACCGATTTTTCTTAGTAATTTTGTTGATTGCCCTGTAGTCGATGCACGTCCTTAAGTCTCCTTCCTTCTTTGGCACGAAAAATAGTGGAGACGAGACGGGAGACTGGGAGGGTCGAATAAATCCATTTGCAAGATATTTATCCAAGTACTCCTTCAAATGATGGTTTTCCTTTTCTGTCAGCGCGTAAACACGACTGCATGGTAAGTTTGAACCCGGTTCCAGATCTATTTTGCAGTCATACACTCGATGTGGAGGTAGCTGTTCTGCCTCCACTTCATTAAACACGTCTTTGAACTCTTCATATTCTTCAGGAACTTCTGAGATATTAATTACGCACATGGAATGCCCAGTGAAACACAGAGATAAGGCCGGATTGTCTTCCAGGGTTTTCTCCGCTGCACCAAAACAATTCTCATGGCAATAATTCGAGTCCATCACAATGGTTCGGGAACTCCAGTCGATTGTAGGATTGTGTTCAGTAAGCCACGGAAGACCTAGAATTAATTGAAATTGTGGCGCATCTATTAGATTAAACTGAATCCTTTCCTTATGCCCATCTCCTGAAATCAATTGAATTGTCTCCGTGTGACTTACGATTGGTCCTGACGAAAGGTTGGTTCCATCCACCGCTCGGACAGGCTCACTCTTACTCTTCTTGATAGCTTGGATGCCCACCTTAGCCGCAAACCTTAAGTCACAGAAGTTCCCGGTGGCCCCGGAATCGATCATAACTGATACCTCTGTCAGGATGGTCTCTCTAAATCTCGCTTCCATAGACAGGTTCAAATGTGGAGCCGCAGATTGTAATGTGTTCGCAACTCTATGTTCTTTTGGAGTTATCTCTTGTGTCGCACGCACCCGTTCAACTCCTCCCACAGGTGGTGCCGTTAGTTTTCCTTCGGCTTATAGGTGTTTCTGGGCTTCTTCGGACAATTTCTAACGAAATGCCCCCCGGATCCACAGTACATACACAAATTGCTAGCTCTCCTTTTATCCTTCTCTTCCTTAGATAGGGGCCCTCTGATTGTTCCAATTTGCATTGGTTCGGTTCCTTGTTGATTCTCTGCACTCCTTGTGCCATCGGATCGAGCTCTGTCAAATCTGGGAGTAATTGCTCTAAAATCTTTCTTCTTTTCTCCTCTTCTTTCTCCCTGACGGAAGTCTATCTCCAAGACTAAGTCTATTAGTGCCGAGATCTCCGTGGGTCGATTTGGAATTTGGGCCAATGTATCCTTTAATTCATCTCTCAACCCACGATAAAACACCGCCGCTCTCTTGCTTTCTGGCCAGTCAGTCTCGACCACCAGCTTGTTGAACTGAGCCAGGTATGCTATTAGATCTCGATTCCCTTGTCGCAAGTCGAGTAGTTCATTATCCACCACCTGGGATATTCGCCGCCTGTCAAATATCCGAAGGAATTCTTGTTTGAATTCTTCAAAGTTTCTTAATAGAGGATCATCCCGGGAGACTAAGGGCATTGACCATGAAGCTGCGTCTCCACTTAGATACGAGAGTATGAAAGCTACCTTGGACTGCGCATCAGGGAAGATCGAAGGGCGACACATAAAGTGCAAAGAGCACTGTGAAAGAAATAGTTGCGCCTTCTGGGGATCCCCGTTAAATCTCTTGGGAGCCGCTAATGGAATGACAGGGGATAGGGAATGAATCACTTGGGTGGTTGATCTATTGGTGGCTTCTAATACTGGATTCATAGCTTCCCTCTCTAGACTACTAGATGGCCTAAGTCTTTGCGCTAATTCCGCAGTTTCCTTTCTGGCACTGACTACCTCTTGTCTAAGGCTTCGGTTTTCTTCTCTGACTGCTCCCAGTTCCTTTTGTATCGCATCTAGAATCGTTCCTAGGGATTGCACATCAATTCCTTCCGCCATCTCTGTTCAGGTGCGAAGGCAACGTGGGCACTTCACTCTGTCAGAACTCAAGCTTATATACTTTAATGGCTTACCAGTTCCTGCACAGGAACAGAGATGCTAGGTCCCAATTCCGCTCGACAATGCCAGTAGGTCGTACTAAGAACCCTCTAACATTACCTTGGGGGACGGGGGAATTGGATAAAATAATAAACAAAGAAGAGACTGGTCCAGAATGGCTCCTTCCGTCAGCTGTCAGCAGACGTCGTCTGAGTTTTCAGTGGAACCTGTAAATTAATACCTCATTACTATCCTTACTTCTACTCTACTCTAGAATTACTCTGCTATATATCTCACCCACCCTAGTTCTCCTGGACCTTAGCTCCTCTTCTGATTTAAGTGAGATTCTGTCTTCCTCGCCAGCTAGTTGTTACTGATAGAAAAAGACAAGCATTAGTTCCACCAGTCTATTTTTATTCTAATTAGTCCATATATTATTGATATTGTAAGTGCACTTACTTCACTAAACTGAGGAGTACTTCTTTTATTGGGTTTCTGTGTTTTTTCTCTTTTTCTTCTAGCTGCTGTCTTTTACATGTGTCTTCTCTTTTGAACACTGTCTTTTTCTCTTACAGGATTCCAGAGTTTATACTTTTCCAGCTCAGGTGATTATTTACAATGTACATGCAGCCTTTGGTTTGCATTCTGTGTCCTTTAACATAACTAATCTAACTCTGTCCTTTCCTCTCACAGGTTTCCTGAATTAATTCACTTTCAGTCCTGGTAAGTATTTACAATTTACAAGTGACGTTTTTTCAATTGCATTTCCTGGTTTCTATGAAGTGACACTAATATTGTCTCTCTCTCTCACAGGCTTCAGATAAGCACAATTCAATTCAGTAAAGAATTATTTTGCAAATGTTCGTGACAATTTTCCCTTAGCTTTTGACTCTGCTGTTCTCCACAGCTGCCGGGAACGTGACCTTTGCTGAGCTCTCTCTCACAGGCTTCAGATAAACACAATTCAGTTCATTAAAGAATTATTGCGCAAATGTTCATGACAATTTTCACTTAGCTTTTGACTCTGGTGTTCTCCATAGCTGCCGGGAACGTGACCTTTGCTGAACTCTCTCTGCTAATGAAGCTCTTGTTCCGTGAAAGCTTCGTCTTCAAACTTTGAAAATGTTACACGATAATTCTATTTCTTCTGCTCCCGAATTATAAAAGGTGACAAGACATTATTTATTTCAGAACTAAGACTCTAGGGGCATGAACGCTACTACGAACGACCTTCCTGGTGAAAATCTTCAGTGAAGTGCGTCGTTTCTAGAACGCTCGCGCTTCACCTCTACTCTCCTGCAGCTGTGTGCTCAGTGACTAGACTGCACACCTCCAGTCCTACCATGGCGGCCATCTTACTTCTCCAACAGCGAATTAGTCCAGTCCAAGTGCTATAACTAGGGAACTCCTGACCCTTAGTCAATGAATCTACTCCGCAAATGCTGGCACCTGATTTTGCAGTTCTGACACACAGCATCACTCAGCGCCACCACAGCATCACTCAGCACCACCACATTATCACTCAGCACCACCACAGCACCACTCAGCACCACCACAGCATCACTCAGCACCACCACAGCATCACTCAGCACCACCACAGCACCAATCAGCACCACAATAACACCACTCAGCGCCACCACAGCATCACTCAGCACCACCACAGCATCACTCAGCACCACCACATTATCACTCAGAACCACCACAGCACCACTCAGCACCACCACAGCATCACTCAGCACCATCCCAGTTTCACTCAGCACCACCATAGCACCACTCAGCATCACCACAGCACAACTCAGCACCACCACAGCACCACTCAGCGCCACCCCAGCATCAATCTGCGCAACCATTCAACAACAACTGGTTCAAATATGTTCTCTTAATGTTTCAAGCTTTATTACAAATGTCACAAAAAGATGTCAATATTTCACTTCTGTTCCTGGATTTTCATCACAATAAAATTCACTGAACATATTCTTCACAAAAGTTATTTACAAAAGTTTAAGCTATTGCCATTATAAATTAAAATCACTTTTATTTAAGTATTAATTATTTTTAAAAATTAAAAGCCATTGTAATTTGTTATATCAATACATCTAAGTCACGTAAATACAAAACATGTTGCATTACACATGCTATAGGTGTCACATTTGCGAAAGTTATAACTATTGGCATTGTAAATGACAAAGCTATTAATGTAGCCATTTTCAAAACCAACACATAAATAAAAAAATTGTCATTTACAAGACCGATAGCTCAAATTTTCCTAATGCGAGACCTATTGCATTGTAAATGCTTGTTTTTATATCTGTCAGTGCTTCCTGTTGAGGTTTAATTTTCGTGACAGGCGCCTCATTGCCTACTTGTAACTATTCTCTGACCCTGCTTCTAGGGTCAGAGCAGGGTCAGAGAATAGTTGCAAGTAGGCAACAAGGCGCCAGGAAGCACTTACAGGCTTACAGCAGCAGGTGCCCAAGTTGAAGTTAATTTCTTTGTAACCCTTTTGTAAAAGGTTACAAAAAATTAGCTTCAACTTTTGCACCTGCTGCTGTAACCCTGTAAGTGCTTGGCTGAAAATTCGTCCCGGCTGATTCGCAGATTTTACCGCGATTTCGTGAGATTCGCGGATCGCGAAATCGCGGAAAATCCGCAAATTCCGCGAGCGGAACTAATTTTCAGCCCATGCTTATTTGCAACAACATCTCTTCTAAATCATTAATATAGAGGTTCAAAAGAAAAGGGGCTAAGATACACCCCTGGCGTACCCCCCTTTCGGTATTAAAGTTCCTGGTTACCTTGAGGTCTAGCACGTATCTGATATTTGCTCTGGTATCTCTATGTAGTTCCATCAGGAAGTCCACCAGGTTTGACTCCATCTACATAGCCCTCATGGATTGCCACAACTTTCCCCGGTTGACACAGTCAAAAGTGGAGGAAAGATCCATGAAGGCCATGTAGATTGTCCCTGGGCGGGCAATGGTGTACTTCCCCAGGATCAGATAGAGATTAAGGCATTGTGCCATGGTCGAGTGACCTGGGCGGAACCCATACTGGATACCTGAGATGATCTTGTTTTTTTCCGCCCAGGCAGTCAGTCTCTTTAATGTGACTATGCCTATGGCCTTAACCATGAGAGAAATCGGTCTATAATTCGTGGTACAGTTACGGTCACCCTTCTTAAACACTGGCAGGATTGTGGAGACTCCCCAAGACTTTGGGCACCCTTCCTTGGCCGCAGCATTAACTACCGCGACCCAGACTGATGCCCAAAGGGAAGGATTAGATTTAAAAAGGTCCGGTGGGATATCATCCGGGCCTGGAGCCTTCAGGCTTGTGAGGTTATTGATACCTTCCTCCACTTCTCTTAGAGTAAACACAACTACATCCTTATTCAGTGTCTTTGCTGACAACTGCGACAGAATAGATGTGCTTTTAAAGATAGCGACACAGTGAGACACCCATTCTTCCTCCGTTATATTGGTGCCCACTTCCTCAGCTCTTTCCGTTGTAAAGAGAGGTCTGTTGATAATGCTCCAAAATCTCGAACTGCTAGAAAGGGTCAAAGGGTCTAAAAGCTCCAGCCATGTGGCCTCCCTCAATTCCGTTTTACGGGTGGCCAACACTTTTTTATAGTTGTTACGAAGAATGCGAATCTGTAGTCCGTCCCTGGGGGTTGCTTTCAATGCTGCCTTAAGATCTCTGGCTGCTTTAGAGCATAAAGGACAAAACCATTTGGGGTCACTAATCGTCCTATTTTTTCCAGTGACTGATAACAGACTCCCTACTTTGGCAACAATCCCGTCAAAAGCATTGAGGGTGCCCGTGGCGGTTGATTCGGGATTCAGACAGCAAGATAGTTCTGCAGCACAGACGTCTTGGAGCTTTTCTTGATAAAGGGACGGCGTTACTTGGGTCCATTTTAACCAACGCCTACCATCAGTTAACTTTAGTGTAGCTGGACCTATCACTGTATTCTTTTTCTTCAAAAGATTCCCTCCCAGGTATACACACACTGGATTGTGGTCACTATAGGCACTTGCTAAAATTGCAAAGCCCTGCATGAAGGGTAAAATAATTCTAGAAATCAAAATGTAATCTATGAAAGATCCACCGCCACGACTTTTAAAAGTTGGTTTCCTTTGTTTACTGGACGGTGGAGCAAAACTCATAATAGAGGACAAATCATACTTATTGAGCATATCATTAAGAACATTTCCCTGTACAGAATGCTCAAAGTGAAGTCCCTGTATCAATGGACACCCCAAAGTACCCATGTCAGTGATTTTGGGATCACCGCACTGGTGAACATTAAAATCACCTGCAATCATACGATTATTTCTAAAAGGGCCACAGCACTGCTCTACAAAATTATTCAGCTCAGTTATCTTGGATCCCTCGTGTTTGTGTACTGCATTCTAAAAGTTTATCACACAAAGACTGGTATTCCGTTGCCCCAGAACGATTGCCTGTAGGTCACTATGGTCTGAAGAGATGACCTTGATATTACATCTCAGGGCCAGGGAAGTAAAGATAACCAAACCACCCCCCGCTCTACCACTGTTTACTGGGATTGCAGGAACAAAGAAGGCTTTGTACTCTACCAACAAAAGATTGCAGTTAACCAGCCATATCTCTTGGAGGCATATTACTGAAAATTGGCTGACAAACTGCACCCATAAAGGGTCTATGACCTTTCCAGCCAGCCCTGCAATGTTCCATGATAGTACGTTATAATCCTGTGTCTTGGCATAATTATCAGGGGAGACAGAAAATAACTCCCTGGGACTATCAGCATTTGTTGTTCCAGTGGAAAATGTTTCCCATAGCCCAACTCTTGTGACAGTATCTAATAGTTCTAGACTTGTAACTACGATCAATGTTTCTGGAGTTGACCCTACGTCTTTAACAAGAGTATCAATAGATACACAATTGTTAGCAGAATAATCTGAGCTGGCCAAGTTTCCACTTAGTCAGTCACAGTCATTCAGTTCTGAAAGAGCTGCATATCTATTTTGGCCCTGAGGAAATGGAAAATGGATATAATCATCCCATGTATTGTCCCTCTCTACCCTAGAGAAGGAAATACCAGGTCTACATTGTTCCCTATGTTTATGAGGCCAACCATAGTGCCCCGGGCTCAGGTTATTTTGCCCATGATACTCCACCCTGTAGAAGAAGCCCAATGGCAATATCTCGATGCCTTGGCCCCTATAAGGTGGGCCAGAACTAACCTCCTTGAATATCCTCTCTACTGGCGATGGGTTGTTATAATTTACCACAATACAGTCCCCCTTCTTGATTTCCTGGAGCTACCCAACCAGGAAACCCAGCGGACCATTATGACATTATGTATGGAGGTTGGTCCTTCACCAGTATTGCGGGACAACCAGTGTGTTACTTTGTTTTTGAGTTGTACATAATCCTCCTTTACTCCATCAGGAAGAGATGGCACATTACCCAAAATTATCACCAGCGGGGTAGATTGTGGGGGTAGATTAATGACTGGTAAGCTATCCACACTTCTATTTCTCTTTTCTGTAATTGCTCTTTCCCCAGTCCAATCTGAGGTTAGAAGATATTTTCCGGTTACCCCCTCAGTGTTTTTTGCTCCTACTTCGCTAATTGGCTTTATCCTTTCTGACTCTTTCCTAGTCTCATTACTGGTCGCTTTTTGTAACCCCTTCACTGCAGTGGTTAATGTTAAAGGGGTAATGCTTGATGAGCTATTATTGGTTTCATTAACTGTTCTGAGTTTTAGAGCAGAGACAGGATTTTGCATGCAAGCTGCAAGAATTTCCAATGTATGCGAATTGCTTCTGGAAGCCCATTCCAACTTCCCCAAATTCTCACTTATTACTTTCATTCTTTCTATTAAAGATAGCATAAATGACTTCATTATCTGTTCCACTTGTTCCAAGAAGCCTTCTGGTATTTGTGATGTTAAAGAAAGCCACTTGGGTGACTGTAACGTGGAAGTAATTGGGGTTTTAGTGGGCAATCTCTGGGGGGCATTAATTAGTATTGGTTTGGAAGATGTCGATTAAATCCCCCCTTTATTGGTTGTTTTAAATACTTCCGGACATCTACCCTTTTGACGTCCTCCCCCCACTTGCTTTTTCCAGTCTGTACAGGGCCTATTGCTTGTTTTATGAATGGGGGTTAGCTAAAACATTTAGGGTGCTTGTTTCTGCCGGCCCACTTTCTTCAAATAAAGTACTTTCTTTTGTGATATTCATCAAAGCGTCGGTAGTGGGCCCGACAGACCCTATACTCACTTCTAACAGACTATCACCATTAGATATCTGGCTGCATAGCTGTTCTGGTCTCTTTGCAGACATGATGGTACCCAGCGAAGATCGCTTCGAGTCTAGAGGTTCCAGCAATAGGCGCCTTTCAGTAAGAGCTATTTCGTGCTCTAGGACTACTGCAGCTCTGGTTGTGATCTAATGTCCCAGTAACACTCCCCCATGGAGCTTGGTGCTGCCTTCCTCAACTTCCCTGATCGCAGCGCCATTTTCCTAAGCCCTAATAGGCCTTGTTTGATCAGAATTGTCTAGTTACTGATAATGACAGGGAGTACCTATAGTCAATAAAACAAGCAGCAGTCAAGCAGCAAACAATTAATAAAAGTCTCACTTTTGATAATGTCACGTTAGAGGGGTGGCCCAGCCCAGCCTCTTCAGGCCTACGATGACCTTAGACGGCCCGCCCTTGTCCCGGGCTTCTCCCGCGCCGCCCGCGCGCGTCCCACTTTGCGTGGGGGAAGGCGGCGCTTTATAGCGCGATGTCAGCGCCTCCCCCAGCAGCAGCTGTGCACACTCTGTCCCGGCGGAATGGGGCAAAGCACCCTGGGATCTGAGGTCCCACCAGGGTGTCAGCAGGCAACAGGCAGACGTCCCGCGGTCAAAAAGCGTCTTAACACTGCTCCCCGCAATGAGGGAGCAAGGCAGGTAACTTGTAAAGGGGCCCACACTGTATGGGGGAAGGCGGCGCTTTATAGCGCGATGCCAGCGCCTCCCCCTGCAGCAGCTGTGCACTCTCTGTCCCGGCGGAATGAGGCAATGCACCCTGGGATCTGAGGTCCCACCAGGGTGTCAGCAGGCAACAGGCAGATGTCCCGTGGTCAAAAAACATCTCAACACTGCTCCTGGCAATGAGGCAGCAAGGCAGGTAACTTGTAAAGGGCCCCGCGCTGAGTGGGGGAAGGCGGCGCTTTATAGCACGACGTCAGCGCCTCCCCCTGCAGCAGCTGTGCACACTCTGTCCTGGCGGAATGAGGCAATGCACCCTGGGATCTGAGGTCCCACAAGGGTGTCAGCAGGCAACAGGCAGACGTCCCACAGTCAAAAAGCGTCTCAACACTGGTCCCGGCAATGAGGCAGCAAGGCAGGTACCTTGTAAAGGGCCCTGAATGGAAAATTGAATTACCGCGTGGTCGGACCAAGTGTAGTGTAGTTCCTATATTCCCAATAGGCTCTGCGCATTGGAATAACATATACTATAGTTTAGACGTAGGACTGAGGTTGACTAGCATCCACATGCATCAAGCTAAAAACCGGTCGCAAACGGGCAGATTCTCAGAATCTGCCCCTGTGCGACCCGTATTTTTGCATTTGGGATGCATCATCCCAAATGCAAAAATCGCAATTTAAGGAATCTCTAAATTGAGATTCCTTAAATTGCGATTCCATTTAAGGAATCCCAAATTGAGATTCCTTAAATGCAATGCATCAAAGTCAAAAAATGAGCGATTTCGCTAATAGGAGTAGCAAATTACCATGAAGTTGAACTTCATGGTAATTTGCAAAAACTTTGAAAAATGCACTTTTGTGCATTTTTCAGTGTTTCATGTTGCGCACACACATGCCCTTAGGGCATGTGTGTGCACAACATATGTGCACAGATCAATTTGAGGGGTGCAACAGGGTGTCCTTTTGACACCCTGGCACCCTTGAAATTGCATTCTCAATTTGCGATTCTCTAATTGAGAATCGCAAATTGAGAATGTCTTCCCATTCATTCCTATGGGCCTCTAGGCCCATAGGAATGAATGGGGAGGTATTCCTTAATTGCGATTCGCAATTTGCGAGTCGCAATTAAGGAATGTTTAGAAATCGCTATTTTTAAGCGATTTCTACATGCATAGGCTTTTGCGATTCCTTAATTGCGATTCCTTAAAAATCGCAATTAAGGAATCGCAAAAGCCAACATTGATGCATGTGCCTGTAGGTCTCTATCGCATATATTAGACTTAATTGTGAGTGCCAGCTAGCTCAGAGGTCACTAGAAACTTTCTCGAATTCCCAAGAAGGGATTAGTTTCTGACAACCGCTTAAACATGACAACTTTGTTTCCCAAGAATAAGAAATCAATCTCTAGAGTCGCAGAAACAATAGATAGCTATTTTACTCAGTCAATCGTGCATGCTTCGTTTCACCAGAGATGCTGAGAAAATAGAGAGACGGGCGTTTTCAATAAAAAGTATTTATTGAACAGTCTTCTTTCTCAAGCATAAGAAATGTACTGCTACAATCCTAATATTGGTTATAAAGTACAGGGTATATAATACGAAATGTATTAGAAAGTAGTACTGTAAAACTATGATATGGTTTATAAGCCATAAATTGCCTAAAACATATAAAATACATACAGTGATAAAATAATGACTAAAAGTACTCAACTGGTGCTTCTAAAATACACCTACCCCGGTGTACCTAACCTAAATCTAGTACAAGGGAGGAAGTAAGTGAGGAGTAGCTTAAGTTTAGTATTTCTCTGCCAAGAATCTATCCAAGAATTCTCTAAAGGTCTAAACAGCTCCATACCTTGGTTTAGAATGAAGGAGGTCTTGTATCTCTCTCTCAGGACTCGATTTCCCAGCAACCCTCAAGGGTAGCCTGGAAACACTGGAGCTGGATTTCTCTGCAGGAGAAAAGACAGAGTCTCTCAGTGCATCTGCTGGAGGGTTGGCTTCCTTCGGCACTTGCAGCTGCAGGGCGTTGTGTGTTTGTCTGGGCAAATGTAGGCATATTTATACTTTGAAGGTGCCAAGTTTGACGTATGATTGGACTTAATAACGTCATTAAAGACTCAGTTCTTCGAAAACTCCATGATTTCCTAGATAAATTAGTATTCAGGCAAGGGGAAGTCCCTAGCTGCTGAAGGCGGGTTTTTCTAAGAAATCGTTGTTGATTCTTGGAACTTAGTGAAAGTAGCCATGCCGTATTTGGGCTGCTAGGCTCAGTCTAAATATGGGTATGATTTCTATGCCTATATATGGATCAGGTAATTTATACCTATATAAGGGCATGAATCGGGAAAATTACACTAGGGTCCTAGATTCATTTACAACACAAGTAAGTTGGAGGGGGGCTCACATTGGTCATTAGGAGAATTGGAAAAAATAATGTCTAGTGTGTGGCCAGCTATATGAATGGGGCCTGCATTGAGGTTAGAAAGGCCAAGGATTGCTAAGTCGGCCATGAGAGCTTGTGAATCAGCATTGAAAGTGTACTCGCTATGGATATTATAGTCACCTGGAGGACGATAAACTAAGGCCCCCTTCCAGCTAACTCGGGAAGAGAATTCTATCCGAAAGACAAGTACTTCCATCATAGCCTTACAGCACTCGTCCAGTGGGGAAACATGGATGCTATCTCTATGTACAATAGCAATTCCTCCCCCCACTTTAAGGGGTCTGTTCATCCTAATAAACTTGTAGCCTACAGGTATGGCTAACGCAATAGAGGGAACAGAGTGAGGCTTCAGCCAGGTTTCAGTCAGAAATCCCAGCTCAGGCTGTACCGAGGACAGTTGATCCCGGACCTCAGTGGAGTGCTTAGGCAGGGAGCGGATGTTGCGTAGCAAACTTTGCCATCCCACCTGCGACTTGTCATTGGGCTTACCTATAACTTTGACATGGGGGGTAGCATGCTCAGTGATAAAGGAGCCCATACTTGGAATAGGATGGTATGGAACCTCATGAATCAGCACCGGCTTACCTGAGCTGCCTTGAAACTGGCAGGCTCGGCAAGCAAAGGGGACTTTAAGGAATGGCCAAGACTCAGTTTGGCAAGAGAAAATAGGATGGATCCTTAAATCCAACAGTTCCCTTCTGGTATAGAGCCTAAGTGAAGCTGAGCCATTTTTAGAAGTAGATTGACCAGGGTCCCTGACTCCTGGCAACAGGCTTGCCTTAGGCGAGCCCGCTGCGCGCATCCGCTGCGCGTTGTCAGGGACATCCGGTTATGAAGAGGGGGTTGGGGCACTAGAGCACCAACCTCCCTCGCAACCGGAAGAGGAGAGAAGAACAGGAACTCCCTCCACACCAATCGAGCAGAGCTCACGGTGGACCGGGGAGAAGAGCAAATGAGGCAATACAGTGAGCAGCAACAGTGAGCCAAAGATGTAAAATCACGTTTTTTAAAAGATTAAAAGTATAATATAAGTTCGCTTAAGCAGCAAACTCAACTGTGGCAGCATCTATAATAGCGCGCGGACTGAAAGCTGGCGGAGCACCTGGTCCAAACGGTCTCCGTGGAGGGATCTTTCAATCTGCCCCAGAGAGCTGGCCTGTGCTCCTAACCTTGTTATTTAACTCTGCATATACCTTGGGTAAAACACCTGAATCCTAGAGAGGTTCAATATTATGGCCGATCCACAAAAAGGCGACCTCCTGAACCCAAGTAATTTTCCGTTTAATTGCCTTGCTAGATCTGGAGGCAAAAGCATACACCCAAACTATATTAGAAAAACTGGAAACATGGGCAGAAGAAAATGAACTGCTGCCTTTTTAGGTCTCGGCTGAGGCAGTGCATGCGCGCTCTGCGAGACAATTAGTAAGTGGGTTTTCAAAGTGCTACTAGAGGCTTTTGCTGGCCTCAAGCTTGCGGTTACGCGTGTGTGAATGTGCACAGCTGCCATCTGGCTTTCTGTAATGGATCATAAAGCCTTACAGCGTGTGACTCATGCTTCTCCACCCCCTTCCTCTGCTCTCACTACCCCCTCCCTTCTCCCCCTCCCTCCTCGTCAGCTTTATGGCAGCATGTGAATAATGCTCCTCCACCCCCTTGCTGTTTGCTCTCACTACCCCTTCCCTTAGCCCCCTAACTACTAACAACGGTAGGATGCACTTGTTCAACCCGCATTTTCTGAACCTAGGCTCTTATATAGCATTGGTACACCAGCAAGATGTGCTCATTTAACCTGCAATTACGAGCACAAGTTTACATTTAAATTTTAATTAGCTTTATTGGACCGTGTCTTTGAGTTATCATTCACGGCACAGGCATACCGGCAAGACGCTCACCCAACCGGCATTTATGAGCACAAAGCCACATTAACAATCTCATTTTCTTGGGCACTTTTATGTAAATGTTTTGCACCCGTGATAGGCTTATCGACTAGACTCTCACCCAACCCGTATTTATGAGCACAAAGTTACAGCTCCACTCCCGGGCTTGTTTATTTTACTTCTCCTTACCAAGATTCTCTCGGCGTTGCTTCAGAGGCCAGGTGCCTGGGATTGTCTTGGGCCAACCCTAATAGCGCCCCATGCTCTGGATTTGCCCACATCCTGTCTTGTATTTGAACATCGCCATTAACATAATGGCTGTTCACTCAGTCGTGCAGGCAATGTTCAGCCACGTTGAACCCGAACCTCGCTGGGTTCTGCGGCGCTTGGAGTTTGCGGTTTTCCAGAATTGAATGTGAAACGTGCTACCGGCTCTCAGCTAAGGCCGGGCCACCATTGTGAAGGCGCTTTGAGGTCTGCTCTGTAGACAGCCATTCTTTGCTGATGCGGAATTTACTTTTCCACACTCTTGTAGTGCAAGGAAACAAAACCGATCTATATGTTGAGACTTTATGCTGTCACTAGGTACTTACTTACTGACATGTTGGAGAAAGGTCCCTCATTTGTTTATACGGCACATAAGCCCATTCTGTATAGTATGAACTCAGAAACTTCGCTGAGATTCAAGATGTTGTTGATAGCTCTTTTAAAGTCCTTTGCCTTTCAGGTATAATTTGTGAAAGGCATTATTTTGTGTTCGGTTTTGAGTGTTCTAAAGTATTTCACCCTTTTAGAATCCATTTGAGTTTTGCAAATGATTAGTTGTGTTCACAGTATTGGGTCTCTGGAATTACGTCCTTATATTATTGAAATCAAGTTTGCAACATCTGAAGGAAAAGATAAACTACGATTTCTTGTTTTGGTAAAAGTGGGAAACTTGCCAATTACGGCTGCATAATGCACACAAGCTCAGACTGCTAAAAAAGTTATAATACATGGAGCTGCCTCAGAAAAAAATTGCTAACTTTTATTAAAGATGCTCTATTCCGAAATCGGGGATAATCTTTTTAAGGAGACGTGGGAAATCCAATTATTTATTTTCATGTGGAAAGCCACACTTTTGACAAACTAATACTGGAGCACTTCGTTTGTGTAAAGAACACCTGGGTGAAGTGCTACGACTAGGTGTAATTGATTCTTGTGGCACTCCTTGCTTATTCCTGAATGCTAGCAGTAGGCAAGAAGTACTACAAGAGTAATTCACAACAAAATCTTTGTGAAGTGGGCCTTTTGTCAACATTTGAGCATCTTTCTAATCTTGAGCTGTGCAACGTATCCGACAGAGGGGTAGCTATCAGGGACACAGCTGGCGCAGTGGCTCCTGGGTCCGGTGGTGTGAATGGTCCATTGCATCTCACTTACAGCTGTACATTACTAAGCTGATGGATCTGGGGATAGTCGGTTTTCCTCTCTTGAATCAGGGACCACAGTACATCCTTGCTGTACCACTGATAATTTGGATTCTAGTTATAGTCTCATTTTTATTTCAGCCGTTTTCTTTTTGTTGTAGCCAAAAGGAAGGTATCTGTGCATTCGTTGCATATACTCAAAGTGCCTTGGTATCACCTTTGAAAGCATAGGCTACCTGACTTCCCTTTTGTTGTATTATATTGCAAAATGCATATAACGCTCAGTACTCGCAGGTGGGGCTCTGATGTGCTTGCGTACATGAGTAGCATGCTACACTGTGGTGGATGTGCAATTGGAAGTGTAATTGCATATGCTATTTGAAGAGTGTCGTTTCTGTTTTGATCCTGTGTGAAGTAAACACATATTTCAAGAACAATATCAAACTAAAGTTAGACTCTAAAGCCAAAATCTATTTAAAGATCACCAGAAGTCAACTAGACCCTCTCAGAGAAATTCAGAAATCAAAAAAGCTTTTCTTAGATCATATAGGAAGGTTCATATATATAGAACCAACTGGTAAATGTCTCTAACTAATAACAAATGGCATTACTCTAAAAGCTCTGATTACTTTCCCCTCCCCTAATTGTGGCGATCGAGGGAATACAGTGCAGTGTTCACAGGCTCCAACTGCCTTTTTTTCTGAGCCTGAAATATGCTGCTTACAGAAGGAAACAAGCATTGGCATAGCCAATAGGTCTTGTCTTGCCTTTGTGACCTTATAAGTATTTTATTATACAGCACAATATGCTTGATGCAACATCAACTGTTGCATGGCTAAGCACTTATAATGTCCCAAAGGCGAGACCTATTAGCTATGCCAATGTTTTTTTCAAACAGGCTTCCGAGGAGGAACAGCTACCACTGACAATATAATAGCCCTATTAGCCCACAGCCACCAAGCAACTTGGACGAACCAGCCTCCTCTCTTTTGCTGCTTTGTTGACTTAACAGCAGCTTTTGACAACGTGGACAGACAAACTCTTTGGAGGAAATTGGCAAATTGAGGCATTCCATCTTTGCTCCTAAGGGCTGTAATATCCCTTTACTCGGACACATGGGTACGTGTGAAAACAGGCCCCTTATCTCTGTCTGCCCACATTGTACGGCTGGAGGTTTGAAGCAAGGTTGTGTCCTCGCCCCTTTATGCTTTAACCTGTACACAACGATCTGGGCAAAGCTCTCTTCAACGGCCGTCTGGTCCCTCATCGACTGGGCCACCTCCCCTCACATGTTCTTCAATATGCGGATGATATTGTCATCATGAACCATACCAAAGTAGGACTGCAACGCGCTCTGATCAGCCTGCACATGTACTGATTCTTGTACTTGGAAGACAAAAACACAAAAAGCAAATCACTTGCCACATAGGTGCTACGACTATCATCTCAGTCCCAAAAAAACAAATACAGGTTTACAGAAACTGCTCAACCCACTGCTTACAAAAAGGTTCTGGTAAAGAAATCGACAGCTATTACTTATGGACTAATCAAACTAATCAACAAGCTATAAAGCCAGTCAGCAGAAACAATACGAAAGGTCTTTCAAGCTTCCCTCTTACCAGCACTTTCATATAGGCATCATGCGTTCCTGTGCGCTTTCTCGGAAATCCTGGAACGAGCACAGTGCCTGTGCTACAAAAAGATTTTTCACCTTCCAAAACATCTTTTCAGGGTGAGACTTAGACTGGAGCTTGGATTGATCAAACAATCTCTAACTCTTGAAGCAGACCTTTTAAAACACTGCGTTTGAATTCTGAAAGCCCCAGAGCAATCTCTAAAGAGTTGCCTCAAAGATACATTCGAAAAAGCTGGATTCCCGTGGCACACTTAGCTTGCGAGAGCCCTTGCCATTACAGAAATCAACAAAACAGCTCTTGCCTTTCCTTTCATCTCATATGCCACCTGGAAAAAGGGCATTAACAAGCAGGAGCAAACAATTTAATTCCGGCAAGACCAGGAAAAACCCCCCCCAAAACTAGAAGATCGATCCTATACATGTGACTGCTGGCCTTGCAGATAGCGGAATTTAGCCCAGATTGGGCGAACCACAAAAACAGGGAGGATATGCCATCTATGTGCCTACAAATTAGAATGATGGTTGCACCTTCTGTGCTGTTGCCCAGCTATACCTAACGAAAGAACCCTTCTCAGGGAACTATACCTGAGTGAAAAAGTAAGTACCTGCCTAGAATCTTCGGCAATGGGAAACATCATTTACAACAAAGTCTTTTCCACGCATGACGTTATCAACGATCCACTTACCCCGCAAACGTCTCTTCAACGCGGGTTCCTTCCACGACCGTCTTTACCACGCAAGTGGTATTCCTTTTGGTCGTCCTGCTTGTAAGTTCTGCGTGGCCTTGGGGGGTTGGGGGGGTCTCCCCCCCATAAAAAAATAAAAAATAAAACGAGCAGGCTACATACATTAAAAAACGCACTACAGTGTCATTTAAAAGTAAAAGAAAAGAGCCGCACCATAGTCACCTCAGGGCAACAGGAACCCCCCGCCCTAACATACACAGCATCCCGCAAATAACACACAGACACAAGTGTTAAGATTGGGAAAATTTGCTGCAGGTTTATTATTACATACAACATTATGTAATCACAGTGGGTTATCTTACGGGCGATCCAAGGGCAGGCCGCATTCTCGCCACCTGCCCGCCTGATGAGCCAATCAGCACAGTGGGGAACCACCCAACTGCTGCACCATTATGGTAATCACACTCCTCACGCCCCTTGTGGGGCGTATCTAGGCAAACCCCTGGTTGCTCAGGCCCACAACCGCCCAAAGGACTACTGGGGCGCCGACACGCATTCCTAGACCTCCCATGAGGTTCTAGGTTAGGCTCTGGCACCCCTATGTGCCGTCTGAAGTACAGTGTTGCACCTCTCCGCTTCCGGATCGCCCAGTAACTCCGCCTGCAACGAAAAAGGAACACATTAAAAACTCCCTGAAGAGCCCCCCACCTGCAGACGCTCTGGGTTAGAGGTAGGGAGGGAAAAGAGTGTCCCTAAAGTAATGTCGTCGACGTCCGGAGCGGCAAAGAGGCCTGAAAATGGCGAGGGGGGAAGATATAGCCCCTCTGCCTGCCTGCCGCCCCGGACGCGCGTCACAGACCCGCCCACCTCCAACAGGGCATCGCCTGCCCTGGGGAGGAGTGGCTGACCACTGTAAGGTACGGGGGGACAGCCCTCAGTGACTAAGGGGCCCGCCCTCCTGATGGCCACTGTGTGGCCTCAGGCAGCCACAAAGACGTGGCGTGTACGTCATAATTGTAGTCCTTTTTTAGTTTTGGTAGACGTGTTTTGACGCATATTTCCATGGTGGATGGAAGTAAGAGCTGCTGAACGTAATGTTTTTTAAATGCAATGTTAGAACTTGCGTTCTAAAAAGCTGCGTGGTAAAGCCACTTGCGAAGTAAAATTTGCGTGGTAATGCCATGCGGAGTATTTGTATTCGTGGTAAAGTCATATATTCTTCGGCAATATGCTTTACTCAAAAGCAACTCTACATGCTAGCTCGCAGTGGGCTATTTTATACAAACAATCAGGGACGCTCTCCAGCCTTGCTATGGGCCCCGACTTTGCCCTCGATTAGTTCAAAAGGTGATCCCGGATTACTTTAAAGGGAACCAAACATGAACCCTAGACAATATCAGATCAAAGGAACACTATTACTCACCTTCTCAACGACAAAACAGCAGTCGGAGCATTCAGAATTACAATACACCCCCGTCCCGGCACTGGAGGAAGGAACTGAGACAGGATTCTTCCAACTAATATTATTCACCGAAAGGTTCCTCAAATTTGGGCTAAATCGCAACGCCTGAGCACGTTATCCGGGATTTTGTTCCAAGAATGGATCATGTGGAACTCAAGGGCAATGGGAGGAAAGTGGGACAAGGAACTTTGAGAGGCAGTTGGGCGATTGGGGCCAGTCGCAGAGCACAAGATGAACTTAAAAACGAAAATAAGCACCGAGTCAAACCAAAGCACTTAATATTTGTGCTTTATTAGAACTTTTTATTCTTACGTTTGGGCATGTTCAGGACTATGGCTTTCCTTTTTATAATGTTTTTAATTTTCCCTATCTTTATTGTTGTATTGCAATGGTTTTAATTAACTCATGCTATCAAATAAACAAATAAATAAGAGGTGGGTATGAGGAAGCAAAGGACAGCAGAAGGAGGAGGTATTGAAGATGAAAGGGGGGTGTGGAGAATTAGGATTTATTGAGGGCTGATTGTGAGACCAGCTTGAGTTGTGGAGGAAGTGCAGGTCAAGCAGCAGGTGGTCTGACGAGATGAGTGAGGATAGCTTACTAACCCATGCCCAAGTACACACTCCAAAACACTCCACTCACTCAACTGACTCTTCATGTACCGACCCACACCAGCTCACTGATGACACTTAGTCACAACGATGCATTCATGTACTCACTGTCTGTTTAACTACGCGTCCTCGGAAAACACTAATCACCTGAACCCCCTAGTTTTTAACATTTTTTACTCAGAATGGAGATCTTAGTAAATACACACAGTTTTCTAATCAATTAATTAATAAAAATAAGCAATATTGAATTAGCAATGTAGGTTAAAGTAATTTTACTAATACTAATAAAACTCTCTCAAAAGTGGGCCCTAAAGTTTACGTAGTTGTCTCCTGCCCATCGAACCTTTTAGCATTTAAGATCGTTGCTTCCATCTCAGAATTGTAACATGCCTGCCCACCATTTATATCCGTAGCTGCAACAGGGTTAACCCAATCCTCCGCAAGACATCAAGTGGATCCCCCCGAAGCCAGAAAGACTGTCACCCATGCACTCATAATTAGCAGACTGGACTAAGGAAACACCCTCTACGCTTGAATCAACAATTCCCTGCTACACAAACTCCAGACCTTCCAGAACACCCTGGCTAGACTAGTCCTCAGCTTTCCATGACATGAGCACATCACCCAACACCTGCGAGACCTTCAGTGGCTCCCCGTCAAGAAGAGAGTAACCTTCAAGCTACTCACCCACAGCTACAAATTCCTCCACAACATCGGACCTCAATACCTCAACGAATGAGTCTCTGTTCTCGGACCCAAAAGGAACCTCGGCTCCACGACTTCGCCCTGGCAGAAACCCGGCGCATCCGCAGAACCAGAGCAGGTGGGAGAGCCTTCTCCTACATCGGGGCCAGAGCCTGGAACAAGCTCCCAGTCAACATCAGGCGCTTCCGTACTCTGCACACCTTCAAGAAGAGCCTCAAGACCTGGCTCTTCAGACCAACTGGAGCTGCACCCTCCCCGTGCCTTGAGACCTGCACGGGTGAGTAGTGCGCTTTACACCCCCTGATTGATTGAATCATGGGCAGTACATAACGAAGCTATTGTGGTAGATGTAAATTCTATAAGTACACTATCAGGGGGTTGATTCATATCAGTGCCCACTGGTGTAGCTTGACAGGTGTAAGAACCCACTCATGCACTCACTCTCATCAATACACCTGGATTCACTCACAACACTGTCCTTCACTAGTTCAGTTACAACCACCTCTTGTACTATCACATCCACAAACCTATGCATTCATACACTCTTACTAAAAACTCACTCTCACCAACTCACTTGACCCTCATTCACCTACTCACACATGCAAATGCACTCTTGCATTCCCTGGCTCAACATGCAACACTAACTCAAGCATGACGTCCACTCATTACCACACCCATAACCTTCAGTCACGCCGTCACTGGTATCAATACACTCAGGCATTTTTAAAGCACATCTAAAAAAGTCCTTGACCTAAATTCAAGGATGAGCTTCATGCAATTACTCATACACAGCAAAGTAGGTGCTAACTGTCTCAACACGCACCAGCTCTCTCCAACTCACCCAAGACCCTTGGTTATGCACTAATATCAAGATACATGCACTGATTCACTGTACACTATTGCACACCAGCTAAACCATGGCTCCCACTTACAGCTCACATATTAAACTCATGTAGAGGAAATGTGCCCCAATGGCTACTGCAGGGGTCTTTGGAAACAGGGAGCCCAAGTTCAAATCCCAACCATGGCACTTTGCTCACCATAATTTGATTGTGGGGAAATCACTTACTCACCCACAGCCCACTGTGCCAAAAAGTGCATTTGTTTAATCCCCACTTGATTTACACAATCTCGTAGGTTGTCTCTCAAAAACCATCCGTGTAATGGTTAGCACTCCATTGTGACCGAGCTAGGAAAGCACAATATAAATAACAAAACATACACACATACATTAATTCACGGCTTCACCAATTACCAGTTCACACAAGCCCACCCTTGACGCTCACTCATGCCGCCACTGAGACAACACTCTCCTGCATTCACTCACTGTCTCAGTAAGTAGGTACTTACAATAAGTCAGGCTCGTGTCCATTACTCACAACAATGCACTCATTCACTCTCATACCAGCTCAGTCACTTCAGCACACTGATGCACTAATTCACTCTCTAACCTCACTCCCACCAAAAACAGCTCATCAAAGACCCTGCTTCATGCACATATTGAAATCAACACACTCATCCATTCATTCACTCTCTTTCTAGGATCCCATCACCTTTTCGCTTATGGTGCTCTCTCATACTCTAGGTCAGTCAGTAAAACTATATTTACATTTACCAAAGAAAATCATAACAGTGAATATACAAATGATTGTTACTAAAAAGATTAAAATAAATAGTATAATGGATTAAAACAGCAGGTAATTCAGAAAAACCTAGTTATTCCTTTCTCAATACAATTTAAGATACCGCAATAAGAAAAATAACACTTTCAATCTCGGTAAAAGTTGTAAATATAGTAAGGCTTGTCTGACTTGTTTCAAATTCATTGCTAACAAGAGGGGCCGTTTGTATTTGTAACGTAATTTGCTGAACCTGGGACATATCATGGCAATATGCAAGAAATCGACAATAAATGCATAATCACAGGCACACACTGAGAGTTTGGATTATTTTAACCAGCCACCATTAGAGAACATAAGGTGAGGGATCAGATTTAGCCAAAAACAGGACAGCAGCCTCCGATGGTGACTGGGCTTTAAAGATATCAAGCAATGCCTTTATATGTGTGCACCCCAGCCCCCGGGAGAAAGCATCAATACTGTAAATGACACTTTTAAAAGACTAACAGCCTAATTCATGAAGCTGAATTCGGCTCGCAAAGGGCCAGATTCTGAGAATCTGGCCCTTTGCGAGTGAGATTTTTGCATTTGGGATTCATCATCCCAAATGCAAAAATCGGTAATAGCGTTTTCGCAAATTTGCGATGGATTACATTTAAGGAATCTCTATTTGAGATTCCTTAAATGCAAGCGCGACGCAGCTCCAGCAATGATCAGGGGGCACCTATGTGCACAATGCTGTGTCAATCCTTACGCCTGCTTCAAGCTGGCACAGGGGTTTGACGCAGCATGGGCCCAAAAGTGACTGAGTGAAATCTTGTAGATTTCACTCAGACACTTTTGGGAGGCGTTGCTGCGCCGGAACGCCTCCCCCTGCAATGGTACGTCTCTTCTGGCGCAGGGCTTTACAACATGACGCATCTGGGAGATGCGTCACGTTGTAAATACCCTGCACCATGGCGCATCTTTTGCGCCGCTGCTGCGTCACAAAAGTGACGCAACAGTTGCGTAAAAGCGGCACAAGGGGCTTGTAAATCTGCCCCTAAGTAATAAGCAAATATAGATTATGGTTTTGCTCAAAGGTACCCACCTGGTCTGAACCCATATTGTATATCAGACAGAATATTATGTTGACTTGCCCACTCAGTCAGATGGTCCAAAAGAACCTGACCTATGATTTTTACCTCAGAATCTACTGATGAAATGGGCCTATAACATGCTGGATCCGCTCTGCTCCTCGTTTGATAACGGGTACAATCACACGCAGCAGCTCCACCAAGACTCCTAAGCATGCATTCACTTCAACACACATGTATTCGCTCATTGTACACAACCCTCACACCAGCTCACCCACGGCCCACTCTTATGTACTCATTGATGCACTGCACTCTTGCATGCATTCACAGCCTCAATATGCACTTACCCCAATTCTAGAGCATGACCATCAATCATACTCACTTACAGCAGCACATGTATTCACTGTCTCACAGAACACCCCGTCATAACACTTCACCCATTATCCTCACCCAAGTACTCATTCTTTTCTCATCAAGTACCTACTGACTAAAGCTCAGCCAAGACCCTCACTCATTTACTCACCCACATCAACATACATGCATTTACTTACATCCACTCACACATGATCCTCACACATGCAGTCACTGACATCAACAGACTCATGGTTTACTATCCCATTCATCATTTAACACCAGATCATCCATGCCACAGATGTACTGCAACACACACACTTGCTCGCCCAGGAACCTTACTATGGGTGAGCAAGTGTGCATTCATATCAACACATGTGCATTTAATCCTTGTCTCTCTAAGGAACTACTCACACCAACGCAACCTTCACACTTATTCATGTACTCACTTACACCTGTGGTACTGAAAATTCTGGACCCGTGTTATAAACATCGTCGTATCATGACGATTTTGGTATCAGCAGACCGAGAATGATTAGAATACTATGCACAAGCATTTTCGTCATATTCAGGTGACGAAATCACCCTGAAATCAAAGTTTCCATCCTGAACCCTCGGGTTCCATTTTGTGAACGGCAGCCATTTTGTGATTGCCCTCACATAGGCCAATGACTAAGGCCAAAAACGAGTCTGAAGGACACGTACACCTTTGCTGACTCTTCTGTGACCTGGGCAAGCTGACTCCACTGCCCGAAGCCAAACCCGTTCGGCCTGTTCCTTTCCCAGTGGCCGAATGAGATTAGTATCAAGGCACAACATATCATAAACCTTTCATCGCACACAAACCATGCCTAATCTTACACGCACCTGTCCCTGTTTCTTTCTTTATGACTTGCTTTACGAGGAGGAGGTGCCCGTTTTTATTGGGGGTCCGTCGATATCTGATGAAAATACTGGGCCTTGCCAGGTGATTGATTGTGGGCTGGACAAACTGAAATATGGGCTTGTCATCATGACTCTGCTTTTTCTTTGTAGTGAAAATATGTGAATGGTCAACTGTAAAATAAGGAATGTTTGCCTAAAGCATAATATTTAGTATAAAAGGAGAAGGCTGGCTTTGTAAGATTGAGCAGTCTCCTGAGAATATACACCATGTTGTACTTCTAGGATACCTGTTACTGGCTGCAGCCAATAAATTCGATCTTTGACTTCACCTAGAAGACTCTGTGTTTCTGTAGTCTAAAACAGGAAGGACTAGAGGTCATAGGGTGTGTCCCTGGCACCGCTGGGTTCTTAAAAACCCAGTACTTCAGTTGGCGCCCCACGTGGGGCGATTTCAGCGGTACCGGTCCAAGCCAGAGGCTCGTGAGGAGCTTCGTGTGAAAATTCTGGAGGAAGGCCGCCATTTCATCGACCCCTGTATGTCGACGTGGTCCGAAAGTCTTTGCTGCGAGGTTCCCCGCTTCACGACGGCTACGAAGGACTGCTGCCCTGACTATTGCCCTGTTTTGGACCCTTGATGATTGGTAGAGCGAAACGATAGACGAGTCTTCTGGCGACGTCATCGATACCTCAGTTAAGTATGAGTGGAGCGTCTCCCAGTCCTTAGTTTGGTTCTTAGTTTTGCTATCCCCTTGGGATCGCTTTGTTTGGAACTTGCAAGTGCCAAAGCCGAGGGACTCGTGTATTCACGAGACTATCGTATTCAATAATCCTTTGAAGTTTGAAGCTAGACTAGTGAGCGAAGATGCCTGGTCTTAGCAGACTTGGAAATTTGTTTTGTCTTGGTTGTAATAGGGATTCCCGATTGGAGGACTCGTGTCCGGATCCTCCGATTGGAACTCCGACCTATGAACTATATGTGAAACATGGCGTAGGCCCCATCACATATAATGAAGTATGGATCCGATACACCAGGAAAGATGGTGTTCTAAAATGGCCCCAATATGGTAGCTTTGACACGGAGATTTTAGACAATCTAGAGGTTAAACTTTTTAAGAAGAAAGCCCGGCCGGCGATGTTTGACTCTTTCCGCCTATGGCGTAAGGAAGCCAAACAGAAGGAAATTAAATTAGCAAAGAGAAATAAGAGAGAAAGGGGTATTTCGATAATGCAAGCTGCTACGCAGTTTAAAGATAACAAAGAAGAACAGGCAAGTGAGCAGTTGCACAGGCAACGTAAAATGGCGATTGATAAATGTTACCCAGTTTTGCCGCCTCTTCACCAAGATGCAGCAAAAGAACTTGAAAAATATCCTTTAATGTCACACTTATTGAGTTCACCACCCGCTTATGCGCAGAGTGCTACAGCACCTCCGCAACCTTTGGTGGCGCAACCTCTGATTGCTTTGCCCCTTGCTATCCAACAGCCGCCAGCTCCTTTTCCGCTGGTTCCTATTCCTCTGGTGCAGCCTTCTCAAGGGCCACCGACTTTGCTACCTGCTCCGCCTTTAACTCCTGCAACTTTTCCACCTGTTCTTGCTACCTCCCCTACTATTGTTCCGACGTTGACCTTTTCTCAATCTGCTTTATCTCCCGTCTTGTCAACTTCTCCTTCTGTTCGACAGAGAATGACTAATACTGTTACTAGTCTTTCGTTTCTCCTTTCTTTGGGTCAATAACTACGACCCCTTTGTCAGAACGTAAACAGTTGCGTAGCCAACTGCCTGATTCACGAGAGAAAGAAATATTGGACCGCCTGGCGTGTAAATGGGTCACTCGTCCTTTAAGATATGATGTGGAGTCTGTTATGGATGTCTTCCATCAATGGGAAGCGCCGAAACAGAGATATGTTTTCGATAAGGTGTGTTCTTTCCTTCGTGAGGAATGGGTGAGATGATGATGTGGGACAGGCTCCTTCCGAGTTGGTCAATCTACAGTCTGAGTTTGCGAAGGAAACTATTGTGGGTTCCGAAGTTGAGAAAGCAGTTGCGACGTTGTTGTTGTTTAGGAATGAGTCTCCTTCTCAGCCGATGTTTGAGCCTGACGCTTCAGTTAGGAGAAAGGCGCGGCAATATCCAATAAGAGAGGTTCCTCCGGTATGGGAGGAAGCAGTTCAGGCTGATGCTGTTCATGGTATTTTAGCTGCACCGGCACACTTTCAGCGTGTTTGGGTACATGTTCCCTGGAAGCGGGCTGAAGTATTGGCCCTTAAGCAGTCTTTACCTGACCCTCGTAAAAACCCTGCAGGGTACTATAAGGAATTATCACAGACTGCAGGCTCATGCATTATGAATTTGGCCGATATAGACATGTTGTTCGGGAATGTTGTTCCACAGCCTTTATGGGGAAAGATTCGTCATGCGGATCATGATCAAGAATTAGGTGATACATGGGCTAACATTGCTGCTGCAGATGACAGACAAGTTGGTGGTGCTAAACCTGAGCATTTAGTTGCAGAACTCCCTGGTAGAATCATTACTTATATGAAGACTTTAATGCCTGAATTGCGTGTCAATTGGGACAAGTTGTCTGCATGTAAGCAGAAGAAAGACGAAACGGTGTCTGACTTTTTCACGAGGTTCGAAGAGACCTTCGTAGACCACAGTGGTCAAGATATGGGTACAGAAGGTGGTCAACGGTTGTTCGTTGACAAGTTTGTGCACAATTTGCTTCCCCAGTTGTGTAAGAAATTGAAAGATTCAGAAAATTCTTGGGCTGTTTCCTCTTCAGCACAGATATTGGCTACCTCACAGTACTACGAAAATAGGGATAAAGATGAGAAGGATAGAGTAGACAAGAAAACTAAAGAATTAAAGACGAAGATTCTTTTGCAACAGGCGTATCCACCACGTGGTGGTCAGAGTAACTATCAGCAACCCCAATAGTTTCAGAGGAACTCGCAAAGGTTCGAGTATCCCCAACAACGTGTTCCTGTAGATCCCAATCAGTGTTCATATTGTAAAGAAGATGGTCATTTCAAGTATAGTTGTCCTACTTTGTTACAGCATACGAATGGTGCTTCTTGTGCAAGAGGTCGAGGTGTTCCACAAGCTCCTAGAGGTAGAGGACGTGGAAATTTCCCGCAGAATGCACGTTCCTTTCCGCCTCAAAATTCAATGAATAGTTTTGATCAGCAGAATAACGCGTCTGGTAGGACGACTCAGTACTATGCTGATGACTACTATGCAGAAGATGAGAATATGGAAGGTAATGATTGCTAGGACAGCCATAGACAAAGAGAGGGAGTTGTTTCAGTTCCAGTAGATCAGAGAGGACCTTATGTTGAGGTGATTACATCAGGTGTGTCAGAGCCTTTTCTGTTGGATACTGGTGCTACAAAGAGTTCTATTATGCACTCTAAACTCCCTGGCGCACCTTTGTCTGGCGAAGTGAATGTTTCAGTAGGTTTTTCTGGCGCCCCGGTTAGGAACCCGATTTCTAGTCCTATGTCTCTTTCTGTTGGACCTTGTGAATTCGAAGCACCCCTAATTCTGACGACAGGTTGTGGTGAGAACTTGTTAGGATTGGATCTGTTGAAAAGATTGTATGCGACGTTGTATTGTTCTCCTTCGGGTGTACAACTTACACTGGGCAAGAGAGTGGTTTCTCCAATGTATTTGTCGAAGGATAAACTTCCGACAGAATTGTCTTCTCTCCCGGATATTCTTTGGGCTACTGGTCCTAATGATGTAGGTCCGCCATATGTTGTGACATTGAAAGCCAATGTTAGAATGCCGCGAATTCCCCAATACAAGATCTCTAGCGAAGGTGAAAAGGCGTTGTTAGCGATCATTTATGACCTAATTGAAAAAGATGTAATTGAAGAGACAAGAGGCAACGTTTGTAATAGTCCTGTTCTGCCTGTTTTGAAGCGTACTGACCCTTCCCAACCACCTGTTTACAAGTTTGTGATTGATCTTAGAGAGGTAAATAAAATAGTTGTGCCACAGTTTCCAGTTGTCCCTGATATCACTGCCCTATTGACTATGATTCCAGCATCAGCCACTTGGTTCTCGGTGATTGACTTGAAGAATGCTTTCTTCAGCATCCCGATTGCCGAGGAAAGTAGGGATATTTTTGGCTTCAGTTTAGGAGGCCGAAGCTTCCGCTTTAAACGCGCTCCTCAAGGCTACTGTGAAAGCCCACTGATTTATAGTCAGGCTTTAAAAACACAGCTTGATACGATTGTTTTACCGGATGGCGCTACCCTTATTCAGTACGTCGACGATTTGCTTATCGCTGCAGATACTGAGGAGATTTGTAAGGAAGCCACGTTGTCGTTGTTGCGTCATTTGTCTGATTTACATCACAAAGTGTCTCTTTCAAAACTACAATATTGTCGACAAGAAGTGACCTACTTAGGTCATCTCTTATCGAAGGAGGGAAGGAAACTGACCCCAGAAAGAATTCAGGCAATTGCAAAATTGAGTGTGCCAAGGACACAGAGAGAAGTGCGTGCTTTCTTGGGCATTACATCATATTGCAGACAATGGATACTAAATTTTTCTTTCTTGGCCAAACCTTTGGTGGCATTAACGTGTAAAGATACACAAAATCCCATTCCGTGGTCTGAAGAAGGTCAGAAAAGTTTTTCCGAATTGCGTGATGCATTGTGTTCGGCTCCTGTGCTGGGTACCCCCGACTACAGTAAACCTTTTACGTTGTATGTCCACGAGAGAGAGGGATGTGCGTTGTCAGTGTTGACACAGTCTTTTGGGGACAAGCAACGTCCATGTGCATATTTCTCGTCGACTTTGGATCCGGTAGCTAAAGCATTGCCAAGTTGTTTGAGAGCCACCGCAGCAGCAGCTGTTTCTATTCGGCAGTCTGCTGGTTTAGTGATGAATAATATGCTGATTGTGATGGTTCCACATGCAGTGGACACCTTGTTAAACAGAACCAAGACACAGCACTTAACTAGTGCTCGATTGTCAGGTTACGAGTTGACACTGTTAGCGAGTCATGTACACATTAAAAGATGCAACACGTTGAATCCTGCCACGTTGTTGCCGATTTCAGTTGAGAGATAGAATGTTGTAGGACAACATGATTGTTTCCTTAGAACTGAGGAAGAAACGAAAGGGAGGATAGACTTGAAAAATACTCCTCTTTCAGAGTGTGATGGTACTTTGTGGGTTGATGGTTCGTGCTTCAAGCTTCCGAATAGTGATACGACTGCGGCATATGCTGTCACGACTTTGCATACGATTATTGAAGCTGCACGCATCCCACATAATTCAGCTCAAGCAGCAGAATTAATTGCACTTACGAGAGTGTGTGTTTTATCAAAAGGAATGAAAGTGACCATATATACTGACAGTCAATACGCATTTGGCGTGGCTCATAGTTTTGGACGTTTGTGGCGTGAACGTGGGTTCCTGACTTCGCATGGAGCCAAGATTCAGCATGGTCAGTTGGTAAATGAACTCTTTGGGGCACTTACTTTGCCATTACAAGTAGCAATCGTAAAATGTAGTGCTCATAAAAAGGTGACAGATGATGTTGGTCGTGGAAATGCATTTGCTGACGAAATCGCAAAAGAAACAGCAAAAGATGTGATGAGTCGAATGTATGTTGCAGTCCCTGCAAGATGGGTTGGTGACGTTGGGATGTGTGAAGATACGATAGAGAGTGTGAAGTCTATTCAAGCTGAAGCTTCAGAGAAAGAGTTGACTGTGTGGAGAGAGAGTACGGGTAAATTGGATACAAATGGTTGTTGGGTTGAATTGTCAGAACATCAGCATTAGTTGTTACCCAATGCGTATGTGCTTGCAGCGGTTACAATGGCTCATGGAATGACACATATCAGTGTCAAAGGGATTTGTAAGTTGTTGGCTCCAGTATGGCAAAATGCTGGAATTCCTAAGTGTGCAGAGAATGTGGTGAAGAATTGCATGGTGTGTCTGAAATACAATCCTGGTAGGGGAACCCCAACTCCAGCTGGTACAAACAAAATGGTCCCAGACAAACAAGTAATAAACAGAATCGTAACAAGAGTAGATACATACACAAGTAATTATAACAGCATTGTTTTTAATCACAACGTGTATTATATAAGAATCATTCATAAAAATGAGTACAGGTTAAATCACATATAGTGCCCCTAAGAATGAAATAGGGAAGGGTAGTGCTGGGATAGTGAAAGATGAGAACTAAACAGAAGGTCATGAAGACCAAAAATATAACAGAATTTGTACGAAAAAACACAATGGAACGATAAATTAATCAATAGTTTTAGACAATCATGCCTCAAAGGAAATCAATGATAATAAATGATGACAGAGGCTGAACACAGGAAGGAGTTTCGACGGTTCGACCCAGGTGAAATGCAGGCGTGGTATAAGCCTTGCTAGAGGGTCTTCATCAGGACAGGAGTAGTGGGGGATGGGGCAACGAATCTGTCAATGAGCTCACTGACAGGAGGGGCTTTCAAAACTGTGGATCACGGAGCAATATGAGGGTTCTGCCAGAGGCAGAGTAGACGTCAACTGCAAAGTTAGTAATATCGGTATGTAAGGGACAGCGCTGGATCAAAATTGGAAACAACCCTCCTGTCAGCGAGCTCATTGACAGATTTGTTATATTTTTGGTCTTCATGACCTTCTGTTTAGTTCTCATCTTTCACTATCCCAGCACTACCCTTCCCTATTTCATTCTTAGGGGCACTATATGTGATTTAACCTGTACTCATTTTTATGAATGATTCTTATATAATACACGTTGTGATTAAAAACAATGCTGTTATAATTACTTGTGTATGTATCTACTCTTGTTATGATTCTGTTTATTACTTGTTTGTCTGGGACCATTTTGTTTGTACCAATACTTTGCCCAGGTCCCAGTGACTCCTTGGGTTAACCCGTGTTTTTGTAACCCAACTCCAGCTGGTCATTTTGCTCCTCCTACGTATCCGTTTGAGGTTTTGCAGCTAGATTTCATCCACATGGAAAGGTGCAACAATTTGAAATACGTACTCGTTGTTGTTTGTGCCTTTTCCAGATGGGTAGATGCATATCCCTTAAAAGACAACACTGCCCTATCCACAGTTAAAGCTCTTGTCAAAGAATTCTTCCCTAGGTTTGGAATGCCGAGAATGGTCTGGAGTGATAATGGGAGTGAATTTGTGGGTCGAGTGATGAAGAAAGTATGTGAAGGGCTAGGTATCCAGCAAAAATTCCATGCTGCAAATCACCCCCAATCAGCTGGACTAGTAGAGTGCTATAATGGCACGCTAAAACTGAAATTAGCCAAGATTCAAGCGAGCTCTGGTCTTAAATGGCCTGACGCTTTGCCCTTAGCACTCCTATAGACAAGAATGACTGTGCATTCGCGAGTGGGACTTAGTCCATATGAGATCGTGTTCGGCAGCCCGGCCAACATATGGGGAGTCCCAAGGCCAATAAAATTCAATGAGATCGAACACCCTCTACTGCTCGATTATTTGTATGATTTGACGGCTAAATTGCGTGTTTTACACCAACAGGTGCAAGATACTCTGCCTCAGGCTACTGAAGCTCCAGGACATCCTATCGATCCTGGATCATGAGTGCTGGTCAAGAACTTCCAGCGGACAAAGAATGACGAGCCCCGTTGGACCGGCCCCCACCTAGTCCTTCTCTCAACAAGATCAGCCATTCGAGTGGAAGGAAAGAAGAACTGGATCCACGGCGTACACTGCAAGAGGGTCCCTTTGCCTCTGCCGTACGACCGGTGGGTCCAGGAAGGTATCGCTGACTCTGAAACTGAGACTGTGCCTCGTTTTCTGCCTTTTAGCGACGCATGTGTAAAAGGAACAATTTCTGAATGAGAAAGTGACAATCTTTTGCAAGAAGCTGTGCCACCGTCAATTCGATTGGACACTACAGAACCTGAGTTTTTGTTCCAGAACTAGACAGTACCTGGGAAAAGCCGTTATAATCTAAGGCCGAGAACTATGGACAAATAAAAATTTCCTTTTCTTTGCTATTTTTGAAAGTGCAGCTCTCTCATCTGAGAAACTTTCTTATCTTTGTTTTTCGAACCGCCATCCGGGTTCAGCTGTAGGGTCGTGGTTGCCCAAGTCTTTGGGGTGCAGCCGAAGACGTTAGGTCGACGGTTCTGGTTGGTCTAAGGGAGTTCCCCTGGATTGACAGAAGCATTCCTTAGCATAGAACACCCTACCACCGCGAGCAGCAATTAGAGAGGATGGAGTTTTTCGAGATGGAGAGACCTGCCAAACAGATGGACTCTAAAGCCAGAATGTGTATAATAATGACAAAGAAACGATTTTTGAAATTATGTATTTTCATGTTGCTTAGTATAATGACGTTTTTAATAGGATATGTTTTATTCTCTTTTCAAGTGACATTTGCACCCACTACAAAGCCCATACCTCCTTCTACTGTTTCCTCACATTCTTTTCACCCTCTGCCTGAACACGAGTCTGCTGGAAGATTGGAATTTGTCAATAATTCATTCGTTCAGCTTTTGCACCGGCACCAGTTAGTAGTGAGCACAACTAATTGTTGGGTGTGTGGTCTTATGCCACATACAACAGATAAGGGTATCCCATATTTTGTCTTACCATTTAGCTACAATGGTTCTTTGTGGGCGTTTCAGACGATGTTCATATATGCCATCAAACCATATCCCCCACGTTCCACGAGAAGTAACTCGAGCAACAAGGCATTGGTAGTGGGAATCACAAATATGAGCAGAGACATTGACTTGTATATAACGATTCCCAGAGATGAGTTACAGGCTTACGGTAGATGGAACGTAACAGAATATGGAGTTACTCTGAGTGAGAACCAGCGAGCAAAGAGATCCTCCCCGATTTGGATTGTACCCCATCAGGGTCACCTATGTCTGCACAGTAATGGCAAGAATTCCAGATCTCAGTTAGGGAAAAGTATCTGCACTGAAACATATGTTTTTGCGTCTCGGACTTCCCCTTCATTCCTAGCAGCTAAGGGTACCTATTGCATCTGCCATGATAGAGCCTATACATGGTTGCCCCCTGACTTCTCGGGCACATGTTTTGTTTCGTTCCTGTTGCCTCCCACCTACACGGCCGCGGCAGATTACCATAAGACAAGGATAGTTAGAAGTGTCATCAGTAAAGAAGACACTGCAGGACAAGAATTTGGAGATTTCGTAAAGGGTTTTCTGCCGTTTTGGGGGCCTATGGTGAACAGCAGGAACATAAGGCAATTGACAAGGGTGGTTGAATCCACTGTAGTTGAAACCGCTGGTGCCCTTAGTAATTTGACTGCTGAGCTCCTGTCGGATCGCCTTATGACTCTTCAGAACAGGGTCGCATTAGACGTCATACTTGCAGACCGAGGTGGGGTATGTAAAGTGATCCAATCAAGTTGCTGTGTTTTCATTCCAGATAACGCTCCGACAGTCTACCAGGCCATTTCCAAACTGCATAAGATCTCTGAATCTATTCACATGGATAAAGGAGATTGGTCATTGATGGGGTGGTTCTGGGAACTGATATCCGCCTGGGGATGGAAAATTCTAATGATCATTGGGATGATCCTAGCCATTCTTTTCCTGTTCTGTCTGTGCGTACAGTGTGCTCCTACTATATGTAGCCTCTGTGCTACATCGTGTGTAAGGAATCCTGTATCGAGGGACGAGCTAAGTAATAGGATGATGTGACAGCGACATCTCAATGACCTTATGAATATAGACCTGGACTCAGATTAGCTTGAGTATAGGTTATTTCCTATGTAAGGGCAAAAGGACGGGCTGTGGTACTGAAAATTCTGGACCCGTATTATAAACATCGTCGTATCATGACGATTTTGGTATCAGCAGACCGAGAATGATTAGAATACTATGCACAAGCATTTTCGTCATATTCAGGTGACGAAATCACCCTGAAATCAGAGTTTCCGTCCTGAACCCTCGGGTTCCATTTTGTGAACGGCAGCCATTTTGTGATTGCCCTCACATAGGCCAATGACTAAGGCCAAAAACGAGTCTGAAGGACACGTACACCTTTGCTGACTCCTCTGTGACCTGGGCAAGCTGACTCCACTGCCCGAAGCCAAACCCGTTCGGCAAGTTCCTTTCCCAGTGGCCGAATGAGATTAGTATCAAGGCACAACATATCATAAAACTTTCATCGCACACAAACCATGCCTAATCTTACATGCACCTGTCCCAGTTTCTTTCTTTATGACTTGCTTTACGAGGAGGAGGTGCCCGTTTTTATTGGGGGTCTGTCGATATCTGATGAAAATACTGGGCCTTGCCAGGTGATTGATTGTGGGCTGGACAAACTGAAATATGGGCTTGTCATCATGACTCTGCTTTTTCTTTGTAGTGAAAATATGTGAATGGTCAACTGTAAAATAAGGAATGTTTGCCTAAAGCATAATATTTTGTATAAAAGGAGAAGGCTGGCTTTGTAAGATTGAGCAGTCTCCTGAGAATATACACTGTGTTGTACTTCTAGGATACCTGTTACTGGCTGCAGCCAATAAATTCGATCTTTGACTTCACCTAGAAGACTCTGTGTTTCTGTAGTCTAAAACAGGAAGGACTCAAGATCATAGGGTGTGTCCCTGGCACCGCTGGGTTCTTAAAAACCCAGTACTTCACACCTAGATGCTCTTGTATTCACTCACTGTCACAAAATATGCACAAACTTACACTAACTCAGGCACCTACTTACAACAACGTATTCAAGCATTTACTTTCTTTCCAAATACCCACTCTATCCATTTTCGGCCCATTTACGCATGCCCCTGGTGACTTTGGTCTGATCATTGACAATGCTCTTCCTTGGTCAGCTTACATCTGGGCCTTACCATGGAGCAAACAGTGTCTCTCTGGCTCCTCAGGACTAGATAAACAGAATGTCTAGCAGCCTGAACAAGCTTGCTGCATGTTCTGCAGTAGACTGGTGTTTCACCTTATGGGAAAGTGCATATAACGATTTTTGGGGGTTTACTCCACCCCAGTTCCAATTTTGAGGAACAGGGACTCTGAGTCAGTTACCAATAGGCTGTGATTGCACAGGCCCAGCAGCAGTTCCACATGGATGGTGGAGTCGTGGAGGGGTATATAATGCCACTCTGCCCTGCACATATGACAGGTGTGGCCTACATGTCAGAAAAACAGAAATACTACGGAACCAACCAACACATCTACCCACAATCAATGTGGTTACACTGTATCTGGTCTGTCAGAACCACTCAAGCACACAGTGCCCATGATTGCTTCGGTTTACTGCATGTCATCATGATTCATAACATGATGCCCTCATAAATGTATACCTGTTGTTTTGCATGCGAGCGGCTGAGATGGAGAAAACCCAATAAAGAAATAAAAAAAATAAAAAATGATGCCCTCATGATATTACTCAGAATGCAGCAGTTTGTGATTACACCCCCTGGCAGCAGCTCCACAAGGATGATGCAGTCAAAGAGGGACTACACCATGTCAGTTTTTGCTGCGCAATAAGTGGCACATACTGAATAAAGGCGAAGGCCTGTGCAGCTGGACTGGGCCTACATACTGTGAAAGGTTTGAAACCTTGCTGAATAACCAGATCAAATAGACATCCTCTTTAACTCTTTCTTTTTTTTAAGTTTAAGTTTATTGAAACCAAGTAAAATAGGAGAATACAACAGTGCATTCAAAGGGTAAAAAACAATATATGCAGAAACAACTGGGCATAAAGCAAATATATAATAAATGGCATCAATAAACACTTATTGTAAGTCAAAGAGAAATGAGAAGTTCAAAAAGAAAGAAACAGAAACAAGGTAAACATTGTATGCATAAAATCTATATCAAGTGAAAATAAAGTAAAAGCAATAAAATACATCTGGCAAAGGTACAAAAGAAAGGATCTTGAAAAAGACAACAAGTGGACAAATCAAGGAGGTTTGCAGACTTCATCAGAGCCAGCGATGGGATTTGGAATAGCGGTGGAGCTGGAAGGGGAACAAGTGGATAAATATGTGGTAAGAGGAATCCACAATAAATCTCTCTTTACAGCCAGGGAAAGGGGGGTAACATAGTTGGTATCAAGCCTATGATTAAAGCAAATCGCATTCCACCAAGCGGAATAAGTAACTTTTGAGAAATCCTTCCAATTGGAGGTAATCAGGTGTAGGGCAACTGCTAAAAATAAATCTAGTAGTCTAAAGTGAGCAGGGTGTTGAAGAAGATTTGGGGACAAGGAACCTAATAGGATATTAGAAGGGGAAAAGGGAATTTGTATAGTAAAAATAGTATTTATGCGGGACAAAACTGAGTGCCAAAAAGTGGTGACATTGGGACATTGAAATAACATATGAGGCAAATCAGCATGAGTACAAGGGCAGGACCAGCAGGTAGGGGAAAGGTCAGGAGAGAAGGAAGCCAGTTTAACCGGAGAAAGCAGCAGTCGCTGATATACATATTATAACGTTTGAGTGGTGTTGGCAGCTCTGGAAGTTTTGTGAATTTTTAACCATAATTTATCCCATAGAGAGATAGGCCACGATACTGATAAGTCTTGTTCCCAAGCCAATTCAGTCTTTGTTTTAAGACGCGTAGGAGATTTTAACAAAGAATTATAGATGCAAGATGCCGAAGGAGAGGACTACAACAGCGAGGAGAAAGTATTGCAAAGGGGAGGTATATCCTGGGAGGGAGGGAGGGAGAGATTGAAGGTAAAGTAGAAGAGCAGGACGTAAAAGATCATATTGTTTTCGTGCAGAATTAGAAAGGTGAAATTGAGACTGGAGATCAGCAAAGGGTAGGGGAGTATCATTATGAAGGAGCTGGGAGATCCACATCAGTCCTTTGGATTTCCAAGAATTCCATAAAAAGGAACGATTCTTGATTCGTAGTAATTTGTTGTGCCAAATAGATTGTTGATGAAGAGAAACACGGGAGGGATACGAGGAGGGTAATAATGGAGCCAAAAGACGATGAGAATGAGCAATGATGGGAGAACGTAAAAGGGATGTCGTAGCAGAAAAAGTCAGAAACTCTGGAAAATCAAAAGGAGAGATCAGAGATTTTTCCAAAGATAACCAGACTGGAGGATAAGTAGGAAGATCAGTAGACAACCAATGAGAGGCTTGTTTAAGAATAAAGGAATAGTGATAAGATTTGAAATCAGGGAATTTAAGACCACCATTAGATTTATCTTTTTTAAGCGAGGATAAGGCAATGCGGGAGGGCTTGTTCTTCCAAAGGAACTTGGATAGAACGGAGTCCAAACTTTTAAAATAATATGAAGGTATCCGAACTGGGATCATAGAAAGAGAGTATAAAATAATAGGGGTCAGCATCATTTTAATGGAGTCTAATCTCCCCCACCAGGAAAGGAAAAGAGGATGCCATCTGGAGATAGAGTTTGATAACTTTTTCTTAATGCAATCAAAGTTAGCATTTAGAGTGCCGGAGATAGTAGGGGAAAACCATAAGCCCAAATACTTAACTTTGGTTGGTTGCCAGGAGAAGCCAGTTTGGTCAAAATAATGTTTGAGACATAAAATATTAAGGGGTAGAACTTCACACTTATCCCGATTCAGGCGATAACCCGAAACTAAAGAGGAAGCATCAACCTGGCGGAGAAAAGAAGGGATGGAAGAGTCAGGGTTAGAGCAATACAAAAGAATGTCATCTGCATATACAGATAATTTAACCTGATTGGGGCCAGGGTTGTAACCAGTAATTTGGGAGTCTTGACGTATTTTAGTAAGAAAAGGTTCAAGGGCTACAATAAACAAAAGGGGGGATAAAGGACAGCCCTGACAAACTCCTCTAGAAAGAGAAAAATAATCAGAGATTTTCCCATTAGCAAAAATGGATGCTTTAGGACCAGAGTACAAGAGAGAAATAAGGGAAATTAGCTTGGGGGGGAAACCAATCCAGGTAAGAGCATGAAACATAAAATCCCAACTAATTCTATCAAACGCCTTCTCGGCATCCAGGGTTATAGCCGCAAGAGGAAAGTTAAAGGAAGGAGCCTTGCTGAGAATATTAAAGAAAACTCGAGAGTTATCAGAGGAAAGACGCCCTTTGACAAAGCCCGATAGCTCAGGGCCAATGAGTTCAGGAAGAATAGGGTCAATACGTAAAGCTAGCAATTTGGTAAATATTTTATAATCAGTATTTACAAGGGAAATGGGGCGGTATTTCTTGCAGAAAGCAGGGTCTTTACCTTCTTTAGGGATAAGACATATCATTGCTTCTTGAAATGTACCTTGAGAGAGACCGCTGGCAATAAAGGAATTAAAGAGGAGGAGCATACGGGGGAGGAGAAGTTTTGAAAAATGTTGATAGAACTCAATGGTGAAACCATCCGGGCCAGGGGCCTTACCATGTTTTAGGACCGAGACTGCGTGAGAAATTTCTGCTAAAGAAACATCTGCTTCAAGCGAGTGAAAGTCAACATGAGAAGAAAGGGGAGGAGCGAGTGAGTGAAAATAAGAAGAGAGATCCGAAGGAAGTGGAATAGATTCAGGAGTATAGAGTTGTTTATAAAAAGTAACAAACTCCTGTAAGATATCAGCATCTTTGAAAAGAGACGAACCAGAAGAGTCAGTAATGGAAGAAATCCGGGTTCTATCTTGTCTAATCTTCAAATAGTTAGCCAAAAGTTTCCCCATTTTGTTTTGACCACCGTAATAGCGGGCACTACTTTTTAAGAGATAGGAAGACGCGGCGTCAGTAGACATTTTGTTAAAAGTAATCTTGGCAGAGAGAAGGTCTTTTAGAGATGAATCCGAGGGAGCACGATAATAAGAGTATTCTAACTTTTTAATCTTGGCAAGGAGAAGAGAGGACTGCTTCTCAAAGAATTTTTTCTTTTGAGAAACATAGTTAATAAAGAATCCTCTAGCAGCAGCCTTGAATGAGTCCCAGATCATGGATGGAGAAGATCCAGGAACGGAATTAATGAGAAAGAAATCATCTGCGAAATAGCTGAATTGGCCAGAGAATTTGGGATCAGTGAGAAGGGAATTATTAAATCGCCATCTTCCAGAAGGAGGAGAGAAAGGAATAAGGTCTAAGGGTGGGCGTAAAATCCGTTTCGCAGGCGAATTTGCGGATTTTCCGCGATTTCGCGATCCGCGAATCTCGTGAAATTGCGGTAAAATCCACGAATCAGCGGAGACAAATTTCCAGCCAAGCAAGGGTTACAGCAGCAGGTGCAAAAGTTGAACCTAATTTCTTTGTAACCTTTTACAAAAGGGTTACAAAGAAATTAAATTCAACTTGGGCACCTGCTGCTAATTGCTTCCTGGCGCCTCGTTGCCTACTTGCAACTATTCTCTGACCCTGCTCTGACCCTTGAAGCAGGGTCAGAGAATAGTTATAAGTAGGCAACGAGGCACCTGTCCAAGGAATTAAACCTCATCAGGAAGCACTTACAGATATAAAAAACAGGAAGAAGGGAGAGGATGGCAAATACACCCATTTTGAGTTGTCAGGAGGGGTTAAACTAAAAGAGACCTTTACAGCACAATTTTCATATGCATTTTGCTAAAAATAAAAAGCTGTATGTTCTGTAGGGGCAACTCAGGAATCTGGCCCTTCAGAGATCCGGCCTCTCTTTCTTTCTCTCGTTCTTTCTCTCCCTCTCTCTCTCCCTCTCTTTCTCTCTCTTTCTCTCTATCTATCTATCTATCTATCTCTCTCTCCCTCTCCTTTCTTGCTCTATTTACCTCTTTCTCTCTCTCTTTCAAGTTCTTTCTCTTTCTCTGCTTATCTCTTTCTTTCTCCGTTGTTCTCTCTCTCTTTCTCTCTATCTCCCTCTCTTTCTTTCTCTCTCTCACATCCTCTCTTTCTCGCTCTCTCTTTCTCTCTCTTTCTTTCTCTCTCACTCTCCCTCTTTCTCTCTCTTTCTCTTTCTCTCTTTCATCCTCTCTCTCTCTCTCCCTCTCTGTGTGTCTTTCTCTCTCTCTTTCCATGTCTCTCTCTCTCTTTCTCTCTCTCTTTTACTTTCTTGCTCTTTCTCTGTCTCTTTCTTTCTCTCTCGTTCTCTCTTTCTCTCTCCCTCTCTTTCTCTGCTGAACCAGAGGGTGGCAGTGGTGAACCAGAGGGTGGCAGGGGTGAACCTGAGGGTGGCAGGGGTGAACTAGAGGGTGGCAGTGGTGAACCAGAGGGTGGCAGTGATGAACCAGAGGGTGCTGTGCCCATAAACAACTGCATGGGTAACTTCGCCATGCAAGCGGCTCGCGAAGACGCAAAAAGCCCCGCGAACACGCAAAAAACACAGTGAACACGCAAAAAACCCCGCGAACACGCAAAAAACAAAAATCCGCAAATTCGCACAAATTTGCGAATTTTGCGGATTGCGAATTCGCAAATCCGCAAATTCGCAGATCGCGAATTCGCAAAATTCGCCCATGCGTAATAAGGTCGAAATCAACTATAATAGGGGCATGGTCGGATATTAGGATGGAACCTATATCAGAGGAAAGAACATGTTGGGTCAGGGACTGACTGAGAAACAGATAATCAATACGGGATTGAGTTTTGTGAGGAGGGGAGAAATAGCTATATTCTTGAAGATCAGGATGGCAAAGTCTCCAAATGTCAGTTAGGGAACTTCGTTTAATGGTGGAAGTAAGTTGATTATGCATTATCGAAGCAACAAACTTAACAGGGGAATGTCTGTCAAGAATGGGGTCGTGGACTTGATTGCAATCGCCACCAAAAATAATATAATTATCAGTAAAAGAGAGGAGTTTGTCTGAGATAAAAGGCCAAAAGGTATTATTAACAGAGACAGGAGCATATACATTAAATATAACAATAGGAACATTGTCAACAGTCAAAGTGGTGATCACCCAACGACCATCAGAGTCTATTTCTTGGTGAGTGACAGAGACCTTAAACTTTTTGTGAACTAGGATAGCAACTCCATTCTTCTTCCCTAAAGCAGGTGAGGAAAAAACATGACCTACCCAAAGACGTTGCAATTTAGAAGCTTCAACATCGGAAAGGTGGGTCTCTTGTAACAGAACAATGTCAGATTTCAGTCTAGCCAAGTGCGAAAGCACTCGTTGTCTTTTAATAGGATTATTCAATCCTTTAACATTCCATGAAATAACTCAGAATGTAACTCATGAAAAACAACCATGCTGGAGAAAAAAGCATACAATGCAATAAACAAGCATGAAACCAAATTATGCAATAACCTGGAAGAGAAATGAATCTGACAGAAAAAAGAAGGAAGAAAGAAATAGAAACGTAGATGAGAAGAAATGAGAGCAAGAGGGAGAAAAGGGAGAGGAAGCATCAGAAGAGGAAAATAGAAGAAAAGAAAGAATAGAAGAAAAAGAGGGAGATGAGAAGGAGAAATAGTGTGAGAGGAGGACAAAAATGATAGAAAAAGAGTGCAAGCAAAAGATAGGGAAAGATGTAAAGAGTACATCTTACATAGAAACAACCAGAGGAGTACAAGAGAGAAGAACATACCTACAAAGAAAGTATCCAAGGATACGAGGGGAGGGGAAGAGCCAGACCGGACGGCTGGCACAGCCGGGAACGGACAAGACGTAGGACCGGGGGCACCAGATCAAGGAAGGGAAGAAGCTGTGGGAGAAAAAATTAACACAATATGAAAACTCGAAGTCAAACGAGAACAATACAGGGAAAGTCAGAACATATAATATTCAACCAAAGTCAAACAAGAACGATATAGGGAGAGTTAGAATATACAATATTCAACCATCAAGACGTGGAAAACTGCGACAACAATCAGAGAAGGGAACATATAAGAAGGGAATCAGCCAACATTGGAGGAGGAAGTGTCCATGGATTCGGTATTATGAGCATTTATGAAACTCTGGAGACAGAGTGGGTCTTCGTAAGTAGTGGTTCTGTTGTTAAAAGTAACCTTAAAAAGGCAGGGGTGTAAAAGACCATACTGAGCGCCCATTGCACGAAGAGCAGGTCTCAAGTTGAGAAAGGCCTCCCTTCTATTCGCAGTGGCCTTGACGTAGTCCTGGGCGAAGAATAAAGTGGATCCAGACCAAGTAACACGTTGAGAGGATTTGGCAGCAGAAAGAACCTTCAATAGATCCGTGTACTCCAAGAAATACAGGATTACCCCTCTAGGTTTCGGTGAGGGAGCAGTAGATGGAGCTGGACGACCCAGTCGATGCGCTCTTTAGATGTTAAGAATGGTGCCCTCTGGCAAACGGAGAACTTTGGGAATAAAGAATTTGAAGAATGTAAGTGGATCAGACCCCTCCTGTCCCTCCTCAAGGCAGTAAATACAGAGATTATTACACCTATTACGATATTCCAACTCCTCCACGTGACGTTGAAGCAGAGAAACTTGAGCTTGGAGAGGGGAAATTTTAGTGCAAGTGTCCGTAATGGAGGAAATGGACTGCTCAACTGCCGTAACTCTGTTATCCAGTTCAGACCAAGTGTCAGTGAGAACTTGCAGTTTAGCATTGGTATCCTCCAATTTGGAATTGGTGTCCTCCATAAAGGAAAAGCAATGCCCTAATTTCCTCCAGTAACACCTCCATTGAGACAGGTGAAGAGGATTTCGGTGGCGAGGATGAATTCTGCCTAAGACGCTTAGTGAGAGATGTCCCAGAAGGCGTTGACGCAGTTTCAGAAGCTGCCATGTCGTCAGCCGGGGAAGAGAGTCTTGTAGGCGAGAAAATTGAGTAAAAACCTTCGAGTTTTTGATAAAAATAAGCTTTGCTGTAGTTACTGTGGAAAAAGAGCCTTTGGACCTGCCCATGTAGAGAAACGACAAAGAGGTGGCCAAAAAATGCACTGAGGAGGAAGAAAAAGCGCAAAATGGCCGCCACAAATTTTCATTTACTGCAGGCAAAGTCAATAGCGCTGTAAACGTGCATGAAACATCAAAGTATCCCACAGAGCAGCAAGGAAGCAGGAAAAAAGGCAATAACTATTTTAGAAGCCACAGCAACCCATTGTGAACAAGGAAAATTGGCACCTCAGCGCTGCGAGTAGAAACAAAATGGCGGTCGCGATATTTCGACAGGAAAAGAAGACTCACATTGTCCCAAATACGGTGAAATATTCATTGAAAGTGGACCGGAGAGGTCCGAAGCCGTTCCGGAGAGGTTCCGACGTCGCTCCATGCAGAAAAAAGTGCTGAGGCAGCACGAAGAGGAGACAGCCGCCTGTTCCCGCCGAGGAGCCTCACACGGGAGCCGCCATCCCCGTCAGGCGCTAAGCCACGCCCCCCTCTTTAACTCTTTCTACTTCTCAGGCAGGTGCTGGACTGGACAAATAGCATAGGTTAGCAAAAGTAAGTAAACAAACTGTTTATTTTATAACTGTAGACAGTGTGGGACACCCTGTAGGAGTGTAGGGTCTGCTTTCCTATGGTCACCCCAGATTTTTGTTTTTTGCTTCACTGGTTTTCGACATAATGTGGCTGTGGGCCTGCTAATCATACCCACAGCCTGCTGTTCTCTCTCTAAATTCACATACGTGTACTTTAGGTACATCACCAATTTGGTACTGGACACCTTATCAGCCCCTGTACAGTGAACTATAGGTACCAGGGCATAGGTGCATCCAAGGCCTACCAGGGGCTGCAGCATATCTTTTGCCACCCCTGGCTGGCCATTCAAACAGACACAACTAGCTGATCACTCAGCTGGGGCAAGGTGGTGTAATCGCCCCTTGCTTACATATAGTGTACCTATATCTAAACCTATATCTGGACACATATATACCTATAAGTCACTCCTATGGCAGGCCTTAACAATCCTGGAGGCAGAGTGCTTGGTTTTATGTGAGATGGTGCTCTAGCATGAGCTGAGCCTGTCTGAAGCTGTCGGGACCAACTCCCTTAGCTGTTCCAGGATATTGTCATACCATATACTCTTAAGTGCATTATAATCCTCACGGTTACTTGCTAACTTTGGTTTGGCTTTATCAAAACATGTCGTGTAAGGTGTCATACGCTTGGAATACTACCCCCTCGCCAGTCCTGGTGACGGGGGGGAGCATTCCACCCTTCTAGAGGGAGAAGACATGTTACTTTGCTTAAACGCAGTTAAATCTAACCAAAGCCCCAGCATCACAAAATGGATGCTGCTGCCACAGACACGAGTCTGGCCTCCTGCTGCTGACCGAAAGTCCAGCAGGGGAGGCATGGACAAAAGGTATCCTGTCACAGGGAGGTGTTACACCACCCCAGACAGGAGATAGAGGATTGTAGCAGGGAGGGTTGAATGAAACTAGACACTGCCTGGGGAGCACAAGGCTTCCCATGCATAGTTCAGTTCAGAAAGGTACTGGGACACTCCAGTCCCAGCTCTGGCGTGAAACTGGACAAAGGGAAAGGGGTGTAACCACCCCCTTCCTGGAGGGACCTAGCAGGTAATCCAGCCCCTTGGTTTGTAATAAAGGTAGGAGCTGTGCCCAGGAGCATTAGATTATCCTGAACGAAACTTTGATACAGAACTCTGGACCCTTCGACATCCCACTCGACGTGGAAGACTGAAGAATCTCCCTTGTGGTCAAGGAGTGACCACCCTGTGCAAACAATAACAAATCAACAAGTGTTCCTGAAGGAATAATTTAACACTACTTAGCTGCCCAGTCACTGCCCAGTCACTCCTCCTCCTAACCCAGAATGATTGCGGCGCTAGCGAGGTACCTGTACTGAAAGCTCTTCATTGGCGTCTCACGTCTGCTGATGGTTCCTAGCCAGGGATCAGGTGATGGGTTCAGATGTTGTTCTCCCAGCGTTCTCCCAGCGCTTAACTCAGCTGTTCCTCCAGCGCTGGTGTTGTTCTCGCAGCGCTCGGCTCAACTGAGCTCAGCGCTCACACCTGGCGCCGCCTGGTCTTCCCTGGTCTTCTCTGCTCTATGGCTCCCAACCAGTGCCGTACTGTGGCCGCACCGTGGTGACCCGTGGTTCGGCGTGGCGATCCTCTCAGCTGTGCTCGCTGCTCCACACCCACCGGGTCGAACCGGGTCAGACCCGCAGTTGCCGGTGCGCCGCACCCGAGACAGAGGTGCCTCGCCACAGCTCTCTTTCCACGGCTCTCCCGCTCTGGCGAGGGTGTTCGAGCGATGTTCTAGCGGGCCGGCACCCCCCCTGTGGAGTCACGGGGTTTGGGAGTCGCAGGACCGACACGGGTCCGGCACGGCAGCGGCTGTTGCCTAGGGGCTGCTTGGGGGGGCCAGATAAACCGGTAACCGGTAGCCGGTAACCTAGCTGCCTGACCAGCGTCCTCGCGTCCTCTCATCCTCGCCTCTCGCTTCACTTTGCTTCACTTTGCCCTCTCTCCTCACAGCTGCGGCCGCTTGTCTCGTGGCTCCTCCTCCAGCACTTTCAGCATGGAAATGTATATATGGTTGATTTGTAAATACTGCCCATATAACGCCTAAAAAGTGTCAAAAACGTACTGCACATGCTGAGAAAAACGCAGTACAATTTTTGTTGCCGTATATGAATGGATATGTGGAACAATATCTATACAATATAAAAAAGTATATGTTTTGAAAGAAAGAAATTGATATATAAAAAGAAAATATATTATTTGATACAATTGTCTCTTGAGTATTGTGATTTCATGCTCACTATTGTGACAAGTTACAAACTATAAGTAGTGTTAAATTATTCCTTCAGGAACACTTGTTGATTTGTTATTGATTATACCCAGTTCCTTGGGACTATTGGGTTGCCCTATTGTTGTTCTACACCCTGTGCAAACAGGCAACATCCAGCGCCCAACGGTTTGCTTTGTTGCAGTTCCCGCCATAACTTGAGCGACAGAGATCAACAAGACCCAGCTTCCCTGACTTCTAACAGCCCGATCCACAGTCCTAGCGAATCTGAGACCCGTGGAGGCGACGTGAAGCGTGGAGCCGGCCATCTTGAAAAGGCTGTAAAGTGCTGACCGTGCAGCTCCCGAGGCCCCCTCGAAGCTGTGCATTGGGGTTTGAGAAGCCCCATCCCCGAGCAGCTTGTGCACCGAACATCTCCATTCCACACTCATCGAGTGCTGCGTGGGGCCCTTTTGCATTTTCCTGCTCGACACGTTGGTCCAGTCGCTTGCCCGTTGGCTAGTGGCCCTAGAACCGACGAACCTTAAAATTTACACTGCTAGTCTGGCTGCTTCCGACTGGCCCTCGCTCCCCTGAAAAGGAGCCACCGCTCTGACCTTGCTGGTCCGAGTAAGAAGCGAACTTCGAATCCTGCGTGGGTTGCATTTGCCAAGTCCTGTTAACTCTGATCCAGAAGCCGACTCCGCCGACAGCGAGAGCCTTTGTGGGAGAGCCTGTGCTCTACTCTTGGTCATCGTCGATGCCCCAGAGTCCAAGCGGCACTTGAGACAAGCTTCACGACAACCACCTGATTCATCCCGACATCGCCTGGTTCCTTCCTGGTTCCATCCTGGTCACTGGCTAGTGACCCAGACTCTGTCCCCTCTGCTTTCAGGTACTCTAGATCTTCGATCCACTCTTGGATCCAACCGGACTCTTCTCTCCTGGCCGCCTGCAGCATCTTCATCTCAAGGCTCCATAGATCTCCACGACAAAACCCGACACACTTTGGCACCTATGCACCCGCTTCCTGTGGGTGAGGTAACGACCTAACACCGGTGCTCCTGCAGTGGTTTACACCTCTAGTGTCCTAGTTTAAAGTGGGGTAATTCTATTCCAGTCGGAAGACTTCCAAAACAGTAACTCGATAACTTTTACGCACCATTGACTTTGCATTGGTGTATGCTTGTGCTTTAGGCACTGCTCCCGTGTCCCGCGGGCCTCTCCCGACTTCATCACTGCTAGTCCTGTGTAGTCCCAGCGATTCACAATGCCCTAGGCCTTACCATTGTTCGAGAGGTGGTACTTATACCACTATTTTAGTATATGGTTTGAGTGACCACCGGGCCTATCCAAAATTGTGCAACTTTTGAATGTTTAACTGTGCTTTTGTTTAAACGCTTGTGCCTCTGCACTCATAAAGAGTACAGAGGATTATTCTATTAATAAATACATATATTTTTATATAACTTGTGTGGTGTCCTTTCATTTGATATTACAAAATTGCATATGGTAAAACAGCTGGCTTCACATGCCCTCTTGAGTTTAGCCCCAAGACTGCTTAGTCCATGCTACCCCTAGGATAGCTTGTCTATAAGGTTGACTTTACAACCACCACCATAAGGGATTGTTTGGACTGATACAGGGTGCCCACAGAACTGTGGACATCATACACCAGGCCAACTTCTCACACACCGCTCACCCATGACCATCGCACATGCACTCACATTAATTCTCTCAATTAGATGAAAATAGAACGAAAAAGGCTTGCTAGCTTGAGTAAATATAGCCTAGAGGATTTAATAGGAAAGAGTAGAAAATGTGTGAATGGCCCAACAATAGGTTGCAAAAAAGAAAGGCAATAGGAAGTGAAGAAGCAGCAGGAGCTGGAATTGAAGCTCTGCAGGTATTGAATATTGGGAGATGAGAGAGAGTGGGAAATCAGCATGAGGTATGAGGCAAGTGCAGGGCAAACATCGGGACATGTGAAGGAGCAGGGACGTGAGCAGGGACGTTTTAAAGCATGGGCAAAATGGTCTATTGCCCAGATCTAAGCCTTTCAAGCAGCCACCTGGCAAAGTTAATTTGAAAGTCAACATTCCGGCCCCAATAAATTGCTCAAAAAACACCAGCTACTTTTCATATTTTTTCAGCTGAGCATGCTTATCAGAAATGTAGATCCATATGTACTTAGGGTTTGGGCCAGGACAGACACAATAACGAGGTTCCAATATTCTTTCAAGGATATTTACTTTACAGCACATAAAGTATTTTGCATTAGAAAGGTGTCCTAACTTTCCGTCAAGGTGGCGTCACTTGGTGTAACTTGGGTAGATTAGTCCAAGCACCCATAGTTTTTGATTCAGTATCTACCAAGATAGCACGCTTGGTTTTGTGTAAAAAAAAATCAAATTCAAATAAAATGCCTTCTTGAAGCAAGTGCTAGCATAAAGAAATTGCATATTTTCTCTGAACATCCCTCACATTGCATTTGTACTGCACTATACAGCATATATTAAATGAGTAGAATGTTTAAGTTTCTGCCTAGGACTTTCTACTGGAAGAGTACGATTCTTTGCCAAAGCCAATGCCTAACAGCACACACACACACCTCCGCACAATGTTAATGAAATTTGTATAGCGCCTGAATACCCTCGGGTGTCTTGGCGCTTGCTACAAAGCTTACTGTGACACTAGGCAGCTTGCT